>NC_073303.1:181402135-182046302 GCF_027595985.1 Sorex araneus | reverse complement strand
TAGTGTTACCATGGCAACGCTGGAAAAAGCTCCACTGTGGTTGAGAATAAGGAGGAAGAGAAGGAGACAGTAACCCTAAATGTGCTGTAGCCCGTTTGATCTTGGACAAGTGGGTCTGTCTAGAAAACCTGGTTATTCTATCCATGTCGACCATTGTCTATTCACTTTAATACCTGCTAAGATTCTGAAAAGGGCAATTACTATGTCCTCTCGGTTGAAAAAAGTAAATGGCTAACAGGAATTCATTTTCAGGGAGTAAATATAAGCTTCCTCTTTTTCCTCCTCCTTAGCATCTCCAAATACAGACAAAGCAAAAAGTAAAGACTGGGAATTCTTGACTCTTCTCATCATAATGAATGACTTTTCTGCTCATCACATTCATGTCATTTGATTTCCCTCTTATTCCCACCCAACTGCTACGTCTTTTTAGAAAAACATGGGAGGGGGCGGGGAACTAAGCAATAATATTTGCCTTCTAAGGAGTAGGAGTCGAACTGAATGATAGCAGAGAAATATTTTTTCTTTGTGAACTCTGCATAAACTTTCAAGTGATATTATTTTCTGGTATGTTGAGTTAAGAAGAATTAAACATCAGAGAAAGATAAGCCCTGCCAGGTGGGTCATTTTTCTTCTTGCCAGTTTATCTTTATCGTTCTTTCTGGAACAGCACTGGGTTTCTGAATTTAGGAGTGATATGGTTTATGCATATGAAAACTTCAGAAGCCAGATACCATGAAGACTGTGAAAATAGAATCTCACTGAAAATATTTGCAGAAGAAACAAGAACTTGCCATACAGTCGCATGCACTTAGAGCAAGAACTCAGGCGCCTGTTACTTCCGTTTTCTTTCTTTTTAATCTTTCCCAATGGAGTCAAATCATGCTAAAGCTTGTCAGTTGCAATTATTGGATTTCAACATATTTGACAATTTTGAGATGTCATTAATGATGTAATAAGACACATCAAGCATATAATGCTATCACTTGGGCTTACTATCCAATTGTAATGCCAAATTTGAATCTCATATATATATATGAAAATATATAGATACAGCACAGTTTCCTTACATATTACAACTCTAAAGAAACTGGGTTTGGAAATTGGAAAGGAAGGAATGCAGAGATGAATAATATCCTTCTCATAAGCATGAATAACTTTGCAGTAATGCAAATGAGAAAACAAAATGAAAAGTCGGTTTCTTCTGGCAGAAATATGACTAAGAAAGTAGCCTGAAATTTGCCAATATATTAGAGTCACTTACAATATCTTTGAATTTTCTTTAAAATGTCACATCTTTTAACAACACTTCATCATACCCTATTATACAATATTTTCAGTATATAATTATGGTAATATGGAAATGTAAAACTTGAATTTTTTTTAACATGACTAACTTGATGAGATGCATGAAAGAAAGCTTTAGAACTATAAGATGGTAAAAGAAAAAGCAGGGGGGGCATAAAAGTAACATCAAAGGGAAAAATGAATTTTCTGATTAGTTTCCAGGTAGAAGTAACCTAACCTCTGCTCCTGACCTTAACTTAATTCCTTTTCATGTTAATAGAATCCAGAAAGTATACCCCTTTCTAAGACAGATGTTTTGGAGACTTGATTATTAAAAAGGAATTATTTGCTGCAAAGATGCCAACAATAGAGTTCAATACACTATCTAGATCTTGTTACTCCAAATATAAATAAGGCTTTCTCTTCATCTTTATACTTAAATGAATTAATTAATTAAAAAAGAAAATGAAGTAATTTTATCAGAAAAGCATCTGAAAGAACTATTGATTCAAATGCTTTTACATTTCAGCCTTATCACACATGGTTAGTTTGCAGATATGACCTCAGTAATGATGCAAAGCACCAGATTTCATTGGATTCTCTATTCCACTCCAAATCCCAGGAAAGAAATTAGAAATGCAATAAAGAAATAAATAACACTTCTCTTATGTTGTTTTTTCACTCAATTTTGAAGAGTTGTGTTGATATTTTTACAAAACATAATTTTTCCTAAACCATTCCAGTATCCAGTTAGTTTAGCAGCATCAATATATTCTATATATTGTAGATAGGGATATGTGTATGTGTGTGTTTATTTCTGATTATAATATAAATATCCATAAATAAAATTTTATCTCTCTACCAATTTCAGAGACAGCATATGCTTTTTACAGCATCAGGGCACTATTTTCAATGAATATTTAATAAACAAAATTTTGATAACAAAATTAAACTAATTGTAGCCCATACTGAGTTCACTACTCAAAATTAAATTCACATTTTATGGAATCTGCATAAGAATGGTTTTAAAATTGTGTTTTGAGCTTTTAAGTAAATAGACCTGGATCTGCTAAGAATAAAAAAATTTGCATAAAAGAAAAACAATATAACCTTGAGAGAAAGTAAAAATAAAAATAGAATGCTATGCTACACTTTGATAAACTGAAGTTAGCGATTTTTGATTTATTAATTTATTCAGTAAGAAACAATATGAAAAATATAGGAATATTTATCACCATTAGGTCTTTTTAAAAGGTGTTTTGTTTTGAATATTTGAAAGATTAATATATATTAAAGATAGCATGTCACATAGTTGGTTTTGTTCCTCCCTATTAAACACATGGTGGGGTTTTCTATTCCTCACTTAACTCTGCTATAACATGTCTCTTTGAATATTGGCTTTTCACCTTTAAAGATTTCATAAAACCCTGCTCTCAGTATTAAAACAATATAATTCTCTTTTCAAAGACCCCAGGTCATTGACTAATGAATGCCTATACTTGGTTGCAGTGAGTGTTTTGTATATTATAAAACTCCACAGCATTCTCTAGTTTTCTCAGTTATTTTTTAATGGTTCTTAAAGACTTGAAAACTTCTTCAGATTTATTCCATGCCACTTTGAAGGACTTGTTTGGAGAGATGCTATAGTCTAAATATTATAGTACATCTAAAACCCAACTATCAATAATTTATAACCCTTTAATAAAATTTTTTAAATGCCTTTATGATTCCTGTTGCTTCTCAATTTCTACTGCAGTCAATTTCACTCCCTGAGGTTAATCTGCTTGGTTAATATAAACTTCTCCAGTTAATCTCCCAAGTAATCATTACTTATAATTTATATAAATATGTACTTATGATCAAAATACTATTTGCAGTAGGACAAAAGTGATAAGAAGAAACCTAGTGTAACTCATGAATGACTAGTTATATACTCAGATACTAAGAATATTTGCATTGATTAAAATAATAATATGTAGAAAATATTTGGCATTTATCAATTTAAAAATAAGTTATAAATAATTATAAAAATATTAAGCATTGTGTGGACACAGAAAGGGACGTTTCACATGTGTACTGCATTTGACTCACAGTTCAATGTTAGGGTCTCATAGTATAGGGGGCTGTCAATACCACAAAACAGTGGTGTTCAGGGACCATTTAGCATTAGATGTACTCAATGCATGCTGCCCAAGTTTTTTAATCACTTCCCCAAGCCTGAGAGAATGATTTTTAAAATGGGTTATTATTTTTTCTTTCTTTCTTTTTTTCAGGAAGGACCCACCTAGAAGTGTTACGGGACTATGCACATATTACCACAAGAGCTTTATCTCAGTCTTTAAATTATTTTTCAAAGTTTTGTAATCATTTCAAGATTTTCAGTTTCCAGTCTGAAATCACCATATTCCTTCATGCCGAATTCCAAAGTCCCATTCACAAAAAGAGGAACCAAGGGGGGGCTGCTGCCGGTTTGTCTATAGAAAAATTATCATGCTTCTCAGTCTTCTAGGGGAAATTTTAGTGTCATCTAGAAATCATTTTACTTTGTCACAGTTAATATCCCTATAAGTTCTGCTCACAAATTTAATTCTCTTTATCATATATCATGGAATTTCTCACAGGGACCACTTCCCATTCATATTAATTATCCTTAGTGGTTTAACATTTGTGGTAGCTTTGTATTCATTGATAAGCTGTTTATAAATACTATTAGACTATTATAGTCTAATAATAATTAGACTATAATAGATATTCATTTAAAAATATTGCATGCAATCTCATGAAGTTTGGAACCTCAAAAGGGCAGTGATAATTGAAAGTCTACAGATCAGAATATATGTTTCTTTCCTTTGCTCTTTCTTTGATTATGCTCTAATATCTTTTTATTTCAACATTCTCTACTCACGTCTTTATCAATTGTAGTGTAATAATCTAGGAGTTTTTTATTTACAAAAATGCATCTGTGTCCAGAGAAACATAATACGGAGGATAAGCATTTGCTTTGTATGCAGGTAACTTCAGTTTGATCCCCAGAACTACAAATGGTCTTCCAAACAATGATCCTACAAATGAGGCATCTGAGGTCCTGTGGCCACTGTAGCGGCCGTAAGGTTCTAGATTTCTGTATTTTAGTATTTTAATGACTAAGTCCAGAGGGCTTTCTGCCAGAGGTTGCATCCTTGCTAGCTCGTACCTCTCTGCTACTTTATATTCCACATATGAGTGCAATCTTTCTGTGTCTGTCTCTTTCTTTCTGACTCATTTCACTCAGCATGATACTTTCCTTGTTGATCCATTCACATCTCCTCATTCACAGCAATGAAAAACAAATTATCAAATGCTTCTTTTCCAGCAGGTCCGACTCTGGGGGGGAAACTACAAACAATAATAGTGAGTTTCTTTATTTTTATCTAATCAAAGTTAAGAGAAAGTAAAGTGAAATTTACCAACTACACAGGCGGGGTGGGGGACTGGGGGGCGGGGGTGGGTGGGGGGGAGGTTTACTGTGGTTCTTGGTGGTGGAATACATCGACTGGTGGAGGGATGGGTGTTCGAGCATTGTGTAACTGAGACTTAAGCCTGAAAGCTTTGCAACTTTCATCATGGTGTTTTAATACAAAAAAAAAATAATAATAAAATTTTAAAAAAAGAAAAGAGGCATCTGTACACAGAGCCAGGAAGAGACCCTGAGCACTGCCAAATGTGACTCAGTCACTCACCCCCAAACGTAAATGAATCTGCCTGGCATCAGCTCTACTCAAAACCTCTCAGTCAAAATTTACATATTACAAAGAGTATTGTGCCTTTATTACATTTACTGAGTATGTATTGTCTGGGTTGAGATACTATACTATGTTGAATAAAAAAATGTTGTATCTTCAATGGAATACTATGCAGCTGTTAGAAAAAAGGAGGTCAAGAATTTTGTAGTTAAATGGATGGGCATGAAAAGTTTCATGCTGAGTGAAATGAGTCAGAAAGAGAGAGACAGACATAGAAAGATTGCACTCATCTATGGTATATAGAATAACAGAGTGGGAGACTAACACCCAAGAACTGTAGAAATAAGTACCAGGAGGTTGACTCCATGGCTTCGAGGCTGGCCTCACGTTCCGGGGAAAGGTCAACTCAGAGAAGCGATCACCAACTACATTGTAGTCGAAGGCCATGTGGGGGAAGGGAGTTGCGGGCTGAATGAGGGCTAGAGACTGAGCACAGCGGCCACTCAACACCTTTATTGCAAACCACAACAGCTAATTAGAGAGAGAAAACAGAAGGGAATGCCTTGCCACAGTGGCAGGGTGGGGTGGGGGGGAGATGGGATTGGGGAGGGTGGGAGGGACACTGGGTTTACGGGTGGTGGAAAATGGGCACTGGTGAAGGGATGGGCTCCCAAACTTTGTATGAGGGAAGTATAAGCACAAAAGTGTATAAATCTGTAACTACCCTCACGGTGATTCTCTAATTAAAAATAAATAAATTAAAAAAAAATAAAAAAAAAATAAAATAAAAAACTAAAAAAAAAAAATGTTGTATCTTATACCCTTATATCCTTGCACTTGTCCAAGAACCCTTTTGAAATGTCCTAAATGCCAATGCAATGAAATTGCAAAACACTCTGCACAGGTTAGTAGGATTTGATATCAGCTCACCTTCAAACAGGCATTTTTATCAATATGCTTCCATTTTTTAAAAAAATTGGATTCCAAACATAACTCATCTTTCCTGTTTATGCACAGTTGCTCATGCAGATAGTTCTCCTGACACCAGATCTTCCATCACCTTCTCTATAAATTATTATGGTGTATCTTAATGCAGCCGCCTCTGCAATATTTTTTTTTTGGTATTTCAGGAAAAGCAAATCCTTCCTGAATTGCCAAGCATTATTTTTTTATATTCTTTCTGGATCTGCCACATTATTACTTGGTAATTCCATCCCCAAGCCTTTTATTTATTTTTTTTAGTGCTTTTTCACTTTCTTAAAAGTATATAAAGGTGGTGACAACTCCATTTTCTATTTCTACATACTTAGCATCAGGTAGTATTTTATTTATTTTCAGTTTTATGAATGAGTGAAAAGATGAGTGAAAAAAATTAAGAGCTGGGAGTCTTCTGTCTATAATTTTCTAAACGTTCACTTTTGTGCGGGTCATTATAAAAAATTAGCTATGAAATTAGCATCTCATTTAGATGTGATGTTTGAAGTTTAGGACTACTATGGAAGATAATAAAGCCAACTCACTACAAGGCACTAGAGTTATCTTTCCATATTTGAAAAGGTAATGAGAGGAGAGATTCAAATTCTTCTTTAGCAATTATGGTTAGAAAATCTAAAGCTCACTTGTTATTGTAGAAAATGGAAGCACACATACTCAGGAAGCAGACATTACTGGTTGAGACAGGGTATCTGCATTGCTATGTAAACAGTGAGCCAACTGGCCCACTCAACCTGACTGGGCCAGTTCTGGTTCTCAAATACCTTGGGAACTGCTTGTGAGATCTTCCCCACGAAACTGAGGAAAGTTTAATACTATATCTGCCTAACAAATGCACGCTATTTCTCAAAATCCCTCAAATTCATTAACCTCCTTTTCATGCACATGAATAGAAAAATACTTTACAGAGAAGTCTAGGTCTGAGACCTACTTGTCCGAAGTTTAAAATAACTCCAGAATTGACATGATGTATTATTTTAAAACTATCAATGCATAAGTGTAAAAATAAAATTTGGGGTACTGTTTTTTATATACAAATTTAAAAATTAAGATTTCCACTAATTTAGAATGAAGAATGTAAGAATATTGTTATACAGATAAAATAGTATATATTAAATAGATAAAATAGATAAAATAGAACTATGATAATCATGAAACTCTCAAATAAGTCTCAAGAAACAAGAAAAGCTTAAAGTAATAAACAAAGAATTGCAAAATGAAATTGATTTTCATTCTAATCAGATCACTTCCTACTCTTGGAAATGTCAAGGTGTCAGCCTTGGCTAACACGAGATTATGATATATCACTGAGACAAAGTGATAGTTACAGCTGGCTGTCAGGAGTCATGACACAATGTCTGAACTGGCTAACCTAGCTTTTCTTGTCCAATTAGCAAAGTTTGACCAAAACTCTGATTCTCGTCTTCCATCTTAATAAATGAAATGATAATAAAATGTGGAAGAATTCTCTGTGGGAAATAAGTTTAAGTAGTGTGGGAGAAAGTAGACAACATACTTTCATATACTAAACATATTATTTATGATAATCCATTATTTCAGACATTTGGAAACACATATTCATGATTGAAGCATAAACAGATGTTCCAAATATGAGAACTTTAATATACTGGCAACCACAAAATAATTTTGCCATTTGATTAATTAGGAAGAAGAATTGTGAATATTAAAATCAATTTTCAAACTCTAAATTATATTTATGGCTGTGTTTATCCACATCACACACAAAAAAACTTCAAAATGTTTTGCATTAGAATCACTATTCATAGCAGATAAATCAGGTTTTTAATGAGGAAGATACCAAAGCAATAACTCTGATAGCAGAATGTTTAAAACTGCCCAATCCATAGAATAACAAACAGCAGAGCTGAAATTGACAATAATCTATGTATCTTAAATATATATTATGCACATTCTTACTTCTATATTTTTCACATATGTAAATATAATTTTATGAAATTGCATATAATATGAAAATTTAGAAAATAAGAAAATAATCAACTCAAACTAAATTTTTTTTTAAAATCAGTAATAGTTTAAAAGAGTACTTTTAGTAATGTTCTAAAAGAATATGGTATATAGGATACTATATATATGATAGAGTAATTATTGCTAATACTGTACAGAATACATGGCCGTGCTAAAAGAGTAAACATTAAATTCTCATCTTAAAAATTATAACTGTGATGATGAATGTTAACTAGATCTTTTAATATATAGAAATAGTGTATCATTATGCTAATATACATTTGAAACTAAATAATGTATGTGTCAATTATATCTCAAATGTATAGAACAACATAATGCTTGCTAATTTCAGAAGTTAAAAAAGAAAGGATAGTAAATTTGATCTAACAGTGTGACCGAGAGAAGACACTGGAATACAAACTAAAATCACCATCCCTTCTTCAGTCAACTCCTATTTCTAATAATCCCAAATAATTTGTAAAGGTCACCTTCCTAAATAAGTGCAAATACTAAGTTCCTGATGTATCACCTATAGTAAATGATCATGGAAACTGTTAAAAAACATAATTAATCTTCACAATATGTAGGTGATTTTTTGTTACCAGGAGATACAGAATCCAAATGGGCTGAATAGCTTTAAAATTGCCTGTATGTTGAAAAGCTTCCCCAAGTTAACCAAGAGGGACATGTCTGGCAGAACCCCATAAAATAACACTATGCTATGGTATTTAATTTTTTGGAGCTGTACGCCCTGTTTTCTCTTTGCCTTTTTTGACATTTTTTTTTATGTTTTTGCCATTGCCATTCACTTTGCTAGGTTATTCTTTTAGACAGATACACAGGCTCCCCAAGCTGAATAAATATCACTTAGAGAAGTGACTCTAAAAAAAAAAAAGTGGAGGCCTTTTGAAGAAGAAAAATTGATAACAGGACACCAAAAAAATGTAATGTTTTTTTTTTCTTCTGGAATAACAAGTTTAAGGAATGACTTATGAATCTGGAGTTGCCAATGGCTATCAGATAGTGTCCCCCTGATATTGAAGTCAACATAGCGAGTGTCTTGGGAAGTGGCAGAGGGGAGAAGGAGAGAAGGAAAGGTCTGGAGAAACAGAAGGATCCAGAATGGAAGAGGAGGGGCTGTGTAAGCAAAAGAGGTGATAATATGCTTTCTGATCCCATTTGCGAGAATATGCATATGAAAATAAAATTGAGTTTAAAAGTTTGATTCATGTATTAAACAAACTTAAGATTACTTTTTTCCAGAAATCCTTGACTGAAAAAGTACCTTTTTGGGATAGAAAATATTCAACTAATTTATGAGATAATAATTTCCCTTTGAAAGTCACTTGAAAAGATTTTCTTTCACATTAATTTTATAAATAATGAGAAACTTAGGGAAACATAAAAACCATTAAGTTCCATTAGGTATGAAGGTGCAGAACTGGTATAACTATCTAAGTATTATTATTGTTGTTGTTAATAGCTATTTCACTCTTCAAGTTTAGTGGTGGCATTTGTGTTACAAAAGTATAGAAATTCACTTTTTTTTTTTTTTTGCTTTTGGCAATGCACAGGGGTTACTCCTGGCTCTGCATTCAGGAATTAATTACTCCTGGAGGTGCTCAGGGGACTATATGGGATGCTGGGAATCAAACTCAGGTTGGCCGCATGCAAGTCAAATGCCCTACCTGCTGTGCTATCACTCCAGCCCCTAGAAATTCACTTTCAAGTGCAAGCTTTATCAACTCTCAAACACTTATAATGTTTACTCCTTTGCCCAATTATTGCTTCATGAATATTTACTGTTATACTCACTTTATTTTTTTGAATTGAAGAGAGAGAGAAGTTATTTTCAAAAGATTGAAATTATGTAAGTGGTTCATTTTGGTCTAATTTTTCTGGAAATCTTCATTTTTTGAGATTGTAATTATAGTATTTTATAGTCTATGTTTTTTATTAGCCATAATTTTGTTTAGTGAGAAAAATAATATGAATAGATTGAAGGCATTGTGAAACTTTAACAGTATCTGCTATCTTCTTGAAAAAACTCTAGGTCTGCAAACAGTAAAATGGACAAATCATATAGTATGCACATCTGTAAAGCAAAAAAGAATAACTGCCAAATTTTGGGATTTATGAAAGGTTAGGCATACAAAAAAGTGTTGTATAAGTAAGATATTTATTATAAATGGTAAACTTCTTGAGAATATAGCTTTCCCTTCTATTCTCTAGCTTGTCACACAGAAGACATCTAATAAATAGTTTTATAATTATTTGTGAACTTGTAGAGCTAAAAATAGTTTCACAATACTGTCTGCATATCAACCTCTGGGAGAGAATATACTCAGTGAATTTGGGTGATAAAAAAGTTTAATAAAGTTGGATAATAATTTCCTTACTTAAGCAGTCTGTAGTAAATATTCACTGGGTATTTTTTTAGATGTTTGTGAGCAGGCTATAAATTGACGATAAATTGACAGATGAATTATATAAACATTAAGATCCTTTATTTTACAATAGCATTAAAACTTAGTGCCAGAGAAATAGCACAGGCACTAAAACACATATAGTAACTTTGTAAGAAGATGACCCTGGTTAGTCTATGGCATCATGTATGATACCCAGGCCCTTGTAGGACTAACCCAAGAGAACAGAGCTAGGACTAACCCCTAAACATCATTGGGTGTGACTCAAACATGCCCCACCACAAAAAAAAGGTAACAAAGAAATGAAAATTTCGTATAGTTGTTTAGAAAATAATGACTCATGGTACACCTATATATTAAAGGTAATGCTGATTTTTATCATTAAAGATAAAATATTTATATTTATAATGAATATTCATAAATGTGAATGTTTATGAATATTATTTATAAATAATATTCATGAAATAATGAACTAATGGCTTTTTTCACAATAAAGTACATTTATGGACTCAAATTCATGTAGGCATTATTCTTAAGCAATAGTTCTTCAGGATGGCAATACAAATATGCCATATAGGGTCATTTTTTCTATTCTCTTTATAATTTGTAATCCTGATACAAAGTATGACAACCTTTCTCCAATATCTTTGTTACTTCTAAAAGAAGGAGTTAGGAAGAATGCATCCCTCTGTCAAGGCTGAAGTAGACTAAAATTAACTTTATAAATGTACTTTTATTCTCAATATTAGCACGAATAAGAGACATTCTTATAGATGTTGGCACTGCTTACAGGTTCACATTCATTATAGATACACTAGATAATGGACAAAGAATGTTTTTAAATTTAGCAGCAGAAAAAGTAGTAATTTTTTATTTCTCAAAATTTTTACCAAAGTACTGTTATCAATTTTTTCTCTGAACTTGTTTGCTTCAATGGATTTTATTGAAATATATAGCATTATGTTTCAAGCTCAATTAAAAATTAATATCACTATATATTAATGTTACCAGCACTACTTAATCAAAGATTCAATCTTTTTACCAAGTTTACCCAAGCCACTATTGACCTTACATTCTAAAAGTTTATTTTCTTTTGTTTCATTTATTAAAAGCATTATTATAACTCAAAGAATAATATCAAAGAGGGAAACTAGAAAGTGTATCTTTCAAAGTAGAATGAATACTTCTATTATGTCCAATTGAGGAAAAAATACTTCATCTCTTTGTGTTTTGTATGAATTAGGGTGATTTTAGTCTATGTACTAGGTGGTCCTCACTTGAGCACCACACTATGGAAAGAAAACACATTTTCTTTCAATAAGAGATGCAGTTCTTTTGAGATCCTGATAATCATTTTTTTCCTCCTCTCTAATTGAAAAAGTCACCACAGAAATTAGAGTACAAATTTCATTATTGTCGAGAGAACCTTAAAAGTTGACATGTCTTTGAACAATTGTTTCAGAAATCCTTTTTTAAGTACATTTTCATTTTCTGGCATGGCTTGAATTGAATTCTAAACTTTCTGCTGCTTGTCCTCTAAGCCCCTCTGGTGAATTTAAATAGGCTTCCCTATATATTTAGTACATTCAAGAATTCTTTGTTGTAGGGCCTACTCTGCTTTATTATTAGAAGGCTGCCTCGGAAGTGCAGCAGCCAGTTTGTTTTCTGCCATTAATAAAGAGTCTACTTCCCCCCAACCCTGTTTCTTTGAAGGAGTTGAAAAGACTCCATGTTGGGTGGAGGGGGGCCAGGAAGACAGAGAAAAGTGAGAGGAACCAACTGTGGTGTAATCCCCAACAACAACAAAAAAAGGTTGTCTCATGTAGAAACCTCCTCAAGGTTTACAAATGCACAGAATGGGTTTTAAGGTGGTGTCTAACACACTAATAACTGGGTACTCTACCAAGACACTGGGCAACATTTTAAAATTTTATATAAAATCAAATGCTGCCATTGGCTAGTTTCATCACCACCCAAATCTCATACACGATGTTTGGAAACTAAAAAGACAAACACAATTTAAATTCTGAATTCTTAGAATTCACCAATATGTTAGATAGATCCTCAGAAAGGTTTCGCGAAAGACCTACCAATTTGGGTGTATAAAATAATGATGTTGACTCATGACCTAGGAAAAGTTAATTCAAAGTCAAGGAAGAATGATTCCACAGAATAGTTACTGGGATTCATAAATCATCAGACACCTATCAAAAGAGAGGGAGAAACTTTTTAGAAAAAAGAAATAGTTGAATCCACCAAGATATAACAACTTCGAACATCCAGCACAACTTAAAAGAAGTTTTTTTACTTATAAAGAAGTTATTATTACCATTATAATTCATTTGATTAACAGTTTATACTCATTTAATATTTATGTAGAAATCAATTATTAAGGTAACAAATTTAAATTACTTTTATCAACATTCCTTATTTCACTGTATGAGAATCCTTGACTTTCAAATTGCCCATGAAATATATCTGAAATTAGCTGACTGGTCATACGAAATTTAAATGATATTAAATTTACTTTATCTCATTTATCTTAAGTCCCTTCTTTTAAGCTTTCATAAACAAAACATATTATAAAATAATATGACTGGCTAGCCACAAACTTTCTCTGATAAAGTACTATTGAATATAGGCATATGAAAACTGGGTTAAGAGAAGAAACATTCAATGCACTGTAAAGTAGCTTGTTGAAAAAAAATTGTGTAAATGATTTTATGGTCATGTCTCAATTTTTCTATTATTTATAGAGACTTTTTAAAGTGGAGATCATATGGAATAAAAGCATGCACTAATGTCTCAGTGTGTGTTTGTTCATTCATAAATAAGAAAACTAAACATGGAGCCAACACAGTTCATAGAAGCACGGAGAATTCTGCATACTAATTACACATTTGCAGAATTTTATCAAAAGATCTATTTTCTCAAATGCTTACAAAAGTCCCAAAATTTTGAAAACTTCCTTCTATTAGAAACTTTATTTTCCTTTTCAAATGCAGTCACTGAGGAATCAGTACAATTAGAGTGCTAAGTCAAATGTTTAAGAAGACATTAAACAAAAGAATCCAAGTACTCAAAATGATGCATGAATTTGTTGCCTACCGAAATGTAGGCTGAACTGCATGAGTAAATGGGAAGAACATTTGGGCGTTAGCTAACCCTTTATGTACTGCTTTTCTCAAAACTCAGCCAAACATGACAGCTTGTAATACCATTTACATATTTATCAGATGAATAAGACCAGGCCTAGACATGTGTACCAGCATGACCATTTGAGGAGGAATTTAAGGTTGTACATACAATTTCATTAGTAATTAATTGTGCTGGAATCCCCCTGAAATACTTTATCTTCTAGACATTATTATTGTAGCCTAATGTTTCAAATACTAAGAGAGTATTGCTAACACCTATTTTGAAGCTTATTGGAATATTGAAGTGTTAAGGACTTTTACACTCAGAAAGCTATTGACCCCATGAACCCTGAAATGAAATATAATCATATTTAGATTTGGCAAAATTCCAGAAGTGGTTGTCTTGATGGATTCTAAAAGGCTTCAAGAAATAGCTTGCTGGAAAACTGATGTCTTCTTCACAGAGATTAGAAGTTAAGAAAAAAACATATAATACTAAAAGAGCATTTCAAAAGAGACAAAAGGACAAATTTATACTTCCTCTCAGTCTTTGATAGATGCTTAAGGTGAGTGACGATATGTTTTTCTTTTTAGGGAATTTAAAGTTCACAGTAGATTAGCAAATCATGTGAGGAAGAAAAAGAATCAAAGCAGGACTTCGTGTATTTATGTAAAACCGTGATCTGCTATTTCAAAATGAAAATGTAAAAATAAACTGGTGTCAGAAAGGGGTGATTCCTCATTTCCACCGCATTGAACAAGCTTACATCGGCAGCAGACAGCCTTTAATATATGCGTCTGGCTCAGCCTGGTCTCCCAACTAGGAAGCCATCGAATTGTTAATATCACTGCTTTTTTGGTATGCAACACACATCATTTTCTCGCTCTTTGTTGTAGAGATCTCCTTTTATTTTAAGCTTAGTATGATCTTATTTTCCAAATCATATTAGACAATCCCCGAACAATTTTATCCGGTGACAGCTAAACTATACATGCAGAAAAAGTGCATCGATATAGCCATACATAGCACAACATACTTTATATAAGCAAAGTCACCCGCATAAATGACTACTCACCTTTATGGAGAAAAAGAAAAAAGCTTTATCAATGATGTTCTCAGAAAAGACAGTTCATAGACTGGGAAGTAACATAGAGAAGGTTCAATGATGAATAAAAAAATGGTAAATGACACATATTTTAGATATTTTAGTGGGGAAAATAAATATGATTGCATTTTAAACTCAGTTTTTTGCCTTTCCTTCTAGAAAACATAGGACAGAAACAATAGCTTTATCTGTTAACATGATAGCCAATAAACAACTATCTTTTATATTATTTTGGAACACAATTGATGAACCATCCTTAACATGCTATCATGTTAAAACAGGTATCTTAAACACATACCTCTATGTGATACTACTTTCTATAAGGATTTTTTGATCCATTGTGTAGCCACTGTCATTAACTACTATCAAGTTTCTGTGTACTTGTAGATACACACACACATAGTTATTTCTATCAAGTGGATTATACTGTAAAAAAATGCTTAATTACAATAATGGTGGAAAGAAATAACCGACAAATACTAGAGAAAAATTTACTGTTTACATTATTTCAGGTGTTGAAAACATTACATACATTTATACATACATACACACACTTAATATTTCAGATTCTAGTTAAGTAAAGTAGGTGCTATTAACAGATTATAAAGAGATACAATGTGATTACATGCTAAAACACATTGTATATGGTTTATAAAGAAGAGAAATCTGTCTATGACATACACTTTTTTTTCAAGGAAATCTAACTTGGGTGATTTATGATATTTCAACCTATAACTATAACAAATACAACAAAAAGTTGAACAAAGGCTCCAACATTATTCTAAATATTTCCATAAATTAATTTTAATGATGAAAATATATCAACTTATAGTACTTATTTTAATAGAATTAAATAGTTAAATCATTTTTTCTATTATAAAATGCCTCTCATCTCCATATTGGATAATAATATATAAACATTATTATAAAATGTTTAAATATATTTTATGCATTGATTCTATTCAAAATTCATGTGACATGACAAGGACTAATAATATTCAAATATGGCACATTAGTTTCAGTTGAAATAGGCGCCATTTATAAAATTAAAATTCTTATAATACAAAACTATGCATTTCAGATTTATACCTAAGTAGTGAATCAGAGGTAATCTGACTTGACAAGTGATGTTTACTCATTTCCACTCATGATATGTACAAAGTAAAATGCAAGGTTAAAATGCATCTATTTGATACATATTTATATTTCTTACTCTTGAACTAATATGCATTTTAGAAGATACATATTTTGTCTAAAACACTGACAATAAAAATAAATATTAACAGCATTCTTTTTATATTAATAGTAAAATCAAATAGGGTCACAAATAATTTTATTTGATTTGCAATCTTCCTAGGCCTCGAGACAGCTTATAGTTGTATGTTAACATATACTGTGTCATAGTTTAGTGGAGGCATATTGCTAATGTATATATTTTTATGCACATGAACAAGTTTATTAATATTTACTACTCTTCATTATTAACTAAAGAGATATTCTTCACAAGACTAATCACCTGAAAATATACCGAAAGAAGCATTTTTAAGACACTGTATTTTTGTCTTGCTTCTTACAGAGATATTGTTTTTTAAAGTCACTATAATATATAAATGCTATTTCAAGTGCAACTCTATAATCACTTCTGAAAATATTATTTTGGAGGGGGTGGGTGGTTAATGGTGAAAAAACATTGCTGATTAAAAGGAAGATCATTGTTCTTTTCTCCTAGGCAGAATCTATGTATGTCCTTTTGTTCTGGTGGTAACTGCAGACAATCAGTAAGGTCCAAAGCTGCTGGTTCCCCTCCGCCTAGGTCCCAAGAGCCTGACTTGTGATGTTACTAAAATACCTCACAAGTTAGGGTCTCAGGGACTAGGAAAAGTCTGGTTTGATGCAGTAGAATTCTTCTTCCAGTAATAAGGTTAGCTTAAAAATTACAGTTGGCTTTAGATAAACTTTTGTCTCTAAGTACTAATTAAAATACACATGTAAAATATATATGAAACATAAAAGTTAAGATGAGCTGAATATTTATGATGACCATTTATAGACTAACCCAGACCTTAAAATAAAAGAAGACGATGAGAAACAATGCAGACAATGAATACTTGTAATTTCATTAGATTCAAAGAGAGAGACTAAAAATGGATTAAACTGTTTCTAACAGATATGTACAGCAACAAGGTAGTCTCTATTACATTAAAAAAAGGATTATATACCAGCTTATGGGACCCTAATTGAAATTTTGTTTTCCATTACACTTTTATACAGTACATCTGCTAAGGTGGGCTCAGGACATAAAACAATTTAAATCTGATTTCAATATATACTGTTGCATCTAAGTATAAAACAAAAACTTTTTTGCATGTCATAATACCTCTGAAGCTTGCTTTTTCTCTTTGAATCTCCAAACTATTCAGGCAGCAAATATTTCCATGCATACTCTGTAGCTATTTGAGCAATGCCACTTAATAAACATGTAACTTAAAATTCTGGAAACATCATAAGAAAAAAAAAAACAAAAAGGATTCTCTTTCTTTAAAGAATTGCATTAGAAAGCTTAATACTTTTGAAAATATACAATCCCAATCCTGCATATTCACTGAATCTCCTCCGATCTGTTAGCCTTGTTTGTGGTTCAAGAACAGAATTTGTACTTTAGGAATGATCCAAGGTTTAGTATCATAGAACGCAGGGTAAAACAATCAGACCAGCCACAACATAAAAGTCCTAGTCACAGAAGTGAAATATCTGGTTCTTCTGAAGTGGTTGATCTTAAAAGGGAAAAGAGGAGGAAAAAAATAATAATAAAACACAAAACGGAAAGAATTAGAATGTTTTCCTGTAGAACAGGTGAATCATCCATTTCCAAGTCAGCTGCAAGGAAAGCTATGCTGAACAAAATATTTGCTAACTGGCCCCCTCCTCCACCCTAGTACCACACCCCTTTTTCAACCACCGCCCCCCCACCCCACTGTGCAGATTTTTACTTTGCCTTGTAAGACTTTAAATATTCTGCTCCATGATGTAATGCATCATTATATAAGATCTCTTTCTGTTTATCGTTTGATTTTCCATACTGAATAAGTTATGGCTTAAAATAGTAAATAGTTTTTTCTCCTTAAATTAAACCCAAAAGCAGCACTCCCCCCTTCAAAAAAATAATTAAAGATATCACAGTCCTTCATCTAAGTCCATGCTTTTCCTTAAAACTGAATATGGCTTTACAATTTTTGACCATAGCATTCAACCAATTATTAGAATGAAAAATCTCACCCCTCCATAAATATGACATTAACATAATTATACCACCCCCATCACGGAGACCCATCCTCCTTAGGGAATACATCTGATGCTCCAAAGATGGAAATCAGTCAGATTTTAGTTGCTCTCCAACGTACCTTTGCTTCTCACTGACTGACTGGCTTTTACCCTCCACGCACTCACACGCCACCCCCTCCCCTCGGCTAGACACGGATGCCCGAGCGAGCACGCGCGCGCGCGCACAGGCACACAGACACCCAGCAAAGAGGCGAGGCAAAGCATCTGATGCTGACTCAGAGCGCTTCTGTGTGCTGGGGGTGGCGGCGGCTGGGATTTTCACTGTGCTCATCATTAACATTAACTCACAGTCTAGCATCCACCCTCTCCCAGACCTGAGGGACTGCAGCATTTGCATGACGCTGTCACTCTAGTCTTTGCAGGTCAGATGATGGAAAGGGGGGGGGGGGAGAGAAAGAGAGAGAGAGAAAAAAAAAGAGGGGGGTGGGAGGGAGCTTGGAAATGGAGGGTGGAGAAAGAAAAGGCAAGAAAGAAAAGAAGTGAAAAGCAAAAGCCCCAAGGCTCTCCGAAGAAGAAATGCTTTTCTTTCTGCCCCACTCTGCTTATCTTTTTTTTTTTTTTCCACCTTTCTACTTCCTCTTGCCTAGTTCTCAGTTGCTTGACATCTTTCCGGAAGAAAATGCCTGATGCTCTAGGGAGCCAGTCGCCAGTTGATCCTCCCCTCCCTTCGCACTCCAGGTCCCCACCCCTCCCCCCTGCTCCAGATCAATAAGGCAGATCTCCAGATGCACTTGTGGAAACAGGCTCTGACACGGTCTCAGTTTGGATCTACTACCTTGGGATGCCGGCAGCCAGGCTCTCACGTGATGGAGAAATAAAGCCAGCGAGTCTCTTAACAGTTCTAGACTTTGTTCTCTGCCTCCCTTTATTTAACTCCCTGGCTGCAGAAAGAGCAAAGGAGCCTGTGATTCTAAAGGAAGCCACCCCCCTGCTCCCCCCCCACTCCCCCCAAACAGCCCAAGAGACTCATATTGAGAACGATCTGTACAAATCCAGCATTTCTATTTAATCATGAACACTACATTTCCAATCATGGCTTAATATTTTTATTAGCTGTACTTTCATTTCACGGGACTTATATGACCTGCCAAGCTGTGAATCATCAATATGATTTACACTGTGTTGAAATTCTTAGTTGCAGTAAAGAAAGCAGCCAACGGCCTATTAGAATCACTCTTTTTCTAAGAGCTTTAAATAATAAAAACAATAAAATCTGGAAATTAAGAAATGTTTTGGGACGGTAGGAATAGCAGAGACTGAATATGGGTGAACCAAATATGAATTTGTATGCATATGTGGAAAAAAAACGATTATATGCATTGTTAGAAAAAGAAGTAAAATATTTGGCTGAACACAGGGCTGTCTGTTACAGTGTTGCACAACATAAAAGGCAGAATATAGATATTCATCCAGTTCCTTTGTTCTTCAATTGTTCCCTTTAATTACAGAATGTGGTAAACTGCCCACCTTTCCTTTCTACATGAGCAATATTTCTGAATTACTTGCCAGACAGAGCTAGCCACTAGTTACTCTGCAGCAAACAAGAAACACAAAGGAAAGCAGAGAATTCTCAAGCCAACTCTAACGCTGTCTGGTGCCGCAGAAATTTCACTTTACTCACACACAGCTCCCAGCATGCAGTGCGGCACCGCAGGACCAACTTAAGGAGCAGTTTGGCAACAGATCTGTGGCAACAAATGTGAAGGACAACCATTCTCAGGGATTCCAAAGAAAACATCACACCACCCATAAAGAGAAAGCAGCATCTGCAGGAGGGTCGGTATCTCTAAAATCTGCTCCTACGGGCTCCTCATTTGAAAGGGAAGGGAAAACAACAAAACCCTCAAGCGCAAAAACAAAAAGAACACCACCAACACAAAAGGAGTAACCTAAGGAAACGAAAATTAAGTGCACGCTCTCATGAGAGAGAGAGAGAAAGAGAGGGGCAGAAGGCAGAAGAATCTGCTGGAGGGAGTGAAGGGAATTTGGAGTTGGCAAGGAGAGGGTTGATAAAGGAGAAGAAAGGAGCAGAAAGAACAAAGACTCACTGAGCTTTGGTGCAACCACTAAAATATGAAATCAGATTCCAAGTAGCCAAGATGTGGGACTAGTGTTTGGGCTTAAAAGTGCATGAGAAACAATAGCAGAAATTAGCACAGGCCCCGCATAGCTTAAAGTGTTAGTGACTTTTACAGAGAGATGTGTGCTGGCTTCCTTTTCTCTGAGTATTTGAACTGGTCATCATTTCAAGGCTCAGTTCAGGCCTATATTTTCTTCTCCTTGTTGTTATTTTAAGCTCTCCAGCATCTTATTTCTTAGTGCTTTTTTTTCCTAGGCAGTTGCCTACAATACTATGTATAAATTAATGTCATGACCTTGCTATAGCTATCAGACATAAAATGTCCACTATTTTAATAATTGAACATGAGCTTACAGCAAACTGCCTGCTGGTAACCCAGCTCTGTAGACTGTATGAAAACCTCACTCCTAGCTCTGAGAATCAGAAAACACACAAAAACAACATTTCCCCTCCTCTTAATCTACTTTACCTCTCTTGATTGTATACATAAATAGACATAAATTCACTGTATAGAAGGTATTGAAATATTCACTTAGGGGGTTAGACAATCAAGAGGGAAACTATGGTTAGAAAACTATAGATGGCAGAAAATCAAAGAGGAAATTTTAAGAAGAATAAGTCTAACTGAATGATGGTCAGACATTTAGAATACTAATAGGGGATGGGGTTCAGTTAGTTTCAAGGACTGAGGCTTTTGTCAAGACTATTGCAAGGGACAATGGAAATGCAGACTTGATTAAATCAATATTTATTTGGAAGAAGATGTTGCAATCAATCAGTTCAGTTGTCACTGTCATAGATATGGGTTAGGGTCACTTTTGATGCTAGACCTCTAATCATAAAAAATAAAACATCACTAAATAAGACTTTGACAATAGTACAATGTTTACAATGTAATATTTTTCACTATCTTAGTGAACTTGTCACTGTCACTGTCATCCCATTGCTCATTGATTTGCTCGAGTGGGCACCAGTAACGTCTCCATTGTGAGACTTGTTACTGTTTTTTTTAGCACATTGAATACACCGCGGGTAGCTTGCCAGGCTCTGCTGTGTGGGCTAGATACTCTTGGACTCTCCGAGAGGGGTGGAGGAATTGAACCTGGGTCAGCTGTGTCCAAGGCAGATGCCCTACCTGCTGTGCTATCACGTTACTATAGTGAACTTAATACCACACAAATATGATCTTGCTAGAGAAATTACCTTTATGCTATTCTTTATTCTGTTCAAAAAAGGTCTGAATATATGCTAAACAAAGCAACATTTACTATAAAATATTCTACTATGACTTCCTTCTAACTTTATACATATAAGTACCATTTGAATCACTGTTATAATGAGAATCTTATTGGAAAATATTGGTTATGTATGGGTAAGGGAGATGAAGGATTAAAAAATGGTCTACACTTATAAACTGAATCGGATTTCATGGAAAAACAGAATATATTGATTTATATATACCTTGCATAATATTTTGCTTTACTCAGCCTACACCAAGCATGAGGTACAACCAGCCATATATCAATATTAAAATAAAAAGTAAAGTGAAAATTCAGTTTCTCTATCAAATGTATGATAGCACTGGGGCTAATAGCTACCATTTTAAATAACACAGTTATAAACCATTTCTAGCCTCATAAAAAGTTTTATTGTACAGTGTTGAAGTAAACACTTATTGTGGAAAGTTTATAGTATAACTGATCATTGGGTCCAAACACTTTCTTTTCAGTCTGTTTCAATCTAGATGACCATATCTAAAGATTTAAAATAGAAGAATTTTTTGATGGAAAAGCATTCTGTATTTGTACAGGATAATAGATTTTTTTTAAATGTGCAAGATTATTTAAGGGGATATGCTATACAAAAATTAACTGTAAGGGAGCTGATTAAATAACAGTATCCTAGATAGTACAGTGGGAGAGGCACTAGTCTTGCAGATGGCTGACACAGGTTTAATCTCCAGCTCTCTGTATAGTCCCCCAAGCTCTCCAGAAGTCATTCATTGGTGAAGAGCCAGGATTAAATCCTGAGCACTACCAGGTATGGAGCCCAAACAAATCAAAGCAAGAAACAAAACAAAAATCAAAGATCAAACAGAAATCTCCAAGTAAGCCTAAAAGCATTCTCTTACCCATCCATTCAAGAAATTGAAATATTTTTATTGTCAAACTTTCAGTGTCAAACAACTTTTCACTATAGAAGAGATATAATAATGTTAATTATAAACATCTAGGGGGAAAGTAATTTTTAAAAACTTTTGTATAAAGAAATAAGGTTAAGATCAGTAATAATGATGGTGAATCCTTTTTTTGGGGGGGCGGGGGTCACACCCGGTGATGCACAGAGGTTACTCCTGGCTCTGTACTCAGGAATTTCCACTGGCGGTGCTCAGGGGACCATTTCGGATGCTGGGAATCAAACCCGGGTCGGCTGAGTGCAAGGCAAATGCCCTACCTGCTGTGCTATCGCTCCAGCCCCTGTGAATTCATTTTTAAAGAGGCAAAATAAAGGGCTGAGGAGACAAGAATCACATATTTATTAATGGAGATGATCTGGTTGTAATTTTTTTTTATTAAAAACACGAGGATCTATACACATAAAACATAAGTGGTGTGTAGATATTGTAAAGTTAATACTGAGATACAAATAAGATTCTGGGTCTAATTAAGCAAGGTTAAAAAGAGTAAGATATAAATATGTGACTTACTGCTTTAAATATTACATGGTGAATTATACAGATGGTTCTTAGCTAGAAAAATCCTGACCAATTTTTCCTTTTAGCATTTTAGTATTTTGACTAGAGGATGATTCAGTGTTTGACTCAAACACTTTTCAGCTGGAATGTGAAAAGGTTTATTTGCTAAGCTAAAAGTACTTATTTACTTCCCTCTTTTGCTATATTTAATGCAGAGCATCCCAATTAATGTGAAAAATGACATAGATGTTTCTTCCTTTCAGGTATATCCTTTTATTCTGGTATGCAAAATCTAATGCACACTCATTTAAAAAATATTATATATATATATATATATATATATACTGTAACTCACTATAGTGATCTTTTTCTCCCACTTACACCCTCCTTTTTCTTTTTCCACCCTTCCCCCATTCTATTTTCCCAAGTGAACAAGCTACTGGAAATTCAGTCTGTTATTCTAACCCAAAAGTTATTGAATTCAAAACCGCACCAGAGAGCTGAGACTTGAGAACAAGGTTGAGACAGAGTAAATCAAAGCAAGAACATGAAAGTGATGGTGGTCGTGGGTTGAAAGTGACAGTAAAAGTCATTGTTGTAGCATCACACACTACAGATAAATGTACCTTTTTCTTTTCTTCGTATTTGGGCCAACTCTGGAGATTACTCCCAGTGGGCTCGGATAGACCATATTGGGTGTTAAGGATTGAACTCAAGTAGACCGCGTGCTAGGCAAGCACGCTACCTGTTGTACTAATGACCCAGTCATGTATGTCGTGAGGATGCTGGGCACTGTTTGATTTATATTCGGAGGAAAAGGCAGGATATGATAGAGTAAATGTGGAGTCCATTACAAATTATGTCATATAAAATTACACTCAAATCAGAAAAAAAAAACGTTTCAATGGTTAGAATGATTACACACACTAATAAGGGAACATTTTTGTTCTGTTGATATGCTTCCTGATAAGTAAAAAATGAATAGAATATTAATTTGGCATTTGAAGATAGGACTGAAATGGAAAGGATTTTATTGATATTAACTGATTTCAAAGTTTACTTCCTAATTAAAGCCTGAACAGTATGGTAAAGAGTGAGTAATAACTTAGGTTTAGTTAAGATTAAAATAATGAAATTCTGTTTTCTGTAGGTTCTATATGCAACTTTGGAACAAAACTGGTTCTGTTGTCAGTCAAGTGGACGATAAGGCATATAGACTTGCACTAAGTTATTGACCTCTCCAGACCTTAGTTCTCTAATCTTTAAAATTGGAAGGTAAAACAAGATTAATAACAAAGACAATAATCCAGCTCTATAAATTTAGTACCATTCGAATAAATCTGGAAATACATTTTGATTATAAACACCATTTTAGGGATTAAAAAACTAAAATCGTTATGTACTGAAATATTAAGTTATCTTATTTAATATTCAAAGTGTTACCCACTAGACTTTATCCTCAGAAAATTTATTCTCTCTGTGTTCTAGCAGTATCTTAGATTTGATGTTAATTACTGATTTTCCAAAATTTATCATATAGGTTGCATGATGCAGTATGGCAAAACCTTGTCTTAAAACTTTAACATGGTTTATAAAATTTACATTTATATTTTCATTAATTTGCCACAGTATATAAAATGTTTTCACTTTAGAGTTAGAAAAGTTACAATTTTTAAAGATCATGTTGTTCTAAGACTGTTATGAACTCCATGAATAATGACTTACAAAATTTTGCCTTTAAGAGTCATTGAATACTTAAACCTAAAACTCTGTAACTGCTCTCATGGTGTTTCAATAATAAAAAAAGAGTCATTGAAAAGAAACATGTTAGCTTTAATTATATTTTTAAATCAGCATATGTGCCTTATGAAGCCTCCTTAATAGATGTTAGAAATTTTGAATAAAAGGAATAGAATATAAATTCAATGAATCATAGGTTTGAAACATGAAGCACAAGAACTTTAAAAAACATTTTTGCTCTAAAAATAATAATTTGGAAGTAAAAGAGATAGTTCAGGGACTAAGTTGCTTTCCTGCCACTAGGTTCATACCATCTCAGTACCTGGTACTGAACATGGTCTTCAAAACGCCACCAGAATTTATCCCTCACAGAACCAGAAATAAGCCCTGAGAGCCATGTGATGTGGCCCCCAACTAAAATAAATAAACAAATCCCCCCCAAAATTCTCAAATTTTGCTTGAGGTAAACATTAGCTGCATTCATAAAGACAATTATTTTATGATATGTGCAATTATTTTCTCTTAGAAGCTCATCATTCTTTTCACTGTAGTTTTTTTAAATTAAGAAATCAGAAACAATGCACCAATGTGGTTTTTTATTATAAAGAAAATCTCTTTTTTGTTGATTTGTTTTTGAGCCACACTCTGCAGTGCTAAAGATTTACTCCTGGGTCTGTACTCAAGGATCACTCTTGTGGCCTTGGGGGACCATCTGGGTTTCCAGGAATCAAATCAGGGTTGATAAAGTGCAAGTCAAGTGCCCTACTCTCTGTACTATCTCTCTGAAACCCAGGAAAAATGTGGGGTTTTTGTTTTTCCCATTGATCCCTATAAACAGCACCAGATGACAAATAAAGCTATTTTAAATAAGACATTCTCTATTTATTAGTATATTATTCACTTCCCTATCATGTAAACTTTTAATTAAGTTTAACACTTCAAATCCTTTCTTTCACTAGAAAAAATCCTTCTCTAAATTGCTTCAGACCTCCTTACCTAGCTTTTCAACACAGGTTAGACAAGACTACATTAGCTGGTAGAAGAGGGAAACACTACTGAATTCTGTAAATATCACTTAACTATTCTGTACAATGAAGCTTCAAGTTTATCTTTCATTGTCATCCTTTGTTCAAATCCCTTTCACTTGGTATCACTGACATACAAAGTGTTGGACGGTGTACTGATTAAAGAAACGACAGCCTGACACAACTGTACCCTGCCAATCCAGCAGATCAATACCTTTATTTTCTGCTTTTCCATACATTATGGTCATACATCTTTTATCACTCAAATTTTATAATGCACATCTCAACTTACGTAAAGAAATGGATTAAAAGTCATTTATTTTCTTCAGAGAAGGGTACATTTGGGGTATTTCTATTGAATTTCTTTGTATCTTATATGTTGTGACCACTTTATTAAGGCTTGGCCTTATTTTCAAGTTCACTCAAGGATTCTGTGACTTTTGGGGATTTTATATAGTATTCTAAAAATCTCTTTCAGAAATGTTGAATCCATTTAGAAAAGTGTCAGGTTGAAAAATAAAAATGAAAACACCATCATAGTATTCTTTCCACAGTCATCAATCTATTTTTTTTTCATTTGGAAACACACCCAGTTAAGTGGTCTGACTTTGTATTTGGGGATTGTTTCTAGAAGTACTCAGTACCATACACTATCAGTGATTAAAACAGGTCATCCTACATGGAATCCATGTAGTCTTTTGAGTTCTCTCTCTCCAGATACATTCTTTTCCCCCCTTTTTTAAAATACCTCAGTGGAATTGGCTGAGTTGCAAGAAATCTATTGATGTGATAGTGGTGAATCTTAAATGGCATAATCCAACATTAGATACTTTTGGGGACGAAAAACCTTCATACAATGTTATATTTATATATCAATACTCTTGGGAGGGTACTTCAAACTTTATTTTGTAATATAAAGTGTTCACAAGTTCAAAACCCTAATATATGTTACCGAAAGGCATGCAAAATTTGGAATAAGTCTTGATTCTATTTATTTAGAGAATTAATAACTTCATTTTATCTCACATACCATGAGCTATAATCCATTAAGGAGAAAGGGCATATTATAATTTTTGTTAGGATATTGTACTATTATAAAGAATTAAAGTTAAGAGAAAACATATTCCCATTCCTATGACTGACAGAGACATATTTTAAGGAACACATTAAACAAAAGGAAACAGATTTCAGTGACTAAGTGCAGGGCTCAGGAGGACAGAAAACTTACTGCTTCTTTCAAATGCTAGACTTTTAAAACATTTTCTGGATGACAGCGTTATAAAAAAAATCCAGTTTCTGTAGCAAAGAATTAAAGCTGAATATGCAACATTTCTTAGGAGCATTGAATAAGTCTATTTGTCCAGCTTACTTTGCAAAGACTGTGTAGAAAACAGCACCATAAACACTTTCAGTCCCCACACAAGGGCTAAACAAAGAGTCCTCTTTCTAGCCATCTAATCGGGTAATTTATTTTTTCAACCATCACATAAATCGAAACACAGCTGTAACCAATGACTTGCAGATCCAGTTCCCAGCCAGCTGGAATCAGTTCTGCTGAAACAGCAAGATTTTTACATTGTTCACTTCTGTACATCTGGAGAAATCATTGAGGTTCAAAGGTGACCAGAAAAGCTCTTTAAATAAATTCAACCGACAGTGAAGATTTGCCTAAGGATCTACAAACTCCACATTCACTTTAAAAAATGTTCATTTCACAAAATTAATGCTTATAAAGGATATTTGTGTCTTCATCAGTATAGACTTTACGAGTTGCTAATTGAATTAGGCTCTTAAATGCTCACTTCTTTCAAATACTTGCTCTAGGTTCTGGAAAACTTTTTCCTCCACTAGGAATTGTAGCTCTTTAAAGATGGCTACTTGAACACACCATGTTAGAAGCAGAAACATCCATCCTAAGAACCTGTAACAAAACCAGATATGTGCCTACTCATATCACAAGCTTAATCATGTTTAGCTAATATAATCCTCTATTTAGATAAAAATGAATGAGAAATAGTATCCGAAAGAAAGCAGAGCCGGAAAACCTCTGTCAAACTGGGCAGGCAAATCCCCAAGGAGCCAGAGTCCTGAGAGAAATAAACTTGATTAGGAATGTTTTACATTGCAGCCTTGCAGCAATGCGACTCTGGCCAAAAAGAAGAGAAACCGAAGAGCACAGTCATTTTTATTCTGCCCTAGAAGCACATAACTTCTCACAGGGCAAAGGTTAAGACTTCCCTAAATAAAAACTGACAGAGGCAATCCTTGATGCAAAAAACCTTATAAAAATGTTGGATCAACTTGCCAGCAAATAAAAATTCCAAAGTGTAAATGTATTTTTAACATTTACATTACAGACATAAATCCAAGTGAATAAGTATCTTTACTAAAGTCATCATACAGTTACAGGCCTTGTCTGGCGCACTTCTTGATGTATCTTTTATTGTGTTAGAAACACAAAACAGATCACAAGTGTACGTTTTATTTCTTACTTTTGTCATAGCATACGAGTACATATTTTTTTTATAATTTATTCATCTTCTTGCGACTCTTCCATTTAAGCTAGAGATCAACAATTAGTAACTTACCTAGAAAGTTTACCTCTGACTAACATGAGTGAAAAACATAAGACTATGAAATATTGAATGTAGATCAGATTATATCAAATGACAGATGATCATAATGGCCATCAGTGATTCACCATTAGATATTAAGTTCACATAAAGGTGTTTAAGTGCACTGACTAGTCAAACTAGATAATGGTTATTTCAGTTACTATGTATACAGACAAGAAACAGAATATGGAATAGTCGGAATGTGATTTAATAAATGACAATATATTCAGTATATTGAGTATTACCTTGGAGAATTTCAGAGTAATAGAAAGTTGCACCTACCTAAAGGTAAGGTAGATGATCCTTTCTTTTGTGTATACCTGTGTATTTCTAATGATATTCTCTATAGTACCTAGAGGAAAGCAGATAAATTCTTTAACCTCTATAGAACAAGAATCTAATGTTCTTCTCTCCAGATTAAGTGTATGAAATTTTTGCAGATAATTCTCCACATCCTAATATAATATATATTATAATATATACACAATTTTCTTCACTTTGATGACAAGCATGACTTAATTATTTTTTCCAAAATCCTGATAAATGAAATAAAGTTAAATTTGAAATCTATTGACTTTTTAATCATTCAAGCAGCATTTGTTTACATTCGCTGCACTATAAACACATTGTATTTGTAATAATATATAGCACTGGAAAATAATAAAATTTTATATTTATTTATTTATTTATTATGTTTTGCTTTTTGTGTCACACCCAGTGGTGCTCAGGGGCTCTTCCTGGATCCGCACCCAGGAATCAGTCCTGGCAGTGCTAGGTGGAGCATATGGGATGCTGGGAATCGAACCCGGGTCGGCCACATGCAAGGCAAATGCATAACCTGCTGTGCTATCACTCCAGCCCCAAAATTTTATGTATGTAAAAGAAGTCACAACTTGACAAGCAGGATATACTAGAAATTACTATTCAGGAATGTATACTTTTGCCCAATAAACTAAACATGAGGAAATAATAGATAGGAAAAACTTAGAAAAGTAACATAATGTAAGAAAGAAAAAGGGCTCATAAGGCAAAACTCTAACATATAATCTAGGTACTATCTAGATCAAATTAGATTTACAAATAGGCATATTTAATAGATCATGTGACACTTTTATTTCTTAAGTACTAACATGTAATACTTAAGCCATTTCACTATCTTAAATAAAATAAAACTGAATCATCTAGTGCTTGTAAAAAACTATGAATTTTTCTTTTAAATTTATCATTTATATGATTTATAATATAGATATCTGTCTTCTTTGCTTTGTTTAAAACTTGTTAGACTTATTTGCTTGATTCTAGTAATTCTAAGTAATTCTATATCTAGGATTGGATGTTGATAGTGTTTATTCAATATATTAGGAGTTAGGAATAATTAGCACAGCCATGCTCAAAGCCATTCTCCACATGTCAGGACAAGCCTCACACATGAAGGGACCAGCAGAGGAACCTCGGTGTGTGGGACCTGGGGCTGAGATCTCCAAGCCTGCTTGGATGGGGACTGAGCCTTCTCCATCCAAATACCCCATTTTCCCATAGCTTGGCAGCCACACTCACAAACTACCCCTGGCTCCTTGTAATTCCACCAACGGCCTACATCCAGAGACTATAAGACCAAGCTCCCAGAAGTGCTCGGCCACAAAGCGTCCGAGCTACATCTTGTTCTCCTTCTTGGAGAACCTGACAAGCTACAAGAGTCTATTGCCTGTACGGGAGACCCTTTCAAGCTCCCCATGATGTATTCATATCTCAGATACAGTAAAAAATATATATACATAGCTCTCAGAGAGCCCAGCAAGCTACCAAGAGTATTCAGCCCACATGGCAGAACCTGGCAAGCTCCCCGTGATGTATTCGATATGCCAAAAACAGTAATGATAGGTCTCATTCCCTTGGCCCTGAAAGAGCCTCCAATAGTTAGGAAAGATGAATAAGGAAAGGCTGCTAAAATCTCGGGGCTGAGTATAATAGAGATGTTACTGGTACCTGCTCGAGTAAATTGATGAACAACGGGATGACAGTTGTGATATATATATATAGTGATATATATAAAATATACCAAAAACATATTAAAAATTATAAAGCTATTAATAATCATTCTGATTCTTTAACTATATTGTCTAATATACCTCCATCCCTCTCGGAGAGCTTGGCAAGCTACTGAGAGTATCCCGCCTGCATGGCAGAACCTGACAAGGTACCCATGGTGTATTTGATATGCCAAAAATAGTTAACAACAAGTCTCATAGTGGAGACATTACTAGAGCCTGCTCAAGCAAATCGATGAACAACAGGATGACAGTACTACAGATTGTCAAATATACTGTCTTCATATTAGAGAGGGTCTATCACTGATAAATGTGAAACTTTTATCTAAGATGTAAGCCAAACTCACTAAATCAGGAAGGAAAATAGTATTAATTTGGATATAAATTAGGGCAAGAAATATATGATTATTTGTACACACAGTTTAATTGAACTTTTCAATGATTCAGATAATATTTCCTATAAGAATAGTAAAGCATTTTTAAACACTTTAATATATTAGAAATCTTGAAAGCAAATATTTTTGTCTTAAGAGGCTTGATTGATAAAATCTATCAAATGGTAATGTCACAGACTAGGTACTATAAACATATCTTAAGTAAATTAAAATGAATTATCCTAAAATTCCTTTCCATGTAACTGATACTCAAATTATCATCATATTTTTTCCTTCTTTTTATCACCTTTGCATTTAGTATGATTTCAATAAATAATTGTTTCTTCACAAAGCCAGAATTATAAAATATTACATTTAACATATTAAGCCTATTTTCCTCTCAGAGTATAAGCCTTCCAACTCTAATATGTCAGTTAATGTACTTATCTTTTATCTATTAAGTACTTTTGAAAAACCCAAAATATTATGAGCATTGTTCTGAGCAAAACAAATATAGTTCTGATGAATTATATAACAGATATGTCTATAAATTAACCTGGACAGAAAGAATATTATATCAATATATCTTAATTCTGTAGCACTATAGCACTGTTGTAGCACTGCCATTCTATTGTTCATTGATTTGCTTGAGCGGGCACCAGTAACACCTCCATGGTGAGACTTGTCGTTAATGTTTTTTGGCATATTGAATACGCCACTGGTAGCTTGCCAGACTCTGCTCTGCGGGCAGGATACTCTTTGGTAGCTTGCTGGGCTCTCCGAGGGAGACGCAGGAATTGAAACTTGGTTGGCCACGTGCAAGGCAAATTCCCTACCCGCTGTCCTATCGCTCCAGTCCATATCTTAACTCATAAACCTTATATCATTTTAATTAATTAAAATGAAGTTTGAGGGATAGTGATTTGATGTCAAGTACACCAATATTTAGTGCCCATTTTGAACCAATTTCAAAGATATAAAATTTTAATATGCAAACTTCAGAAAAATCAGATTTAAATGGGTACTTCAAATACCACAGATGTGTTAAAAGAGTTAGAAGAGGCTATTTCTAGAATGTTCAGTCACTCTTAAATTTAATTGGACATATATTTTATCAGTGTTCACCGTGTACAAGTGACTAAATAACTAAAAGGATTAATGAAATGAAGGGATTGGGAGGAGTGACTTTAGTCCTCAAGCAGCTTAATATGTAGTACAAGATTCAGATGCAAAATTATGGTACGTGGACAATTACATACAAAATACTAGAACACAGGGGAGAGAGATAATTAATATTGAACACTGCATAAAAAGAAGGATTAGAGCAGTACACGCCACTTGAACTGAGCTGTAAGGACAGGAAGGTCTATTAGAAGAGGCACTTAGAGGAGTGAAAACACACATCTAGAGGGCAGAAGCAAAGGGAATATGATTACAGCTTAGGGATTCATGTGAGCTTTGGAAAAATCTGAGGAAAAATGCAAGAAATTTTATTAGGAAAAATGTTCAAGAAGTTGAACTCCGCTACTGTTGTAGAGGGTATTCAATGTTACCCTGGGTTTTATTTATTTAGACAAAATGAACTACTAATTTTAGTAGCCACACTTTGTGAGTGTGGCTTTTTATTAGCATAATGACCCAACAGTAATACTGATATTGACTGTGTATTCAACATCTAATCTCTTTCTAGTTCTATGTTGGGCATACGCATATCATTTCCATCATCGAGGTTCTTATGAAGCAAGTAGTACCATTATTTGGAATGTATTACAATGAATACGGGTTCAAGGAAAGTAATGCAGCTAATGTTATATTGCTCATAAATGAGAATTTAATACTGGTCCATTTACTTAATTGATTTTTTGTAACTGTTTCATCAGTTTATCTCTGAAAGTTAGTTGGCTTTTCATAGAGTCCACTTTTGAATTTGGATTTCACTGTTAACAGTATATGTCATGTCAGAAAGATGTTACAAAAAGCCTTCTAAGATTCTAGGAGTAATTTTATCTTGTAATCTTTTGAAAGTAAGAGAAAGATCCAAACTCATGGCTAGCCAACCCCACAGCACAGCTCATGTTCTTCCTTTATTATATGCTTACTTTTTTTTCTTTTTGGGTCACACCTGGCATTGCACAGCAGTTACTTCTGGCTTTGCACTCAGGAATTTCTCCTGGCGGTGCTCAGGGGACCATATGGAATGCTGGAAAACAAACCTGGGTTGCTACATGCAAGGCACATGCCCTACCCGCTGTGCTATCACTCCAGCCCCCCCCATTTGTCTAATAATTTAAGCAGCAATAAAAAGTTTTATCTTGAGAATGTACCATAATTTGTGTACCTGTGTAACAATTGTTGAGAATCTCTATGTGTTCCAATTTTAAAAGTATAGTATTTAAATCAATCATTTTCTCTATGTATCTTGTTGCCTATTTAAACTTCCCTCTTTATGTTAATGCAGGCATTAGAGAGGTATAATTATTTTTAAAAGCTGAGTTCTGCACTGGTATAGAGGTCAAGGGACTTGCTTTATGGTGGCTGGCCCTCGTTTGATCCCAGGAAGTGTATATTGTCATCCAAGCACTCAGGACAAATCTCTGAGCATAGAACCAGGAGAAAGCCATGAGCACTGCTGAGTATAGCCCCCAAACCATAGAGTCTCATAAAATGCTGAATAACTTTTAGCATAAGTGAATAATTGATAGCAAAAAAGCTATAATTTTACAATATGTGCAAATAGTTGAAACATATCTAGCCTGATTTGTTAGAACCTTGCTAATAAGATTCATTTACTCATTTTCCACCTGTCCATTATTCAACTGCTTTGTTGCTCATCTATCATTGCATCTAAAAAGTCATCTAAATACTTTATCATTTTCTTTTGGAGGGGCACCCATTGGTACTCAGGGATTACTGCTGGCTCTGTGCTCAGGGATCACTCTTGGTGGTGCTCTTGGGATCATATATGGTGAGAGGATAAAACCTGGGTTAACTTCCTGAAAGGTGAGACCTTGATTTATGAACTATCCACCCCCCATGTGGCAATTTTTTAGAGCATACACTGAGTATTTGAATGTTCAATGGACATACGAACAAAATACACCAATGATTACATGGTAGATATTTTAAAAAATTGCAAGATACCATTAAAATGATCCCAAGGAATGAGTTTACTCAGCAACAAAGTCTTTCTTGGACATTTTATCAACACAAGAGATCTACCAGCTTGGAAATTTTTATTTTCATTCCCATATCTTTTCTATTACCATTTGAAAATAATAGCCTCATTCACTGAAAATTATACATATAGATGCCATAATATACAATTTTTGAACAGCACAAAGTAATTTTAAGACACATAACATATAGACTAGAACATTTAATATATAAAAGTAAAACATAAATATTGAACTGAAACTTTGAAACACTGAATTCTAGTTTTCTCTCTTCCTAGTTTATTGTGTAACTAGAGGCAGGTTACTCAACACTTCATGGTGTGGATTTCTTCCTTGAAAATAGTATTAACTACAAATGGAATACAACTTAAAACACACCAAAAGCACATAACACATAAGTGCAAGATAGCATTTATATTCTTAATCGATTGACTTGGAATTTTATGTGATGCCTTCACAGTGGGTAGGGCGTTTGCCTTGCACATGGTCAATCTGGGTTTGATTCCTCTATCTCTCTCGAGAACCTGGCAAGCTACCGAGAGTATCCCGCCCGCATGTCAGAGCCCGGCAAACCACCCATGGCATATTCAATATGCCAAAAACAGTAACAACAAGTCTCATAACAGAGATATTACTGGTGCAAGCTCGAGCAAATCGATGAGCAATGGGACAACAGTGTAGTGCTACAATGCCTTCAATAAAATTTCACTGAATTGAGAAAAGCTCCAACTTCTATTTCTTTTTTTTTTAAGAGGAATCTGTCACAGACTTTATTTATTTATTTTGCCCACACGCCTGGCTGTCTTCCCCGGGGCCCCTTGGAGGGGATGGGCTCCAGCTTCCCTCCCCATCCCAAGCAGAGCTCCCAGCGACCAAAGACCACCGGAACCTAGCTGCAGCCATGCTGGAGGCTCCTCTCTATACGTTCGGACAGGCCTCATGCGTGAAGGTACCGGCAGAGGAACCCAGGTGTGTGTAATCCCATCAACGGCCAACATCCAGAAAGACTTAAAAGCAAGCTCTCAGAAACATGGCCACGCGATATCTTTAGCCTACTTCTCCCTCTGGGAGAAACTGGCAATCCTCTGAGAGTTTCCTGCCCACATGGGACAGCCTTGCAAGCTCCCCATGGTGTATTCATATGCTAAATCCAGTAACAAGCTGGATCTCATTCCCTTGACCTTGGAGCCCCCAGTGCAACATCATTAGGAGGGTCGAGTAGAGATGGACTTCTAAGATCTCAGGGAAAGGACGAGTTAATGAGCCCGCCCGAGAAATCGGTGATTAACGGGATAAGTGATTGTGATTGTGATTTTTTTTGCTTTTTAAGGCTCATATCCAGCAATGCACAGGGGTTGCTCCTGGCTCTGCACTCAGGTATTACTCCTGGCGGTGCTCAGGGGACCATATGGAATGCTGGGATTCGAACCTGGGTTGGCCGCTTGCAAGACAAATGCTCTATCTGCTGTGCTATCACTCCAGCCCCCAACTTCTATTTCTTAAATATAACTTTATTCAATTGGAATGTGATCCAGAGGTATGAGGTTTACAATATGTGAGGTAAAGAATGAAAAAAAAATGTGTAAACATCCTTTAAAATTCACAAGGAGAAGAAGTACAAAAGAGAGAATAACTGCATTTTAGGATATAAAGGCACTATCACTCTGAGCTGAACCAGATCAATATAAATCATAATTATAATCTGGTATATTAAGTCATATATCTATCAATTTTTATCTTTACAAACCAAAGGAAAATGTGTCAAGCTATTTAAGACAATGACCATTAATTAACTAACTGTAATTAATTAATTATGAAGTATTTGTTAACATTTAAGAGGGTTTAAGACAATTTATTTATTTAATTATTATTAAATTAATTACATGCACATAGACCTGAAGAAACAAAATACAGCATATCTTTGACTATGGGTAAAGGTAAGTGAACAAGTCAGAAAAATGTCACTGTCACTGTCATCCCCTTGCTCATCGATTTGCCTGAGCGGGCACTAATAACGTCTCCATTTATGAGACTTGTTATTACTGTTTTTTGGCATATCAAATACACCACGGGTAGCTTGCCAGGCTCTGCCAAGCAGGCGAGATACTCTCAATAGCTTGCCAGGCTCTCCGAGAGGGGCAGAGGAATTGAACTCGAGTTGGCAGTATGCAAGGCGAATGCCTTTCCCGCTGCGCTATTGCTCCAGCCCATCAGAAAAGTGTAGAATTTATGAAACTTTTGGTCTTCCTGCTTTAAGAGTAGCGGTAGTGAGTGACTCCCTTGCTAAGATAGGAAACATCCATTTGGTGGATTCTTACGTGTTCTTTTTATCCCCCTAACCTAACAACTTTTCATTCTTTTTATTCTTTTTCATTTTCCTACAATAAAATTGATTTACAAAGTTGTTGATAGTTGAGTTCCAGGTGCATAACATTTCAACAGCAACCTCACCATGTGTCAACTTCCCTCCTTTACCCTAACCCTGCCCTATTCCCGCCTGTCAATTTGACAGACACATTACAGAGTTTCAATGGTTGCAGCTTAGATCTCATATTTTCAGTTTTTTGGGTATGTGTTTTGTATATATGGCTATACCACACACCCATATCAATAACTGGTATTTGACTGTAATAATTTATCCAAACTCCAGACATCCAAATTTGCACATATGAAGTGAAGGGTCATGCCTTGTATAGAGATTATCAGTATATCATTCCTTTTCTCCTTAATTCATTATTTCAAAAACAGTGACTGTGTACTATGGGAAACTAGAAAGCAGATTTCTATTTTGATCACATCTTATTTTAAGAACTTTGAGAGTATTTGGAAAGACTATAAAATATTCAATATTGATTCGACATAGTCAAGAATCAGTAAATATTTTATATCCAGAAAACATTCCAAAATAAATATCTGTTAAATAATATATACAGATATATATGATAGATATATGTATATCTCTGTATACACATATATAACATATGTGTATATGTACAACATATATGTATATACATAACATATCTGTTATGTATTTCTACATACATAACATATATGTCTATAGAGATATATACATACACACATATATACATAATAACATGTTGTTTTATAGCGAAAGCATCTTTCCAGACCCCATCCTCTCCCACACACTAAGGGTTATTTCTTAAAGAAGATGAAAATATTCTGGGCATCATATGAATTAGACACATACATACACGTTATCAATAAAGAAACAGTAGCAGTAGATACACATTAAGCTTGCTTAGCAACAACAAAAGCTTAACTATTCATTTACTCATTATATTTAAAACTTCGCAAAATGTCTACCTTGAACAAACTAAAAAAAGTATAGTTTCAAAGAAAATACTATTTGGTCTTCCTAATTTTCAGACCATGATATATTTTTAACATCAGATCTAACTACTTTTATAGATTTTACATTCTGTAAATGCACCCAGATTAAAAGAAAATTCTTTTATCATTATGGTTTGCCCTATTCTAAAAAGCAACAAATTATGATTTAAAAACACCATGTAAACTTTCCTTGAGATTAAATGAAAAAGTTTAGATACAAAGTCTTTTTTAAAATATGAAAATGGGACTAGAGGAAAGTAAGGGAAGAGTGTTTTTTTCCTTATCAGGAAATAATTACTACATATTCTTTATACAAGAGATGAGATAACTAAGAGTTTCAGAATTTAATAACATGAGAGTTTCAAATACAGTTTTCATCCATTTGTATCCAGAAACCATACATATCCCCTGCTGCTTACCCAGAGAAGAAGAATCCACAGCATGTGAACACTGTATTTGAGTCAATACAGCCTACTACTAAAGCAGTCAACGGGGAGTGAAAAATCTTTAGTACATTTACCAATTACATGTACTGATGATGTCTAATGCAATCAACCATCAGTAACTTTCTTTCTGACATTACGATCATTGCCAATAGCTTTCAATCAAACTATGTAAACTAGATTTTCTGATTGTTCTTTTTCCTTTTAGATTGAAGAATAACTTCAAAATAATAATGGGTTTTATTCAGTTGTGTCATGAGGTCTAAATCATAGTTGTATGTTTATTTAAAATATTATTCTTGTCATCATAGTCACTGTCATTGTCATCCTGTTGCTCATCGATTTGCTCGAGCGGGCACCAGAAACATCTCCATTGTGAGACTTGTTACTGTTTCTTGGCATATCAAATATGCCATGGATAGCTTGCCAGGCTCTGCCTTTCGGGCAGGATACTCTCGGTAGCTTGCCAGGCTCTCCAAGAGGGGTGGAGGAATCGAATATGGGTCGGCCTCATGCAAGGCAAATGTCTTACCCGCTGTGGTCTTGCTCCAGCCCTTATTATTTTTATGGAAAATTTAATATTTGGGAGCAAAGAAAATCTTTGGAACTCCCAAATTAAAGAAATACCTCAGCTCTTTTTTGCTTAATTTTGTTTTATTAAAGCATAGTGGGATACAAAGTTATTCATAGTTGGGTTTTTGACATACAATGTTCCATCACCAATCCCATGACCAATGTCAACTTCTCTCCACCAGTTTTCAACAGGTTCCCTCTCCTACCCTCCCACCTCCACCACAGCCCCAGCCTGCCATCTTGACAGGCATCTTTTACATTTGGTTATTAAAATTTGGGTCTCATGGCTTCAGTGCTGTTGACTCTGCGGTTTAGATATTTATCTCTGTCATTCCTTCATATCACCAACATCTCTGACTATCCTTGACCCCTGCTCCTGTTGCTTCTCATTTATCGCTTCATCCCTTCTACACTCTATTTCTTTCCTTCTCCTCCCTTTACTCCGTGGCCATTTTGTGATCTAGACACCCTTCCCCCCCTCACACACACACCTTTTAAACCATTGCAAGGAAATACCTCAGCTCTAAGATTATGTGAATAAAAAGAAGTCAGAGTACTGCACTGAATAAATGCAACGATTTTGAGCTTTAGGTCATACTAACCATGTTACTGATGATGAAAGAAATTCTGATGCCTTGAGGTCTGTTTATCAGAAAAAAAATCTTAGTTCTAGGTTAATACTTTATACCAAGGGGACCATTATCTATTAACCTGACCTGTTATGCAAAGAAACTTAACTGTAGAAAAGTGATCAGGAAAGAAGAAACTAGTTTTAAACCACTACTGAAAAATTAATCCCTTTTATATGTGACTTAAGTAATATAACATGGTGGAAAGGTAATCCATAAAGTATAATATTGCAAGGTACTAATTGCCTCTTCCAGTGAAGGCAGGTAATAAGTTCAAAGAAAATGGTGACAGTGGTATTAAATGCATCAATAGAACACCAACTGTCCATAGTCCAATTTTACTGTGTTATTTATATATAACTAATGAATATAACAAGAGTGTAAGAGTCGTCAGTGGCTGTAGAGTCACCAACCAAGTTGTTTGCTAAATGTATCCTGTTTCTCCTATATGAGTTTGTACAGACCTCTGCTACCACCACATAGTAGCAAACTCAGAGGCAGTATAATATTGAATTGGAATAAGTCTCTCATATGGGACTAAACAAGGCCTAAAGTTTGAGCTTTTTTTTTTTCTTTTTGGGTCACACCCGGCAATGCACAGGGGTTACTCCTGGCTCTGCACTCACGAATCACTCCTGGCGGTGCTCAGGGGACCATATGGGATGCTGGGAATCGAACCCGGTTTGGCCGCATGCAAGGCAAATGCCCTATCCGCTGTGCTATCACTCCATCCCCCTAAAGCTTGAGCTTTAAATAATTAATTAATTAAATGATAATCAGCATTTCACATTGGCCTATGTTATTGAAGTTAACATAATCCAAGACCAAAAAAAAATGGACGCGAAAAAAAAAGATTTAGGAAATTAATTCATTAATAAAATAAGTGGGAACTGAGACCTTCTTTGAAAGCACAAACACTTAACATTTTAAGTCTGTAAACTGCTAAGGTGATGTGAATTTTGTCTTCTTTAAGAAGCACAAATATGCCTGAAAAAAAATGAACATAGTTCAGAATAAGGCATACTCAAATTTTTTGTTTTTCTTGAAATATATATTGGAATGGAGAGATAGTCAGCCTTGCATGTGGCTGACTTGGGTTCAAACCCTAACATCCCATAAGGTCCTGCATGGTACTACCAGGAGTAATTTCTGAGTGCAGAGATAGGAGCGACCCCTGAGTCTCACCAGTCGTGCTCACTTCTGACCCCTCTTCCCCAGTAGAACAGACATTTATATGAGAAGCATCACTGTTATCTGACCATTAACATTTTTGGGCGGGGCTTATGTACATGACTATTTATACACCACTATAGTCGAGAGGTTATGATCTGGAGAGAGTCCAGATGTTTCCTTTTTCTTAATTTTATTGAATCGCTGTGACATAGTTAGAAGCTATTATGTTTGAGCTATAGTCACACAATGATAAAATACCCATCCCTCCACCAGTGCACATTCCCCAGCACCAATATCCCTGGTATATCCCCCCTTTCCCACCTAAGGTGCTTGCTTGGCATGCAGTTCACCAAGGTTTGATCCCTGGCATCACACATTGCCTTCCAGAAATCTCTAAGAGCAGAGCCAGAAGAAACCCCTGAGTATAGCCAGGTGTGGTACCAAATCCACAATAATAATAATAATAATAATAATAATAATAATAACAATAATAATAATAATGTTATAGAATTATGCCTAATTTAAATAAACCAATTAAATAGAAAAATATAAATCATTGAAAAAGATAGAAGTCACACAGACAAAACAAGTAAACAGTGCGAGAAGAACTTTTTCACTCACAAAAGGGACAGAATAGGCAATACAATCTGTTTCATTTCAAAAATGCATTATTTTCCTGCAAATAGATAATGCATATAAAAATGCCAATTCAATGAAATAAGTTAACTGTTTTCCCAACAACTCTGACTAAAAGCATTCTGTGTCAGAGTCCTAGTTACAGAATTCAACATAAGCATTATATGTTCAAATAAGAAAAGTTTCATTTCTTGTAGCCCTAACTACTCTGTAGTTGGATCTCATGTTAATTCATCAGATGAGACGCTATGTCTTGTATTTATTGGATTATAATTTTGCTTATTAGGTATATTCAAGGAAAAACCGTGTATGTCATCAGATCTTCACCCAAAGATTCACCAGAAGGAGAAAATACACAGGCAACAGTTTTTCAGGCATTAAAAGTAGCAGCCTCAGGATGGGTAAACACAGACTACTAACATTCACACTACATATTGTGAAGCGTTAATTGAAGAATGTTTATTTGGCACAGAGAGACACCCCTCTTTTGTACATTCCATAAGATGAGTGTGTCATGTTTACATGACAGTGCCACCTTGCAGCAATGCATTCTTCTAAAACTTTTTTTATGCTTTTATTTGTATTTATTCTAATACAGGATTAATATACTCTGATCTCTATTTTCAAATCTTAGGTACTGGGCAATGAATTGTAAAATAGATTAGAACCTTTTGGAAGGTTGAAAGAAAAGCCTCGGATTTAATCTCTATTTCTAGAAGGTTTTGGATGGGTCAATTGCCCAAAAGAAATAAATATGATAACACTGGCATTTTTGGTATTTTCTTTTTCCGGTATTTTCTTAAGTGTGATATTCTCTTACTCATGGTTCGAAAGATATAGAATGGTTGAAGACCTTTAATATTAAAAACGAACAAGAAAATTAGCAGAGGAATTATTCTAGATCCAGTACTGAGTCAAGAAATACACAAGTATTTAAAGAAGGAAAAAAACAAGTATCTAAAGAAGGAAAGCATAAGTAATCTGTGTTGATCATATTAAAATTATTCATTTTAAGGAAGACTTTCTGGCATTGCTGCACGGATGATTTTAACATTTAACACAACTATTAACATTATAATGAAAAGGTTTCTCAGTAATGATTACTTATGCTTTCTCATTATGATGTTAATAGTCGGTGAAAAAAATTAAAAACAAAAAAACAGTAAAGTGGTTTCAGAGAAAACCCCTTAAAATCTCGAAGAAGAGAGTCTTGAAGAATATCAAGACTTTATGCTAATTTCAAAAATTTAAAGTATGACTTTAGCTTTGGTACATATTCAACTAAGCTGCTTGTGATAGGCATTTAAAAGATGTATAAATAAGTATTCTGTCTTTAAAACATTTATTGAGGAAAAAAGCTAAACATTTTTTGAGGGGGGAAATGGACAGCACTCTCAAATTTCTAAAGTCATTATTTTAAATAAGTAAAACACTAGGGAAAAACTCTAATTTTTTTTAAATGTGTTAGTGGTGGTGCCACTGTTGGAGCAACACTACCCAAAGCAATTGAGTATGTGGAAATCATTGGGTTTTGGGGTACCCTGATTCCAATCCAGGCCCTCACAAATACAAGGCGTATCACGGATCTACATATCGACGACCCCCCTAATTTATTTTTAATTATCTCCAGAAAGTGAGATGATTACTGAGAAACCTTTTCATTTGCATTATTTTTAAAATGTGCTTGTTTGCTTTGATGGAGAAGGACTTCCTTAGAGGTACTGAGATGGTCCCGGGGCTTCACTAGCTATTCTTGGCCAATCATACATCGACCAAGAATGCAAGACCCAAGGATGTGATGATGCTGAGGCCTGCAGTGCTGATGATGTCCGGATTACCCCAATCATGCTCAGAGGCTCCATCACTGCACCCAGTGATGCTTTGGGTATAAAGCATGAGGTGCAGGGAACTGTATCTGGTCAGACAATTGTGAAGCACGCAGCTAACTCTGTGCTATGTCTGTGAATTTTGATTTCAGTGATAAGAACTGAAAACACCATCCCGTCTAAACGAAATTCATGTTCAAATCAAGAACAAATCTTGTAAGACAGAAGTAATTGAGGGTCTTAATATACACTATTAAAATATGGAGACAAAACTGAAAGAAGGGACTAGGGGTTCCATATTTGATATTCATCTGAACAGAATTCAATATTTAGAAGAGAACATTCTATTTGCTAGAAGTTACTTTTAAAGCATTCATTTTATGGATTTTCAATACAAAATGTTTAGCCAGACATCACAGTCTGACAGTGCACAATGTAAGTCACTGCTTAAGATCACTCCTGAACAAAAAATATTAATATTTTGTGAGTTTTTCAATAGGCATGGCTTTAGAATTTATAAACTCTAAATAATGTGGAATTTTATCATTTGAGTTTTTAGATTGACTTTCTGATTGTCAATTTTTAATCTGAACATCTATAATTACTTTCGAGGCCATATTTTTGTAACACTAACAATGAGTTTATCATTCAACTTAATCCCAAATTGATAACTTCTACCAACATTGCTTTTTAGAAGCCATCATGTTTTGCATACACACGCATAAATAAAAGAGAGACTTGAGGTATATATAATTAAATAACTGTTGGAAAGCAAGATTGTAGGCATGAGTTACAAAGCACAATTTCCTCCAGGAGGAGTATATAGAGAGTGAACTAAAATAATAGGCCTAAATTTTATCAACAAAATGCTACTCAGAATATTACAAATTCATCTCTCCTAATTCTTATTCATTCTCAACTGATTATCCACAGCACATAAATTGTCATTGGAGAGATTTTACTCTAATTTATTAAGTATACTAGAATTAGTAATAGTAAAATGTTAGAGAACTAGCTTATTCTAACCGAGAATGATTTAAAAATTAAAATAAAAATTGAAAAGATACTTTTTAGATACTGTAATTACATAGTTTTACCATTAAAAGTAATACTATGGACATTAGAGGTAGGGAAAATCCAAAGACATCGTTTTCTAACTAGCGGAATTGTATCAAAATTAAACTATTTCAGGAAGTCTTCAGGTATAGCTTTTGGTTCCATGAAATAAACTGATTATTAATGATATCTTATACAGACCAACTAGAATGATTTACCATAATAATCAGAGTCAACCAAAATTAGCATAAACTTCACTTTCAATAGAAAATAATAGATTTCTATGTGCTACTTATTGCTATAAAAATTTAGGCCACTTGATAAGTATTTCAACATAACATTGATCTTAAAACCAGTTACTTTGTTTTTTTAAAGATTGATCTTAAAACCAGATATTTATCCACAGCTTGATAAATGACTTACTTCCTCCTGGCAAGTCATTACTTCCATCTTATTTCTCATATTTCCATCATCTTAAATTTATAATTAGTAGAGGATTATTAAGGATTAGGATGATAAACTCAAATGAACAAGTTAGCAAATGATCATAATGAAAAGTAAATGACAAAATAGTTTCTTATAGAACGTAAAGCTAGATTATTGCAACTTTATGGGGGAGAGGCGATCACTTAGGTACTTAGGGCTTACACCAGGCTCTGCAGTCAGCTATCGCTCCTGGTGGGAGTATAGGAGTGACAGCACAGGAGTACAGTACGGACAGCGTGCAGAGGATCAATCCTGGGTTGACCATGTGCAGGGTAAGAACCCTACCCTACTCTTGTTCCAGCCTATTATGATTTTTTTTGAAAAGATCAAAACACATTGGTTTACTCATAAGAAAATAATTAAATACATTTTACAGCAGGTGATCACATGAAAAGTTAAATAAAAAATGATTTACAGTGAAATTAGACTAAAAATGCACATAGACGTTATTATAATTGTCCTGCTTTATTACAATAGAAATTTTGGCTACCTGGTGCTCATTTATAAATTTTAGAATCTCATTGACATTTTATGAGTTTATCACGAAAATATGAAATCTATATATTATATTTTAGATCTCAACGGCTACTCCTCACAGACGGGAGTATAAAATAAGGCCCCCATAGCCATGCCACTGGACTCCACACCAGGCTGTTTTCACTTGGGGCTCCCCAGAGAGGGGCAGGTGAGAACCCTCCCCGCCCCAAGGGACCCAGCCCCGGAAGCCAACCTTCACTACCCAACCTCCGCCATGCTCCAGGCTGCTTTCCAGACACACTATAAGACACTTTATAACCATTTTCCATACACACACACACACACACACACACACACACACACACACACCCCTCTCGGAGAGCCCGGCAAGCTAACAAGAGTATTCCGCCCACATGGACAGAGCCTGGCAAGCTACCTGTGACGTATCCCATATGCCAAAAACAGTAATGATAGGTCTCATTCCCCTGACCCTGAAAAGGCCTCCAATTGTTGGGAAAGATGAGTAAGGAGACGCTGCTAAAAATCTCAGGGCTGGGAGGAATAGAGATGTTACTTGTGCCCGCTCGAGTAAATTGATGAACAATGGGATGATAGTGATAGTGATAATAAAAACATAATGAGTTGATGGAAAGTAATCATTACACAAATAAAGCTTTAGTGTCCCTTGATGGATATCTACTTAGCAGTAAAAACTAGTGACCTGATTCAGTTGATCTACTTTGCTGATTTTTGTCTTCTGGTTATTTTGTCAAGAATGGTAGGAGTTTCTTGATCTGCCTGACTTGTATGTACTAGTAAGAAGATCTCATGAGTGGAGGAGAAGGCAGCTGGAATAGAGAAGGGATCACTCAGAAAATGATGGTTGGAGGGATCGGTTGAGAAGGGAGATGTGTGCTGACAGTAGATAAAGGACCAAACGTGGTGGCTTCTCAGTATCTGTATTGCAAACCATAATGCCCCAAAAGTAGAGACAGAGTATGGGGGAAATTGTCTGCCAGGGAGTCAGGGGGAGGGTGGTAAAGGGGAAGATTGGTGGTGGGGAATGTGAACTGGTTGAGGGATGCGTGTTTGAACATTGTATGATTGCCACTCAAACATGAAAGCATGTAACTGTATCTCAGGAGATTCAATTAAAAAAAAAAGGTTTGTTAACACTGATACAGATTGTTCTTTTTGTCTACCAATGCCATTCATAGTCAGAGAAACATGCAATTTATATATTGATGTACATATTTCCTCCTCCATTCTTACACATGAGCCTTTGATTAAGGGTGATTAGATGGACTCTTACTCACAGAATTGTAAAGTGTGACTAGATGGAAACTTTTACTTAATTTGGATGGGCTAATTTGTAGGTCCAAACTGACCTTGTTCTTTCCCTTACCAGAAACTTTTGAATACACACCTCTTATTTAAGACTTTCTCCTAGTCAAAAGGAAAGGAATTATTATTGTGGAACACCTGACAATTCCAGTCAAGTATCTCCTTTTTTTTTTTTCCTCTTAATTTTTACACAGTGTGGTTTGAGGCAAATAGCCACTGGGCTAAGCAAAATGACCAGCGGGGGCAGTCCTCCTGGAATGCTTTGAATGTGCATTCTTTAGATGCTTGGAATGGGTGACTGCCCCCTTACTGGCTTCTTCCCATTTTCACTGCATTATCTGCGTAGGCAGGGAACAGGTACTACTCTTAATGCCCTGGAAGTTCCTTAACCCTTAATCATGAACAAAAGACTTGTCTTCAGTTTCTGAAATAAGGAGTTTTATGCAGAGCTACATCATAATCACGTGGGTTAGTTTTACTCATTCTATTCTGAAAAGAAGGAATGGCATTCCCATGTTATCTAAGCTGATACCATCCAATCATTACCCAGATACCATGCTTCGCTTCAGGAAAGAATTCACAGATGAAAACAGCAAGATCTTCTTCAAGCAACTGGTGTATCTGTGGCTTGTTCTTTACCATCTTTTCTTTTTGAATGGCATAATCATTACTAAGTATCCTAAATGGACTAACACTCTATTTTCATTCATATAAATTATGTTAATTGCCATGATTAAGTATCACTATTTCCACAACTGCTTTTTTCTCTGATACATATGTTTAAAACTAGCAGATTAAAATAAATTTTCTCGTGGAGTCAACTATGTTTTCTCTGAAAGATCTTTAAAAGCAGCATATAAAATTCTGATCGAAAGTCAGACACTAGCTGCTTTCACGAGCAGGCTTGCAAGTTCCTGACTCACTCTGAGCCATCGTCATGCCATATTGTACTCCCTTTCTCCTCCTTCCACTCAGCTATTCTTGTCAACCTGTGTATGATAATCCTCTCAAGAATTATTTTAGGATTCCGAGTTTTATATAAATGTTAATGATTCTTCCAAAGAAAGCTATTAAGACTATCAAGGATTAGACTTTATATAGGCCTTTGTTTGATATTCAAATTTATGTGTAATATGAACAGTAATGAAAGTAATTTGTTTAGAGATAACATGGCAATATTTAAGCTTTCATTAATTTGCACAGTCTTTTGCCTCCCTTTTTACTAAGTGAAAGTATTTATGTACCAAACATTGAAATTATAAAAGGGTATTGAACGAATACTAAAATAAAGAAAAATGAAGCAAATAAGTTTACAGGATATTGATTCATTCTGTGGAAATCGCATAGCACAAGAGTACATTGATTTTTCAAAGCCCTATCACGTTGTATTGTAATTACTAACAAGAATCTATTCTTTGACTACTCTGTGAGATTCAGGAGATCTTAACTCATCTATCTTTGGATCTCCAGCTTTGACATACTGTCTGGCACATAGAAACTGCTCAGCATAAATCTGTTGAATGAATGAATATGTGAGAAAAGAGAATGAACTTAATTTTCTCATTCTGTCAGATGTAGTGCATGACCTTTCAGCTGAGCCTCTGAGAGTCTCCGCTTTCTCGTCTGTAATATTGGTGATATCAAGTTTGTAGAGTACCCTAAAGGCATGTTCCGTGTGTAAGCCATAAATGGCTTAGATTCTGGCTCACTGGATTATACCTTCACCCACTCAGAGCTGCTCAATTTATTAGTAATCAATGGGAAACATGAGGCTTGCTAATGGGACACCCCGCTTCATTCCTCTGGGAGCTGAGAATTTATGGGAGGTAATGCTAGGTAAAAACACAACTGGAATAAGGCTTTTCTAATCATATTAAGACAAAGGCTGTGCAACTGACAGAAGGAATATATTGAAGAGTCTATACCACAATATCTAGGTAGCACTGTAGCACTGTTGTCCCGTTGTTCATCGATCTGCTTGAGTGGGCACCAGTAACGTCTCCATTGTGAGACTTGTTGTTACTGCTTTTGGCATATTGAATGTGCCACGGGTAGCTTGCCAAGCTCTGCTAAGTATCCTTCGGGCGGGATAGGGATACTCTCGGTAGCTTGCTGGGCTCTCCAACAGGGACAGAGCAATCAATCAAACCCGGGTCAGCCGTGTGCAAGTCAAACGTCCTACCTGCTGTGCTATCTAGGTAAAGAAATAAAACTGCTGTACCATCCAGCAATAGAAAAAGACACTTTAAAGATAAATTAAAGCATCTGGATAGCCACACTATGTAAAAATAAATGGAATCTAACACTGCTCTGAGATATTTAGGTACTTTACTAGACACTTTGGTAAAAGAATATTTAAAAGGACAATGCATTTGGATTAAGGCAAACAGATGATACCCATAATACATCATAAATGAAACAGTTTGCTCAGTTTGACCTTTCAAGAAGTAGATCCACTCTTCTTTTCAGAAAAGAGCAGAGTAGAAAAATCTGTTGCCTTCCTGCTCTAAAAGAATTAAAATTGATAATTTCTTTGGAGGATGAACACCATTTTGAAGCATATATGTATTACACAAATCTTTATTTTTTCCAGCTGCAAATTCCCTAATGATAAGAAATTCCCCGTTTTTTTTTTTGTTTTTTTTTTAACAAACTGGTTTCCCTTATGTTCTTCGAGCCCAAGAAACACCCATCTGGACCTGCAGATAATGATGCCGAGTGATGGAAATCTAAGTTCTAGGCCGCAGTCAGGGCAGTTTCCACTATAAATAAGTGGCCATTTAAATGCTTCCATATCTTGTTTTGCAAATATATCATCACGCAGCAAATAATCACTTTTGGTGCAAAAGTTAGTCATAAAATTTTCCATTAGTGGTTGGTAATCAACCACAACATTATGTTTGTATAATGTGCATTTGAAAAATGAAATCCTGAAGGAACGTCAATATAAGGAATATTAATATTTATATGTGATAACCTTATTAGATAACTTTTTTTAACTGACATCTGCTTATGGAGAACATTTTCCATTTTCCTTAAAAAAACAAATTGAATGATAAAAATTACAGAGTTATCACTTATTAAGCTATATTAATGATCTCTTTGTGTCTCTACTGCTTTAATAGGAAATGGCAGTGATTGACAATTGTTAGATTTTTTTATATATGTGATAAGATATATCAGAAAAAAAAAACAGTCTTGCAAAGCTAATCATAACATAGGCAAACAATACTTAAACATGACTCAGTTAAAACCTAAATTCCTATAGCAAGATTTTATACTTCATTACTAACACAATACTGTGAGAAGATGGAATGCAAGTAAATATCAAGGGATTTTTCAGTATTTGAATTTATAATTTCAACATAATACTATATACATTTCTAGTGCATTACTAATTAGGCTGAATGAAATGTGTGCAGTTTCCACCATGGTCAGAAATGATAGTCATGCTTTACTAAAAACTGGGATAAGTGAGATCGCCTAACAAATAAATTAATTCCAATAAATAAAGTTGTTTGAATCCCCTTTATTTCTTATTTCAAAAAGATTTTCCTTATTTACATAAAGAAAAATGTGAATTCAGTTCATTCTGATCGGGTAAAATAGTGACCATTTTGAAGTTTCACAAAATAGTTAATAATGACAATGATTAAGAGATACTAAGGATTGAATAATCACCATGAAACAAGCATTGTCCTATAACTTTTTGAATTTAAAGGCCAGATCAATAGTACAGTGGGTAGGAAACTTGCCTTGCATTCTAAACAATCTGGATTTGACGCCTGGCACCCCATATGATCCCCAGAGCATGCCAGGAGTGATCCCTGAGTGCAGAGCCAAGAGTAAGCCATGATTACTGCCAGGTACAGTCCCTAAACTAAAATAAATAGTAAAATAAATTTTATTCGGGATCTTCAAGAACCTCTGAGGCTGCTGCTTTACAGATAATGCATCTGCAGTACAGAGAAGCTGAAGAACTAACCCAGGTACTAACCAATGATTTCAGCCCTAACAATTATGCTGCTGCTCATCTCTTTGCCTCATTATGGAAAGATTCATTAAAGCTTAGGTCAGTCTTCAAATGTTAATTATTAAAGAGTGAATGCGTAATTCATAATTTGCTCTAGCCAGTTTCTGATTTTGGGGACTGGAATGGGCCTCTGGCATAAGGACTCCATAGGTTTCTAGCCTACAACTATTCTAGGAAGACTTGTGGAACTGACATGGAGAATATTTCGTTTCAATCACTATTGCCTAAGAGTTTAGCCACACTATCAAAGGCAAAATTGGGCTCTGTAAAAATATCAGAAGGAGAGAAAAGAGCTATGAATTCTAACAATTTTACTTTCCTTTTGCATAAAATCAGATCCAAATAACAATGTCCTTTCTGTTATTATGGAGTAGAAATAAAAACATAAAAGTTATCTGAAGATAGTCAATATCAGGCAGAATGGGCACTAATATGGATTTAAAGTTGGAAGAATCAATTTATTAGACAAAAAGAGAAGGTCACTGAATTTGGAGTCAAGCGTAGGAGATTCACATTCCAAAATTATGAGATCATTATGCTTCAGCATTATTAATCCCTGGTTCTGTTCTAGGAGTATGCACCATTACATTTCCAAAGTAAACCAAGGAATTACATTATGGAACAGGAATTACATTATGGAACTAGGAGAGTTTCTGGATCTTATAAAGATCAGCTGTCTAGTTGCCATTCAAGGGTATTCTAAAAATTCAGGGAGAGGTTTTCAGCCAGTGAATCTATAGAAGAAAATGAAATTTGGATGAAAAGGTATTTACAATTCATAATTCAGAAATCTGACTAGAGGTGGTACCATAGTATTTCCTTATTCCAACACTATAAGCTGATAAAATACATTTTTTACTTTTTTAAAAAAATTGGACGATTAGGGAAACAAATTTTACATTCAATTATAAAAATATCATAAATGAATTTGTAATTAAGTTTTCTTAGTTATTATTTAATGAATAAATTGAATTAAATTATTGAAGTCTTCTTCCCTCTTCTTACTTATGTCTGTCCTTCCTTCCTTCCTTCCTTCCTTCCTTCCTTCCTTCCTTCCTTCCTTCCTTCCTTCCTTTCTTCCTTCCTTCCTCCCTCCTTCCCTCCCTCCCTCCTTCCTTCTTTCCTTCCCTCCCTCCCTTCGTCTCTTTCTCTTTTTCTTTCTTTCTCTTTTCCTCTTTCTCTCTCTCTTTCTCTCTCTCTCTTTCTTTCTTTCTTTCTTTCTTTCTTTCTTTCTTTCTTTCTTTCTTTCTTTCTTTCTTTCTTTCTTTCTTTCTTTCTTTCTTTCTTTCTTTCTTTCTTTTTCTTCTCTTCCTTCCTTGCTTCTTTTCCTTCCTTCTTCCTTCACACTTGGCAGTGTTGGGGCATACTTCTGGATCAGTGCTCTATATTTGCTGCAGTGGTGTTTGAGGGAATTGCAATGCTGGGGATAAAAGCTGAGAGTCCACCATACAAAGCATGCACTCCGTACCTTTGAATTATCTCACTGACCCCTGACTTATTTTTTTAAAATGATAATATGGATATTGGAAAAGGACACAATTTCAACTAAGAAATAAAAGTGAAAATATCAGCACATGCAAGTTAAAATTTATTGATTATACACTAATGTGAAATAACAGAATATAGATGCAATCTTGTTAGAAACAAATAAATTTAAAAATTTGTATACAGAAGTTCAAAATACGTACCTTCAGGTTCATCTTTATCATAATAGAATCACTTTCACTGATTAATTTCCATGTACCAAACTATGGCATAGTTTAAATTCTGTTAGCTCATTTAATCCTATAGAAGATTTATAACATGCATTTCCTAGTTTTGAATAAAACAGTAGTGATGACCCTCATACTTACAATTAAAGATAATATGGCATATTTATACTAGGAATGCATCATTTCAAGTCCTATGCTAATAGACTTTATTACTTCCCATTACATATCACTCTCCATGAAGTTCTCTTAGATGTGGAGCTTCAGTGTGACTAAATATAGGGGAGAGTAATAGATGCATGAAGAGCAAAGACATGGGGCAGGGGATAAAATGTAGTCTGGAAAGAAAAACATTTGATTTTTATATTTTAACTATTTAATCTTTTGACAATGTTTAGTTTTAATGATAACAATCTATGCATATATCCATGTGCTAACTACTTAAATAATATGTTCTTTTATGAACATTACCATTTTCTACAAATTTAGAAGCAAATATAAGTTTATTTTGGCACATAAGAGAAAATTGCAAAATTTCTTAATGTTATTGCAGAAGAATTGTATTTGGACTAAAAAGTAGAGATAATAAGTACTTTCATGAGGTAAAAGGTAAGCTAGAGGCTCAAATGATGATTAATGTGAAATACTGTGCAATGTTGTAAAAGTCTTATTTTCACAAAATAATATTATGAACCAAATTACTTTAAATTTTCTATAATTATTTTAAAATATCAATGGATAGACCATAGAGATAATATATTGGATAGGGTTTTTGCCTTGCATTTAGCCTACCTGTGTTCAATCTCCAGAATCTCAGATGGTCCACTAAGTACTACCAGTAATAATGCCTGAGTGCACAGCCAGAGAAAATCTCCTAAGCATCTCCTGGTGTGGCCCCCAGACAAAAAACAAACAAAAATAAAATAAAACATGAGTGGAAATAATATACTATTGCCAAATATGTTGATAAACAGCTGAAAAATAGTAACAACTTTTTGGCCATGACTATTCGTTCATAAATCTTGTTACAACTATATGCTAGTTAAAGAAGCCAAACTCTTATACAGAGAAATTAGAATATAAATTATAATCAAATTATAATTTAGTACTTATAATTGTATAAATACTAAATATCCTTGATAACAAGCAGTTATGTCCACAAAATGAAAGATTAAGTTTTTCAGTGATAGGAAAGCAGGTAAGCATCTGAGTATTAATAGAATTCTTAGTACCAACCACAGCAAGGTCGTCTGATATAGTATATGGACACATTTCTATCACATATCCCTTACTTTAGCAAAAAATGTGAATGAGACACACATTAGCAGTTAATTTAAGTTTTAATTTAATCCTTACCCAACAAGCACCATCTTGTGGCCATATGATCCCAGACAGCAAAGGAAGACCCTACCTAATTCTGTTAAAAGATTGAATTTGCGAAGGGATCTGGGTTCCAGCCTTGACCTGTCAGTGTGACTACACAACTTCTGAAAACATCTTCTGATCTTTCTGTGCTTATGTCCTTCTGTATGAAAATGGGACCAAGTTGAAAGGATCAATTGGCTCATTGAATAAAAAGATTCATTGCATGAAGAACACATGGGCAAGCAGATGTACGCCTGGTGTGACTTGCTGGGTGACACTTTGAATATCTCCAGGTCTCTGATTCTGTGCCCAAGGCTGCAAGAATAGAAAGAAAATTGGGACTGATGCATATATGGAGAAGACCAAGACGGGAAACTGGTAGAGAATCTGAGCAAAACCAGAAAGGGTGAACACCAACATACGGGGGTCAGTTGGGATGGTCAGAAAAGCTCAAAGAAAGGGTGAGCCTGTAGAGGATGGAAACACGGTGAAAAAGTTTGTGCCACGAGTCTCTAGACACCATGAGAAGTAATCACCAAATCTAAGGCCATCAAAATAGTGTTATAGATTACACATAAAACATTATCCTGTGATGGCAAATACGATTTACAAAGTGAAGAAAAAAAAAGCTAAACTGAGAACAGCAGATCTTACACGAAAAATAAGCAATGTTTTATGACAACTCAGAATTGAAACTGCTTTATTCAGTAATGGTGATTTTAGGAAGTGTTCATTTCCCAGCCCCAAAAGAACTCTGCTGTAATTAATACCAAGACCACTTACTTAGGATATTACAACATAGATCACGTATGTGGTTTCTATGTTTTAACAAATTTTTAAATCCCAAAATGCTATGTTACTTGTGCGCACTGATTCCATTAAATAAAACTTATTTGCTAAAACTTAACATTTAATCTCCATTAATTGAGGCAAATTTGGTTAATTTGGGGGCAAAAAGTTACTCTGTAATGATCTCTATTTTATATAAACTATTATATTAATCTGATTTATTAGTTTTTAAGAGTGAATAACATGTAAAAGATTAGAATCAGATACTTTGTAATGAAAATTATACTTACAAATAATTTCCAAATTAAAAATACAGGTCTTAAAACTTTGAAATTTCCTGTTTTAAAGGGAAATAGCATGAAATTCTGTTAAAGTGAAATAAACAGCTATTCACTTTTCATCTAAAATCCAAGTATAACAAAGCCTGTCAGTTTTTTATTTGTGAAGTCTGGAAGACATAGAGTTAAAGTCCATAACCTACAACAAATCTATCAAAGTCACAAAAGATCTACCTTGCCTTGTGAGTCTACCAATTCAGAAAAGACTTAATCTGAAGGCACAATATTTGTCATTAACATTAATAAAATTTTCAGCATTTAAGGCTCTTCAGGCAAGGTCTTATTCTGGCTCTTCAAACTCTACTATCAGCATAAAAAACAATAAAAGGTCCTTTAAGCCAAATACGCAATGGTCCTCTTTCTTGAAAAGTATTAAGGACTGCCTCCAGAACCCTGGCAAATACTATTTTATTTCTGTGAATTGGTGAGGCATCATCAGAGGAGTGGATAATCATATCAAGTTGGGGATTCATATTTAGCTGCCTTCTCTGGGAATGAACACAACTTTGGGAAATCTTCTGATATTCTAATATAATACTATAATTTTACTGAGGAATAGAGCTCACATTCAAAACCTCACATTTTTTTTGTCCATAGTTTAGAAAGCTCCTTTAATAAAAATTAAAATGAGCTACAATGGAATTATTGATTGTTTTCACTAGACTAGATAACCTGATATTTAGTTACCCAAATTTAGGTTTATTAAATGAATCTACCCTTGGTTAAAAATAATTTCAGTTCATCTTTGAAGTTTAGTGACCCGCCCACCCCATCGCCCACACACCAAATTTCTGCAAGAAATTCTTAACGCAATGAACCCCATTACATAGGCAGAGTGTATGTACCTCTCATACCAAAGTGATGCTTTAGACAAAAAGGACCCTGTTAGTAGAAATTATCAGACATCACTCTTGTCCTGTGCTGTCAAGAACAACTATGACGACTATGATTGGTCATTATTAGTGTATGAATTACATTGTAGCTGATATCTTCCGATTTTAAATGCTCTAAAATCTTGCTGAACCACTTCTTCTGAGTTTTTTTATTAGTTTAATTCAGCAATTAATTCATTCACAATGTAGAATAAGGTCTTATTTGTAACATTTGGATAGAGCTATAATCTCACATGACATAAAGAGGTAAACAATAGAAATATAAGCAAGATCTATGAGTGCATAAAAGGAGAGATCAATTCTTTTAAGAGTCTTTATAAAAATTCACATAGATATAAAATTATTATTTTCCACTGGAATTGGGCTGGAGCAATAGCGCAGTGGTTGGGCATTCGCCTTTCACTCGGCCAACCCATGTTCGATTCCTCCGCCCCTCTTGGAGAGCCCGGCAAGCTACAGAGAGTATCGAGCCTGCCCGACAGAGCCTGGCAAGCTACCCGTGCATATTGGATATGCCAAAAACAGTAACAATAAGTCTCTCAATGAGAGACGTTACTGGTGCCCGCTCGAACAAATCGATGAGCAACGGGATGACAGTGACACTGATATTAGAATTAGGTTTGGGGCCACATCCAGTAGTGCTCAGGGCTTTCTTCTGGCTCTGCACTCAGGTATCACTGCTGGTAGGGTTTGGGGAGAGCAAATGGGGTCCAGGAATTGAACTTGGGTCAGCTGCGTGCAAGGCAAGCCATCTCTGAAGCCCCACATATAAGGTTAAAAGTGTTCATTTTAATTCTTAGATAAATATGAGGGTTTTAGGTTTTTGTTCATCACACATTAATATTCTCATCATCTGCATAAGAGCCATAGGAAGGGACTTTTACCCCAATTTAACAGATAGTACAATAAGGCAATTCAGTAATTTATCATGTCACTTTATTTTTATATATACAAGTGTGACAGTTTCCAAAAAGGAAAAATAACTAACTTGAGACATAAAAAGAAGTACTGTAACTTCAGAAAAAAAACAGATGAGCTATTTTACCTACCATGATTTTATTTTAAGAAGATTCTCTGAGATGTGACCAACACAAAACTGCAAACCCAGACAGTAAGCCTGTGATGTTCTGAAATCAAGTGGAAAGTCAGAGAGAAACACACCACTTCCCAAGTGTTTCTGTGGCTGGTTTGCTGATACACACTACGAAATTGACTAGGTGGGGATGCTTAAAAAATAAATGTATAATTATCATACTTTTTCTTTTCTGAAATCCTTTCATCTCTAAGGGGTGGTGCTTGTTAACTGCCAATATATAGACTCTTTTAATCCTCATCAAAAAAATAAAATCATTGCATTCCTTGTGTCATAATTTTAACGAAGATGAGAATCATGAAATACTGCTGAAAAGATCAGTTTTGGTGGTCAGGGGCAGTGTGGGTGTGTGTGGTTAGAGCATATTCCTTGCATGAGCACCAGCTGAGCTCCATTTCTGGCACCACATGGCCCCCGAACACTACTGGCTGTCATCTTGGAGGTCTTTAATCACCACTGGGGTGGCTCTAGTGGCCCCCAGTGCTGCAAGATTCAAACACTGCATCCTCCCATCCTAACATCAACTAAAGGACCTACAGATTTTAAGTGTACTTAATTTAAAAGTTGTGGTTCAAAACCTGCATCGCACTCTACAGGAAAGAGAACCCATATAGATGGAAATTAAGTAGCCCTGAAGTATTTCATACCCATCTCACATATTGCCTCTTCCCTGAAGGTCCACAATAAATTTGAGAACTACAGTTTTAGAAGTTGAAAACCCAGACCAGATCAGAGAGTAACAGACAAGTGTCTAGTCAACATTCAGCCAGGGTAGGACAGTTAATGTTAAAGATCTCTGAGTTCCAGATATTGTTCGGAACCATGTCAGATACTTCTCAAATATCAATCTGTATATCTCAAGTGGTCAGTGATATTTACTGATCTCCCTATTTCAGATCAATGTATATATATATATATATATATATATATATATATATATGCACAGCCCCTTTCACTCGGCTGACCCGTGTTTGATTCCTCCGCCCCTCTCAGAGAGCCCGGCAAGCTACCGACCGAGAGTATCATGCCTGCATGGCAAAGCCTGGCAAGCTACCCGTGGCTTAGTGGATATGCCAAAAACAGTAACAATAAGTCTCACAATGAGAAACATTACTGGTGCCAGCTCGAACAAATAGAGAGAGAGAGAGAAAGAGAGAGAGAGAGAGAGAGAGAGAGAGAGAGAGAGAGAGAGAGAGAGAGAGAGAGAGAGAGAGGACTGTGCCCAGTAGTGCAGACCAAACAAACCACAGGAACTCCTTTCTTTGTGTTTGAGAGTTTCTCTAGCTTGTGCTTGGGGAAGCCAGTGGTACAGGAGGTTGAACATAGGCCTCCTGTTTGCAAAGAAAGTGTTCAGTCTTTTAAGCCAGAGACTTTAAAATAAAAGCAGTACTTTATGCAATGCACTGAGATGCAACTCGATATTCACCTCTCATTTATTTATTTATTTATTTATTTATTTATTTATTGCTTTTTTTGGGTCACACCTGGCGATGCACAGGGGTTACTCCTGGTTCTACACTCAGGAATTACTCCTGGCAGTACTCAGGGGACTATATGGGATTCTGGGATTCAAATCCAGGTCAGCTGTGTGCAAGGCAAACGCCCTACCCGCTGTGCTATCGCTCCAGCCCCTCACCTATCATTTAATAAAATTTAACCACACTTAATTGATAAGCTCCTTTATTTAAAGACGGGCAGAGCCTTGCAAGCTATCCATGGTGTATTTAATATGCCAAAAACAGTAACAATAGGTTTCCTTCCCCTGACCCTGGAAGAGCCTCTAATCATTGGGAAAGAGGAGGGAGGAGAGGCTGCTAAAATCTAAAATCGCAGGGCTGGGAGGAATAGAGACCTTACTGGTGCTTGCTCGAGAAAAATCGACGAACAACGGGATGATTGTGATCCTGTGACTGATGTTTTTAGGTAGATCGAACAAACGCGTGCTTGTCTTTTTCAAAATAGAAAGAGAAAAGAGCGCATTAAACTTTAGTTGTGTGGAATGCAAAATTGAAGTAAACACAAGATTAAAAAATATCTGTGAAAGTGCAAACAAGAGTGGACCAGCCCTGCTAGTGAAGCCACATTTCCATACCCCATGACTAAGAGAAAATCTGATTTTCCTCCTCTTTTACTCCTTTTGCTTTCAGATTGCTGAATTTCTGTCATCGGTGGCATAATTGCAACACAATTGAAATGAAATCCTTTGGTATAATGCATAAGACAAACACTTGTAAAAGTTCTGGGTTTTACCACTTATGTGATTGTAAGATATCATATAATGTCCTACTGTCTTTCTTACTTTTTTTTTTCCTTTTTGGGTCTCACCCAGCGTTGCACAGGGATTACTCCTGGCTCATGTATTTAGGAATTACTTTACTCCTGGCGGTGCTCAAGGGACCATATGGGATGCTGGGAATTGAACCCAGGTCGACTGTATGCAAGGCAAACGCCCTGCCCACTGTGCTATTGCTCCAGCCCTGTCTGTCTTACTTTTTTGAAAGCTGAGGTCAGAGCTGCTCCTAAATAATACACAAGGTGGCCAGGGCCCATTCACAGCAAGGGTCAGTCTATGAGGTCAATAGGTCAATTCTAGAGTCCAAAATATGGTACTCATGGTCTTGCCATTAAGTTAAACTTGCGTGTGAAATTTAAACATGATTAATTTCACTTATGAAATTTTACTAAATTTTTTAAAATATTTACTTTCTTTTTGTTAATCATGTCACACAGATGAGCAAATAAATAATATGTGTAGTGATTAAATTAAATTTATATTCTATATTGCACAATGTGTGATTAAATTTCACATTTTAATTACATGTTTTACTATATAACTTTAAGTATATGTATATATATGAGTGAATGAAAAATAATAGCAGATAAATATTAAATACTTCTACTTCTATATTAGTTTATAATTAACTTCTGATATAAAATATTAGACAGCAATTCAATGCTTATATTTACAGTTTTCTTAGGAAATTAGGCACTCTTGAAAATATGACAAGAAGTGGGACTTTTTACTCAACAAAATAAACATATCTGCAAACATTTTATGTATTATAAATATTTCCAAAGGGCCTAGAGACTCAACAAGTTCATTTTTTTCTCATATTGATCTATGATCCTAAACTAAGACTTTTTTTTCCATGTACGAAGCAATAAATTACCTTCTAATTAAATTACAGTGACTGAATGAATAACTTAAGAAGAAATGTACATGTCTATAGTTTCTAATGCTTTTTGGTTTCCTTCTTTTCAATACAGTTTTAAAATTTTATCAAATTAAATACATATGTACATAGGAATCAAATAAACAAAGTATAAAATAAAACAAAATGAATTCCAGATCTGTTTTCCAAGCCTTTCTTTCCCCAAATTTAATTTTACATACAGGGTAAGTACTCTAAATCATTTATCACTTCACAAATCACTGATATTTTCAACAGACATCCTAGCATGCTAAATATCAATGAACTATTCAATTGAACAGGGCTATCTAATATTCTATTCCCTAATCCCATGTAATATTTAAATTTTAATTAAAAAATTAACCAAATTTAAAATTCTTTTCTTGTGTTATACTGACCACATTTAAGATTTTAATTGCCACATGTGGTTACTATTTTGGATAGTTCAGAGAACACAAAACACGGCAATTAACAAAGAAAATTGTAGAAAACCCTAGGTGCTCATTCTTTCACCAAGAAATTAACATTTTTATTGAAATTCTTACTTTTGTATCCAAATTAGTTTCTGGAAGTTGGGTTAATAAGAAACTGCATTGTTTAATAAGCAATTAGATAATAATTAGTAAGGAAAACAGGACCCTTCTCAGATTTCATTGCATGGGACTTGCTCATAGATCTGTGTGAAGTTGCCATAAGTACAAATCATAGATGGTACATTATTATTTCACAGGAAGTGATATACAGGGTGGGTATACATGATTTAAGATCCATAATTAGCAACATAAACTGAAAAATATTTCTCGAGCTTACACTCACATAAAAATGCTGGCAAAGAGGGCTGGAGAGATAATACAAAGGGTGTGGCATTTGCCTTGCACAAAATCGACCCAAGTTCAATTCCCGGCATTCTATATGTTCCCTGAAGCCTCTAACAATAGTGATCCCTGAGCACAGAGCCAGGAGTAAGCTGAATAATTCTGGGTGTGTCTCCCCCAAAAGAAACAAATATGCTGGGGAAAGGAATATATAATTATTCTTATAATGCATGAAAAATGTATGTTATATCTAGTAATTTTTACAATTTTAAAAAGCTTATATATTAGCTAATTAACTACTGAAACATTTCTTTTGCAACTGCATTAAATAGGAAGTTTTCCACTGCACATACAAAAATTGCAAACACTCTTCTTTGTGCTAAAATTTCAGTGTATAATTGGCTTTGTTATTTCTATTTGCCAAATTAATTTTATTGAATTAAATTATTTTGAAAAAGTTATAGATAGGAACTTAATATTATTCAAGCTTTATAAACATACAACTTTTCATTATACAGCATAAAATGCATTAGCTCTTATACCACTTATCCTTAAATTCTACCTAGTTACCTAAGTATGAATTTATAATGAGAAGAAAACATTTAAATTTTATGTTTGTTCAATTAGTCTTTAGATATTTTTAACATTAAAATGTTATCTATTCATGAATTTATTACTTCAGAAATAAGCATAAGTATGAATTTTACCTTTTGTATAAGATTTATAAGAAAACTAAAGTCTCAAACTACAAATTCCAAATAGCTCTATTACATCTATTTTTATTAATACATGTATTTCATTCAAGTAGTATCCCAATCATACTGCAATTAATAGTGGCTCCTGACAAATTTTTCACATCAATTCATTTTGAGAAAATATTTTAGATACTTGATATCATGCATCTCAATAAAAGCAAAGTATATATGAGCATAGAGTTTATCTTCTTTGTATTCTGTAGAAATATAAGAAAGATAACATGGGTGATCCAAATTGCCTTCTTTGAGTGTAAGAAAAGATGCTGTTAGACTTATTAAAAGATCATACTTAAAGAAATTTTCTTTTGCAATGTGGTGATGAAGGCATTATATCAAGGGAAAGATGGTGGCACTTAGACACCAAATTTAGGATTACAAGTCATTTCAGAATAACTTGAAGATGAATCTAACTTTGCTCCTCACCCTTTTGGTTTACAATCCCGTTGCTCATCGATTTGTTCGAGAGGGCACCAGTAACGTCTCTCATTGGTTTACAATAGCTCCCATTAATTCCCCCTATATAAAATACTGCCTAACTATACTTCCTGGGTCCTGAAGTTATTTAACTCTGTGATCTCTGCTAAGGCAACATATGAATTTATATGTTATATTTTTTATGGAGGGCATGGCCACTGATATTTTAAATTTATTTATTTTGGAGTTTGGAGACAAGTCTCATAACGCTCAAGGCTTAATTCTAGCTCTATGCTCAAGGATCACTCCTATTGGGCTCTGGGGGATCAGATGGGGAATTGTGGATCAAATTCAGGTTGGCCATATGCAAGGCAAGATCCTATCCACATATGATTGTTTCAGCCTCATCAGTTATTTTTCTTATGTGGATTTGGTATGATTAATATTCTCATTGATTTCATTCTCCCAACCAATATATTACTTGCAGTTTAACCAATTCATAGGTCTTTCTTTTATTTAAAAAAAATCATTTTTTAATTAGTGAATCACTGTGAGGTAGTTACAAACTTATGAATTTTTGTGTTTACATTTCAATCATGTAGAGATCGTTTACCCATCCCTCCACCAGTGCCCATTCTCCTCCACCAATGATCCCAGTATCTTTCTCACCACCCCCACCCCATCCCCCACCACCCACCCTGCCTCTGCAGCAGGGCATTCCCTTTTGTTCTCGCTCCCTTTGGGTGTTGTAGTTTACAACAGAAGTATTGAGTTGCCCTCATGGTCAGTCTACATAGTCTACTTTCAGCTCACATCTTTCAACCTAAATGGGTCCTCCCAACATCCTCTATTTGGTGTTCCCATTTTATTTTACAATATAACTCTTTCCCTAGAGAAGAGTAAGGGGAAATTATAAGGGTCAAACATAGAGTAGATAACTCTATGACTAATGGAATGAGAGTTGCCATGTACTGGAAAGGAAAAAAATAAGCATATTTGGTTATATTCCATAAACATATATCCAAATCTTAAGTTAAATGTATTATTTCTAGTCTTTTAGAGTTGAAATATTATCTAATCTTCAATCAAATATTCAAACCTTATTTAGTAATCTTACCAAAAAATATGTTAATAGTCAACACAACATATCTCTTTTGCAATAAACTACTGACTTAAACAGAAATTGGGGTTGTGTCCAGAACTAGAATATTGTCTTGGTAAAAAAAAAAACTGAGACTCTGTATCTCAGTTTTGTCAGTTCTAAACTGGTTTAGTTGATTTCTAACATTCTTTTTATGAATTCAGAATTTTTAGTTTTAATAAACTATTATCTAAATGCCTAATAAGAAATGATTTATGCATATTAAAATATAAATTTATTACCTATTACTGAAATATATAAAAAGTAATGGGAAACACAAGGAAAAATATAATTGGAATCCAATAAGTAATCAAGAGTTTAAAGTGAATAGAAACAGAATGGGGATTTAAGAGGGATCAGATGTAGGAAAAACATGTGTTGTATTTAACTCACATTTTCCACATAGCATAAATTTAAAAGTGAAGACACACACAAGATGAAACTAATTTAAAAAGACAAAAACCACTATCAAATAGACCTTCCCAAAGTTAAAAGTAATATACCTAATTGTTCTTAAATTATAACATATAAAACTTTAGAGTTCACATGTTGACTTGTCCTCACTATGTTAGATACTGTTTTTATTTCATTTAACATTTTGTTGTTATTAATTCACTAAAGAATTTTTAATTAATACTATAAGCAAACACTATAGAAGTTGTAAGTATAGAAAAGGCATAGATACACATAGCTGTATTATATGAGTTTAGATTTATAGTAAAGAATATAGATTTGCTCATTTAATAAAACGCTTTCAAACTGCAAGCTTATTCAAGACTTCCAGTTAAATTTCATGAATTCTTAAGAGCTCCTAATCTGATAATGGCATTCTGAAATGTCTAGAAGCATCTTAGATCATTTAAGACTTCAGTTATTGAAGTATGCCAATCTAGGAGTTCTAGAAGTTCTACCATTGACCAGACATACTCTTACGGGCATTCAACTTATCAAAACTTGAGTTCAGTAAAAGAAACATGAACTTCTATCTGATACAGCCAAAAATTTAAAAAAATGTATGTATATTCGTGACTAATGAGATGATATACTTCAAACTAAGAAACAACAATATGATATTAAGCAGTTGATTTGCTTGGATGTAGTAGTGGATGGTAGGGATTTTTTTTTTCTCTTTTGGGTCTCACGTGTCAATGCTTAAGGCTAACTTCTGGCTCTGGACTCAGGAATTACTCATGGCAGTACATGGGGGACCTTATGGGGTGCCTCGGGTAGGAATTTTTAAGTAAAAGATAAGATAGGTCAGAGCCATAAAAATCCAACGAATAATATTTGAGAGAATATCTTCTGTGTCTTTTAGAGGACTAATACTAATATGGACCTCAACAGTTCCTCAAGAAGTCTGGAAGATGATTGGGAGGCTTAAACTACTTACTTACTTGGCATGCAGAGGCTATGCAGAGGCAATTGTGAAAGCCCCAGTCTGACCCCAATTGGCAGAGAGAAGCAGAGTCATTGCTATCTTCTGTTGAAGGGAAACTAGGTGTGGGTGTGAAATAATGGCCAGAATGACAAAACTCTCTATCACATCTTTTGAGGAATGTTGGGAATTACCTAGCTCATGAGTCAGTGTTTGATAATAGGTCATAAAAGAAACAAAAAAAGATTATAGAAAATGACTCATTTATTCTAATGACATAGTTCATGTACTGCTGGATTGTTTTCAATTAGACAGTCTAATTGCTGTGTAATTTATCTGATTTCTTCACAGTTACTCTGGTTAATTTAGTTTACAATGTTGCAAAGTAATATGAACTAAAACTTTTCTGATAATCAATGGTCTTTCATTTGCTTTTTATTTCTTTTCTTCCCTCTCTCCCATTCTTCCTTCCCCTCCCTTCTTTCCAACTCTAATAGCTCCCGCCTTTCCCCTCCTTCTTCCAACTATAATTTCTTCCTGCCTCGTTCAACAAAGAATGACATATAAATGAGAATAAGAACCATATGCATACAAGCATAATAGTGTATATGGCATTCCGAAATATCAAAATAAGTATTAAGTGCTTTGATGCACTGATAGATACTTGTTTCCTATATTTTGACATTTCCTTTACAACAAATGTGGAATCCTTGGCATACAACAAAAATTCAGCATTTACACATTTTAATGGGAATTTCATATCAGATTATTTGAATAGTTGCTGTCCTACCAAATGCAAATTCTCTGAATGTACACTAATTCCTCTTAGGATCGCATATGTTATTGAATATATCATCAGTGGTCCTGAGTCTTGAGTTCTGTAAACCAATGTTATCAATTTGTATATTTTAAATTTGCTATTAAGTGAAATAACAAATGGCTGGAAGTTAAACTTTAATACTGATCACTAGTAAGAGAAAAATTATCTTAAGTAGTATTCTCATATTACAATTTTTTTTAAATTCTGCTTTGATACTTATTATATTTTTGGAAAAAAGATTTATATCTAATGACTAAAGTTTACCATAGCTACACCTTTGTAAATTTTCAAGTGTTCTAAAGTAATGAAATTGCTATTATATAAATTACATATTATGATAAATATAATGTAAATAATTAGAAATCATTACTATTATAAAAATTGCTTGGACTGGAGCAATAGCACAGCAGGTAGGGTATTTGCCATGCATGCTGCTGACCTGGATTAGGTTCCTCTGTCCTTTTAGGAGAGCCCAACAAGCTACCGAGAGTATCCCGCCCGCACAGCAGAGACTGGCAAGCTACCCATGGCATATTCGATGTGCCAAAAACAGTAACAACAAGTTACTGGTGCCTGCTCGAGCAAACCAATGGACAGTGCTACAGTGCTATATAAATTTCTTGAATAGAAAAGACTACATTTGTTTACTTTTCTATAATATTTTATAAGATTACCTTCATTTTTTTTTTCATTTTTGGTGTTTAGCTTCTAAACCTGACAGTGCTCAGTAGCTACTCCTGGCTTGATGCTTGGTAATAATTCCCATCAGTGCTCTGGAGAGTCTACGGTGCCACGAATAGAATTTGAAACTCCTGCATGTAAACCATGCATTCAGTCCTCTGAACTGTCTCTCTGGCCCTAAGCCTCTAAACTGCATTTCACAGAGTCAGAGACATAGTACAGGAAACCAAGTCTGGTTCCATTATCAGCATAGCATACAGTCCCCTGAGCACTGCCAAGAGTGATCCTTGAATACAAAGTCAGGATTAATCCCTAAGTATCACAGGGTGTGGCCCCAAAACAATGAATAAATAAACCACACATTATAGTTGACTTCTGTCACAATATCAACTGTGTGTAACACGTGGAAAGTGACATTTTATTAACATACTCTATCTGTTCTATCAATGGGTACATGATGAAATCAATACATAGGTTATTGGTACACAGACACATCCAAGGGCACCCAACATTCCTGATGCAAAAGGACTAAACTATTTTCAAAGATGTAACATGAAAGCTTGTAACTATCTCACGGTGATTCAATAAAATTTTAAAAAATTTAAAAAAAGATGTATTTGTCTACCACTCAGTGATCATTTTCATCCACCTCTGTATGAAGTCCTTGTTAGATATTGCAGTGTATCTTTTAGCTATGAGTCATTTTTCTTCATTTATTCTTTCTTTCTCAGTCCCTTATGTCTTCTAGTTCATTCTTTATATGTTAGTGCTTGAAAATACCTCTTTGCTAGATATTGTTGGTTTTCAACCTGTTGCTATCTTTGTGCATTTGTTTTAGGCTACACCTGGTAGTGCTCAGGGCTTGCTTCTGACTCACGGCCAGGGATCACATCTTATGGGTAGAGGAACCATATTTAGTAGTGAGGATCAATCCTGAATCAGTCATTTACAAGCCAAGTGTCTTCCCTTCTATATTATCTCTCAAACCCAGTGACAGTTAGCTTTTAACCTCTAACACATAAATAATTTTGCTTGAAAATCTTTCCATTTTGCTATCTAAGGCTCAATACATTTTCTCTATTGTCCTTTTTTAAATTTTATTGAATCACCATGAGATAGTTACAAGCTTTCATGTTTGAGTTACAATCACACATTGATCAAACACCCATCCCTCCACCAGTGCATATTCCCCACCACCAATATCCCGGGTATACCGCCCCTTTCCCACCCTCCCTCTGCCTCTATGGTAGACAATATTCCCCATAGTCTCTCTCTACTTTTGGGCATTATGGCTTGCAAATAGACACTGAGAGGTTATCATGTTTGGTCCATTATCTATTGTGCTTTCTTTACTACTACTGTCGGTCAATTCTAAATTCTGAAGTATTCTGGATACATGCGTGTTCTGTAAAAAGCCCTTCACTACAAGACATAAAACTAGAGTTCTCATATAATTTTAATCTAAAATTCATAGTCATTTAGTGCTACATTTGAGGTTTAAAATTATATCAACAAGTGCAATTATGTAAAATTAGCAATATAACCTAATTTTTCTATATGAATCATCTTATGGTTACTAAATATGACAGCAAGCTAATGGATTTTAAATAAAATAATTCATTTTGTGCAAAGTACAATAAAGTTGCTTATTCTAATGAAAATATAATACAAATCTTAAATTACACTTTACTTATTTATAATTATTTTTGAAATTTTTCTGGTTCAGTTTTTAATGTATTTGATTGCCATTGTGTATAAAAAGAAAGCATAGAAGGTAGAGTAGATATTCAGAGTATGCATCTGATTATGGTACATTATTGAAATAAAGGAATGTAAAAATTAAGTAGAAATTTAGGTAATCTATATTTTAAGTACTTAACTTAATATCAGTAAGTTTGTTCCACTCCTTTAATTCTACAAAGAAATTAACTCGTATCTTAAATGATCTGACTATGAGAAGTAGATACACTAACCCTATGAAAAACAAACAAACAAAAAGGCAATTTAATTACTGATACAGAGCTATTGGAATTTTCTAGGAATTTAGGTAAAAGTTAAGATGAAGTAAATATCAGATTTTGAATGACTGTGTAATTTAATTGCAAATTTATATTAATGGGAGTGAGATCTGACACTTGATTCATTCAACAAATTAACACTTCATTCTTATTGGATGTAAAACATTGTAGGAAATACAGTGAAAAATAAGGATGAACTTTGCCCACAAGGAGCTTACAGTCTACTATGAAAAAAAAAAACAATGACATAGCTATAAAATAAAAGAGAAAGTAACGTGTCATAGGAAAGACTCAGATAATGTATGATGGGGGCTATTAACATTAGCATTTTTTACGATAGTATCTAAATAGCCAATAAAATTAAAAAAACAATAATTCACTTGCAAAATAAGTGATGTGTCAAATTTTGTGATTCTATAGGAAATATTAACATGAAATATTAATGCAGTATATGCTACTAGTCACCCCTTCTTTAAAAATGTTCATTTATAGAATAAGAAACTCTTAGCAGTATGATCTTGCCAGAGTTTAAGTGGCTGTTATGGAATCATCTAATATATGGAGATGAAGGCATTACTTTAATGTTTTAAGAACTCAAATTAATTATTTAAACTACTCATGACACATTACTTTCTTGCACACAAATTTGCTCAATTAGATTAAAATGATGCAGGATTCCTCGATGGCTCAAGTGTGCTCCAAGGAAAGCTAGAAGGTTGTACAGTTAACTCCCAGGGTGTAACTCTAAACCATACAACCTACTACCTCAACCCGGATGCACACAGCGTTCAATGTTGCTTCAAAATCCTTAGCACATCTTCAGTCTGCTCCTCCAATATGGCGGCCATATACCTATAGTCTTGATTAGGATGTAGATATAATAGCCTAACATTTTACCAATAAACTTAAATACATCATATTCAGTTGACCTTAACTTCTTAAATTTGCAGAGTTCATAATACAAATTTTCTCCTAAAATTTGCTCCTAATATAGTGCTATGAGCGATTAGTGTGAAATCATTGGCATCCAGATGTAGTTTTCAAGAGAAATAGGCTCAATGACAAAATAGAAATCCAGTGATAGTCATAATTTACTTATTAAAGATGATGAAATGTACTAACCATGAGTGTGAACTCAAGCTTCTGAGCAGGATCCACTGAGACATTCAGATCTGGCTTCCAGCTTTGCTATTTAAAAACTCAGGTTGCTATATCTACCCTCTTGGATTCAAACTTCAGTTGTTATCCTATAAACCTTTCCAAGTGTTGATAATTGAAGCCTACCTTTGTAAGGAGACGAGGATCAGTAGATAGCAGCCCTCCAAAACCCCCGAAAAGCAAAGGCAAAACATAACTACCTCAAAATTAACTAGAGTTTAACAGAAATTTGATTAAAGTATTATTTAACAATATTGTGCAAATCATTTTGTCAGATTACCACACTGACACAGACCCATAGAAGCGAGCTTGTGCTGTCCACTTTACCACAAGATCGGATCTACGGGTTTATGCCAATGGGCAACATCTCACATGGGTTCTCAATTCATGAAGATTTTTTTTCTCACTCAAAACGGGTAAAATTAGGAGATGAAAATTATATCAATTATTTTGTATTAATATTTTAATGTGAAGTTTTATATATATTAAGTTAAAGTTTTTAATAATGTTATACACTAAAAACACTAAATTCTACAAAAATTCTAGACTAAATACTAAAACCGTGTACATTAAAATAGTATAGTGAAAGATTTTCAGAAATCACTTTTGTTTTAAGACTGAGTAGTTTATATTAGACCATTTTGATCTAAGATAATTTTGAAAAGAAAAAATTTATTCACGTATACCTATATGGATTACGTAATTTGAAGGGAAGAATACAAAATTATGAGCCTGTACTTCAGTTCATATGAACTATTAAGCAAATTGTGTAAGAGTTAGATTGTGCTTTTTTTTCTTTATATCTTAATGGTTTCAAGGAATTGGTTACACTGTAACTTTCTCATGACACAAGTTGAAATCTTGTTGATAGGCATAGAACATAAAAAGTTATTTAAAAATTTAAACCAATACAGATGTGTACATAATTCAAGCAAACTTAAAAGAATATTTAGATAAATTAATATCATAAAACTACATTTAATGACATATGGATAGAATTATATGACTACTCACCGCCAATATTTATTCTTCAGATTTATTAGATAAATAATAGTCTTTTAGACACATTATATGTAAATTAATTTAAAAAATATGCTTAGTACGTATTATATTGCTACATCTGAGACTCAAATGGTCAACAGGTTGAGCAAAAATAGTTATTTAAAAATTTAAACCACAAAATTATAAGCAAACACAGAAATACAAAGTTATATGCTGTCACATACATGTATTTTAAGATTCCATTCTCAACAACAAAATTGTAAGTTGTATATTCATTCATAGTTTCATTCATCACCAAAAAATTCAGCTTTTAAAACTGAATCTTAAGAGTGATAAGCAATAATCCCACATAAAAATTACTTAGCACATATTGATATAAAAATTTTAGCACATATTGATATAAATGAAAATAAAATGTGTTTTTATAGACTTTTTATAATTTTGCCTATGTATTTTCACTATCAGTTCAAAATTAAGTCCATATTTAATACAAACTCCAGCAGAAAAATCAACAACCATGCATTAGTTGTAATATAAATTTCAAACTACATTAATATATTTATATGTGCAAAAAAAGATAATATTGTTTTAAGTTTTATCACAACTGTAAGAATATATATTTTTGTAGTACTCCCTTACTAGATTACATCTTTTTAAAGCACAACTTTATTTTCTCACAGTAGATTATTTCACTTCTTTTTTATATGGTAAGACTAAAATATCTCTTTTTTCCCATTTTCTATTTTTTTACATCTCATCGTATTTTAACTATGTTATATTTATGGAAATACAACCATGTTTTCAAAGGGAATCAGATTAAACATTGATCAAAAACTCAGAACAATATTATACAAAGGTACTATGCATTCTCAAACCATTATCAAAAATTCCATCAGCTAGATTCTTAAAGGCCATGAAACGAATTCTTATAACTAAATACAATAAAAAATTTGGCTTTTATAAAATATTAAACATTAGTTGCTGTGTTGATTTTTAATTTTACCTGAGACGATTTTCTCTTATGATCACTTTCTTCACTTCTCATATCCATTTTAAGTTTTTTTTCCCTAAAACAATCACAAAAGAAGATAGATCAGACAACTGCTTGTGTAGGAGAGGCATCTGCATGAATGGTGGGAATGAAGGTTGACGATCGAGAGACAAGAAAACACAATATCAAAACGGGCAAAACCTTTTAAAGTATTTTTTTTAAGGCTTGGAAGACTGAGAGCCCCACCCAAGACTACTCATATGACATATAATGTCTCTTCATAGTTTCATTTATGTGTTCATTTTTGGTGCTGCTGTTTTCACAGAAACAGATTTGAAAGTGAAAGGAGACTGTTAAGGAAGCGACTTAGCTTTTGTACAATAAAGTAGTGAAAGCTGAAAAGAGATTTGGATTTGGCATGGAGCTTAATAAGATAATTAAGAGTGTAGAGATTAATGGCTCCTAAAAATAACATTTAAAATAATGTTTTTCAACTAAAGGATCTCGAAACATGAAAACAGGTTTGTAAATGTTAATTAAGCCTGTGAAAGTTGACTTTCCATTAGCTGAGGCAGCATAAAGGAAAAAAGAGCTATTTTAAAAATAATTAGTGAACAATAACTGATAAATTTAATAAAACACTTTATTTGAATAATATCAGTATAGGGTATTGTGATATCTTACAATTCTTCAGAGAATAAAAAGAAAAGAATTAATTATTCCTATAACATAGTCTCACTTTTTATCCTGAATATTTTCAACACAATTAAGTATAATTTTAAAACTTAACAATTTGTTTCAAATGTGTTCTCATGAAAACCATTAGAGCATCAATTCTTAATATGCAACCCATAGCATTCACTTATGTATGTATATATATTGCATCTTTCAAAAGCATTTTCTTTTCTAAGCTTTTAAAAATATCATTAGAAATAATTTTAATAAAAGATTTAAAAGGTAGAGTATATTTCAATTCCTTCTCACTGAACCAGGCATTGGATTTTGTTGTAACATGCTCAAATTATTTAGCAACCTACTTCAGAAAACAGACAAACTATTAGAATACAATACATTTCTCTGTTGAACCAATACAGTGCTCTAAACTTAAAACAAGTTTGTATGTACTTTTCCTGACTCAATCATTTAATGGTATTTCCAATGCTCGTGACAATTTAATCTAAGACAAACATTTCTTTTAAAATAGTAAAGCATTTTTTTAAATAGTAATGCCGTGTTATTGTAGAGAAACTTTCTTCTCTACTTAGCTACGTAGATGATCTTTTCATTCCTATTTTTGTTAAAATAATAAATAGTCATAAGCAACTTAAAAATATCTCCCCCAAACTGAATTTACTTATCATTTAATGTATGCACTAATGGCCCTTTTTCAGAAGTTCTGAAACTTTCTTCTTTCACATATCAAATTATAAACCACAACACATAAAGGCTTTACTTTCTTTATCAACTAAGGACTAAATGCTCACTTTTCTTGGACAGCACAAACAAAAACGGTACACTAAAAGCACAGATAATATTTTAATGCCATTCTAAAATGCCTATGCAAAATAAAACACATGTACTATACTTTTTCATACATATTTTTCTATTTACGTAAGTTTCTAGTTTATCAGATTAGAGTAAGAGAGTAAAAGGAAAAGGTTAGGAATAAAGTGGGGGTGAGATATATAAGAGTGAATGGAAAGTTCAAGGAGCTCCTTTATAACAGTAGTCTTAAAAGAAACAAAAAAAAGTTATACCTGATATTAAAGGTGCGCTTTCACCAAGTGCAATATATTGCTAATTAAGCCACATTTCTGAACTATTTTTTTTTAAAGACTCATTTGGTTATGTTGCTTTACAAAGCTGCTGCTATACAAAGCTCCGATGTCTCTGTAGTTACACAAGCCAATATTTGCTTTTTTAAAAATATTTTGGGATTTGATTTAAAATTTTGTTTGTTTTTGTTTTTAGCAGGAGCATCTCTCTCTCTCTCTCTCTCCCTCTCTCTCTTTCGCTCGTTCACTCTCTTTTTTCCCCAGCACTGTTGCGTGGAGTAGGACAAACTTGCATTTTTTTTTTTCTTCAGGGCTTCTGTAAATTCATGGGGGGGGAAAAAGACCAGGGTGCTTGTCTTCTTTTTCTTTCTTTTCGGTATTCCAGGCACAAAGCACTGCGCAGAAGCTGCACCAATCCTTGCCGTTCCTGGCAGCAGAATGGTAGAAGGTGGGAGAGACCAGGAATCCTTCCAGGCTGTGCTGACTTTAGAAATGAGGATTGCACACATTTTTCTCCTGAACCCAAAGGGTGAGAAGGCAGAGTGCCAGTTTGCTACACTGCTGCAATGATCTCATGCTCACTGCTGCTGTCGTCCCGTTTGCCCAGTTCAAATGCCTGTTCATAAAAACACAACGCCACCCCCCACCCCAAGTAAGAAAAAAAAAACCCAACAAAAACAAAAAACCCAACTTCATTCTTCAGCCAGCAGAAAGGTATGAATACATTTTAAAGCAGGAAGTCAAAGCCCAAATTGTAAAAGCACGTATATACAGTTTTTAGGATTCACTTGTTATGCCTCAATATTCTGTTTATATTTTCTTTCTTCCCCCCACCCCCCATTTAGAGATAAGCAGCAGAATTTATCAGGCGTGAAAGGGACAGCCTCCTGGTGGCGTGCCAAAAACCCAGAATAAAGGCGAAGTTGTGCTTCAAAGCTCAGTCGCTTGCTGAGCCTGGCTAAAGTCAAGTATTAAGATCCACCATTTTCTGAGCCATGCTAGAAAAGAAGCAAAAAGTCAGGACCGTTGCTGCTTTCCAAGTCTCCGTTGGCACCATCACAAAATCTCAGTCGTAAGGTCACATGATTCTCTGCCAAATGTAGAGTGCATTCCCATCAACCATTCTGCTGATACTGCGAAGGCAGCTATTGTCTCTTTAGACCCAAAGTTCAGCCCACTCTTCATTGAATTAGCTGAAAAACGCATCACCTTTGGGGGCTGGGAGTCATGGAAACGTCTACCTGGCAAGCTGCCCACTTTTTCTGCCCATCAACCAGAGATGGAATTGTGCTGCCTAATGCAATGATGACTTGGAATGTGAAGAGTCTTCCAAAGTGAATCTGATTCTTGCAACGCCTGTTTCAGTTTGCATAGAAAACTCCGGCTTCTTGTAGTTAAGAAGGGGGGCACTCTTTCCTACTAAATGTAGCAAAGAAAGGTCTGAACGTGCCTACTCCGCAACTTTTTTTCACAAGACCCAAAGGGCTATCAAAAGAAAAGATTGGACACCAAGAAAGTTTTCAGAATTAAAAGTATTCTTTTCTCTGTCTCCTTCTTACCAGAGAATGCAGCAAGCTGGGAATATTTGTTAGTTTTTCACATTAAGATTCAACATTTATGATATCTCTTCTTCTCCTTGTTCTTCTCCTCCTCCTTCTTCTTCTTTGGTTTAATAGTTTCTGATTTTATCTGGCACAGATTTTATACTACATGGGCACAATATGCCCTAGCAACACTGAGGACGCATTATTGCTGCAATCTCAGTCTAAGTGGTCCTCTGGGAGTCTGTTGTCTCTTCAACAGCACAAATCCTTGCAATTGGGTCCTGTGGTAATCCTCACCAGAACCCAGCACAGCTGCTGTGCAAAATTGGTTGAGACTGACTCATGGAAGAAGTGCTCTCCCTCTAACTTCACCCTTTTCAGTTTGTCTGTGAGGCATGAAAGATGACTTTCAAAGATGCGAGGAATATATCAACAGTCCTTGGGCTGTAAAATGAGATGTCTCCCTTGACACAGTGAATTTCCATCTTAACCAATGACTTAAGTTCACACGGACAGTTCTATCCTTCCTAATGTTACTGTCTTGAATTGAACTTTTCACCATTTTCTTAGTGCAATCAAGTCAGTCACCCAGGAAAGTCAGGATTATTTGTATTTGAACCAAATATACCCATTAGTAAAATGGAATGATATTCTATTACATTCATCAAAAATGTTTCAAATAAAAAAAAGTATTTTGATAATGGAATAATTTTCACAAAGAGTAAAATTATGCTGACAAAAACTTAAAATCACATCCATTGCTTTACAAACTGCTAAACTAACCTTATCCCCCATCCCAAGTAGTCACACATATGCATGTTGCACAATACAGGGCAAGCATTGAGAGGATAATCTATGACTTCCAAGTGTTGGGCTGGGAACACTGGGGTCTTCTCGGATTGGGGGCAGGCAAACTCCCCCACCCTTCAGACTTTCACAAACCCCGGCAGCCATGCCAAACTCCTACAGCCCCTTATAACTCACCCGTTGGCCCTGTTCTTCCGATTCATAAACTAAATCTCTGAGGAGATCCCAGCCAAGCAGCTGAAATTCATTCTCACACTGTTCTCCTGGCTGAAAAGTTTGGGGCACTCTCAGGGAAGGGGCAGGTCCAGTCCCCACCCTGCCGGAAGCCCTCGAAATCACAGCCGCACCCATCACTGCCGCCACACTAACACTCCAGCTGCATGCCTTCACTAAGAATCTCTGCAGACTCATCTCATCTCTCCAGATCCTGAAGTTTCTGGATCCAAATCCCACAGCACTGAAATTCCAGCATTAAATCAAAAGTGTGACAGTTCTAGAGGAGATTCTACTGGTGACATACTATCTCCCCCCCACACACACAAAAAAAAGAAAAGGTAAACAGACAAAGTGAAATGTGTATTTCAAAACTCCATTATGCTTAGATATTATCTTCTGCTGTTTAAACTATATTTATCAGTTTTCATGAATGTTTAAATCCCTTTTACAGATGATATAAAATATGGAAAAAAAGAATTTTCACTTTTGAGAATGGGCTACGCAATTTTACCTCATCATCTTGATAACATTTAAAAACTCTATAAAAGATACAAAATATAAAAAAAACTCTGGAAAGTAAAATGAAAACAGACTTTAAGCACCTTACAACCAAAGGAACAACATGATGGTGAGTTCTCTAGGCCTGATTTCTGCCTCATGGTTCCATATTTTGAACCTGAAGAAACTGTGACCCAGAGTCCACCAACCGGTATCTCCAGATTTAAAATGTCACTAATGAAATCTTATTACAGTGGTGTTTTTCCTACCCAAATTAAAGTGTCAGAAAAGGGCAGCTTAAAGCAAACAACAACAACAAAAAGTCCAGAAAGTTTTGGCCCAAAACCACTTCGTTGCAGTCAAACCGCATACAAACATTCACTCCACCACTTCCTCAGATGTCCAAGTAGGAAAACAAGGACATATCTTTTCTATGTTAGAAAATGATCCCAATCAAAGTGGCTTAGGGACACCTTAGAAAGGACTGGGACATTTATGTCTATCAGGGGAAAGAAGATCTATCCTCAATCCCTGACAGTGAATGCCAATAGAGCATAAACTATAATCAGAAATAAACAATAATCCTATTTTTCTTCCCTGCCTGTCAAAGTAGAGTCAGAGAAATAGGTATAGTGGAGAATGAGGCACTAGACATTTCCCAAAAATTTCTGAAAAGTAATAATACACTACTATTACTGCATATCTCGTATTAAAAAAAAAACCAGCATTTCCACGTGGATGTGTTATCAGACCATCACCGTTAGTCATCAGTCTCTAGTCTGGGAGGACCAAGACTGACCAAAGAAGAGTAGCACTGCTGTATCACAGTCACAAGAAAACCTGCCAATCACGTTTACATGGTATCAATGGGGACCAAGATGTGGACCTACACCTATGTCTGACAATGATTAAATAGTACCTCTTTATACCACCTGGAGTTATGTAATAAGCCAGCTAAATATAAATCTTATGCAACATGGTCATAATATACTAAATGCTAAGATTTCAATTGAAAAAGTGAAGTAGTTCTATGTCAAACTCATTGTCAAACGACAGCCAATACTTCAGTACACCAAGATACTGTTACCTCACAAAAATTAATGCAGTCCAGAAAATGCTTCAGTGAACAATTATAATGTGGTCGAACAATCATGAACATGGCAGAAATATTAAACAATATGGATTCTCAGAAAAGAAACAGAGAAGCTAGAATGATAGTACAGAAGGCAGTATTATTACTGTCACATAGTTGATTGTAGGTTCGATCTTTAGCACCCCATAGGGTTCTATAAAACCCACAAGGAGTGATCCTGGAGGGCAGAGTCAGGAGTAGAAAGGGAGGGAAGGAGAGAGCGAGGGTTGGAGGAAGGGAGGAAGGAATGTGAAAAGAAGAAAGAAAAGAAATAGAAGTTATAAAATAATAACCAAAAGGAAAATTTCATTCTTAAATATTCAATAAGTAAATCTTTTTAAAATTTGAAGGTAGAAAGGAAATAATCAGCAAGAGGGAAGACTAACAGGAATGACTCTGCTGAATGACACAGAGCAAGAAAACTTGAAAAAAAATTACAGGGATGCAGACATCTTTGAATAATTAATGTAAAAGATTAAAATTGTGTCACTGGAATCCTGGGAATGATGCGAAAGAAGGCAATTTTTGAAATGTACTCAAATAAACACAGCTAGTAACTTCCCAAAGTTAACAACAGGCACACAGATGCAAGAAGCTGAGTAAACCAAAAGCAGGAATGTTGCAAAGAAATCCACACCTCAACACATTATGGTTAATTTTCTGAAATCGAACAACATGGAAAGCTTTTACTTTTTAAGTAGGATTAACAGGGTCCCAGGTACCATTCTCAGTAATGTGGACCTGATATGTTGGATGGCCAGACAATAATACAATGCTGTTCAGTGCAGCAGAAATGGGAAAGGAGAGAGAGGAAAACCATAACTTTAATTCCAACAGATAAGTAATAGTAACATGCAAGCTTCTCTTCAGGAACTATGGAGACCAGAGAGAAGGGACACAGCATTATAATGATCAAAAACAAAGGATTGCCTTTGTCCTCGGAAAGTATCTTTATCAATTAAAAAGGAAATAAATGCATTCCTAGATAAAGGAAAATCTTGCTAATAGAAGTTTTCCATAGAAGAACTATTAAGGAAGTGTGAAGCCCAACAGGAAATGATCAAAGAAGAACCTTGAAACTTTCAGAAGAAGAAAGGATTCAGTATTAAAAGTATATGAAAAAATTATTGACCTTCCTATCCTATATGTGATAGGCTAAATGGATTAAGGGTAAATATAAAAAAAAATTGAAGATACAAATGGGAGGTAGTTTCTATACCTCATTAGAACTAGTGAAATTAAGCAACAGTAGACAATTAGGACATACATACAATGCATAAAGCAACCACTATGTCAGGCCTTACAGCCTTACCATCTGTCAATCCTCAGATATGTAATAATAATAAATTATATGTAATAATTTTAACTAAACAATTCAACGTTCTAAAGTTGTTAAGCTAATCGTCAGGAAAACAAGAAGAAAATTCAAATATGAATAGATGCAAAAAAAATCTGATAAAATTCAGTACCTGCTCACAATTAAAAGCAGAATTAAGAATTAAGGAAAGACTTCTTCTGTTAGTATATTATTTTTACTACAGAAACTCCTACGCTCTTCACTATACATAGCGATGAGACTAAATGCTTTTTATCCTAATATCAGGAATAAGACTAGACTCTTCTTTCCATTTTAACTCAACATTCTAAGTTCTGTTATAACTCATGTTGTTATAACTCTCGCATGGCAGAGCCTGCCAAGCTACCCGTGGCATATCCAATATGCCTAAAACAGTAACAATAATAGGCCTCATTCCCCTGACCCTGAATGAGACAGGGATGAATGAGATGTTACTGGCGCCCGCTCCAGCAACTTGATGAGCAATGGCATGACAGTGATACAGTGATATAGTGATATAGTTATTGCAACTCATGTATATCCACAAAACATTTTAAAGGAAGTAAATAATAAAATGACATTGTGATACAATTTTATATCACTCAAAAACAAAATATTTAGGTAATGATATTTTTAAAATACAGGACTTAGATCCTCAAAATTACAAAATGCTGATAAACAAATGATCTGCAGAGATTTATTGCGTTCATATTTTAACTATTTAACTATAATAAAAATGTCTATTTTCCTCAAATTTCTATATGTGGTTAGTACATTTACTATCAAAATTTATTGTAGTGATAAAAAGCACTATTTTAAATTTTATATAACAAAGCAAAGAACTATAATAGCTAAAATAAATTTAAAAGTTTATTTGGAGGAATTATCTAATTGAAACCATTTTACATGGTCTCTGAGCACAGAGCCAGGAGTAAGCTTAGAGCAGTGGGCAGGTGTGACCAAAAATTAAAACACACACACACACACACACACACACACACACACAAAGGAAATGGTGCTGTATTATTGAACTTCCACAAGTCCTAAAACAAAACAAAAAGCAAAACAGAGGAAGAACACTGATATTTTACTCATAGCCTATGCAAAAGTTCACTCATAATGAAACTTAGTTTATACATCTTCTAGTAAATGAAAGTAATATGAACTCTTCTTTTCTGTAATCTAGAAAAATGCAGATTAAAAACCACAATGAGATATTGCTGACCTAATAGGCAGAGTTCTATGAGAAGAGAGGACATTACAAACATAAATAAAGGAAAATAGTATCATCTCTAAACTAATCAGTGTGGATTTTTGATCATTTACATTATTGCTGAATGTAAAATGGTACACTCACTCCAGATAAAGATTTGGTAGATTGTCTTAAAAACTAAAACAACCTTTTAGTGGGGGGTATATTCTAAGTCAAGAAGCATATACGTGTTAAGGTGTAATAATAAATGTTTCAGGGTGTAGTAATAAGTAATTGTTATTATATAAGGGTGTAATATAAGGGTGTAATAATAAATGCTGCATGATATATAATCTTTTCCAAAAATATAAATTATGCATTGTAATATAAAAAGTCATAGAGAACTCATAGATGGAAGAATGTGGCAGTGCTCCCATAAAAACTATTTATAAAAAAAAAGAACTAATTCATTAATCTTTCTTCAAAGAATATGTGTTTTCCCAAACACATATTAAACATAAAATAAACATTTGTTGTAAGTAGACTGTACAAAAAACAGGCCCTGTATTTGGCGAGCATGCTATAGTTTACTGGCATCCAGGCTAAATTACTTTTTTTGGAATCTTCTATTGATTGACTTATGATTCTGGCTTTTTTCTCTCTTTTTTTTTCTTTCCAGAATATCCACATTTCAAAAGCTTCTAATATCATTCATTTGGGAATCTCCCCTTGCTGTCTTTTCATTTGCATTTGTTTTTACATTATCAAGGAATACACATAGGAGATTTACTGTTAAAATTCAAAGCTTGGAGCAAATCAGATATTTAAAAATGTTATTTGTAACAACAAGTCTCACAATGGAAACATTACTGGTGCCCAGCTGGAGCAAATCAATGAGCAAGGTGATGACAGTGATACAGTGATATTGTTTCAATAAATTGCTTCATACTTTTAGAAAAAAAGGATGCATTTTATATGGTTTCTTTGAGGATATATGCCTTGAGAACCATTGAAAAAAGAAATTGCATGAACCAAACTATTTAAAAGATTCATATTTGTGGCTAGAGTGATAGTACAGTGGGTAAGATGTTTATCTTCATGAAGCTGACCCTGTTTTGATTCCTGGCATCCCATATGATTCTCTGAGCACTGTCAAGAGTAATTCCTAAGAGCAGAGTCAGGAGTAACCCCTGAACATCTCTAGGTGTGACCCTAAAAGCCAAAATAATATACAAAAATTCATATTAATTTAGACCAGAAGTTGAGAGGGAGAGGAAGAGATAAATAAAAGGCCATAAGATATAAAATTGAGTACTATTAGCCATGTGGAAAAATGAAATGGTGCAGCTCCTTGCAATGTGGAAGGAACGGTAACATGTTAAGCAGAATAAGTCAAAGGAAGAGGGACAACTACAAAATGAACTCTCATCTGTTGGATACAGAGAATCAAACAAGGGAAGGCACTGAAAATAATAAATCCTTGGCATTGGAATACGATACCAATTACCAAATAGCATGGGGGTGGAGGGAAAAGGAAGACGACAAAAGAGACATAGGGACAGTGATGTAGGGTCACAATCATTTTGATGTTGAAGGATTATAGCAATTTTTAATATAGGTACGTAAACTTTAATATAATTTTAACTACCCAAACAATAATAAACAACAATTAAATTAAAAATGAAGTAGTTGGGGGCTGGAGTGATAGCACAGCAGGTAGGGTGTTTGCCTTGCACGCGGTGGACTGAGTTCATTTCCCAGCATCTCATATGGTCCCCTGAGCACCACCAGGAGTAATTCCTGAGTGCAGAGTCAGGAGTAACCCCTGTTCATAGCTGGGTATGACCCAAAAAGAAAAGAAAAGAAAAAAAAGAAGAAGTTGTTGTAGATTTTATATGCATGGTGTGTGGGACAGAGTGGTCTTAAAATCTGAAATGTGATTACTTCAGGACAACAAAGATCTTGAAATTGTTAAGCAATTTTTTCCTTAGACTGAGATGACAGCAATGCCAAACCAACCAGCCAACTACACTTTCCCTAAAGAATATAACCTATTACCATTGTTTTTCTTCTCTATAAAAGTTTCCCATAATCCTATTAATAGAAGATTTTTAGTTTCTTCTATTTTGGTACTGCTCAATTTAATCAATTCCTGCCCAAATAAAACCACAATTTTATTAATTAATTAATTAATTTTGCTTTTTTTGTCACACCCAAAAAGGGTGTGATATGGGGTTTACTCCTGGCTTTGCACTCAGGAATTACTCCTGGTGGTGCTCGGAGGACCATATGGGATGCTACAAATCGAACCCGGGTTGGCCTCATGCAAGGCAAATGCCCTACCCACTGTACTATCACTCCAGCCTCACAACCACAACTTTTTAAAAAAATGTTCCTGTGGACTCAGACATATAGACCCATGGAGATAGTACAAGGTGTTACCTTGCTTGTTGTGCATGTGACTGAGACCCTTTGATCCTGTCACCACGTGTGGCCCCTTGAGCACTGCCAAGAGTGACCCATGAGGGCAGTGTAAACTCTGAACACTGTGGCCTCCAAATACAAAATGAAACATTTGTTGTTCTCAATATAGTTAACAATGTTTACAACAGAGTTAAGATTTACTGTCCTGATGCATACTTACTGCGTTAGACCCCCTGCATAGATCCCCAAACCCTCCCCAATATGCTTATGTTCCTTTGAGTTCACCCCTTCATTCCCTCCTTCCCCTCCACATGATAATCTCAGTGTTCTAATCTAGGGCCAAGCGTTTGTTGTAGTTCATTACTGTTTATTTCCTTGTATTGCTATTTCCATATGTCTCAGATGAATGAGATGCTCTGGTATTCCCCCTTCCTCTGACTTGTTTCACTTAACATAGGCTCCAGTACTATCCAAGTTACAGCAAAATGCAAGATATCACCTTTGCTTAGAGCTGCATATTATTCGTGTGTGTGTGTGTGTGTGTGTGTGTGTGTGTGTATAGTAGCACTGTTGTCCCGTTTTTCATCGATTTGCTCGAGCAGGCACCATTAACGTCTCCATTGTGAGACTTGTTACTGTTTTTGGCATATTGAATACACCACGGGGAGCTTGCCAGGCTCTGCCACGGGATACTCTCAGTAGCTTGCCGGGCTCTCCGAAAGGGACGAAGCAATTGAAACTGGGTCAGCTGCATGCAAGGAAAATGCCCTACCCACTGTGCTGTTGCTCCAGTCGCTCCATATCTATATCTATATCTATATCTATATCTATATCTATATCTATATCTATATCTATATCTATATCTATATCTATATCTGTATCTGTATCTATATATACAGATATATATGGTATAGCTTTTGCAATCTATATATTTGTCATTGCACATTTCATATCATAGCTGTTGTACTAATTCCTCAATGAACATAGGTATTCATAGATCTTTTGCGAGTAATGTTACTTTTTGTTTGTTTGTTTGTTTGTTTGTTTCTGGAGAACCACAGCAGATGGCTCTAAGGGATTACTCCTGGTGGGCTCAGGGGTCATATGGGTTAGCGGTGTGCAAGGCAAGCACCATAGCTGCTATACTATCACTCTAGGCCCTAAATGGTTATAGTTTTATTTTATTATTCTGGGGGTATCTCACCCAGTGATGCTTAGGGGTTACTCTTGGCTCTATGCTCAGGAGTTACTCTTGGTGTGTGGGAGAATCATACGAAGTGCTGGGTATTGAACATGGTTGACCATGGGCAAAGCAAGCATTCTCCCTCCAGCGCCAATGTGGCTGTGTTCCTGAGATAAAGGTCACAAAGTGGAATCACTGAGTGATAAGATCTCTCTGTTCTTTTATTTTTGAAAAGCCTCCATTAAATTTTCCATAGAGACTGAGCCATATAATTTTCCACCAACAGTGAATTTGGGTTTCTTTCTTACTACATAACTGCTAACACTTTACTTTCTCCAACGTTTTTAGTATATGCTGTTCTCCCATGTGTGAGATGATACTTCATTGACATTTTGATTTGCATTTCCCTGATAAAGAGTGATATATAAAACATTCTCATATGCCTACTGGTAATCCACATGTTATTTTCAGCGAAGTATCCGTTAGTCTCTTTCCTCATTTTTTTTTTTTTTGCTTTTTTGGGTCACACCCAGCGATGCTCAGGGGTTACTCCTGGCTTTGCACTCAGGAATTACTCCTGGCGTTCTTGGGGGACCATATGGGATGCCGGGGATTGAACCCGGGTCGGCCGCGTGCAAGGCAAACGCCCTACCTGCTGTGCTATCACTCCGGCCCCGTCTTTCCTCATTTATTGAAGGGGTTATTAAATATTATTTTATAATTGAGTTTTTAACTATTTATCTAATGTATAGTTTGGGACTATTTTTCCCACTAGGTAGGATGTCCTTTTATTTTAGTTTCTTTTGTCATATAAAACTTTTTAACTCGATATAGTCCCATTTATTTATTTTTGTTTTTCTTATCTTGGCCGATGGAATCCAACCACTTAAGACAATTCCGAGGCTTATATCCTGGAGTCTTTTGCCCATTAAGTTTGTACTTCTTAGTGTGTCAGTTTACCTTTTAACAAAATTAACTTAAGTCAAAAAATTAAACATAAAGTACAAAAGAGAAACTTATAAGCAGTTTAGATGGTCACAGAGATAACATATGATTCCTTGTATAGTCTTCATGCCAAGACTTCATCAAAATGTGTATAAAATGATAATTCTATTAGAAGTATTATAAAATTATGTTTTTTTCATGACATGATTAATTAAAGACATTACTAAAGAATGTTATTAAATCATTCATACAAAGGAGATATTCTTGAATCATCAGACAATATTGTCTGGAAATCTTTAGACAATTAGAATGAATAGATGGAAAACAAAGCCTATTTAATTAACATAATTCAAATAATATAGATAATTAAATTGCTTATTATTATTTTTACCCATATATCCAACTAAATACCCATTAAGAACTTATTGCCATTTATTATTGTTATATTGAACAGGAGAAACAAACTATTTCAGTTGGAGTAGAAAGCTTTAAAATTAAATATAAAAATACTGGAATATAGAAGAAATATAAAGAAATATAAGGTTTTACTGTTATTGACATAATTTAATATATATGCCTAAAAGAATTATGAAAAATACTTAATATGTAGATGTGAGTAGAGAATTATCAATGTTAGAGCTTTAAAATGATAGTATTGATGATAAGCAGTTAACATGAGTTGATTCAATTGACTCTCTAAAGTAATTTCTCCAATCTAACTTTTCTGAGCATGGATAAGTTCATAAATGTATGATGATGTTTGCCTACACAACACTACCAATTTTGCATTAAAAAAGAGTGCTCACTTTATGTGTTAGAAAACTGCTGCTTTAAATGACTAGATATTAATTGTTAATGTTGAACCATAAAATTATAAATTTCAATTTTAATTTTTTAAAACAGTGAAACTGAATAAAAATAGAATCATGAATCTTTTATAAGCAGTTTTTTAATTATTACAAATTTGAGGCACACCCAGCATCATATCCTTGAAATTATATAAATTACATAATAAGAATTTAAATTAAATAAGTGTGATATTAAAAAATATCAAATCCATACATTTAAAGTTTATACTCTCCTTTGTCCAAAGGATTTTTAAGACTATCGAGATATAGTAACAATTTAAAAACATTAAGTATGTCAGGTTTAGATAAATTTGAAGAGTCACTACTTATATGATGGTTTTAGTTTGACAGTAAAAATAACATTCATTTTACATTCGAATGACCCTTTATCTCTTAATTCATATACAAGGAGAGGTTCACACATTAACCTTAGAAGTATTCAAAGTCTTGCATCTTCCTTGCCATCCTAGTACTAAAGCATTAAGTATGAACTAATTTTGATTTCATTATTTCATCAAAGGAATGAAGAACTACTAGAACTTCTATTACAAAAAATGGAAGTTCAGCAATACTGTCATAAAGAGTCAGGCCCTTCTTTTCATTTAATAGGAGGAACCATGAGTGATTTCTTGATTTGATATAAATGTTTATATGACTTCACCAATTGCATTCCCAGAAATAGTGACAATCTTTGGAAATAAACACAGTGTTAGCCAAGGGGCTCCAGTGAAGGAAACTTAATCCTAAATCTCTTGTGATTTGGGAAACACTTCTGGGAAGATCCTTCTACTCTCAACTGAGAACCTGTAGTTCATTATTCTCTTCTGTGAAACTGGATTATTTGACAGGAGTGTTTTGACTCAGTCCAATCAATAAGCTCAAGTGAAGTCCAAGTGTCATATAAGGATGCTTGAAGTATCAGAAACAAAGTGATTTCTAATCAATGCCATTCCAGACAGGTGGAAGCATCCATTCTATAAGATACCATATGCCTAATTGCACATAAGGACTGACACTCGGTTTTCTATTTATTTTATCCCTCCAGGCCTACTGTGTCTGTTCTTAATTACAGACAACACACTGTGTTTTGCAAAGTCATATATGACCTGACTTTCCCCTCAGCCATATATTGTTAATTACAATATTTAGAAAAATAAGAGAAAATTGCCCTCAACTTGCCGCTAGCAAGTTGCTGGTGCAGTGCTCTTGGTAAGTCTGCGTTATCTTCTCTGTGTGTGATGACAATTTCTCCTGAACATGGGTGTGGTTGAATAAAGAGCAGGCAGAATTAGCAAAACATGGTTATTCAGAAGATACCATCTGTAGTCAATTGCATTAAATTTGTTCCAGATTTATAATGGGAATTATCTAGATTATTCCCATATTGGTGAGCACTAGTTTGACTACATCAGTTTTTATTTCCTTCAGTCTCTCAAAGAGAACAAAATGAACATTCAACGAGATCCTGGTCTGTGCATTTGGAATTATCTCACGGTCTACAGAAGAAATTTGCTGCTCATTTGCCACATGCAACTCTTATCTATTACAATACTAAACTGAGTAATATTGTCTGGCTAACCAAAAATTTTTATGCTGTAAATGACTCAAATATTTTATTCATGTTACTTTAATGAATCAAGATTATTTCAGAGAGTATTATTAGTTACTAAAAGTAAAAGTGATTTATAACTGAGTAATATCTCATTATTCTCTGATAATATGACATCAGAGAATGAAAAATAAGTTTTCAGTGTAGAACTTTATTCATTAGTAGGAAAAGTATATTTCAGTTTAAGAATATACTTGTATTGATTGTATTGATATACTAAACAAAAAATACTATGAGTTTACTTATTTATCTATTTATTTATTTATTTATTTATTTATTTATTGCTTTTTAGGTCACACCTAGCAATGCACAGGGGTTACTCCTGAATCAGGAATCACTCAGGAATCACCCCTGGTGGTGCTCAGAGAATCATATGGGATGCTGGGAATTAAACCCGGGTCGGCTGCGTGCAAGGCAAACACCCTACCTGCTGTTCTATTGCTCCAGCCCCACTATGAGTTTATTTTTAAGACTTTATATACTATTATTATTATTATTATAGGCTTTAGCTATTAAATGTTGGTCATTCCATAATAAAAGAAGAGTTTATCTCAAAAATGAATTTGCAGTGAGAGACTGAAAAGACAAGTTACAGACCGGGTGAAAATATTTACAATGACCAATCTAAGAACACTTATCTAACATATTTATACATATATATATGTATATATATATATATATATATATATATGATGGAAAGAACTATGATAGCTCAACAACGAGAGTTGTGGAAGTGTGAACTAGAGAGTACAGGGGGTGAACTTACTGCATTGCACATGTGGCTGTTCCTCAATTTTTCCCCAGTATTATATATGGTTGGAGCAATAGGGCAGCGGGTAAGGTGTTCATCCTGCACGAGGCCAACCCAGATTCGATTCTTCCATCCCTCTTGGAGAGCCGGACAAGCTACCAAGAGTATCCCGCCTGCACAGTATAAGTTGGCAAGCTACCCGTGGCATATTCGATATGCCAAAAACAGTAACAACAAGTCTCACAATGGAGACATTACTGGTATCTGCTCGATCAAATCGATGAGTAATTGGGATGACAGTGCCAGTGACATTATATATGGTCCCCCAGAACTGCTAAGAGTAAACCTTAGCACAGAACCAAGAATACCCCTGTAGCACTGATGTGTGTTTATCCAGTTAAAAAAATAGCAAGCAACAACCCCACCCCCTGCAAAAAAATAACTAACTAAATTAATAATAAATAAAGACACAGAAACAGAGCCATGGAAATAGCTTGAAAAGGTGTAAAATACTACGCATTTGGGAGCTCTATTCAATTCCTAGCAATCCCTACTCCCAGGTGTGGGCTGTAACAAAAAAAATCAAGAATAAATAAACAATCCTATCAAACAATAGGGCAAAAGACTTTAACAGACACCCCAAAAAGAAAGAGATAAAGAATGGAAAATAAACAAATGAAAAAAAAAGTTTCAAAATCATGTTATCTTAGAAATACAAATTAAAACAAAGAAGAAACACAGCTTCATAATTGCCTAAATCCAAGCCACAGGCAGTGCTAAATGTTGGGAGGAGGACATCGAGCTGTAGAAATTGTCATTTATTATTTTTGAGAAAGCAAAATGCAAAACTAAAATATCGACTTATGACAGTTTGTTGTTCTTTTATAAAACTAAACATACTCTTACCAAATCAAACATTACCAGGCATATTTTGAATATGAAGCTCTTTAAAAAGAAAATCATTCAGTGTATCCCTGGAAATCTACCTAATTTAAGCACTTGCAGCTAACACTATGCCTTTAGATTTTCCCAATAACCCCAAGGAGAAAGATGTCACCCACTTTGGAAGTGTTATATTCAATAAGTCAGTGATTGAGCTCCTTGATATTTACCCAACGGAGGTGAAGACATATCCACAAAAAAACCCACCACATACATTTTTATCTGCAAAAAAGGAGGGAGGACATGGGTGAATATAAGGAGAGGAGGAATTTTGAGGCCAACAAAATGAAAATATCCTGTTTACTATGATGAACATAGATATCATTGTATATTTGGGCAAATTCAAGGAACTGGGAGTGAATCCTAATGTAACTATGATCTTTGGGTGATAATGATGTGTTAATGATGGTTTAACAACTGTCAACAGAAATGAAACACTCAGGTGGGAGAAGGTTCTGTAGAGGTTGTGGATATATCAGAAATATTTACAACTTTATCTCAATTTTCCTGTGAGCCAAAAGTTGCCTTAAGAACTATTTCAAAACAGTATGTCCCCTTCCCTCTTGATAAACCAATGTCTGTAGAGCTCATTATACATAGTATAAAGTCAATCATTTTTGGGGCCGGAGCGATAGCACAGCGGGTAGGGCATTTGCCTTGCACGTGGCCGACCCGGGTTCGATCCCTGGCATCCCATATGGTCCCCCAAGCACCGCCAGGAGTAATTCCTGAGTGCAAAGCCAGGAGCAACCCCTGAGCATCGCTGGGTGTGACCCAAAAAGCAAAAAAAAAAAAAAAGTCAATCATTTTTACCCAAGTGGACTTTTATTATTATTCCCTCCACTATATGGTCTTTATGTATTATATATTTCTATTTTCTTATATTGTGTATATATGTAATCATTTGAATTTCCAACTTTGTTTTGTTCTCAGTCCCTGTCAAAATATTATATGTTTCCTATATGTCAGAGTCTATATCAGCTCATCAACTTAAGTTAAACCTCTTTGATCCAAGATAATAAAAAACAAACAGAAAACAAGGACATGATACTTGATGACATTAAATAATTTCATGTATTATTTATTTTTAACTTTTTTAAAAAGAATGATACTCTTTAGAAGACAAAATAATCTATTCTATCAAAATAAAAATAATAAATATGTTGAATATTTGTATTGGCAAATTAAAATAATATAATAACTGGAATGGGATATGCTTTTAAACCTTAGTTTAGGCTATGGTCAAAATTAGGATTAAAATGCCCAACTAGTTTACTTTATACGCAATGCACGATTAGAAGTATCATAGCATGTATTTGAATTTTCTCTGGTATTTCAGAGAAAATAAATTTCAAGGGTATGGGGAATGATCTATTTAATTACTCAATCTGAGCTTATGAAATGCTAACATGTGCATGTGTATATACAAAGATTTCTTACATATGTTGAGCAGGCAGGGTCAATATGTTTCATTTCAAAAGATTTATTGTTTAGATTATACCACAAAATGTTTCCCCCATATACATAATAACAGACATCTAAGTATACATTGATAACATCCCATCTCATTTAGGAATTTTCTCCTCCTACTTCCTTTCCTCTCATATTTGTCCAATTATTAATGAAATCCCTTTCTTTTAATAGCACCAATTATAAATAAAGCTTTTTTTCTAGTGATATATATTTAAACTTACAGACAATGCAGGAAATGACTATAACTTAATTCCAGGAAGTGCCTCTTAAAGATGGGGGAGTTGCTATGGGAGGGAGGAGTCTCATCACAAAGAGAACATCTGCCTCATTTACTCACACATATATGTATCATAAGAGACTAGAAATCTATAGAGAGACCCGTAGAATGATGACCATATTGGGACAAGGTTATCCATATAAACTGGAGCTATACTTTCATTCTTTGTTTCCTGGGTAAGTGGAATAAAGATAGGCATCAGTTTATTAAATTATCGAAATAATTAAATGAATTCACTTGAAGGGGTTAGCGCGTATCTAAAAGAGTAAGCAAGAAATAACTATTAGAGTTGCTTATAGATCTGTGTGACCAATCAAAAATCCCTAACAAAAATCCCTCTATGTAGTTTCCACCTAGCAGCATTTCTTATGAACACCTTAGGCTATTATTATTTGGCATATGTAACGATGGTATATTTCACATTTATCACTTGATAGTCATCATATTTTAAAAGTTGATCAGGGTTAGTGCTGTTCTTATTACAAATCAATGGGCAGAAAGAGTGATTATTTTATGCGTTATAGGCAATAGAGCTAGGATTTAAATCCCAGGAAAATGTCATCATACTTCCAGCGAAGGCAGAGCCATACCCTCCCACCTCACTAAATATGAGGATTTTTTAAAAATTATTCTGCCTTGAATCTTTTTGTTCCTGTTTCTCCTTTTCACATCTCTCTGTCTAGCTCTGCCTGTCTTTTTCTATCTCTATTTCCTCCTTTAACTCCATGCTTGGGAATAGAGGATTTCAAAAGAGGCAAATGACATAAAATTATATACCTGTAGTTATTTTATTCAGAAATTTAGGCGTTATGCTTTTCTTTAGTTTTGCATAAAGGGACAGTAAAAGTCACAAAAAATAAGTAAAAGTAAATAGTTTTGTGTTGAGAAAAATTTGGACTATTATGTCTTATGGGAAGGAACAAGAGGACTATTTAGACTTGTGTTTTGTGAAAAGTATAGAAAAAAATTCTTTGGTTTTGACCAGAAAAGCTAGATTAGGAAGGGGACATTGTCGCTTGGGAAGAGTTGCAACAAGATTCACAGATGGTGCTGCCACTCCAAGCCCAACAACCTCGGAAGTTCACCTGCAGCAATGAAGCTACCCTGGCAAGTGCCAAGAGGAAGTATAACTGCAGTGCCAAGACCAAGAGGAAGCATACCACAGGGGCTGGTCACATGAGGCACCTGAAAATTGTGTACCGCAGGTTCAGGCATGGATTCTGCACAGGAACATCTAAACCCAAGAGAGCAGCTGTTGCACTCCCCAGTTCTTCTGAAGAATTTTTGCAACTAGTATGAAGAAATGGTGTTTATTTTTTTTAAGAAAAAAACAAACTAAATACAAATGTGGTCATACTTGTGTTCATAAATTATGTGGTCATAGAGTTCTATCGCATAAAAATATGATAGAAGATGCTTTCTTGTGATTATGTCAATAAAGGGTCTAGTGTAAAATTATTTTCTTAAAGAGATTTTCCTACACAACTAAATTTCCCTTCAATTGTAATAGAATCAGATTTGTTAAGAGCTATCAAAAGATCAGATTAAATCTATGAAGATTTAAGACTATGTGTTAGAAAATGGATTATATGAATTTTAAAAGATATAAAAAATTACTGTCACTGTATCAATGTCATCCATTGCTCCACCAGGCACTAGTAACGTCTCCATTGTGAGACTTGTTACTGTTTTTGGCAAGAGACTTGTTACTATTTATGGCAAGAGACTTGTTACTGTTTTTGGCATCTCCAATACGCCAGAGGAGCTTGCCAGGTTTTGCCATGTGGGACGGAGAACTCGAATCCGGGTCTGCCACGTGCAAGACAAACACACTACCTGCTGTGCTATCGCTCCAGCCCCTTATTCCCATGCTAATATTTATTATTACTATTGATGCAGCTATGTAATAGTACTACTTAAGTAGGAGAACAAAAAGGTTAAGTTAGTACCAAAGCTACAGGTTATTTTACAAATTTCCATTTGAAACTTTCAAATGAAAGTTTGCAGCACAATATAAGTTTAATCAAAAGTACCATATGTTTTCAGTATAAATTTTTCTGTGAACCACAGTTTGCATGGAGTCTTATTTTCAAACAAAATATCTGCTTATCATGACTAGGCTTAATTTTATTTAAAATAAATTGTTCTGCCTGGCTTTTCCTTTTAAAATAATATTTATTGACAAGTTTATAAAGGGTAAATTAGTATGAAAAAGTCTATAGTAAAGCATGTTATTATCTAATTAGTCTGCATTACGTCCATTTAAAGAATACTTACAATTCAGACTTACATTTAATAATAAATAAATTTAAAAATAAATACTTACATTTATTATTAAAATCATAAATGTTAGTTTATAAACAAATTTCTGATTTACTAAGGAATAAAATAATTATATTTTTATATTCCAGTATTGTAGAAAAATAATTTAGACAGAAAGAGTAGATTTGCATAACTTCAAATCTGAACAAAATGCCACTCCTAAAAGTTATATGTCTTAGAGTTAGAATCAAAATTAATAAGTTCAGGAAGATGACTAGAAAAGTGGGGAAACCATCAGGAACACTGCATTGCAGAACTACATGAATTTTCAAAATATTTACAAGTACTTACTCACAGCAATGTAGATGTAATGCAACTTTTATTTTCTCTACTTTTCATTTTATACTGTCTACTTAATTAAAGCAATTGTGGGGCTGGGAAGATAGGACAGTTGATAGGGTACTTGCCTTGTCTGCAGATGACCTGAGTGTTTGCCTCGAACTACCTATGCCCACGCTAAGCACCATAAGAAGTGATCTCTAAGTACAGAGTCCAGGGGTAAGCCTCAAGAACCTCTGAGTGAGGCTAAAACCAAAATCAAAAATGAATCTGTTGGGCCTGGAGAGATACCACAATGGGTAGGGCATTTGCCTTGCATGCGGTAGACCCATGTTGGATTCCCAGTATCCCCTATGGTCCCCTGAGCACCACCAGGAGGAATTCCTGAGTGCATGAGCCAGGAGTAACCCTGTGCATCGCCAGGTGTGACCCAAAAAGAAAAGAAAAAGAAAAAGAAATGAATCTGTTGAGAAGAAGTATGAATGAAAATTATTTCCCATTTCTTATTTTCCAGTTATTTCTGATGAGAACAATCCCAGATTCTTTGCTTCTCTTACTGGATCTTTGCATTGGCCAGATCTAATAGATTTGCTCATAGAATAAGGCCAAAGAAACAAAAGGCTTCTCACTTCAATCAATCCATCTGGCTGCCATATTTTCTGAAGAAATAAATGGACTTCTGACCAAAAGAACTAGCGATCAATAATATGAGGCCTGTCTCAGAAAGAACATTTTTTTCATGTCTCATTTTCTCACTTCCTTATTGTGAATATACCTGCAGGTCTAAGCTCAATCTTCGCATTGTTCACAACAAAATGATCATTTGATTTCCCATCTGCCTACTCTTGTCACTCCATTTACTTTGTCTTATATCATGGCCACTCAGAACTTCAGGGAGACTCTGCAATGTTTTGTTGAGTATTGCTTCGTAATATTTATACTTGAGTAAGCTCTCTTAAAGATCTTTACAGTCTATTAAAAAAAAAAACTCAACATGTGGAATTTTGCTTTCCTTGCAATTTGAAATAGATTCAATTTGTGGTTATGAATTAGTTTATTTTCCATGCTCTTTTTAGATAATTCTTAGTATTTATTTCTCAATGTGTCATTTGAGGCCACAGAAAGTTTCCTGTGGTTCCTTTTGTAGCAAGGACCAATTGCATAATGGATACTTGTCATCATACATGCACAATGCTGATAAATCAAGAACAAACGGACACTGTGTAGAGTTGGGGATTTTTCCAGATAGGCTGTTGGGTTTACTTTTTCTTGCCCAGTTTCCACATGGCCAGTAGAACACAAGTATGAGACACTTAACCTGGGTTTGAACTGGAGTCTGTGACCCAGGAAGAGAGCAAAGCTCATCAGCCCACACAGGGATTAAACCCAGGATTTGGCCTCATTAGCTCTAAGATTCAACCAACTAAGCTAATTAGCCACAGATGCACAATTATGATCAACTGCTGATTCTACTTTTTGAAGAATTATGGGTTAACAAATTGTATGGAAAAGTCGTTAGAATAAACTCAGATGTGTTGAATAAAATATATTTGCACAAGTAAAAATATTTCGTGGTGGTCCCCCACCCCCGCACCCCAGATATGTTAACATTGTGGTAACTGCATCCAAAAAGAAAATGTATAATTTGTCCAGAAAATTAAAAAAGTCAAAGTCTATCACTGCTCTTTCTTTCCACCCATATGACACACACACATACACACACACACACACACACACACACACACACACACACACACGGCACTTCAAAGATCTTCTACCTGTGTTTGTACTCAGGGGATCTGTCAGCAATGTGGCTGATCTTTTCTCTGTTTTTATCAACAAATCATGTTTGTCCTGCAAAGTAGCTCCTAATCTACCCCTAAATGTGTTCACACCCTACAGTCCAATCATCAACTCATTACGCACCTTTTATTTCTCTTCTTTATGATTTCTCCACCTACTATAATGATGGTAAACAATTTTATAGTGCAGGGGTTAATGTGCTTGTCCTGCATACAGTTATCCCCAGATTGATCCCAGCCCCACATCACAATACCTGAGTATTACTAGGTGCAGTCACAGAAGCTCCTGAATGACAGAATATACAGTAACATAAAGAAATAGCAGTAGGCCTAAAAAATTCTAAATTAATTTCTCAATAAAAATTGGTCACAATTACATATAATACACATCTTGTGATCAGCAAATAAATTGCATTATATCTTACACTATTAAATTATATTAACAAACACATTTAAAAAAATAAAGTAGCTAGTGGTTATCTGATAGTTAAGAACTGGATGTCTTTTACTGCATTAGAAGTGTGAAGTCTGTAAGAAAAATTTCCATAGATGTCTGCAAATCCCTTTTTCCAATTCTCCTCTTATGAGACAGTTATCTGGGACTTTTTGACCTTAAGAAATACATAGCTACTTTTTGATTCTACTCTTCAAAAACAAAAGGCAAATGTTATTAAAATTTGTATGACCCACAAACTCCCTATAAAATATCAAAACAATTAAAATAAATAAAACCGGGCTGGAGTGATAGAACAGTGGGTAGGGTGTTTGCCTTGCACGCAGCCGACCTGGGTTCTATTCCCAGCATCCCATATGGTACCCTGAACACTGCCAGGAGTAATTCCTGGGTGCAAAAGCCAGGAGTGACCCCTGTGCTTAGCCAGGTGTGACCCAAAAAAGCAAAAAGTAAATAAACAAATAAATAAATAAATAAAGTCAAAATTGAAAGATAAAGTAGATATGAGGCATTATATTCCCAAATTCAAACTATACTGTAAAGCTATAGCAATCAGGAGCAATTCACACTGGACAAAAAGAAGACTCTTAAACCAGAAGAAAAGAGCTGAGAATCCATATATAAATTATAAGATATATGCAAAAGTTATTCATGATAAATAAGTCAGGAACACAAATTAGAAAAAAGAAAGACTTTTCAGCAAATGGCGCATACTGGGAAAAAATTATAGTTATAGTTCAAAAATAAATAGGAATGAGATCATTATGTTACACCACGTCAAAAGTAAAAATGAATAAAAAATGTGCATGTTAGACATGGATTCATAAAATACAATTTATTAAAGGAAAAATTTCCTTGGTATCAGCTCCCATGGTAGACTTCTTTGTCAAGGAAAAGAAAATAGTAAAAATAAACAAATAGGACAATGTGAAATAGAAATGTTTCTATACTTCAAAATAAAATATTATTAAGATGAGTAGATATTCTAATTTGTAGGGCAAATTATTTACATACCATACATCTGACAAAAGCAAATATCAGACATATAATGGAACTCAAAAAGCTCAAGAACAAAAAAGCCAAATAACTACATCAAGTTGGTGAAAATAGCTAAATAAACACTTAAAAAGAGAGATTTACAGATGGCCTACAGGCACATCAGAAATTGCTCATTATCATCCATTATTATGGAAATACAAATAAAAATGACAATGAGATCTTGTCTCACATCACTGAGAATGGCCTATATCAAAAAGACCAGAAACAAGAGCTGGCAGGGATGAGGAGAAACTGAAGCCCTCATCCACAATGGGTATAAATTCAAACTAATTCAGTCTCTATATAAAATGGTATGAAGACTTTTGAAAAAATCAGAACTAGTAAGACTGGAAAGTTAGTACAGCAGGTAGTATGTTTAGCCCCCAAACTGCCAATAGCATTTTCAATTTCTAGCACCCAACACGTTCCCTTGGGCACTGTCAGGCATATTCCCTGGGCCAAGAGCCAGAAGTCCTAAACACAGAGAAGGGTGAACCCCCAAACCAAGACAAATTCATTAAATCTAGAACTCCTATATGATTCAGCATTTGCATTCCTAGTCATCTATCCCCCAACACAGAAACTCGATTTTGAAATGGTAAATATATATCTATGTTCATTACAAAGCTATGTATATATAATCTCCAGAATATAGGAATAATCCAAGTTTCCAACAATAAATGAATGGGTAAGAATTTGTCAAACACATACAGAATGAAATGCTACCCAGCTATCAAAGAAAAAAAAAGACTAATTTTGCATTTTGTTTCTAAATAGGTAAAATGAGAGGTATTCATGCTAAGAAAAGTAATTCAGTGGGAGAAGAACAAAGACTGGTTGGTCTCATTTATATAATGTATTTATGTAATGTAAAGAAGCAACGTGGGCTGGAGCGATAGCACAGTGGTTGGGCGTTCGCCTTTCACAAGGTTGACCTGTGTTCGATTCCTCCGCCCCTCTCTGAGAGCCTGGCAAGCTACCGAGAGTATGGAGCCCAAGCGGCAGAGCCTGGCAAGCTACCCGTGCGTATTGGATATGCCAAAAACAGTAACAATAAGTCTCTCAATGAGAGATGTTACTGGTGCCCGCTCGAACAAAGCGATGAGCAACGGGATGGCAGTGACAGTGACAAAGAAGCAAAGTAAGGACCAGAGAGGTAGTCCAGGGCTTATGGTGTTTGGCTTGCAGAGAGCTGACTGTTATTCACCCCACAACATACTGAACATCAAACAATGCCGGGAATGATCCCTGGACACAGAATCAGGACTAATCCCTGACTACATGGCACCCCTAAAACTTAAACCAGTTATCTTACACCCTATAAGCCAATGTCACCTTAATAATTGTTTTCTAACCTATATGAATTTTTCTTACATGTGGCATAACCTAGTGCAATCAATTCTTCTGTTTTATACTCTAATGTGATATCTTAATTATATTTGATATGTCTACTCAGTAGTGTACTTGGTTATTAAGTTTTCATCAGGAAACCAAGACACATTAACTATTGCTGCCCTTTTCTACTCATCTTTTGTTAGTTTGGTGCCATAGCCTGTGATATTTTCTCCCTCCATGATCTTAGCAAAGCTTCTGTTCTATTCACTTGATGTTCCCATACAAACTATTTCCAATTTCTCTTTATAACTATCAAGGATACTCTTCTTATTTTTGCCTTTGTGTAAGTCATGATGCAACAGTGATAATTATTTTACTTATTGTACTACCTATAAGAAAGGAATAGATTTTTTTCTTCCCAAATAGTCAGCTCTATCTGGTTTCAGTATGTCTTCATCTCAAGTTTACTTAAGGATGCTAGAGCCAAGAATCATAAAGCTACTTGTCAGAATAATGCCAAAGTCCTATTATAGCTTTTGCTCAGACATGTAGAAAGAGAAGCTTTCTATCTCCTTTTAAAATATTGAAGGCTTTTGTTGCCCTGAGCGATTTTTTAGGGAGTCTTTTTTAAACATGGATAACTGATGTCTTACTGAACTAGATATCACCACATGTTTCAAAGAGCCATAAAATATTCCTGCTTCATTAAATAAAAAGCACATATATTACTTGTATTTCTAGAATTCTTCCAAGATAAACAATGCACAGATAATAAGTAACATTTTGCACCAGCTATGAATTATAGCAACATAACTCATAAATACCTATTTAAGTACATATTCTTTTTTTAGAAAGGTAAAAATGAACAATAGATTAATAATGAGGGGCTTGGTATGAAGTTGCACAAATGAATCAAGGGGCTCTCATACTCACAGTTATCTTTTGAGTTATCAAAGAGCTTGTTCAGAACACTTAAAAATACATCTAATTATATGAGAAAATCTGTTGTTAAAAGAGCAGAGTAAATAAATTTGACTGGGATACTGCTGAATAGGTGTTCATGTGTGTGTTTGTGGGTGACACTGCTATCACAAAATCATTTTGCATTCACGTTAGATTAGATGTTACACAGCAAAAGACACTCTACAGTAGTCTAATTCACAAATCAAAACAACAGCAGCAGTTACTACTGCAAAGCATCATTGTATTCTTTAACACTTTAATTACAGGATGGATGATATTAAATTCTATCTCATAAATGACCTCTAAATGGTACTCTAATTGCGAATCACTGTATGAGTTAATGTGTTTCAGTGGAAAATGTACTCCTTTGGAGCCTGCCTGGATTCTGATAATTTAGAAAATTAGTGAAAACTCAAAAGCCTTCTTAGACATAGAACTCCAAAACAAAATTGGATTGCTTAACATTCTAGTCTTTCAGGTAGCAGCTTACTTTTCATATAAGGTGAATGACTGACTATTGTTTCTATAGCAACCATGATATTATTTTGTAACAATTATATATCTGCTATCATCTATATAATAGAGAAAGAATATCCACTCTCAAGTCATCAGTTGGGCCACTCACTAACCCTTGCAGATGATCTCAAAATATTTGACTTCTCTTTGTACTAAGAATGGACTGAGAGCATATGTATGATTTGGCAAATTCTACAGTTGTGGGTATAAAATAACTTATAATATTTGTTCTTCATACAATCACAATAGAATCAAATACTATCTGTTTACAGGGCAATGCAAATATTTGAATTCTATTTTAGATTGCTACAATACTGTTAAATGTTATCAATGTACAAAATTATAGCAAGTTACCACTCATTACCTGTGTGATTTTTTAAAAATAACTTCTATAACTGTAAGATAAAGAATGCAGCAACAAAAATGTTTTGCTCATAGAAATAAACTAACAAACCTCAAAACATGAGAGAAGTTAAAAGATTAATTTAGTGTTATGTAAGTTAAAGAACATGGTTAGCTTTCCTCTTAAGTGTCACCCCCGAAACTCAGAGCTTATTACTTGCAACACACCTGCAAGTCTTCCAATTGGAACTTCAGAACTCTGAATTGTTGCCTTAATCTACACCTTTCAATTGTTACCTAAATATTGCATACCACTCCCACACTAAGTCATTTTAAACTCTACTCTACTCATATTATTACTCTGCTTAAAAATCAATTTATGGATTCCTATTTCAAACCACATCCAACACAAACTTTTCTATCTTAATGCCAAGACCATACATAAACTCTCTCCATTGTTCTTATCTTGAATGTTGATAATTTAGTAAGTAAATTTACTTACTGTATTTCACCAAAAACTATTGCAGATTTTCTTCTCTCTATTTCACTAAAGGTCACATACACTTGGAACTGAATTATTTCCTTCATAAACCAACCTCTTCCAAATGCCTTTCACTTTTGTCAGTATACTAGTAAAGTTTTACTTCGTCTTCAAAATTATAATACTGTTACTTCCATGAATCAGTTTCCTATTTTTGCTATCATCTTAAGTGCCTCTCTTCTTAATCTCATATCCTTAATATTTCCTGGTAAAGCCATGTGTTTTTTAAAATTGTTTGAGAAAATTTTGTATGTTTTAGAAACATTTTCATAGTTATGGTTGCACACATTTGAGAAGCACTATATTTATGCTTTGAGTTTTTACTATGACAAAAGCTGTACTAAAATACACCATGCACTTAAAATTATTGATTAATTCCAGTGCATTTCCACAAGCAATAAAAATTAGAACATTCTATTCCTGCCTACTTTTGAATTCATAAAGCATTTTCTTTTTGCCATTCCAGTAATTGATGTGGTTTCCATGATACAGTGAATATCTTGCTATAAAAGTTAAAATTTGTTACTTTAAAATTAAAATTCTTGCATGCAATTTAAAAATTCCTATTCAAACAAGTAACCCAGTATTTCAAGTGCAAAAAAATGAGAAGACATGTACATTTTAATATTTATCTTCTAAATAATGCAGAAATTTACACCAGAACATTTTATTAATTTAGTAGATGCAATATTAAGTTTAGGAATTTTGATAATAGATAACCCTTTTTTTTTTTTTTTGCTTTTTTGGGTCACACCTGGAGATGCAAAGAGGTTACTCCTGGCTCTGCACTCAGGAATATTGCTCCAGCCTCAGATAATCCTTTCTTACCTTTCTTATAATTCTTATTTTTTTAGTAATTCTTTTCATTCTTTTAAAGTAACAAGCCAGCAATGAAAGATTATAAGCTTCATTTTCAGCAATAATGACACATACCTAATGGTCATAATTACTCTTAAACTTCACTAATAAAGTGAAGTCTTTTCATAATTTTAAAAGTGTATTATTTTTATCTCTCTGAGGGTCTCTTGCTTCTTCACCTGGCTGTCTTCCCCGGGGCTGCTGGAGGAGGTGGGCTCCAGCTTCCCTCCTGGCCCCAAGCAGAGCTCCCGAGGCTGAAGACCTCTGGAACCCAGCCACAGCCATGCTCAAGGCCCCTCTCCACATATTCCGACAAGCCTCACACATGAAGGAACCAGCAGAGGAATCCAGGTGTGTGGGACCTGGGGCTGAGACCTCCAAGCCTGCTCAGATCGGGACAGGGCCTCTTCTGCCCAGATTCCCCATTTTCCAGGAGCTAGGTGGTCACACCCAGGGACTGCCCCTGGAACCGTATAATCCCACCAATGGCCAACATCCAGAGACTTAAAACCAAGCTCCCGGAATCAACATTTTATAGCCTAGTTCTCCCAGAGGCAAGCTACTGAAAGTTTCCTGCCCACATGGGAGAGCATCGCAAACTCCCCATGGTGTATTCATATGCCAAAACAAGTAACAATTCTGGGTCTCCTTTCCCTGACCCTGAAAGAGCCTCTAATTCGGCACCATTGGAAAGGATAAGTAAAGAGAGGCTTCTAAAATCTCAAGGCTAGGACAAATGGAGACGTTCCTGAGATCACTTGAGAAATTCGATGATCAACGGGATGATGATGATAATAATGATGATTTTATCTCAATAATTTTTAAAATGTATGTTGGTATTCCATGAATAAGCTTCCACTGGAATTCTTCAAAAATTATTAATATAAAAATAAATAAATAAATATTGATATAAGAATGGCATTCTAAATTTGAAATATAGGTCATTTTATTTTGTAACTACTCGTCTAAAATATCCAGACCTTTAGTAAATTCTTTTGTGCTTACTGATTTTGTCTACCATAATCTTTTATAAAAAATATTATATTTAAAATATTATCTTTAAAGATAAGGTCATTGGGATCATTGGTGGAGATGAATGGCCAGTGGTGGAGAGATGGGTAAATGATCATTGTGTGAGTGAAATGCAAACACAAAAGGTCATAAGTTTGCAACTGTACAGCACAGTGATTCTCTAATAAAATTATTTTTTAAAATTAAAAAAATAAAAAATAAGTGCAATGCTAAAATTAATTAAATTAATAAAATTATGTCTAAATTGCAATAAAAATAAAAATAAAGATAATGTCAAAGGCCAGAGAGATATTATGGCAGGTAAGATTTCTGCATTGCATGCAGTCAACAGAGGTTCAAACTCTGCACCATATAAAGTATCTGCACCATATAAGGCCAGCTGGGAATGATGGATCCCTCAGCAGCTCGGAATGGTTCCTGACTACAGAACCAAAAGTATAACCTGAGCATGTCACTTTGGCTTAAAAAACAAAAAAAGGAGGGAATAATGAATATCAATACTATATGGTTGATAGTAGTATTGGAAATTAATAGATATAATAACTAATACAGTATTTTATTAATATTTCTAATCTAAAATTGATATGTCTCGTGCTCTGAAAAGTGAAATTTTAGAAACATTTTAAAACATAAGACTCGAGATTTACAAAGATGAGCACTTGTACCAGAGTAGAATGGAATGGTCAACTTCATATTATTGTGTAGGGATGTCAATGAGATAAGTTTTTCTGACAAACGTACTATAAATGCAAAAATTAATGCAAAAATTAATGAAGAGGTGTGACAATGAATTTATTTCTACATGTGTATTTATTTTAGCATCATGGAATTCACTGTCACTGTCATCCTGTTGCTCATCAAATTGTTCGAGCGGGCACCAGTAACGTCTCTCATTGAGAGACTTATTGTTACTGTTTTTGGCATATCCAATATGCACAGGTAGCTTGCCAGGCTCTGCCATGAGGGCTCTATACTCTTGCCAAGCTCTGTGAGAGGGACGGAGGAATCGAACTCGGGTCAGCCGAGTGAAAGGCGAATGCCCAACCGCTGTGCTATCGCTCCAGCCCATCATGGAATTAGTACCAGAAAGATGCTTTCATCACTTAAATTAAGACATATCATATTCCAACAACCAAAAGTGGTATTATTACATATATATATAATATAAAATAATACATATTATGAAATAAACAACCAGGGCTGGAAAGATAGTTCATCAAGTAAGGCGCTTGAGTTGAAAGGTAAGGCTAAGACTGTCTGAGATTCGATGCCCAACATTGCATGGGGCTCCCCAAATCCTATCAAGAGTGAAAACTAAGCACAGCAGATAGGAGAAAGCATTGAGTAAAGACAGGCGTGGCCCCAAACATCTCAAACCAACAAAAGTAAAAAACAAATTATATTGAATAAAGAGCTATTTTTTTACAACATTCTTGTGTAGGGACGTCTCAGAAAACACAAAAGTATAAAAGACTCAAAAACCTAAAATAAGTATTCTTGTTACATCATCAAAGTACTTCAATATTCACTTGAAATTGATCTAGTTTTTCTTTCAATTTTATAAAATAACTATATCAACATAAGAGTGAGGGAAACATAACCAATTTTTCATTTCATAATCTTGAGAAAAATCTCAATCATTAATGCTAAATGACTAGAAGTCCTTTTTCTTAAGTTACACTCAACTCTGAAGTCATTTAATGGAGTCACACAATTAGCAACATAAAGGTATCCAAATTTTCAGGTTGGAATTGGCTACATACAAAGTGTCTTTTTCAATAAACTGAACAGTTAGGTGCCAGAAACTCAAATCATTTTGACTTCTGATAATGAATTTTTTTTCCCAGTACCACTGCACACAATTATATTGTTGAGTTCCATGTTGGGAACTCTTCTCACAGTAAGAAGGGTAATACTGTTTTGTGTACTATGAGCTTGGTTACCACTTCCAAGTGCTAAAGCAGAGCAAGTAGACACTTTGAGCAAAAGACATAGTCTTTGAGATGAGTTGGTGCCAGACTGCTTGTCACAGGTGATTTCTTGAATGTCCTGTCACTCTTGAGAATTTTTAATAATTTTTAAATTATTCTTTGCTGTAGTTAGTTGGCATTTCCTATTCCTCTATAAGACAGGCATTTCTATGATTAAAGCATATGTTTTGGGCACTAAAACTACCAAATACAAATTCTACAATTAAAATATCTGTGGTGGGTTAAGTTTTTTATTAAGTCTTCGCTATAGAATACAACAAATGGCCAGTTTAACTGAAATTCTAATGAATTACAGTGTGGTCTTAGTACTGTGGTTAGGTACCACATAGCTAGATGAGTTCCTAATATTCTTAGACTTTTCTATATTCCATTAGACCAGAGCACATTTCCAACATACTATATCCTTTTGTATTAATGCATAAATGTAATGGTGTGAGATGGGTGCATTTAAAATATACATGATGATATAAATGATCACTGCTAAGAGAAATAGGAAATAATTCTAGTAATTAACATTTATCAAAAGGAAGAACATAAAAAAACACTCAAAATAAGTGCTCAGAATTATGATATGCAATTTATACACAGAGACTATGGTCAAACTTTTGCAGTTTCTTAAATTATGAAAATAGTAGAAGTGGAATAAGTTACTGAGAAAGTTGTCCAGTTTGTTTATGTATGCTTATTCCAAACAGACAATAGTATCCTAACACTGTAAGTTTAATCATTAGATTCAGATATGAAGATTAGAGAAAGATGAAGAAAAAGAGTGATGGGAAAAGAAAAGAGACTAAATAAGAGAACAGAAAAAGAAGAGAGAACTGGTTTCAAAGAAAATAATGTAAGCATGAGACAGACTGCTTAAAAAAAGAAAGTCAAAGAAGCCAAAACTCTAGGAACACATAAAACTTATGTTTGACAAGTTTTGTTTCATTTCAAATTTTATATCTAAAGCAAAAAAAAAATAAAAGTGAGGTTAGGAAAACTGTTCAAAGAATTGATACTATGTTCAACCTATGACTCTTAGAACTTACTTTCAAATTTAGCTTTCCCTCATTTTACTGTTATGGAGGTTTTCTTTTTCCTTTTATATTAACAAGAGAGACTTTGATCTATTCTTGGCAAGTCCAGCCAATATGTAAAGAACCAAAATTGTGACCACTAATTTGTCAAAGCAAGTATTAAACATTGTACTGTTTGTGTGATCTGAAGACCACTGAAATTTTGTATGACTGAGATGCTTAAAATGCCTGAAAACAAAATGACTAACTAAATTATCAAAGAAAAGTTTTACAGAAAGACATTGTATTTATTTTGATTGTATAATATAAAAGTGTCAATTCTCCCAGCCGAGTTCAGTCATAATTGCATTTGATAATCAAGAATCAGTAATAAAACTGATAGCTTAGTGTATGTCCTAAGATCTTATCACTACTAGTTTCTACTCTAAATTAATTTAAACCAATAACTGTATTTTTCTTTACTCCACTAGCATAAATAAACATTCCCCCCAATTTAAGCTTTCATCTTGACTAGGACAATAGCATATCTGTTTAAAAGGGATTTGAAAATAAGAATCTAAATAATTAATTTTTTCAATATTTGACTTTACTAATTAGACACAACACTGGTTATTACTACTAAGGCATAAACTCATTTACTAAATAAATTTGCAAATATAAATACAAATCCAGGGGCCAGAGCAGTAGTACACTTAATTGGCACTTGCCTTGCGTGTGGCTGACCTGAATGTGATTCCCATGACTCCATATGGTCCCTCAAACTCCACCAAGGCTGATTCCTAAATGCAGAACCAGAGTACTGCTGGATGAGAGTCAAGACCAAATAATTAAATAAGTATCCAAATGAGTCAGGTATTAGCACATAGAAGAAATTGTTAGCCCATAAAAGAAATAGTCTTTCACTCATTTTCTTTGTTTCTAAATCTTAAATATAAACTAGCTTATGGAACATAAATTCATTAAATTGGCTATCATATACATTGATCTTTATTTCCCAACAATTGACTTATAAACTGTGCATATATCTTGGTTATTATGTTCCCACTGTTCCTTTAAGAAGTAACATGTGTTTGGTCAGATGGAAGACAGATAATCAAAAATAAAACACATGCATTCAAGAATGTTAAAACAATTAAGAGTTTAATGACGACCATTTGGTGACAGTTATGCAAAGTTAGTTTCATAAGTTTTTAATTAAACCTACATGCACAGTCTTACATAGAACAAAACCACACTATGTAAATTATTTTAAATTACCTTAATTGGCTCAAATAATTATTTTAAATATAGCTTTCATTTTCTTTCTTTCCTAATTTGATTTGGGGGCTTCACCCTGAAGTGCTTAGGGATCACTCCTGGTTTGGTGTTTGGAGGGAACTTTATGGCATTGGGGATCAAGCCCACAATACGCACTTGACAAAGGATTTGCTCCAATCCTCAGTTCCTTAATTTTCAGAATCAACAAACAAAACTTGTCTAAGTCTGGGATGTCTTGCAGATGTAGGTTTGAGATCATTTAATTTGAAAAAAAAATTGGTGTCGTTGCTCAGGGCATCACATGGTACAAGGGAGCAACCCTGGGCCTCCTGAATTGCAAACACTTCCCCTATCACTCCAAGCCCTGCGACTATTTCACAAACACAAGATTTTTAAAAGAGCCTACTGTTCTCTAATCAAATCTTAACAACAGTAGGGCATAATAGGAAAGGTATTCAAACATGTCACTAGTGGGGTTTTACTTTAGATGATGCTCAAAAAACAGAGAAAGAAAACAGCATAGTAAAGGTAATAGTGTATCTTGTAGCACTGCCGTCCCGTTGTTCATCGATTTGCTCGAGCGGGAAGCAGCAATGTCTCCATTGTGAGACTGGTTGTTACTGTTTTTGGCATATGGAATACGCCACGAGTAGCTTGCCAGGCTTTCCGAGGGGGACAGAGAATTTGAACCCGGGTTGATCAAATGCAAGGCAAATGCCCTACCTCCTGTGCTATCGCTCCAGCCCACTGAAAAAGGTACTATTCTTTTTTTGGCTTTTTGAATCTTGACCAGATATTAAACCATAGGTAATATTTCAAGTAGTAGAACTTGCAAGAAAAAGAAATGCCTCTAGGGATATAGGAAATTAAAAGACTTAACAAATTTACGTAATTGTAGTGAATGTGAAAAAAAGACTTCAGATATTTAACGAGGAGAAAGAAGACAGACGCAATTATAAAAGAAGAGAGCAATCTGGACTGAAAGTTTGAAAGTTAGTTTGTGAATAAACTAGGACTCGTTGCTGTTGCTATTCTTTGCATAAAACAGTCAGGAGTTATGTTATAAGAAACTGTGGGTGGAAGCAGATCCAGAGTCTTTAAGTAGGTATACTAGAAACTAGACTATTGGAAATATCTGTTAAATAATTATAGAATTATTCTACTAACTTCTATAAAAATGTTTAAAAAGACTTTTCAAATCAGAAATAAAAATTGTCATGCCTATATAAGTTTAAAAAACACAATAAAATAACAGAATGTTTTTCAATACAGGTAAGAAAGAGGTTAATTTGGAACTCACACAATTTAGTGATATGAAATTTGGTACGAACTTTCTAAAATGTAGTATTGCTAAAATTACTGAAAGACCACATTGTTATTATTATAATAATTCAATTCTATAACTACATTCAAAGAAAAGCTATAATGTAAATAAATATTTAATATAAATTTATACGTGCAGTAAATAGTATTCTGCTAAAAGCATTTACATAAAAAAGTATGATTATAATGGAAGTGAACAGAATTATAATTAAAAGAGTCACAAAACAGGTATAGTGTGTTTTGGTGTTAACTAAAAGATATGTTGCATTAAAACTAAATAATGTCTGAGGAAACTATTTAAAATGGAAGAAAATTGTACTTTTTTCCTGGATAAAGGGATTATCTATCCATTCATAAAATACACAATTAGTGAACATTTAGAACATCTTGAAATCATTTATTTTGGTTCTGGGAAGATAAGTATGATCTAGTTTATAAACTATTATGGAGGATTAGATAATATAGTGTAATGAATTCCTGTGTCATTTATCCAATGTGGGGGCTTACATAGGAAAAAATAAACATGTCTGGAGCTAAGAAGGTTCTTACCAGACAAAATGAGGCAATGATAGGAATACTTAGAATGGAAGAACAAAGAATAAGAAAAAGAATACGAAAGAATAATGAGAACTACTAGAGAAAATTGAAAGGCCATATTTGTTCAAGGTATACAAAGACAATCAAGGAAAAGAATACCTCTTTCAATTAACATAACAGAAATCTCAAAGAGTAAAGAGAAAGCTACCATACATCTGGAATGGTTGAGTTAGATTAAGCTGACTAGAAAGAAACAGCAGCAAAGGCACCTTGTTTGTAAACTCATAAATAAGGAAATAGACATTCCAGGGGTGGGAGATAGTATAGCAGGTAATGAGGTTGCCATGAATTTAACCAAACTGGGATATGATCCCTGGCACCCTATATGGTCCCTATGCTTCCCTGAACCTGCCAGGAGTGATCCCTGAGTAAAGATCTAGGAAGAAGCCCTGAGCACAACTGAGTGTAATACTTCTCTCCCATCTACCAACCCCCCAAAACTAAAGAAAGAAGGAAAAGAAAGAACTCATCTAAAACTCTGACATGAAAAAAAATCACAATTTATTTAACTTGCTTATAACTGAGAAGGTCTAATTTTTAGAAAGAACACTTATTTTTCTTAATAATACTTATTATTCAAAGTACTTTTAAATCTAGATCTCTCACAGATACAAAATCTCTTGTTTAATTTTATTTTATTTTAACTTTATAGGTATATTAAGTCTTTTTCAGGCACCATAATCAATATGAACCAACAATATTTAACTTGATTCAGGCCATATTCAGAAATCTGTTCTTACAAATCCCTGATTTTAAATGTGGGAAAAAAATTTTATATTCTAAGGGGTTATTGGTGCCAAAAGAGAAAGATTTTTTGCTTACACAATTAAATCTAACCTAGAAAAAATGGTTAGCAGTTAAATTTATAAAGCCATTTGCTTTCATATTAAAGTAAGATCTGTAAGACGATACATCTTGCTAAAAGTAGATTAGCACTGTCTATGCACTGTCACTGTAGCACTGTCATCACGTTGTTCATCGATTTGCTCAAGCGGGCACCAGTAACGTCTCCATTGTTGAGACTTGTTGTTATTGTTTTTGGCATATCAAATACGACACGGGTAGCTTGCCAGGCTCTGCGTGCGGGCGGGATACTTTTGGTAGCTTGCTGGGCTCTCCAAGAGGGATGGAGGAATCAAACCCAGGTCAGCCGTGAGCAAGGCAAACGCCCTAGCCGCCATGCTATTGCTCATTAAAATAATGTTAAATTTAGTTAATTATATTTAATTATATACTGCACCAATTATATGTAGCATCAATTTAAATATATATTTCATATATTCCATTATGAAGATTTAGTCCTAATGATAATTGTTTAGCATTTTGTTCTTTCTCATTACCTAGCACCGTATAGGGCCTTCATGACACTGCCAGGAGTGATCCCTGAGTACAAAGTCAGGAGTGAGCTCAGAGCACAGCTATGTAAGGCTAAAAACAATGAATAAATAAATGATCTTTAAAAAGGATGTGTTTCATCAAGGACAGAAGTGGGATGGGGTCAGAATGAGAATGGAAATGAAAGGTGAGAATTTGGACAGGGATCAACTAATCTACATATATATTTAAATAATAGTGGCACAATGAAAATCATGACACAAATTTTCTGGCAATACATTTAAAATCGTGTACCAAATTATATAATAAGGCTTTCTAGTTTCAATTTTCCAGATATTGTTTGAAAAATCTTGATTTAGATAGCAAAATATAGTAAAGACTAACAAATTGTTTAAAAGGCACAATTATAAATATTCATCTATAGGAATTCTCTCATACATTATCTTTTTAATATTAACCTCTCAGATATATCACTAACTTCTACAAGTCAAGTTAAAGTCATATATCATCTGATTAATTATAAGATTCACTAAGATATATTTTTTAAAGCTTCGGTAACTGCCTCAGATGTTTCACATTGAAAGGGAAATTCTCATGCCCATTTCCTTTCTGTGGTCACTTAAGCTTTTCTCCAGGTTAGTTTTACCGTGTAAAAAAATTCATTATTCCTTCTATTGTACCAATTCACATGGAAGTCATATGAAACAAAATAGAGTAATCAAACAATATGTCATCAAGGTCAAATATTTAACTTATTTGTATTCCCATTTAATTTCATATGTCAATGGCATTCTTTCTGATGAGCTAATGCTGGAAAATATTGCCATGACTAGTGAGTGAGATCATTGAAAACTTCACAGTTGGAGAATGTTCCATCAAGTGAGTTGGGTATTATAAAATTATAAAAACAGTAAATCTGTTAGGAAGAATGGGATCATAAGTAACCCTCTACTGAGTTCTTGTGCAGAGTTTTGAACAGTTCTTCACATTTGTGAATCCAATATAAATTTAGTTGCTTAAAATAGCTGGGTAAATCAAATAACTATTAATATTTATGTGCTCAAACTTTTATTTTGATAAGGGTTTGAAAAGGGCTGTTCTAAATTTTGAATCTTTAATTTTTAAAATATATCTATCTATTAAAGAAGTGATCTCATACACACCAAATTCAGACATTGAAGTCATGGATAAGATATCTGTCACATTGGCCTTGAATTTAAAATTTCATGTGATCTATTGACTTGCCATGGTTTAAATTCTGTTCACTTTGCCTTTGATATATCACCAGGATTATGCCATTTACATCAATGAAAAAATTTCCATCTAAGCCTTAATAATAATTTTTATACTCAAATCACTATCTCAAATATGATTTATCTTTTAAGGGCCAGATTTACTTATTCAAGTCTACTTACATAAGTGATTCTGCTCAAACACATCAGCCTTTCATTGTGTTCATAATTAAACTTACCTTTTCTTCAAAACTATCCTCTTAAGTTAGTTCAGAGACTCTTTAACCACCCCAACCATTCTTCAAATTTTTACATTTACCTGTGACTTTTTTTAGTTTATGTTATCTCTCACACATAAATGATACATTAAGTTTCATTTGATATTTAAATATTTATTGAATAATCTATACAATTATTTCTCACTCTTCATCATTCTCTTTCTTCTTGGCCTTCATTGAAAAATTTATTTAGTTTTTATGCTTTCCAAAAATGTTAGAGATCCTAATGTAAATCTGATCATTTTTACTCATCATGAAAACAGTTAATTTGGTCTGTACTATTATAAGAATGTTATTTACAATTAGCATTATATTTAAAACTCTTGTGATTGACATATGCCTATTTGTTTCTTGCTCCTCTTACCTGTCACTCACACACACACACACACTCACACACACACACACATCCCCTAGGAATATATAAAGTATCCTAAATTGTTTTTTCCTGAGATAAATATTTTGCTGTTGTACTTAGAATTTCTTTATCCATCTTGTCAGTGAGTCTGACTCGTGCTCCACATTCATACTGCTTCTTCTGGGAAACCATTCCTGAGTCTCAATAGTCCTAGATTAGCACCTAACTTTTGTACTCCATGCTATTAGATCTTTTTGAACCTTCTGGTAGTAGAAAACTTGGTCTACTCCTAAGACTCCAAAGTCTTATACTGTACCCCACACATATGGTCAATAATAATTATATCATCACTGTGTGATCAATGATTACTTAAAATCACAAATGATCAAACAATTCCATACAGAAGTATTCATAGGAAATAAATTATATTTTATATGTCTTAGCTCATCAGTAGCACAGCGTATAAGGTAGCTAGCCTTGCATGAGGACAACTGGGTTTGATTTCTCTGCCCCTCTCAGAGAGCCCAGCAAGCTACTGAGAGTATCCTGCCCACACAACAGAGCCTGGCACACCTAGCGTGGTGTGTTTGATAAGCCAAAAACAGTAACAAGTCTCACAATTGAGACGTTACTGGCGCCTGCTTGAGCAAATTGATGAGCAATGGGATGACAATGACAGTGACAGTGACAGCTCATTAGTATTTTGGAATTTTGAATCACTCAATTTAGCACTGTAGCACTGTCTTCCCATTGTTCATCAATTTGCTCTATTGGGTACCAGTAATGTCTCCATTGTGAGACTTGTTGTTACTGTTTTTGGCATAACGAATACACCATGGGTAGCTTGCCAGGCTCTGCCGTGTGGGTGGAATACTCTCAGTAGCTTGCTGGGCTCTTTGAGAGAGACAGAGGAATCAAACCCAGGTCAGCTGCATGCAAGGCAAATGCCCTACCTGCTGTGCTATCACTCCAGCACTGTGCTATCACTCCAGTCCCACTCAATTTAGATTTGTATATTTTTGGGTTCTATAATTTTAGACCTGGGTGACCTGGGACTCGGTGCAGGTGTTCGACCTGGCACCCACCCTCCATGATAGAATCCTGCTCTGCCATCTGCTCAACAACCTCCGGGCTCACTCCTTCTACCTCAAGAAGATCAACCTGAGGCCACAAAATGTCCCAGGGATACAGGCAAATGCATGTTTTCAGTGTACAGATCATTACAACATGCCAATCGACCAAAAGCTTACATTTGGTAGACTGGGAATACCTGTAAAGGTGATTAGAGTCCACCCCAAAAGCCTCCGTCCCCCTCGATGAGCCCAGCACGCTACCAAGAGTATCCAGCCCGCATGGCAGAGCCTGGCAAGCTACCTGTGGCATACTAGATATACCAAAAACAGTAACAATGGCAGTCTTCATTCCCCTGACCTTGAAAGTGGCCCCAATAAGCCATCAGGCTACAGGAGTTACTGATGCCCGCTTAAGCAATTTGATGAACAATGGGATGACAGTGCTATAGTGATAATTTTAGACTACTAAGACTTTCAAAATTTGACACCTATTATTATCAATTGTGTGCATAAAAAACAAATAGCACCACACATTTCTTAAATTTTGTCTACTCCATGATAAAAGGTAATACAAAAAGGCAATTTAAACATTATAATTTATTTATGCACTCTTTCACCAATATGCCATTTCATTAATTTAGTTAAACAAAACTTGAGTAGGTATTTTAGATAAAATTTTATTGCTGGCTTGATGATTGTACTGCTAATGTATCCATTTACTGAAAATCTTAGGTTTTGCCTACTCAATGATTCAATAGGTGTCTGGTTGGAAGTTTTAAAGGTGAGTCTTGTTTACTGTTGACTAATCCACTGTTCTAGAGTTGACTGGACTTACCCGAGACAACACTGGGCCAGGTCTGTAGAGAATTAAAGAATCTATTCGGGTTTTGGGCATCTTAAACCAAGAGACAGTCATAGATCACTACTTGTAGAATGAGTCACTCAAGTCTATTATAAAAAAAATATGTGATAACAAACTAGTATTATAATAAGATAAATGCATTCTTTCTGTTTATGCTATTGGTCACTAATATAGCATATAATTAAATTATAAAATATATTAAGGCTTTTTTTAGGAGCCTTCAAAAACAAAGTGAATGTTCCTTTAACTTAATGTAATGGTAGAACACAAAAATAAGCCCACAAGCAAGGTGAAGTCAAGAACTACAAAAATTCCAATGTTAAATTATTCAGAAACAATTCTACTTTAAGATTCAGGTAGCTGAAAATTAAATGGGTATGTAATGTAATTTGCATATTGTCCATAATTTTCAGCTCAGTGCTCTTGTGGTAGAGATATGATAGTGTCATGAATATGAAGCCAGTTTTCAGTTATAGTGTTTCTTCTGCCTGTAGTTTCAAAAATATGGAATGAATTACTAGAACTTCAAGTGATACACTCAAACACAGGCCAACTTAACAGCAATAAGTTGGTGCAAAAGGAAAACTTGTATATGATTCCAGGCAAAAAGAAACAGTACATAGAACCCTTTCAATACTCAATACATGATATGTGCATTTTTAATAGGTTTGACTTCCCAAACTGAAACCACAGACTTAATATTTAAATCTAGATTCATGTGTTTCTAGTTTCTCAATACTCTTTATTATTGACTCAACTAGGATCCCAAACCATAGATACGGGTGTGATCTAGTTTTCATCTTTTCCCTTAGCCCTGTGACATTTTCCTTCCCTCAACTATCCATGAAATAAATGAGACATTATTTTATTCATTAAGTGTCACATATGTATGCACTTATACTCTCCCCATTGCTCATCCTTTCTTTTACAGTCATGTTTCTTCATTGTGGAGATTTGTTGTGAAAAATAATGCACTAGACAACTTTGTTATTTGTTAATATTATATAATCTAATTTTACAAAAAGATGATCAAGTCTATACAGTCTATTGGAATAACTGTCATATATTTGAACAAAAGTAGCTAAAGGCACACCAGTATTTCTTGGCAGTACTAATGGAACTGTTATCAATAGCACAGTGGGTAGGGCATTTGTCTTGCAAGTAGCCAACCTGAGTTCGATTCCTCCATCCCTCTTGGAGAGCCCAGCAAGCTACCAAGAGTATCCCTCCCGCATGGCAGAGACTGGCAAACTACCTATGGCATATTCAATATGCCAAAAACAGTAACAATAAGTCTCAGGAAGGTAGTAATATGTCTATCAATTCCCTCTATACCTACAAATAGCTCAATGCATGTACTAACAACAATACTGAAATCAAATTTATTACTTCTTCTCAAAACTGTGCATTCTAGGGAATGTTCTATCTCTCTCTCTCTCTCTCTCTCTCTCTCTCTCTCTCCCCTCTCTGATTCACTCTTTTCTTTCCCTTCCTCCCTCCTGCCCTGTCTCTCTTTCCCCTGTGTCTCTCCCTTCCACCCATCCTCCCTCCCTCTCATCTTCTTGTTTCTTTCTCTCTTTCTCTTTTTTTTCCATACTAGTTGATGCTCAGGGCTTAGTTACTCCTGTCTCTGTGCTCAGGAATCACTCCTGGCAGTGTTCAGGGAACTCTACTTGTACCCAGAATTAACTCCAGATCAGTCATATGCAAGACAAGACCCTACCTACTGTTTTATCATTTCAACCCTGGAAGGTTTTTTCAGTTAATGTTCAATTTATTTCTCAGTGTAAGATAAGAGCAATGACTGTTGTTTAATATGTGTCACTGTATCACTGTTGTCCTGTTGCTCATCCATTTGCATTAGTGGGCACCAATAACATCTCCATTCGTCCCTGTCACATTCAGAGTCAGGGGAATGAGGCCCATTATTGTTACATTTTTGGCATATCAAATATGCCACGGGTAGCTTGCCAGGCTCTTAATATGTATGTTTTGAAATTGACTAAATATAAACTGAGGTTGAAGAATACTGATTTAGTATCAAACTTACTGCAATTCATTCATTTTCTTTCTTTTAGTTGTTTTCCTATTATTATTTTGTATGTACTCTATTTTTCTCTCCTAGCATTTCTAATTAAAAAAAAAAACATCAGTTTTCTCTTCAGTTAAAAACTTACAAATTTGGGCACAGTTTCTGTCATTTAGAGGAGGTAAGAGCAGCGTTGGTCAGTTTCTGGTTAGATTTCCCTTCTTAGTAAATTATCAGCAATTGTAATTTTGCATTTCTATTGGTTAAGGGAAAGATTAATTCACAAATGAAAGTGAGAAACAGACAATATTCTATAAAAGAGAGTGCTACTGGAACCAATGTTTTGGTTATGCTCTGCAAAAAAGATTTGGGAAGAGCTATTATCATCAATATTATAATAATGCACTTAGTATATATTGAGGTTACTGTACTTTGCTTTCCATTAAACACATTAGCATTCTTAAACATGCACAGAAGAAAACAGGCACACATAGGTGTACATAGATATCACACATATAATCTTACAAATTGTTAACACTATATTGGCTCTACATCTATCCAGTTACAAACTTGGATAATTATAGACATTACTTAGGTTACAGATCAAAGATACCATGTTATTTTTCATATTTATTTTATACTACTCTTTTACTTTTGGGGAGGGGAGGTTCATTTGAGTGGGCCACACATAACTGTGCTCACAGCTTACTGTTGACTCTATGCTAGGGATCATTCCTGGTAGTTCTCAAAAATCCATGCACATCACGATCAATGCAAGTCCCCTAACCTTTATACAATATGATTCTCTGACTCCAAATAACCCCATTTTAAAATTCTAATCTAATGTAGATCAAGAATTATGGAAAATTCAATGTAAATTAATACATAGGTAAGTGGATAAAATGGCAGATAAATATATCTATCAAATTAAAATTAGTAGATTTAGCAGAAATAGAATCACATTGACAAAATGCTAAAATAGACCACTGAGTTCTTAATGTGCAAAATTTTATATCTGTAGGAATCATAAAGCATATGAAATAAGAGCTGTCCATAGACCATGCTTTGAAAACTCTTCTCTAAAGGAACTACCCATATTTAATAGTGACCAAAGCACACATGTTTACTAAACAAACTAAGGAGAAGACTTAAATGTTTCTGTGTGAATACACCAGAGTAAGATTTTAATTTTTATGTATTTGCTTCTTATACTTTTCTTTGAAAAAATGTTAAAAAGCAGTTATTAGAATTTGTCCAAGCAAAGTCAGAGTTCCTCAGTAGAAGCTTTGCAGTAACTAGTACATTTTTCTAAAACTATTTTGTTGAATATAATCTATATAACAGACATTATTCTAGAGACTGGACTGGAGCAGTAACACAGTGGGTAGGACATTTGCCTTGCACACGGCCAAACCAGGTTCGATTCCTCCGCCCCTCTCAGAGAGTCTGGCAAGCTACCGAGAGTATTCCGCCTGCAAAGCAGAGCCTGGCAAGCTATCCGTAGCATATTCAATATGCCAAAAACAGTAACAGCAAGTCTCACAATGGAGATGTTACTGCTGCCTAGTCGAGCAAATTCTAGAGACTATGGTACAAATTTCCACAAAACATACCCTACATTATACTCAATTACATAATCATACCATACCACAGCTAGTATATAATCATCAAAATTATCAGAGTTCAGAAAGTATATGAAATTTTATTTTTAAAAAAACATCGAACATAAATATAGCATATTATTAAGAAATTAATTTTATACTACATAAGGCAGTTTTAAATATATTAGAACAACTTCTGAGACATTATGAGATCTGAGAATCACAATATTAATATTCTAGCAATGTTATTTTGAGTTTCTGATGCTATATTAAAAAAATAGACTGGTTGAAATAATCCAGCAATTCATTTATCTTAGCAAGAAATGAATCTACTTATTGCAATTTCTGGAGGCTAGGGAGCACAAGATCCAGGTACTTGCCAATTCCATCTTTGATTATACCATTGCAGGACTAAAAAATGAAAATAAAGAGCTCTCTTCTGTCCATAGCAACAGGGGCACTTATCCTAGCAGGAAGGATTTCTACCTAAGACCTCATCTAAACTATGTCAGTTCACAAAGGCCCCTTCTACAAATCCATTATATTCAAGGTTATGATTTCAGCATATGAATTTGAGAAAAGTCCACAATCCAGTTAGTACCCATTTATTGTTGTGATGAGATAGAAATGTACCCTAAAGTAGCTGAGAGTAGTGCAGTATTAGGTTCATAATCTGCTTTCAAATGGTTTAATCAATCAAGTTCCCTGCAAACATCCTATAAGATTGTAATTATTTTCAGAAAAGATTTTAGAATGGTTGAATACGGCTCAAGGGATAGAACATATGCCTTGCATGCATCATAATAGGAATCAATCCCCAGAACTGTGCATCTCTCTCTCTCTCTCTCCCTCTCTCTCTTTATATAAGTCAACAACATTCAAGAACCATGAAAACTCATATATAACTTCTCATGTTAGAGCCCTATATGCCCCAAAACATAATTTATCAGAAAAAATGAACTGGAATGAACTGAAGTAAACCTTGTACACTGAACATCTGATCTATTCTCTGATACCTACTTCCTCCAAACACCACTGGGACGGTAACAACAACAATGACAACAACAACAGCAACTTGATAAATATAGGATCTGGGGAAACAGTACAGAAGATAGGACACTTGCCTTGCATAAGGGAAACTGGAGATCTATCAATGGAACCCCATATGGTCCCCCGAGGCCAGGCTAAGCACCACTGGATATAGCCTTCAAATCAAGAAAATAGCACTCTTGTCCTGTGGTTCATCGATTTGCTCGAGCGGGCACCAGTAACGTCTCCATTGTGAGACATGCTGTTACTGTTTTTGGCATACTGAATACGCCATGGGTAGCTCTGCCATGTGGGCGGGATATTCTCGGTAGCTTACCGGGCTCTCTTGTCTACTCACTATGCTATCCCTCCAATCCATCAACAAAATAACAAATAAATAATGTAATGTTAAAACACTTAAAAGGCATTGTTTTTCACTGCAAGCTGCTTTTATTTGACTTGGGAAAAGCAACAGTATTTACAGTAAGCACAAAGAAATGTGTGATAGTATAACAAAAGGTAGAAATGAAACGGAGGATTGAGGAGACAGCTCAAAATAAAAGTAAATATTAAAGATCAGAAAATAAAGTAAACCAGGATCCCTTGGAACCATACTTATACATTCAAGATTTTGTGACAGGATTTCCATGTTTTAATGATTTTTATCCCCATGCATTTCACTTTATTTTGGTCCATTGTCTTTATTTAGCATTTCTTTAATATTAAAAAAATAAAATTTTAAATGGTTGAACAAGAAATTATAATAAATTAATAGCATAAAGAGAATTCAGGTGAAATGAAATTGTATTTAAAAGAAATGTTTCTTTGCCGTTAGTTCTTCTGCATGTCACAATATATAGTTAACAATCTCTTCTTAGCTTATTCACTCTTACAGCCTTTTTATCCAGATAAAAATAGAAAAGACTTATATGGCAGGTCCCATATTTGTTGCTACCACTATAGCACCCTCTAAAATATTATATTAAATTACCCATTTATTAGAAAGAATAAAGGAACATTTAATTCCCTCCCCCTAATTCTTATAAAAACCTATGATTCATGATTCATTAACCTAGTTGAACAAGGATTTCTATGATACCTTGCAAAGTCAGAAAATCACCTAAAGCAATTCTTGACACCTTTTGAGATCCCCTTTAATTTTTTTAAAATGTAAATCAACAACACTCAAGAATCATGAGAGCTCATGTATAACTTCTAGTGTTAGAAGCCTATGTACCCTAAAGCATAATTTAATAGAAAGAAATGAACTGGAATGAACAGAAGTAAACCTTATATACTTTGCATCTGATCTATTCTCTCATATGAACCATTCCCTATTATCTAATAGTAGTCTCTTACAATTTTTTTTATTATATGTCTAGGTACCTTAGCGTACAAATCTGGAAAATGCACAATGATGACCAGGGAAGATTGAAGATGACAGGGAAAGTACCCATTTGAAACACAGAGTTGTAAGCTAATGTCAGCAAGTTTGAAACGTTTAGGAACGAATAAACAAACCAATATCCCTTCTTCCTTTGATATGTCCAGTAAGAAAGTATATAGAACCAGATTTGGGGCTAGTGACTTATACAAGTCAGAGGAAGACAAAAACTATTTATACCAGGCATTACAGTCCAGTAAAATGACAACAACAAAAAGGTTTTTTTGCTTTTTTTTTTAAAAAAAAAAGAAAAACAGGGTCAGAGAGATAGTGCAGATGGGAAGGTCACTGCCTTGCATGTGGCTGACCAGGACTCATTTCTGGAACCACTAACAGTAGTAAACACAACCAGGAGTGATTCTAAGCATAGCTGGTTGTGGTCCACTAAACCAAAGCAAATAAAAAATCTCCATACATATATACAAAAACCTACACACATTAATTGTTCATATTCTCAAAAAGAAATATCATCTTATTTGCATAGATACATGAAATTATATATTTCCAGGTGAAATCAAAGATTCTTGCAATCATAATCAAACCACTAGTAACTTTGACTACTTGAAACATGTTAAAACATATTTAAGGGGCTGAAGCAATAGCACAATGGGTAGGATGTTTGCCTTGCGCTCAGCTGACGGTTCGATTCCCAGCATCCCATATGGTTCCCTGAGCATCACCAGGAGTAATTCCTGAGTGCAGAGCCAGGAGTAACCCCTGTGCATCACCAGGTGTGACCCAAAAAGTAAAATAAAAAAAAAAAAACATTTAAATGACAGGAGTAGCAACTTGCATTCCACAAAGTACTAAAAACGTTTATCCCATTCTAACAAAGTTTATCTAAAGAATGATTTTGTAGTCATTCATTCCTTTTAATCCATACACGTAGTCTCATTGGTCTCAACATGAGTATAATGATTTAAAACTGAACGACATTTTAGAGAAAAGCACTATGTGAACAGCATCAGCAACATACAAATAATATTTCAATATTTTTCTGAATATTTTTAGCTATGATTTTGAACACAAAACCAAAAACTCTTTAAAATCATGCTTAAAATAAATTTAATTTAATTATATGAAAGCATTTGTTTACATTACTTATGTCTCATCTACAGAAAAACAATCATTATGGAGATAAAAGGCGAAGAGTGGCAACTTATAGAATTTGAAGAGATTAAACATTTCTACCTAATTACTCCTCTTACTAACTTGTCAATCTAATTTAACTGAAAGAACATTTATTCAGAATCTATTAAATTCAAATATGAATAACACGTAGCTATTACCCTGTAGGGATAACAGTTTACTGGGGGGGGAATGATAAATACAAAGTGGATTTTTACATTAATATAATGCATAAGATCTATTTTTTTCATTCATGTACTAGGAATAATATGAGGTAAATGGTATAAAGAGAACAAATAGCTATTCAGTCTCTTTGAATACCTATGCATACTGCTATCATTTTCGAAGAACCACGAATAATTAGTAAGATTATTATTTATATACCTATAACGCATATTCATGAACACCTATATTATTAATTTTTATGTTCCTAGTATTTTCCTAATGATATGTATTTCTCTTACTGTAACACTTTTTATTTGCTTCCTAATTTCCTCATTGAAAGTAGAAATGGGATTCTTTTGTATGCCAGCCAAAAGTGTAATTAAAGAACTTCTTTCATTCTATTTTAAAATTGTATCTAAAAAGATGTTTAGAGACTCGAGGAGATAAATCATAGTACTTCAAAAGCTGTCTAATGTGCAACAATTAGAAAGGTGAAATCAATAAAGCTTATTGATTTAGAAAAATGTTCAGAATCAAATTGTTAAAAAAAAGTACTATGCAAATAGTATGAAAACATCACATGAATAGTTTGAGAATGATATTTAAGCATGCAAACAGGAAATATGAGGGAATAAACATAAAAACTTTAGCTATTAATAACTTTGAGGGGAAAGTCACTATTTAGTATAATCCTCTACATTTTGTTTTAAGTCACTGTCACTGTCACTGTTATCCCATTGCTCATCGATTTGTTCGAGTGGGCACCAGTAACGTCTCTCATTGTGAGACTGATTGTTACTGTTTTTGGCATATCCGATATGCCACGGGGAGCTTGCCAGGCTCTGCCATGTGGGCGCGATACTCTCGGTAGCTTGCCGGGCTCTCCGAGAGGGCGGAGGAATCGAACCCAGGTTGACCACGTGAAAGGCGAACTGCCTACCGCTGTGCTATTAATTCAAATAAAAATAACTTATATTAGAAAAATAAATCACATACCACATTGCCTCCTTATTTTAAGAATTTGAAAAAAACAATGAGTCAACAATTTGATCCAATAATTTTTTAAATTTTCTAATCTAAAATATATTTTAGAAAATGTTGAAAAGATCACAATATATAATATGTAAATAAAATCCTTGTACATCAAATCTCAGGAAAGATCGGTGAGTAAGGGGCCTAAGCGATAGTACTGTGATAGGGTGTCCGCCTTGCATGTGGTCTTCCTGGTTTCTCTTCCTGGAACCACTTACAGGCCCTCCCCACTCCAGGGGCAGTCCCTGAGCACAGAGCAGGAGTAAACCCTGAGCACACTACTGAATGCTGCTCAATAACAACAAACAAAACAATGATAGTAAAATTATGTCTCTATTAAGGAACAATTCTAATTAGGAAGCAAATAAGAGCTTTCAATCAACAAACAAGAAGGTTTTCCTTCTCTTTTCTTTTTGTTTATTATTGAATCACCATGAGATACACAGTTACAAGACTGTTCATGATCCAGTTTCATTATACAATGTTCATTCATCCCTCGACCAGGGTACATTTTCCACCACAGGTGTCCTGTGTCCTGTTTCCCTCCTGTCACCTTCCTCCCCACAGCCTGTCTCTCTCTCTCTCTCTCTCTCTCTCTCTCTCTCTCTCTCTCTCTCTCTCTCTCTCTCTCTCTGCCATTATGCTTTGCCATACAGATACTGAGAGGTTATCATGTTTGTTCCTTTACCTACTTACAGCACTCAGTTCTTCTCCAGAGTGATCATCTACTATCTTTGTCATAATGTTCCCTTCTCTATCCCAACTACCTTATCCCCCAAGTTTCTTTTCTGTCTTTATAATAAAATATCAGCAAAATCACCTAGAATGAGAAAACAAACTCATGAATCTGCTTTGACTTTCAGTCATTTCATAATTGAAAGCTTTTCTTTTACAGTATAGTATGCAATATGCGCAGATTAAATGGAATCATAAAGTCTTAGCCATTCTCATAAAATTATACAAATCACAAAAGCAATTAGAGAAATATTAAAATAACTTTCTAGACCTAAGCAGTCACTCATGTCTGGGATGGTACATCAGCCAATCAAATCTTGGATAATTTTCATGTTCCTGTACATGCTATGCATGGTTGAAAATGAAGTATATTCAGTCAGCAAATCCTCACATGCCAAGCCAACTGTCAGCCTTCTCACCCAAAGAGGCTAATTATGAAATCTCAGCCAATCAGGTATTTTCTGATTTTCTCTTTTTTATTCTTTTTTTCTTTATCTTAAAAAAAGCTTCCTGACATACTCCCTACTTTGCCAGCCTTTGAAAAGATATTTTTCACGATATCAAATGTTAAAAGTGTTTTCTGTGTCAGTAAAATTATCTTGGATCATTTTTTTCAGAACTACAAAGTCACAGCTATAAAAAAATAGGATTTTTTAAATCTTTCATTTCTACAACTGCAGAGAATCTTGGTTGTCTTCACCTAGAGCTGTGTAGGGTATTTCTTTTTCTTACTACGGCTCACTCAACTTGGTGACCAAAAATAACAAAATAACATGGGAGTCCAGAATCACAAAGACATTTCTCACTCCTTATTTTATTGTACACTCATATCAATCCACTAAGTAGCCAAGAACAATAGTGTTATGTTTATTTCATAGATAAGTAAACCACTTTCAAACCACATTGTGATTTTTCAGTAACTAATCTTAGCAGCAGTGAGCAGATTCTAATATCTACAAACAGGCAAATGATTTTCAATTTAAGGCAAAAGTCAAGAGATTTTCAAGTAAGGAATAAATGTAATCAGTTTGTCTTGCCATTTCTATGAGAAACTCCAAGTCCACTCTTGTTTTCTTATTATTTTATTTTTGTCCTCTGCCTTTGATCCTCATAGTTTTGACACTTTTAGGCACTGAACACTTTATCCTGAATTAGAAAGAGGTGCTAGAATGTGGAATGGGAGGTTGACCTACATCTGAACAATTTGCATATGATTCACCACAATTAAACAATTTGGTTTGAAATAGCTGCAATTAAGTTATTATCAGAGAAGTATTTACTAGACTAGAAATTCTAAATTTATCTTTGCATACATCCTACCCAAAAAGAATCCACATTTTCTGGTACTCTTTATTAAGGCTAATACTAAAGTAATTTTTTTCCAAATTTACATCTATATTATTAAAGAACTGACAGCTAATTATATACTTACAGTTTTGTTGATTGTTTCTTTTTTAATTACAGTATTAAAAAGGCAGTCAATTATAAAATTATTTTCAATAAAATATCACTTTTAGCAAATATATGTATATAATAAAACTGCCATATGTACATATATATGGATACATATATATGAATGTTAGAAATGGAAATGCCAAATTAACTTAGTTCTAAAGAGAGGGCAATACAATAATATAAAGGAAGGAATAAATTCCATACTATTAATACATAATAAACTCTACCACCGTCACTGTCATCCCGTTGCTCATCGATTTGTTCGAACGGGCACCAGTAACATCTCTCATTGTGAGACTTATTGTTACTGTTTTTGGCATATCCGATATGCCATGGGTAGCTTGCCAGGCTCTGCCATGTGGGCGCTATACTCTCGGTAGCTTGCCGAGCTCTTCGAAATGGGTGGAGGAATCGAACCTGGGTCTGTTGGGGCTGGACTGAGCTACCAGGGTGAGCCCATGGATACTGTACCGTACTACGGACAGGAACATAGGGACCCATGAAAATGGGTGAGACTTCTTGTGTGTCCTGACTGGTTTGGATGAAGCTGAACATTTTCCCCCTTCAAGCTGCCTTCAGAAAAATAATTTCAGCATACTGAAAAAAGCAGTTTTTCCTTCTCTCACAGAAGCCTGGCTGGTCTTTGACATGCAGATGGTGTTAGCCAAGCCTGACCTTTGATATTGTAAATTGTAGATTTGGGGTGCAGGGCCCAGCTTTGTCTTTGGGATGTAAATCCAAGTATTTTTAGTCCAAGGAAGGTTTCAGTTTTGGTTTTGCATCTTCTTTCCGGAGGCCTAGATTACTGGCCTGCAGGATACAAGGAAATAATGCTGCCTGGTACTCTTTATTAAGGCTAAAAGAGTTCTTCCTGTAACATCTTTTGATGCCTTTGGTGACGTCACTGTATTGTGCCCTTTAGGGGTACCATGATCAATAAAAGGAGGTCCAGGAGGCCCTCTGCCTTTTGCTAAGAGCCAGAGCGAGCCTTAGGCCTCCAATCAATGCATTTCTTCCGCGTTCCTATCTCAGCGCCTCCGACTGCATGAAGGTTCACGCAACACGGGTCGGCCTCGTGAAAGGTGAACGCCCTATGGCTGTGCTATCGCTCCAGCCCTTATACTACCATCTAAGAAAATAGAGGAAACTATACTACCATCTAAGAAAATAGAGGGAAAATTCAAAGTGCTGATATAAACAAATGAATAGATTATTTTGAGTTGAGCAAATGAGAGATATAATGCACATTTCCGGTATTAAGAATAAGTCACATGAACCAGTTTCGTAACCCAGCGATTTCTTGCAGAAATGCCTCTAGACTGTGAACTAAGCTATGGCCCTGTGCCACCCCAGCAGGGGAAAGGTTTTTTGTCTTTTGATCTTTCTGTTTGGTGGTGGAGGCATGGCAACCACCGTCTTTTAGATCCAATGAACAGAGGTACGAGCTTGCAGTAACAGGGATAGGAGGAAATCTCGGAATGGGGGTGGGCAGTACCGGCACTGCTTCCCGCCCAGTCGAGACCCTAAGCGGCCGCCAATGAACGGCTCCTCCACTCCTGAACGCCCATGATGCTGGAGGCACACGAACCCATTTCATAACCCAGTGGCTTCTGGCAGAAATTTGTGTGGACTTAATTACTAAAATACCAGAAATCCAAAAGACGCTCTTCAATATCAGCAATAGAAAACAAATGATCAAGTGATGCCTTTTCGGCATGTCTGATTGTTTGGGGAAAATTCCAAATAATAATAGTGAGTTTTCTGTTGAAACATTGAATGTAATCAAAGTAAAGAGACAGTAAAGTGAAAATCACCAGTCACACAGGTAGGGTGGGGGGAGGGATAGGGGGTATACTGGGATTCTTGGTGGTGCAACATGTGCATGGCTGAAGGGATGGATGTTTGATCATTGTATGACTGAGACTTAAACCTGAAAGCTTTGTAACTGTTCTCACAGTGATTCAATAATAAAAAATAAAAAAAGAATAAACCAAATTAATTTTAAGTGAACAAAACTGGAAATTACTGAAAGATAAAAAGATACCAATTCTATAATCAGGAGAAAAAATGTTTCCTACCTTGAAGTGTCGATTGATAGCTTATCTGGTAAATATTTTTAAATATTCTGAAAAAGAAATAGAAAATAGATTACTTAGAAAATAACAAAATAAAATTATCAAGTCTGAATGCTAGTAGTCTATTGGCAGGAAGTGGCAATGTGGCCTATCTTATGTGGTAAGGCAATGAATATTCAATCCACAGATAAGCATAAGATTCACAATACAGACAGGGATCAGTATTAGAAAACCCTAAGTGGATTGAGTTTTCTATACTCCGTAGAGCATGGACTTGGCAACTAATACTCTTGTTTAAAAATATTAGCCTTGTTTAATTATTTTAGTATTGGCAGTTGGTAACATGAAAAAGGGTTTATAATCTAGCTCACTGATAAATCTACAGCAGTACACATGTGTTTGGTTTTAACATCCTTGCTTGTATTCTCTTATATACATTCTCCAATCCTCTCAGAGAGCCAGGCAAGCTACCAAGAGTAACCCACCCACACGGCAGAGCCTGGCAAGCTCCTCGTAGTGTATTTGATGTGCTAAATACAGTAACAATAACGGGTCTCATTCCCCTGACCTTGAAAGAGCCTGCAATACAGCAACGTTTGGAAGGACGAGTAAGGAGAGGCTGCTAAAATCTCAGAGCTGGGACGAATGGAGACATTACTGGCACCCACTCGAGCAAATTGATGAACAACGGGATGACAGTGATACAGTGAACATGAAACAGAGAAAGGGAAATCACACTTTCTCACTCAGGTGAGACAGCACAACATAACCTAAGACCAAAACAAAGGCCTCTGAATTTAACAACATTTTTCACATCACTAGAAACACAAGTACTCATATAATGCATATTTTGGATATAAAAAAAATGAAAGGGGGGAGCAGAGTGACAATACAGTGCAGGATTCTTGGCTTGCAAGGTTTAATCCCCGCCACAACATATGGTCCCCCAAGCATGGCCAGGAGTGACCACTGAGTGACCCCTGAGAAAGCCCTGAGCAGGTGTGGAAAACCAGCCCCCACCTCCAGCCCTTTTCCACATCACCAACAAAAAATTGTGGATATGATCAGAGCATTTAAGTTTTAAGTGAAATCTCCTTAATATTCTAGAGATTTGAAAACAGTATTACCTGACTGAGATCAAGGGAAATTCTTTGCTCTTCCTTAGAAAAGAATTAATCTTAGAAGGAAAGGTATTTGAAAATCAACTGGCGCAACCTCCTCCCTTTACAGATAAGCAAATCCAGGATGAAAGCTTGCTCATGGCAGCTTGCTGCGACTGGGAATGGAAAGTTACTTAAACTTCCAAGATTGGAAAGAAGTAGGAGTGGTATCATGTATTCTGCTCTTGACAAGTTTCATTTTCTCTATGAAGCTTCACACTCCTTCCTGAATAAATGGCCTGTGTCATTAACATTTGCTGCATTTACCACAATCAAAACTCTTTTCTTTGGTGGAAGTTGATACCAAAGACTTAAATGACAGGATCCCAGTTTTAAACTGCTTACAAATCAATGCAAGTAAGCAGGAATAAATGAAGAGAAAACAAGCACATGAGCTCCAAAGCTGACAAAAGCCAGTCAATTGCAGTGCTAACGGGGTATGAGCGAAGCCACCCACTAGTCTGTTTTCTGGGCCGACTTCAAGGGCGTCTACCATTGCCCTAAGAAACGCTTCCCTTTCCTAATTGATCTACACTATCATAAGCAGTAATGAAGTCATTTGCCTTTCTTCTTGACTAGACATTATACATATTTTAAATCTATAATCATTTGTTATTCCTAACCCATAAAATAAAATTTCTGTAATAACAAAGGTTTATTAAATTACTTTTGTAAATACTTTAAAAATAGACATGCACAAAAAAATCTCATGCCCAATTATTTTTTTGCATTAATAGTAACCTCTATATTTTTGTGGGAGGAATAACAGAATAAATATTAGGTAAGAACAGAATTCAACTCTGTCTAGAAAATTTGAAGAGACTGGGAACTCAGAAAAGATGTGCCCTTGAGCTGTTATCTCAGAAACAGCTTGTATGTACCATGATAGCATTTAATAGTATCAACAAGATGTTTCTTGTCTAGTGGATAAACAATGATAAATTTGTTTCCTTTGCAAATTGAGAAAGAATGAATAAATGTATCAGCCTTATCAGATACACAAAAAATGTTAGATAAAAATGTTTCTAAAATGTGAAATTTACTAAGTTTATGAGTTTGCAGTGTACCCAGACTAAGGAACTCGCATCTTTAAAAAGATAAAATATTAAACAATAAGACATATTTGTTGGCTTTCATTACTCCAGTTTTTCAAGTCTGCTTAAATCATGAAGAAAAAATGCTGAGACAAATGTTTTTTTTGTGCCAAAGTTATTCAACTTAATTCAACCACATTTAAAAGAAATAAAGTCATAAAATAAATTAAAAAGTAGCTGTTCTTTGAAATTTTAGTAATCACTAATGTATAAGGGATATCTGCATTTCTTTATAAGTAGTCATGAAATCACATTATAATATCACATTACCTACATTTATGAATACTCAACTCATACAGTCTATTATGTGTGGACATCACTAAGTTGTGCATAAGCAAATGTACTTAATCACTGAAATAATAGATTTTAAATCCACTATATATCTTATTTTCTCAAATATTCTGATTAGAAACACAATTTTTTGTTCTCAAAAGTAAGGCTTGTAGTAAATAAAGATGTCTACAATTTTGAAAGTGATGCTACCATGAAAATAAGATTACTAGTTTATTGCAAACCACAACACCTAATCAGAAAGAGAGAACAAAAGGGAATACCCTGCCATAGTGGCAGTGTGGGGTGGGGGGAGACAGGACTGGGGGGGGGATGTTGGGTTTACTGGTGGTGGAGAATGGACACTGGTGAAGGGATGGGTTATCAAACTTTGTAAGGGAGAAACATGAGCACAAAAAATGTATAAATCTGTAACTGTACCCTCACGTTGACTCACTAATTAAAAATAAACTATTAAATTAAAAAAATAAATAAAAAAAAGAAAATAAGATTACTAGAATAATAATGGCAAGATTTTGCAGAGTGTTGGAAGGCAAGAAATCAGACAAGTCAAATGATTCTCTTAATAAAAAATTAATTAGGGCTTATGAATGAGATGACTTGTTTTCTGCTCCACTCTTCAATTGAGGACATTTTTGTTTATTAAAATGGTACCACCACAACTGAGATTTCTTGTTTTAGAAAAATGCAGTTTGAACAAGAAAATAATTTAAAATACTATATATCATACTTAAGCTTTCATTCCTAAAGTTTTTCATTCTTTCATTAGAATAAGAGATGACAGGTGTTATTTCCTATAAGGAAATCAGGTTTCTTAAAGTATTTAAAGGTTATCAATAAAATTAGACCTTTGCATACCTATAAAACTATGCTGCAACACTTTCTTTAGGATATCTAAGTTATACTTCTCTAATACATATAAGCATGTTCTTTATAATGGACATAGGAGGAATTACACTCAGTATATTAATTAAAATAGGATCTAGAAGTAGAGGATTATGTACAACTGACTGCACAAAACCTCTTAGACTGTGGGCTGGGGAGGTAGCATGGGATAAGACACTTGCCTTACATGTAGCTAACCATGAATCAAATCTCAGCACCACATATTGTTCGCTGAACACAGGGCAAGGAGTAATCCCAAAGCACCTCTAATGCTTTTCCTTCCCTCCACGCCCTCTCAAAAGCTGTCACTTTGTTTGACAAATCCTCATTTTTTACAAAAAATTAAGATGTATACTGTAATTTTTATGAGTACACAAGTATTATTAATACATCATTCAGTATTCTTTGAATTTCCAGTAAGACTTTTTTTTCACACTACTGCTCAGTTATTTTCACACCACTAAGCACTAAAAACTTTACAGTTTTAGGGGTTTCTGTGTGTGCAATTTTTGTTTTGGGTACAATTGACTGTGTTCATGGCTTAATCTTGGTTCTGCATTCAGGGATTACTTTTAGTGATGCTTGGGAAACAATATTATGGCATATGGGGGATCAAACCCTGATTGATTATGTGTAAGGCAACTTGACTTCCTGCTGTGCTGTCACTTTGGCCACTTTATAAATTTAGGTTTGAGTACTGGATTTTTTTCAATACTAAAGGAATACCTACTAATAGTATGCATTTATTAAAAGCCTATATATTTTTAAATTTCAAACTAAAATATTGTCAAAGCATGAATATTTGTTTATAAAAATTATAGGGTCTTTAGCTTTGTTTACATTAAAATTTATCTTCTGTATACTACAATTTGAATAACCCTATTACCCACATTCGAATATAAGGGTTGAATAAACGTTAGCATTAATCTCTTAATTCTGGTGCTGCACTAATTATATCACTGTATCACTGTTTCACTGTCATCCCATTGTTCATCAATTTGCTTGAGCGGGCACCAGTAAGTCTCCATTCATCCCAGGTTTGAGATTTTAGCAGGCTCTCCTTACTCATCCTTCCCAAAAGTTGGAGGCTCTTTCGAGGGTCAGAGTAATGAGACCTGTTATTGCTACTGTGTTTGGCATTTCAAGTATGCCACAGAAGCTTGCAAGGCTCTTCTGTGCAGGCGGGATACTCTTGGTAGCTTACTGGGCTCTCCAAGAGAGAACGGAGAATGTACATCAGAGAATACAAAAAAGTATGTTAAAATCAAACACATGTATTCTGATTTAGGCACATCAGTGGGCTAGACTATAACAGGTCATGTGGCCACAAGGCAGCCACATGCTTCTGGGAGCTTTGTTTTATAGTCTCTGTATCTTGGTCTTTGATGGGATTACATGGCACCAGGGCCAGTTTTGGGGTGTGACTGACTGCCAAGCTACTGCAAAATGGGGGATCTTGGTGGAGGAGGCCCAGTTCTGATCTGAGCAGGCTTGGAGATCTCAGCCCCAGTCCCACATGCCTGGGTTCCTCTGTCGGTTCCTTCATCTGTGAGGCTTATCTGAGCATGTGAAGAATGGCCTTGAGCATTGCTGTGACTGGGTTCTGGAGGTTTTCAGCTGCCGGGTCTCCTCTTGGGATGGGAAGGGAAACTCAACCCTCCCCCCTCCAAGAGGGGTGCCAGTGAAGAAAGCCTGGCACGGTGGTAGGAGGTTCTGCATCTAATTGTATCAGGGAGTTATATTTTAGTTAATGACAGACATGCTCTTCTCACAAAGAGTGTAACACTAAATTTTTTAGAGTCATAACTATTTTTATTTCCTAACAACAATAAGCTGGTCTTAATTATTAGAAGGCAGTTCCCAACAATTTAATAGTCTCAGCTTACTTGCATGATGCTAGAATGGTTTGTGCATACTTCTAACAGTAACTTCATGTCCAAGGATTTTGAAAAAGACATTTTCCCACAAGAGCTCTATTGGAAAAAATGAGATGACTGGTATTCTACCAAAGAAGTGCCATACAGATTGATCTATAGCATTTATTCCTTATCAAGTGACAGTTGGAACATGGCCATTAGGATGGTTCTAGACATGTTCTTAGGCAATACTTAAGCAATTTACAGAGGCTCAGCTCAGGTTTTGTCAGTTGATCTAAGAGATACAGTGACAGCATCCCAATGAGAGACTGTCAGATTGTCATATTTTGTACCTTTCTGGAATAAAAGTCTCCATTCAAGTAAAAAGTGCAGTATTTTAAAATCCTACTGATCCACAAGTGTCATGTCTAGCTATGCCTAATATATATGTATATATAAATGTATATATATATTATAAAGTAACTTTAGCCTCATTTGATAGTTATATTCTAATATCATCTTAGATCTCTTCTTTTTATTATAATAATGAATTTGATAGTACTTTATTAATAAAAATATCCCAACATTTGTTTTGAGAAAGTAATATTTTTTATTGCATTTCATCTTATAAAGATGAAATCTTTATGAGAGAGTCTCTTGCCCCCACAATTGCCTGTCTTCCCCAGGGCCCCTAGAGGTGGTGGGCTCCAACTTCCCTCCCTGCCCCGAGCAGAGCTCCCGCGGCCGAAGACCTCCAGAGCCTAGCCACAGCCATGCTCAAGGACTCTCTCCACACGTTCAGATGAGCCTCACACATGAGAGAACCAGCAGAGGAATCCAGGTGTGTGGGAACCAGGGCTGAGACCTCCAAGCCTGCTCAGATCAGGACTGGGCCTCTTCCACCCAGATTCCCCATTTTCCAGTAGCTAGGCGGTCACACCCAGGGACTGCCCCTTGTGCCATGTAATCCCACCAATGGCCAACTTCCAGAGACTATAAAACCAAGCTCCTGGACATCTTATAGCCCAGAGGGAGAACCTGGCAAGTTAACAAGAGTTTCCTGCCCATATGGGAGAGCCTTTCAAACTCCCCATGGCGTATTCATATGACAAAACCAGTAACAATGATGGGTCTCATTCCCCTGAACCTGAAAGAGCCTCCAATGCGGCAACATTGGAAAGGATGAGTAAAAAGTGGCTTCTAAAAATCTGAGGGCTAGAGAAATTTGATGATCAATGGAATGATATGATGATGATCCAGTAAAATATTTGTACCACTAAACATCATTAATTAATTCATAAAAATGTGTATAACATGATAAAGTGTGATAAAGATATGAAGAGAAGAAATAATTGAGGAAATGAGATAGTGAGGAGTTGATATCTCATTTTTAAAGTGGAAAGTTTAGTAATACCAGGAAGAAAAACACCAAAAAGAAACATTCCTCTACTTTCTTGAGATTTTTTGCTATGACCTTAGTCCTGCTATTACAGAGATTTAAAGCTGTGATTCTCAATGCTGCTCTGAAATCTTGCTACTATGCAATGGGATAATGATAGACATTTAAAACTTTTTTGCATTACTCAAATTGATCGTAAAATTCTCTAGGGCAAATAACTATAAAGAACATAGTAATTAAATAGAATAGACCAGATACAAGTTGATTAGCTTGATTAGCTTTGGACATGTTTCTAGGCCACTTTCATAAACTAGTTAAAACTCATAATTACCATTTCCATTGTAAAGATAAGGATACAGATCCTTATAAATATTATTCAACTCCATAACAAAAAGGGAAGCATTATAGGGGGACAAAGGGTAGATTTTGGTTCCCTGTACCTCCAGCAGCTTCCAAAGTCCCATCATGCCCGATTATCTGAATAATAAAACAATTCTCCTTCCAGCTACATGATATTTCTAGACCCTTAATATCTAAAATAATAATTGAGATTTGTTTCTGCTTTATTTCATCATTCTCCAGAGCATAATCCTTATTTATCTATTTTTTCACTCAAAAAATCTGAAGTATGTATTACTTTGGAAGCTAAAGGGTAAATTGTAAGTTACATCATTTTCCTCATTTTTGGTAAGAAAGATGAAATTAGGAACTCCATGTCCATTTGTTTTTCTACCTGATTATACGGCTTTAAGTTTTTTGAGTTAGAAGTGCTTTCCCAATCCGAAATGACAACCCCCCAAGTCCTTAAACATAAATAACAATGAAAACTATCTTGCCCTCATCCGATTTTACCGTTCTCACTCTCTTCATCTTTCATAAGCTTCTTAGATATTTCATTATGTTCTCTAGCCCACTAACTGGAAATGCATATTGGAAAACGCTTGCTTAAAATATCTTGACTAAATGGAAATTCTTAAATATTTCAAAATGCAGATTTTAATCCTATCAACTCCTACTCATGCTTAAGATCCTTCAACATCCTCCCATTACTTCTGGAATTAAGACACTGAACTTTTTCTTTCTTTCTTTCCTTTGCAGGTGGCAGTGGGTTGGGGTGAGGTTTGGGCCACACTCAGAAATGTCTTCGGCTTACCTGTGTACTTCAGGCTGTGTTTTTGGGTCACTTCTGGTAGTGCTCAGTGAAGCACATATGGTGCTGATGTGGGGTGTGGGACAGCGGGGGTCTAAATGTCTCTAGAGACAACCATCTGCAGACAAAGCAAGTGCCTTGAATCCTTAATACAGCTCAGGCCCAGGACTGAAAGGATATTCTGATTTGGCACCTCTTCATTTTTCAGGCTAGTCTTTGATGAACTGCTCCCAACTCTTGCTAATCTGGATACTCTCAGCTACTCTCAGACCTTCTCGATACCAACATTCTTCTTATTGAAAATACACACTTTCTAAAATGCTTTTATAGAGCTGGAGACATAGCACATGAAATAGGGTGCTTGTCTTTTTTTTTAAACAATTTTATTTATATTTTATTTATTCATTTATTTTTTTTGTGAGTCACAGTGAGGGTACAGTTACAGATTCACACCTTTTCATGCTTGTTTTTCCCTCATGCAATGTTCGAGAGCCCATCCCTCCACCAGTGTCCATTCTCCACCACCAATGAACCCAGTATCCCTCTCACCCCCTGATCCCATCCCCCCACCCCACCCCGCTTCTGTGGCAGGGCATTCCAATTTGTTCTCTCTCTCTCCTTTGGGGTGTTGTGGTTTGCAACAGGGGCATTGAGTGACCATCGTGTTCAGTCTCTAGTCTATTTTCAACACGCATCTTAGTGTGCTTGTCTTACACACAGGTTCAATCCCTGGCAATGCATGTAGTTCCATGAGTTCTGCCATGAGCTATTTCTGAGCACAGAGCCAAGAGTAAGCCCTCAACATACACTGGTGCAGTCCCAACTGAACAAACAAACCTAGTTTTACAGTACCTCAAAGTACAAACATACAGCGGTACTTGGTATGTGTTAACTCTCATATGCCCCATCATTCGCTCCTAGTGAAATCACAAACAAAGGTGTATCAGATGGTCCCATGCAATTTGTGATACTAGAATGTTTAGAAATAACTATAATGAGTAAAAGTTTAAGTGGCATCCATGAACTTTATATATAAATACATAATTTAATCTCTTAGAGCCTATGAGGAATAAGCTGGTAACTCCAGGTTTTTTTTTTTTTTTGCTATGTGTTTTGTTTGTTTTAGTAAGACACAAAGTTGTTGATAATAGAGTTGATTCAGGCATACAGTGTTCCAGCATTAATCCTACTATCAACAGCATTCATCCTACTACCAATGTTTCCAGGTTCCCTCTGACCACCCAGTCACATAACCCCCTTGGCAATATAACAATTTGAACAAATATTGTATATTATGTTGGACTGGAGCAATAACACAGCAGTAGGGCATTTGTCTTGCACGTGGCCAACCCGGGTTCGATTCCTCTGTCCCTCTCAGAGAGTCGGCAAGCTATCAAGAGTATCTCGCCTGCAGGGCAGAGCCTGTGCAAGCTACCTGAGGAGTATTCGATATGCCAAAAACAGTAACAACAAGTCTCACAATGGAGATGTTACTGGTGCCCGCTCAAGCAAATTGATGAACAATGGGACAATAGTGCTACAGTGCTTTCTTAAAATAGAACAAAATTTCATAGCCAAAGTTTAATCCAATTACATTCATTTTTACCCACCCATCGCAGATGCCAGTGATGTCCTAAAGCAGGATGGGATTTCTGCACATGTTTTTGACCTTCCTAGGTATTCACATTCCTAGGTATGTGAATCTTTCTGGATAGAGACACGAGATAACTAAAATAACTAAGTTTTCTAATCAGCCTCCGAATTTCATCTGATCCGTGTCTTTCTCAGACAGGGCTTCTGTCCCTTCCCTGCTGGTTCCTCTGCACTCTTCTTGCTTATTGTGTAGGTTGACATTTTACCTTTGTCCGTGTGGATATTAAATGACTCGAGTCTCTGTCACTAGCCTTGTCTGTGTGAATATTAAATAACATGCCTCTCTGTCACTAGACTTTAGGGTCTAGGAAGGGGGGTCATTCTGTATTTGCTTATAATTCCTGCATATAAGGAAACAGGAGACACAAAGCAATGTGGTATTAAGTTGCAACATAATTCAGAGGAACAATTCCTATTTGTGTTTCCATGCATAAAGATGCACACTTAGCAACTTCAGGAATCAGTAATTTCTGGAATAGACTTTCCACATTTTCCCAGAAATAAGTTAAAGTGCCTGGAGTACATCAAAAAAAGGATAAAGATACTCATTCTTCTTCTTCCTTCCTCCTCCCTTCCTCCTTTCTCTTCCTTTCTTCCTTCCTTTCTTTCTTTCTTTCTTTCTTTCTTTCTTTCTTTCTTTCTTTCTTTCTTTCTTTCTTTCTTTCTTTCTTTCTTTTTTCTTTTTCTTTCTACCCTCCTTATCTCCCTCCCTCCTTCCTTCCTTCCTTCCTTCCTTCCTTCCTTCCTTCCTTCCTTCCTTCCTTCCTTCCTTCCTTCCTTCCTTCCTTCCTTCCTTCTTTTTTGTTAAAACTTCTTTAGAAAGATATGAGTGGAGAGAAGAGAAGTACATGATTGAAAGAGAACACTGGCTCTCCACTGTGGAAATAAGCATTTAAAGAAACACAAAGACAAACAAGCAAGATGCATGTTCAAGAGACAATCTTGGCTTGAAGAGCAAGCCAGGTTACTGTTTCTATATGCCAAAAGGTATTTTCTCCCCATAATTAAAGGACTGGAGTGATAGCACAGCGGGTAGGGCATTTGCCTTGCACGTAGCTGACCTGGATTTGATTCCTCCATCCCTCTCAGAGAGCCAGCAAGCTACCAAAAGTATCCCATCCGCACAGCAGAGCCTGGCAAGCTACGTTGCATCTTCAATATGTCAAAAATAGTAACAAGTCTCACAATGGAGACATTACTGGTGCCCACTCGAGCAAATCAATGAACAACAGGATGGCAGTGCTAAAATTATTTAAGAAACTTCTAGAAAATTTTCCGTTCTTCTCTATGACTGGTAACCATACATACTACTTCATGCTTAAGACAATTTTATTTCAATATATTTCACATTATACTGAGTCATCAAAGAAAGGAAATACTTTTTATGATTTACTGATATTTCTTGAATTAAGAAGAAATAGTTGAGATTAGCCTCTCATGATTCTCTAAAGTAATCTATGTAACTATGTATTCCAGTTCACCTCAGCTTTCTGCTCAAAAGTTCCAGTATTAGTATAGCAAAAATGCACAGTATTTATACTTATATTTAGCTCTGTGTAAACACACGAAGGAGGGCACACAGCACTCTATCTCTCTCCTGCCGCTTCCCCTATCCCGGGGAGGTTGATGGCGATGATGAGGCAGACGAAGGAAGGAACAAGAGCCAGGCTGGTTGGTCTCAGTTCCAGTTTATTTCTTTCCCGTCTCCATTCTCCTATGATCCTCCTCCTGTTTCTTCTTCCCCCATGCTACTTCATTCTCCTTCTCCTCTGGATCTGGATCTCGATCCGGCTTCTCCAGATCTGGCACTGGGATAGGTCCCCCAGCCCACTCTTTCAGCCTAGTTAAATCTCCCAGCATGAGGGGTTGGGGCTTTCACACAGGTGTGGTCACAATCAATAGGGGTAAAGTTCTTTCCCTCAGGGGATGCTTCTTCTAGGACAGATTCTCTTTCAGCAGGACACGCACCCAAGAGCAGAGTCCCATGGTGTGTTCCTCCTCTCCTTGTCCAAATAACATAAAAGCATTCATAATATCAATCATTTTGTATGAACACAGCAAGAGATGCATTAAGCTTATAGAATTGCTCTCCTGGGGTCATCTCAATCTCTTTCCTATGCCTAGCAGGGCCCTAGTCTCGTCGTTGCTTTTGGATCATGACATGACATGTCCATGACCAAGCTCTTAACTTATAGTTAAGCATTATGCACTTTGGCCAGGCCCATCTTAATGCCAGGGTAGCACATAATTCACAGCTTTTGCCCTGGGTCCATCCCGTCCCTTATCGGGACCCTGCTTTTTGGGGGTGCTAGGAAGTAAGGGCAGCTGAGGCTTAAGTGGAGAAAGCTGATGCCCAAGAGTGAATGATATTCAAAGCCAATTAAATCCCATGTTACAAAAGCATATTAACAATTGTCTTTCCTTGTCCATACAAAAAGGACATTGCTTTAAAGTAAACTATTCAAAAGACACAAGGAAAGGAGAAAGGCAATATTAACTTACAATATAAGTTCAGTGTCCTAGAAAGATCTGACCTTACAAACTAAGAGAGTCTGATTAGGGGGAAAAGTTGATTAACTGGTTGGTGAAGAGAGCATAGAGAAGTGGCTACAGATAGACAAAGGAATGGAAGTGACGCGGGAGCAATTTGATGGGTGTGACCCGATAAACCTAAGCTCCTTGTGGCAAGAAGAACAGGACATACCAATGTTGTCTTAAAATGTTTAGAGATTATTACCAGATAAACCCAAACTCTTTGTGGCAAGGAAGAAAGGACAAGCCAATGATATCCTACAAGTTCTTCTGCTATTTCTCATATTCTTCTTGCCTACTATATCTTAGTCAAGAACTGAAAATCAGAGTAAACAGAAATACTTAGATCTTAGATGAGCATATAATCATTTTGATTAAAAATAAACTGGAGTAAAACTTGAAAAAAATAATTGATGACTCAAAGTATATTTATATATAAAAACAATATTAATAGTAAATTTATGTATGTTATAGAGATCTGTTACACATATTTTGATGTTTTCAAAGACTTAATGCCATTAAATAAGTACAAATGATATCATAAAAGTATTATGAAACATGTTTATAGCTATTTCACAGCCAACTGAACTCAAAATATGTCTCTGGAGTCAATAAATGTCTCTTGCATTGCATAAGTAACCAAATTAATATGTTTTCTTTTAAAGTGTGGAACACTAAATATATAAAAATAGCTGACATGATATGATGATGTTAATGACAAAAACAATGTAAATATTTAGGAGAAAATTGTAAAAATCTTTGCTTTCTCCATAAGTCATTAACTATGTGATATTTTAAAATACAGTTTTATATCAGATTCCCTAAACATATGCAGAACATAGAAAAGCAAAGAAGGAGAATAGATAAACCCAGATGAAAAGATGCTCCTGAAATATGACCATAAAACTGGCTTAACCAGGAGGGCAAAAAGGGAAGAACTAATAGAGTATTGGGGAAGGATACTAGTATTTTGGTGATAGGTTCACTGTGAGACAAATATTTTGAAAAAATGTGTGAAATTTGACATCTAGTATATTTCCAGTCATCTAAACAAATTTTGTATCAATAAAATAAGTAAAGCAAATAATAATCTTTTGTAAATTCTATTGAGTTTCTATAGTCAACGGAGATGTAAAATTCAGTAATATGGCAATGCAAATTGACTAGATGCGCTGAATAGACTGTATTGAATGGGAAAACATGTCAGGACTTTGGAACATAGTTTTTTTAAAAAAGAGAAGAAATATCTCTTCTCCATTTAACATATGCAGTATTATTGTAGAAATTAATTGTTCTCAGACTGTGCCAGTTACTGTTTGAGTTATCACTCAATTACAAATAATAATAAAGCTCTTCCCGTTTCATCTCTGAGTAAAAAAATATAGAAGTAGAAAAATAGTTCCTTAAGATGTATGGTAAGTGTTGATAGAAGGATGTATAGGGAAACATGCATTAGATTCATCAACTTTGACTGAGTGAAGAAGGGAATAAGCAGTCTGACAACCACAAGGACAGGTAAGACTCAATCAGAAAACATGCAGACAAGAATGAAGAGAAAATGTCTAGATAAGAGCTCAACAAAACAAAGTTCAGAAAAAAGGTAGAAAGATAGGCCTACTAAATTGTGACATAGACCATGAGTGGCTGGAGTTGTCACTGGACAATCTGACAAAGGGTAGACCATGACTGACCTTTGATTTTTCTTAGAGTATATACAAAATAATATGGTAAATGAATTTGCTTTTATTTCTAAATTTTGTATTATGTGACCAGATGGCTTGACTTATGTTTTGAGGGAGATTTTGAAATGATATTAGGATTATTAAAATGAAATAGTTTGCTGATTATCTAAATTTTTTCAAGAGTACTCATGACAGTAATATTATATTTGATATTCCTTTATAAACAGAAAACCTCTTTTGCTGTTTGTATGAAGCAATAGAGTAAGATTTTTCTGAAATGGAGAAATCCCAGGCAAGTCTTGGGATGATAAAAAGTGATTATACCTTTTTAAAGAAATGAGAGGGTTTTGCAATAGATCAGAAGAAAGATTATAGATAAAGTTGATGAATTTGAAGGAAAAGTCAGCGACAACTTTGATCTTATCTTGAGTAATTCAAAAACAACAACGCATATGAAGAAGAAAATACTGCTGAAATAGAATTTCAGATTTAAAATATACTGGTAGAGCCACCTAGAGGGCAGTGAATGTGGCTTATTTAAGTCATTTTGTTGGGGATAAAAACTGGTGAAGTATACAACATTAGTAAGAGCTGTAATCACAGAATGTTTGCTCACATAAACTGTCTGGAGTTCAGAAAGAAGAGATCCAGGAACAATGAACAAAAGTGATGACCAAGGAAAGGAAAAGAGGAGATTATAGAAAAGAAATAGTAAAATATTACTAGGACAAGAGTAGGGAAATTCACAGAAATACTAACATTTCGGTCTGGAGCGATAGCATAGCGGGTAGGGCATTTGCCTTGCACAGGGCCAACCGGGGTTCGATTCTCCATCCCTTTCGGAGAGCCCTTCATGCTACTGAGAGTATCCCGCCCACACGGCAAGCCTCACAAGCTACTCATGACATATTCGATATGCCAAAAGCAGTTAACAAGTCTCACAATAGAGATGTTACTGGTGCCCACTCCAGCAAATCAATGAAAACTGCAGTGCTACAGTGTTACTAACATTTCAAATAGTGCTCAGCAATGTATTAAAGAAGTCCAAAAAAGTGAGCCTTAAACATGCCCCCCCATTGATCTGGCAATTTCAAGTTATAGGCAAATTATAAATTGACACTTTCAGAGTATTATTATGGCAGAATTAAATTTAAAAAATGTATCAAATAATGTATTTTAAAACTACCTGATGTAGTTTTTATTTTGTATATTAAACTAAAACAATGTTATAATTAGTTCCTTATACAGATAAAGTAAAAAAATCAATAAAATTATCAAATGTCTAAGGTATTTTATATCTGTAGACAGATGAATCAAAGTATAATTAAAATGCATATAAGCTTTAAGATGCATGTAATTTGTTCAGTTAGACGCTATGCGTTTAGGTGATCTATGAGGGAGAATAACAGAGATTATGCATTATTTTATTTCCACCTATATTAATCTTAATGTGATTGCATTTTGAAAACATTTCTCCAAATTATTTCTTGAAGAAGAACAGGAAAATTCTTTAAAAGAATCACTTAAAATGTATAAACTTGTTAGTGGCAAATATTTATACTTTAAAAATGTGAATTTGAAAATTTGTCATGGTTTTGGTGCCACACAGCAGTCTTGAGGACTTACTCCTAGTTCTGAACTTAAGATTGACTCCTGGTGGGTCTTATGTAGTACTGGAGAGTGAACCCAGGTGTGCCGTTTGCACATCAAGAGCCCAACCCACTGTACTATTGATTGAGTCCAATATTATATAGATATTTGTGAGAAATTTAGTGGGTTAGTGTTACATAAAGTGAAACATCACAGATAAAAATATAGGAAGAAAGGATAAATTAGATTGGTTCACATCTGAACCTCTACAGAAGCATATTACCAGATTACTATGCTAAACAAGAAACTCCTGACATATTAGAAAATGGCCTAAATACTAATTATTGATGCCCATAACATGACAGTGAATAGAATTTAAACTGATCATTTCTAATTAAGTAGTTACATTGAGCTCAACCAGGGTCTTAAGAGAAAAAAAAATTAAACATGAGTTCAATCTAGGTCTAATAAAGCAGAATATCATCAAATGTAGCATAGGCATTATGAAAAGTTTCAGAGGCACTCTGGTGTGCGTAGATAAAATAGAATAACATTTAGCAAAGTAACCAGAAGGGATTAACATCAAATGACTTCACCCATATATTGTATATAGAGAGAATAAAAGATCAAATAATACAAAAATGCACTTTTCAATTATGTGATAAATTAGGGGTTTCTGGAAGGGATGGAGAAGGAATGTGGATAAATTGAGAGAACGGGAACAAACATATGTTGTGGGAAAAATTAAAATTTTATTACTGAAATTAATGTAATAGACACCACATTATTTTTTTGCTTTTTTTAATTATTAGTTTATTTTTAATTAGTGAGTCAACGTGAAGGTACAGTTACAGATTTATACATTTTTGTGCTCATGTTTCTCCCTTACAAAGTTTGATAACCCATCCCTTCACCAGTGCCCATTCTCCACCACCAGTAAACCCAACATCCCTCCCCCACTCCCCAGTCCCGTCTCCCCCCACCCCACACGGCCACTATGGCAGGGTATTCCCTTTTGTTCTCTCTCTCTGATTAGGTGTTGTGGTTTACAATAAAGGTGTTGAGTGGCCATTGTGCTCAGTCTCTAGTCTATATTCGGCCCGCATCATCTTTCCCCCACATGACCTCCAACCACATTTTACTTGGTGTTCCCTTCTCTGAGTTGCCCAGAATGAGAGACCACCTTCCAAGCCATGGAGACAACCTCCTGGTACTTATTTCTACTATTCTCGGGATACCACATTATTTTTAATGATAGATGCCTGAAACGTATATAATAATGCAATGTTACTATAAAAAGATGATTTATTGTTTACTAAAAAGAATCACTAGTAAACAAATCACTACTCAACTCAAAGTTTGTGGCCTTCCTTGTAGACTTAGTCAACTTCAATACAATAAAGTCTGTAGTCAGATTCATTCCTCAGGTTCCTTAACCCACCAGAAAGTTGAAACTTTTCAACTGTATCAGAGAAGCTATGTGGACAACAGATTGATATGTATTTATATTCTTCATTCGATAGTATAAAAAGATCCTAAGATACCTCTGTTCATCTTCAGACATGCTTTTTTGAATTTCTAATTATGATGCTGGAGAAATTTTGCATGCAGTCAAGCTTGGTTTGATCCCTGGCACTGCAAAATGCCCTGAGAACAGAACCAGCAGTAGCCACATAGCACTGTCAGGTGTGGCCCAACACTAAACCTATTTTAGTGTATGATCCTCTAGGCTCTCCAGTAAAAACAGAAATTACCTGGCGATACAAATGCAAAACCAAACAGCTGAAATCACATGAAATGGACTCAAGTTGAACTTACTTAAAATTATGTCAGCAATTCTGATACATAATAAAATATAAAAACTCTATAAGAGCATCTCTCAATGTAAGTTCAGACAATAATATTAGGTACTTCATAAAGTATCTGATTTAAAAATGAAAATATGATTTAATCTGTTTATTAATAAATCCTGCTTCTTAGCCATCTCTTCTCATTCCCCACAGTAGAAAGGAATCTCAGGGGAGTAAAGATAAGCTATAGGGGATAGGGGCCTTTTCCCCTCCCTTCGCTTAGTCACTCAAGCCCCCTGCCCCTGTGCATCTAATACCAGACCTCCCTACCCACAATGCACCTCTGCCTTGCTCTGTCCTCTTAGGACATTCACCTGGCAACTTGTCTGTGTTTGTGTGAGCACATATGCAACCTCTAGAACATACATTTCCTTCTGGATTCAGGAAGGCTGCATTTCCAGTAGCCGCACATACTGTGAACTGCTCAGAGTACGATTACAGTTGATTCCCAAACAACATGAGGGTTAACAATATTCACCACAAGATGATAAGATATCCTGATGTTGGGACTGGAGCAATAGTACAGTTGATAGAGTACATGCCTAGCACATGGTTGACCCAGATCTAATTGTGTGCACCACATATGATTTCCTGAACACTGCCAGTAGTGATTCCTGAGTGCAGAGACAAGAGTAAGTCCTGAGCAATCCTTAATGTGTTCCCCAAGCCAGACATATATTTGGTGTGTGTATATGTGTGTGTATAATAGCAGGATGTAAATAGATATATATACACACATGATCTACATATATATGTTTATTTGTGTGCAAATATATGTGTATATATATATACAAATATATATTTCTCATCCTGGTATTATTTTGCCTCCTTAAACACTTGAGTTACTAATAAATTGCTTCTAACCAAAGCCTTGAATAAATTATAAATAGTAGAAAAAAACATACTTTGTATGCCATATACATTATGTACAAATATTCTTACAATAAGAACATTCTTTGGAAATGTGTTTATATCTACAACATATTTAACCTATATTGACATATATTATAACATACGTATGTATAATATTTGGGGTCACACAATGGTGTTCAAGTTTACTCCAGGGTCTGTACTCAGGGATCACTCCTGGTGGGATCCAGGGACCACATATGATAGCAGGAAATGAAACTAAATCAAGCTACATACAAGGGAAGTGTCTTACCCCTGGAGCATATTACTTCAGCTCCTATTTAGAAAATTTTGAGAGAAAAACCCTTTACAGTACCATATTCCATTTATTAGTAATATAAGATAATGGTCTCTGTGTATCCTATGTAAATAGGATCCAAATAGCAAAAACCCATATACTTGAGCATCAACTATGGTTTCAGTAGAGAACTGAAAAATTGATATTTTTATTTTATGAAAACTATATTTTAAGATTTTTATGAATGCAGTCACTATCAGTACTATTCTCACCCTGGTTAATTGGTAAAGGAAAATGGAAAATACTACAATGTCGATAGGTATCATGGAGAAATGGGGAGCCACATCCAGAAATGATGGTGAGAAAGATCTATTCAGACATCGAGTGTCACAACACACCACAGAGAAAGTAACTTTCCACTCTTTTGGTTGGTGGCAAGTGGCAAAAATAGATGGTCCCGAAGCTTCTTTTGAAATAGCCATCTATTTCTGCTCCAGAACCTCACCCACTCCACAAACATGCCTTCAAGAACTCAGGCTCTGAGCAATGCAATCTTTCCCAGAATGACTTGTTTTTGCATACAAATTTGTTTAAGTCATTAGATGATATTTGCAGAGTACTTTTAATCTAAACTACAGTTTGGAGACATCAAAAAACAGAAGTAAGCAAAACCAGAAATGATATACTCATTAAATTTTAGAGATGGGGGATGAGTAAAAAGAAATAAAGCAAAAGATGGATTTATATAAACAAGTATATGAGAATAGAATAAAAAGGAAACTAAATAGTATTTCAAGAACAATGATTATAACTAATTGTTTATATATAGTATGTTATATCCATTACAAATAATATGTAACTGATTCGAAATTAGGTGCTTAATATCTATAAGGCCCCCCTTTTTTTTTAGCGGAATCACCCACTTGTTCACGCTGGTGTAGGGTTACCCACCTTCTTTCAGCACCCACCTTCTTTATGACTTACTGGCTCTAAGCCCAGATATTTGAACATGCTATTCCTTTTAATTAATTTTTTTCCTGGTAAACACTCCAAACTAATTTATTTCATCTAAAGCAAGAGATGAACTGAGTATATGACAAGCATCAGTGATATGAGACATATTTCTAAGAACTGATATTTCAATAATTAGATGAGTACCCTGATATCATAAACTCATGTTAAAGAAGGAGTAACAGAATTAATAGTATTTCTGAAGTATTTCTGAAACTCAGCACTGTGGACATGCTGCCCTCAGTGCTTCTTTGTCCTGGAGATCTATTCCATATGTGGTAAATTATAAAGCTGTGTCCCTGACCTTTATCCAGTAGATAGCACTCCCAGCTGTGTCAATTCAAAATATCTATGCAAATTGCCATTTCCCCCCCAGGAATGTGCAAATCACACCCAGTTGAGCGTTAGTAGAGATTTTGAGAGTTGTAAATTGTAGTGATTTTAATCTGTTGATGTAATTATTAGAATATTGCCGTCACCCACAAAATTATACCTATCTCTCCCCGAAAACACCATATTTGTTTTCATTTTCACCATAACATAGCCAGCATTTGGGCAATGCCTATTATGCAGTAAATAGCTACCAAATGAGTATTTTTAAGAGATTGAATGATTACACACAAGGGAAAACAGCCCTCTTGCGGACTCGTCCCTAGATTCCTCTGGTAGAAAATATTTCATTTGAAAATTTAATAGTTAGCTCATAATGTCAATAAGATATTAATTTTGTCAAAATAGGCCCTCTATAACAATATTTGCCAACATTTATTCTTTAGCCATATCAATAGACTTAGATTAGGAAATAAAGGGATTTTGAAATTTGTTACTCAACATACTACTGAAAAGTTCATATGTGCATTCTAAAGTTGACACATTTTTAAATAATTTTCCATAATTATATTTTATCCTGACTGATTTTATCATTACATATGATATTTATTTACCTCTTCTTCCCCCACCCCCATACATTAATCTTTGTGGAGCTTTTTACCAATTTCACAAATCAAAATAGCAAAGGTATCAAACAATTTCTCTCGAACTACTTTAAAAGTAGTATTTTAAGCAGTATTTTAATATTACTATTTTATTATAACTATATATAGTTTTAATATAGTATTTTAATGTTACACCAATGGCAACATTTTAAATTTGGGATTCACATTTTTAAATTACATTTATTCCTTTCTCACAGAACATTCTGATAATTCTGAAAGTTAGATTTTGTTGTCATTTTTCATGCTGCTGCTGATATATCTGAGATTTCTGGATTTGGAGCATATTTCCAAGTCACTGATTTCCAAGTCACTGAATCTGAGACAGTTTACGTCTTGTGAATGTGGGCTCAAACCTCACTTTGATAAAATCCACTGTTATTAAATAGATGATTCTGTAAAAGTATCTAATAACGAAGGGGAGACTCAGGAATATTAGGAGAATAGTCTTTCCAAGTACAGATGTTTTTGCAGTTTCTCAGTACTTATTCATGCTTTCCTTTTTTGAAATCTGATCTTCAATTCCATGGCTGGTTTTGTAATCACTAAAGACATTTATTCTTCATTTTTTCATGTGCAACTTGGACAATTTTATGTTGCGAAGATCAATGACTCTAATAAAAAGTAACTCAAACTTCTTAACAGAAATACATTTCACTTGTATCATTTGTCATTCCGTTGCTCATTGATTTGCTCAAGCAGGTGCCAGTAACATCTCCATTTGTCCCTGTGGCATGCTAGTGTAGCCCAGTGGTGTCTGCTCACTCCAGGAACACGAAGAGCCTCAAACCGTTCATTCAGTGTCTTGAGCTTAAATTAGAAGAATTTTAATTTTATAAATGTATTTCTGTCAAGACCAAGACCCTGAACAGAAATACATTTATAAAATTAAAATTCTTCTAATTTAAGCTCATCCAGATGAAAAAAATTTAAGGGTGAATTTTATTATACTACAAAATTTCCTATAATATGCTCATTACTCCTGTTGTATTAAGTGATTTCCAACATTTCTCAATACTTTCATTGCCTCAAGCAGTGCTTTTCAACTGCTTTGGTTAGGGGACAGGAAGGGAAGTTCTTCTTGAGAAATTTTCTTCTTCTTAGAGTGTCACAGGTATGCCCTACAGGCAGGGCATATAGTAGTAACTGATTTTTAGATCTTCCAAAGTTCTTTTCTTTTTTTTTTTTTTGCTTTTTTTTGGGGGGGGTCACACCCGGCGATGCACAAGGGTTGCTCCTGGTTCTGCACTCAGGAATCACTCCTGGCGGTGCTCAGGGGACCATATGGGATGCTGGGAATCAAACTCAGTTCAGCCGCGTGCAAGGCAAATGCCCTCCCCGCTGTGCTATCGCTCCAGCCCCTCCAAAGTTCTTTTCTCATAGCAGCACTTACTTAGCATTTATATATATGAAGCCGTTAATGTGTGAACTTTCAAGTGTCTAACTTATTGCTCAACATAAAATGTGAATGATCAATATCAGGTATCTCCCCTTAGTTCTTTTCATTTTATCAAGACTGTATTAATGATTTTAGTTGGTACTCAGTAAATTTTAAGTCCAGAACATGGACTATTTTTACCAAAATCAGCTTCAACTATGCATACTTAAAAGTCAGAATGTTAGTGATCAAAGCACTTCATTGTTTGCTTTGATTGAAGTTCAGCTTTACTCAACTCATCAAAACAAACCTCAGAAATTCTGCTCAGTTCTAACTAGATTGGAATTCAAGTGAATATTGGCCCAAATATGTTACTTTAGGACACAGAGCAGAAAGACATGAAATGAAGCACTCTTGGACCCTCAAAACAGCAGCTCCCGTGGAGTACCTGGCAGCAACAATCACAGGATGGAATTCCTTCCGGGGCAATTCTATTCAAGGAAGAGCTCTCTGCTTAAAACCCCATAGCGATTTTTCAAAAATTATGGGGGAAAATGACTCATGAGTTTTTTTTCTCACTCTGCAATCTAACAGAAATGCTTTTCCCATTTTGTTCTCTTTCCTAGTAGGGAAGAAATATAGAGGAAATGTTGACAGGAAAAAATTATGTCAGGGAAAAATCAGTATTGTTTCATTACTTTTAACTCTCAGATTCCCTCAACTTACTTATTTGCATGCACACATAGGGTTATAGACATCTACACGCTATACATATATTGCATCCATATTTATTTATGCATCATTGAATTATATTGCAATGGATTTTTATAAATTCTGAATTTATAAATGACCAGTCACCGCCATGCTCAAGGCCACTCTCGACACATCTGAACGAGCCTCACTGGCAGAGGAAGGAACTGGCAGAGGAACCCAGGTGTTCGGACCCGGGGCTGAGATCTCCAAGGTTGCTCAGATTGGGACTGAGCCTCCTCCACCCAGATTCCCCATTTTCCAGTAGCTAGGTGGTCACATCCAGAAACTGCACCCAGGTTCATGTAATCCCATCAACGGCCAACATCCAGAGACTATAAAACCAAGCTCCTGAAAGAGAACTATGCAGAGTCTCTTGCCTCCGAACCTGGCTGTCTTCACCCAGTCCCTTGGAGGGGGCAGGTTGAGTTTCCCTCCTTTCCCCAAGCAGAGCACCGACAGATGAAGACCTCCGGAACCCAGCCAGAGCCATGCTCAAGGCCACTATCCACACGTTGGAATAAGCCTCATGCATGAAGGAACCAGCAGAGGAACCCAGTTGTGCGGGACCCGGCGCCCTGTAATCCCATCAATGGCCAACATCCAGAAAACAAGCTTCCGGAAGCGGAAGCGCTCAGACTTGATATGGCCATTCGACATCTGATACCCTAGTTCTCCATCTTGGACAACCTGGCAAGCCACAGAGATTTTTCTCACCACAGGGGAGAGCCTGGCAAGCTCCCCGTGGCTTATTCGTACTCTAAATACAGTAACAACGATGGGTCTCATTTCCCTGACCCTGACGTGCCTCTAATGTGGCACCATTGGGAAGGACGAACAAAGAGAGGTTGCTAAAATCTCAGGGCTAGGATGAATAGAGACGTTACCGGGCCTGCTCAAGCAAATCGTTGATCAACAGGATGACAGTGATACAGTGATATAGTGATAAATGACTAGAATAGTAAGAAATGTGTGAATTGACAAGCATGTTTGGATCTCAAAAATACCTTCTTGATAAACTATAGCTAATAATTAATACTATTTTCCTTATTACTAAAATGTAGAAACATATTAGTATTCATAATCCCCAAATTTTATATTTGTCACATGCTTAATATGCTTTTACTTTTCTATATATAGTGATTACAATATTACAAAAATTAATTTCATGCAAGTACTAATAGGAAGCAAATAACAAAACTACAGGACTTAAACAGACTTTGAAATTAGATTTGAAGTCTTGATTAGCCAGTTGAATGCAAGTAGCTTTTATATAAAGATATGGATATGTACATATCTAGAAATGCTGGTGTTTAGATAATAGGTAAATGTATGCATGTTTATATCACTAAATTGCTTTGAATAATCTACTTCTCATATTTATTTGTCCTGGAAAGAATGAAAATGAAAGCACGTCAAAGGAGATTTTCATAGAGGAGTCTTCACTGATTATCTGATTCAAATCCTCATTTCAGAAATAAAGAAACAGGGATCTAGACATTTTATCTAACCTTCATTTGAAACTTGAAATACAAATCCTTCTGTGAGTTTCATTTCTAGTAATTGAGTAAATAGGTTGGCAATTTTTTAAATAGTGGTATTATTTGCAGCATCTATTGCAATGAATGTAATGCCCTTCGTCTGTTTGGCAACTTATTTTCCCAAATCCTAAGGTTTCACCAATGCTACCCCCTATCTGTAGCTTTTGCTTTGTTCTTGTGCCCACTCTTCAAAGGCTTGTTCAAATGCTGCTCCTTCTTAATGATGTCTTCTTTAGTCAACCCAGTTGGAAGTGATCTTTCCCTCCTCTGATCCACTGGAGCAATTATCACATTCTGTCTTGTAATTCAACATGGTTTATTGGAAGTGAATGGATGGACTCTGGAGTTAAGAAGAGAGGGGGTTCGATTTTGGATTTGCTACTCGTAAGCTCATAAAACATGGGAATACAAGTAAGCTTCTCTGAATTATTTAATAATTACAAGTACTTGAAGTAAGTTTGGTTTTTATCTTTCCTGTAATATGGTAACTAAAATGTATAGAAATCTTAAATCAATATGTCATATAATCTTCAATGTACAAAACCCAGATTTGAACTCCTTAACTTGAAATTCATCTTTCCTTTATGTAACTGTATTCCCTATTACTTTAATGAAAACAATCATGTCTTCAAAATAGGTGTCATAAATGTTATCAGATACTATTTTCTGTCCATGATGCTACAACAGATATTTGACAAAATCTGGAAAACTTAGTAAGTGAAAAAGTGAGTTGAGTATTATTATTTTTGAAAACTTTATTGACAAGTTATCAGATGGTCCTATAAACTAATGAGTAAGTATTCATTCTAACAAGAATTAACTCTATTGCTTACGCTAATTTGGCTAAAAGCATTATATTGACCTATTTTCTAGTTGCAAAGAATATATATTTTCAGCAGTTATATTTGATTCATTAATATGGTATGTAAAAAATTTATGAAATAAAATTAAGCGAGTGTTAAAATAGCTACCTGAATGGATTAGCTTACAAAAGTAAGATACCTAGCATGCTGCAGAAAAATTTAACCAATAGGAAAAATCATGGATTCAGCTAATAAACATACATGTGATTTTTCTTATATCAGGATGACATACCTCCTGTAATAACCATAAAGCCATAAAATAAAAACCATAAAGCCCCAGATAAATTGCAAATGTCTGCCACAACATGAAAGTTTGCTTTGCATACTTAAATGCTTCAAAACTCACACCAAACAACTAGAAAGCAGGGCAGTCCACATAAGCAAGTTCATCTTCATGACGGGTTTTATTCTCAAAAAGGGTTAATGCTCAAAGAATCCTTTGTTTTGTGACAAGTGTAATGTGAGGACCCTTAAACCTTGATTTATCATTGCTCCTTTTCCCCCCCTCTTTCTTTTCTGTTTTTTTTTTTTCTTTTTAAGTGCTTGCAATCCACATTGGATATAAAAAGACATTTGAGGTCGAGAGCTGAGGAGATTCGGGGTGGGAGGGAGAGGGCTATTTTGAATCTTGTGACAGTGAGGTTTCGTTCACTAAGGAGCTCTCTGTGGGTTTCTGGCATTGTAAGTGTTTTGTCTGCTTGCAAGCGAGCAGCTGATGGATGGGGAAAATGTTCATTGATTTGTAGTGCCTGCTCTGCAGCCAACCAGCACTAGAATGAGGTGGCACCATCATGAATCTCTCAACTATGCATATTTATATGCAGCTGCTGTACTTCTAAACCTCCAGTGAATACAAAGTACTTGTGTGGCCACCAGTTCACACAATGCCATCCTGCCGCATGCTCTGATTTAACTACTGTATGGAAGAAAAGACTTGGGTGTGTGTGTGGGGGGGTGGGGGACGAGGGAGATTGCTCGGTGGGATATTGAAAGGAGAGGTAAGCATGAAGGAAGAAAAGATCCTTGCAAAATTTGTTTTTCGCAGATACCCAAGAGAATGACATGAATGTGAGAACAAATAGGAAGCATTCTAATAAATGCTTCGCATCTTTGGAGCTCAAGTTTTAAAATCGATTCAAGGCAACGAAGTCCTTTTTAGAGATGGTGTTTTTCAGTGAGCAAGGCTCTGAGACTGCATGATAATGATGTGGTTAAAATATGCTGGCACCACGGAAATCATCATCGTACTGACTGATCTGCATGTATGAGAATCCCTCCCCTGGGTAAACTATAGCCTCAATATAAGGAAATAGATGAGATGCTATTATACTGGGGTTGGGGGGGTATGGAATCTTTAATAGCACTGGAAAGAAAATTAAGTGAAGTTAAAATATGAGGTTGTTAAAAAAGATGAAAGAGAATTCATTTTAGAGTGGAAAATGAAGCAGGGTGGTTTGGCACTAAAGCTATAGGGCGAGGTGAAAGCTGAAAGCTTAAAGAAATGCAGGGAGATGGTGAGAAAGAAAATGAAATTAATGAAATAAAAGAAACAAAGAGAAAGGAAAGCTCAATGTGTGAAACCTGTCTTTTGGAAAATATCAAAATTTTTATTGTAGATATGTGTTTGATTTTAGAATTATAAATTCTAAGTACTTTTATGCAAACAATATCATTTATTCAATAGCATAGTTGTCAGGGATAATAATTTGCACGTTGGTATCACTATCACTGTATCACTGTCATCCCGTTGCTCATCGATTTGCTCAAGCGGGTACCAGTAAGATCTCCATTGTGAGACTTGTTGTTGCATATTGGTATTTTTTTTAATCTTAGTAAAGTTTAATTCCTCAACATTTGACAAAGAAAGCAGTAAGAGATGAATGAGTGAAACAGATGATCATGGAGAAGTAATAGCTACCATGAAATTTTTTTCATTCATAAAATCATGCAGGCCAAATTCAGGTGAATGCTACCAATAATAATAATCCTCCTGACAATTACAGAATAACAGCATTTCTAACAGAAATTTATTTCCTTGTAAGATTAGAGCTCAGTTATAACATAAGCTGTCTCAAAGTGACATCAACTAAGAAGTCAAATTCCATATCTGTTTGCAGTTTGATTCCATTAGCAAAAATAAGCTTTATGCTTTTTCCATGTAGCACTAAAACACTAATTTAGTCTAAATTGCAACTGCTCTATTGACCAGAACATAGAGTGACCTTCTCCCAAATAATTCTCTCTGAATTTTCTTCACAGGGTGTCAAAACGATCTCCCATGAGCCTGGAGAAGATGGACTGAATCTTAAGAGTTGTGATGCCAGAACATAGTCAATGCTGGCATTATATTCTTGTCATTTAGCCTTTATTAAACGTGTCCTATTTTTTAAACAATACACAAAACCTCAAAATTGATTAGGATTTTTTTTCTCTTCTGGCAACACCCAACAAAACAGTAATACCAGATTCTGGGCTAGCAATGTACTCCACCCAGTGGTCTGTCAGAGTAAAAATGCCTTCTATGAGCTCTAGACCTGACCTAATTTCCTTCCATTTTTCAGCTTTCGAGTGGTGTTAGAAAAATACATGAAGTACAATATGGATTTTATTCTTTAGAATGATAAAATAGTAACACAGGTAGCCTTTTTGAAAAAGATCAGAGCCACCAGTTTCATTGAAAATAAACAATATCCGTAATTCATTTCTCATATAAGGATCTTACATGAGTATCTCGTCATCATATGTACACATAATTGCATATTTGCATTGAGAAAAATGACAGTTTCTGAGGTCATCTAAGAAAGTGTTAAGTTTCTATCCTTTAAAGTCACAGTTTTCCTAATCAAGATTTCAAACATGAATGTCAGCAAACAAAGAACAACAAAGATGTAAGCCAAATCAGTCCTGCCTACTCGGTTACAGGGAAGATTGCTTCCTCCAATGAAGAGCGCTATCTAGATTTCAGGGTAAGCTAGAAAACCTTACTTAATCCCAGAGAAATATCTAAATTTCTGTTCATTTATGTCCCAGTTCTAGATGGCAAAGAATAGAAGAAACAGAATTGAATCCTTATTTTCTGATTCCTCCTTATGAAGTCAAAGACCATTAAACATCTATGTTACTGTAACCTGGATAAACAATGTTCAGCTAGTAGGTGTCTGCTGAAAATGCTCATTTTATAAATCCAGATTGCACTTGCTTTGACAAAAATTGAACAGAAAAAAAAAACTAAATGAAAGCTTGGATATCTAAAGCTGGGCTGAAAATGTTTGCTATTAAACTGGACAACACAAACGTTCAGGTTATCATTCCACTGTCACTGTCACTGTCATCCCATTGTTCATCGATTTGCTCGAGAGAGCACCAGTAGCATCTCCGATGTGAGACTCGTTGTTACTGTTTTTGGCATATCGAGTATGCCACGGGTAGCTTGCCAGGCTCTGCCGTGCGGGCAGGATACTCTCGGTAGCTTGCCGGGCTCTCCCATTCCACAGAGAAAGAATTTATAAAAGGGCCATGGAGATACTACAGCTTGTGGAGGGTGGTGGCTGACATCTGCCTGGTCTGGGTTCGAGTCCTGGGCCCCACCAGGCATGATTCTCCGAGCACAGGGCCTGGAGAAAGTAAGCACAGACAGCTATGGTCCCCAAGCCAAAGAGAAACAAAAGGAGGGATGTGGAGGAAATGTTTCAAGCTATAAAGCTAAGCAGCACTTTAGTTTGAATAAAAATTGAGGCAATAGGGGCTGGAGCGATAGAACAGCGGGTAGGGCTTTTGCCTTGCATGCAGTTGACCCAGGTTCAATTCCCAGCATCCCATGTGGTCCCCTGAGCACCGCCAGGGGTAATTCCTGACTGCAGAGCCAGGAGTAACCCCTGTGCATCACTGGGTGTGACTCAAAAAGCAAAAAAATAAAAATTGAGGCAATGTACATTAGATAAATATATGGTTTTAAATAATAAAAACTATGTCAGAAGACATATGTATCATTATATGTATCCGTATTTGCATATACTTAGAATTCTCATTCTAAGCCTGTCAGTAAATAGTTATCAGACATTAGGTAAGTTACCACGCTTTTGAAGCAATACCTTTTTTACATATTAAAAATCAGTGTATAATGGATTCTGAGTATCCCTAACCCCACGCGGCCTAAGCAGAGTCAGATTGTGAGGCCCATCCACAGAATTGCTGATGCTGTGGCCAGGAATTGCTGTGAGATCACAAGACCTTCTGGTCACTTCAGAGAAACCCCTGCCTAAAATAAATAGAATAAATGGATTTAAAAATGTAGAAAAGAAACTTATTCATAGAATTAATAGTTATCATTGTATCACATAACCTGAGTAAAAATTTATAGGACTCATATTTACACTTCAATAAATGCTAAGACACTCCTGTAGTTCAGACAAAAAAGAGAACATTACAGAAAACAATCCTATAGAGGGAAACGTGGAGTAGCGGAATTTGTGCAAAATTTTTCTATTTTCCTCTCATTAGTTTTTATGAAATATAGATGTTGTATAATTTTCTCAAAAAATTAATTTTATAATTATTCCACCCTTCATGAGATTAAAGTGTTATCTCATTAAAGGCTTCTTATACATGACAAGATAGGATGCTTGGGTTGGCAGTGGTGGGATGGATACTGGGGACCTTAGTGGTGGGAAATTGTACACTGGAGGAGGAGGGATGGTTTGATCATTTTAAGACTGAAACTCAATCATGAAAATTTTGTAACTGTACCTCACGGTGATCCAATTACAAAAAGGACTTGTCACATGTATTGAATAAGACATTGTAGGCAACATAATTTTGTAGTAATATCACTCTGACTGGACTGGAGCGATAGCACAGCAGGTAGGGCGTTTGCCTTGCATGTGGACGACCCAGGTTCGATTCCTCCACCCCTCTCGGAGAGCCTGGCAAGCTACCGAGAGTATCCCACCTGCACGGCAGAGACTGGCAAGCTCCCCGTGGCATATATGATATGCCAAAAACAGTAACAAGAAGTCTCACCATGGACACGTTACTGGTGCCCGCTTTAGCAAATTGATGAACAACGGGATGACAGTGCTACAATCACTGTGACTCTAAACTTTTTGGTCAGGCATGGGGGGCACACCCAGTATGCCTGGCTCTATGCTGATTTACCATGCCTGGCAAGGCTCAGAGCACCGTACGAGGCCCTGAAGATAGAATTCCTTGAAATGTGCCAGAAAGCCCCTCACCTGCTGTTGACTATTCCTCTGACCCTTATCCGGTTAAGTTTTGCCTACATTGTTTGGTGTCTTATCTAGCAGTGGTTGGGGCTATTCCAAGTTCTGTGCCCACGAATGCCTGAAAGCAGTGCTCAGGAGATACTGTGTAATCAGAAATCAAAAGCAGGGGTTTCGTCTACAAATTCAGCTCTTTGAGATATCCCTGGGACTCCGCAGCTGTGATTTTTCAATATCACTATCAATAGTACAAAACAAATAGTGACTATGTCGTGCTGCTAAGAATAGCATTATTATCACAAAAACACTATTAATAAGGTATAATCATATCAAAATATCAGCTCCAATATTTTGCTTTCCACTCCCAGTAAATTACAAAATCCTGAAATTATCTAATATGTGTTGTTTATTATAAATCTAGCACAAAGTTCAAACTTATGGCTAAAGAATAAGCCTTACTTGACAAAATTTAGCTCCAAATTTGACTAAAATTATATTTAAGATCTTATTACCAAAATGTTTATGTGCAAAAAATCAATAGGAATAAAATTTATAGTTTGGGGCCCTGACGCCATTTGGAGTTCAAACATTCACTCCCTTAAATATTGTTAAAAATATAGAATAATGACAGTCTTTCTTGGAACCACAATCTGATGACAGTGACCTCATCTCAAATCAATACTTGTGCATTTAACTCATTACTAGTTGTAACTACTCAACCATGTTCCATGGCATCATTGACACATTCAAAATTCTAAAATGAACGCAATTTTTATTTGTATATATCATATTGGAGTTGTTGAATATGCCAGTATAAGGCATCTATACTTGAATTGATATTTCAATATTTAGGGAGATGAAAGCTAACATTTTAAGCGAAATAATTTTATTGATTCTATTTTTGTTTTAATTATAGTTAAAGAGTATCATAAAATAGTAATTTGGTGTTTCATTTTATTTCAAAATATGGAAAGGCCTTATGGATTTTTTGCTTTATTTAACACTGTCATCTATTCTGTATGTCTTCCTTTTGATACCTTTCTCTTCTGAATTTGATAAAATGAAATGGACATAATTTGCTTTACCTTCAAATAATTAAAGTATCTTATTCCATAAAAACAATTTTGCTGACAATGACAACCATTTCATAGTGTTGTTTTGGAGAATATGGAAATATTAGCAGAGAATGGATTCAGGACATAGAAACCTTACCAGAGGCTATAGAATGACTCACTGATCAAATGAAAGTGTGCCCTGCTCCAGGGCAATAATAATTTGGTCATTTTTCAAATTAGTCTAATTTGCCTGACTTTTGCTTTGCCTCCAATAGCAGACAGTGAGAACCTCTGAAATAATGATAGACAATTCTCAGTGTTTATGTACATTATGAAGATAAATTAAAGGGTATATCTATATCCAAATGGAAAATTAGGTTTGTATAGAAAGCTTGACCTAGCAAATGAAAACAAATGTGAACTTCCTTATAATCCCATAGTATCCTTGATGATTCTCAGTGATAGCCCCAGGAATAGAATATCCTAACATTTTTTTTTCACCAATGAAAAATATAAGACCAACACTGGCAGGCTTCCACCTCAGCTATAGCAGAATGATTTTGAGAAAATGAATGTCAATATGCAATATGAAAATACACATTATCAATCTTAAGGGATATATAAATAACTTCTGAATTACTATGCTGACTCTATTTTTCAATTGAAAGATGATAAATAATTCACCTACTAACTTAATAGAGAAGCTACTCAGTAAAATGCAAACTGGCTCTATGCTCAGAATTACTCTAAGTATATTTTTTTATACAGAGATACAGAGTATATCTCTGCATATTCAATATAGAGTAATATTAACTATTATTTCCCGGACATATAATGCGATTTAGAGATGACCCCTGCACTAGAGTTGTTACAGACTGGATTCCACAGGGCGTCAAAAGACCACATGGCTGCCCACCTATGAGATGGTCAGACTTCTTTGTTAAGACCCTGAATGAATGATCTGAGACTCTTTGTGTTCCTAGAGCGAGCAGAACCATTAGGCTACACTAGCACATGACAGGGATGGATGGAGACGTTATTGGCTCCCACTCCAAAAAATTGACGAACAACAGGAAGACAAGTGATTTCCCTTTGTATTATGTGGAGGATTTCATGGACTAACAGATTTCACTTGTGAGTTGAGATGAGACTTTGGTCTAACAATCCTGTAATCTACTGGAATGAAGCTAAATCAGCGGTTTTAGCAAAGCAACTGATTTAAGAACAAAGACTTTTCAGATATTAACTTATTTGCAATATTAAGTGTTATTAGGAGTTGCACAGTATAAAAAGAATCCAAACAATTAGAGCTTGGTTGCTTGTTTTTGCTGAGATGGTGCAAAGTTCATAGCTTTGTTTCAATGTTGCAAATCATCTCTTTTCATATATTTTGGTAGCACAATCAATTACAGATTTTACTGAATTCTTCATTATAAAATCATTAATTATATTATTATTACAAACATTAGAATCCCGTGTTTGATAGGAAACAAATCATTTATTTTTGCTAGATGTCAGCATAAATTAAAACTTTTCTCTATTGAATCACCATGAATGATATAGTTGCAAAGTTATTCGTGATTGAAGTCAGGAAAATCCCATTCACAATTGCCCATGAGAATAAAATATTCTTATTAAATTCAATAATTGAAGAAACAACATGCCTGTATATCAAAAACAAAGGTTTCGAAAGACATTCTATGATCATGGGTTGGAATAGCTGCCCTCACTTGGATAGTCATACTGCCAAATGCAATGTAATAAGTGAATGCATCTATGTCAAAGGTCCCAACAGTATTCTTCACAGAAAAGCAACAAAATAGCATGAAATTACTGTGAAGTATGAAAACCACAAATAGCAAAAGACTCCAGATGGGAGAAAAAGAACAAAAACAGAGGCTTCAAATTATAGATTTCAGGGGCTGGTGCAATGGTACCCTGGGTGGGGTGAATTCCTTGCACGTGGCCAAGCCAGGTTTGATTCCTGGTTCTCTGTACGGTCTCCGGAGCGCCACCAGGAGTAATCTCTGAGCACAGAGCCAGAAACAAGCCCTGAGCACCACTGGGCTCCTGAAAACAAATATGAAATATATAGACTTCGAACTACACAAAAAAGTTATAGAAGTTAAAATAGCTTGATGTTTAAATTAAAACAAAGACACAATACAATGGAACAGAACTGAGAACTTTGAAATATATCTACAGCTATGTGGACAACTGTTTCAAAGAAAAATAGTTAAGGGACTACAATGCAACAAAGAAGTCTCTCAATTCAATAGCGCTGGATAAACTGAGCAATCACAAGCAAAAGGATAAAACTAGAGAGCTATATAACACCATGATGAAGGTAAATTCAAAATGGGTGAAACAATTGGATGTAATATCTGAAAATATAAAATGCACAGAAAACAGAAAATGCACTTCTTGATGATGCACTTCTTGAAGATGAATTTGTAAATGCAACTAAGAAAGGAAGTAAAAAAACAAGCAAACTGAATTGGGAGTACACCAGGCCAAAACTTACCCATGGAGAAAGAAACTTACATCAAATCTGAAACCCATAATTTTGAATTGGAGAATATATTTGATATCATCTATAGCATATGTCAGTTGATGCCAAAATATATATTTAAATTAATCAAGCTTAAGTAAAACAATTATTTTTAAAAAAATAGTCCAAAAATCCCAATAGACACTTCTCCAAAGAGAACACAGATATGATCTACTGACACATGGAAAGAAAATCATCATCTTATTATCAAGAAAATGAAAATCAAGACATCGTTGATGTTCGACCCTGTTTCTGTGAGCAAATTGTATTATCCAAAAGAAAAATAAACAAGGAACCACGTGTGAGGGACCAAGTGGGTGATGAGAGAGACTTTACCCAGCATCTCTTATAATGTTGAGTTACACGAATAGTAATTCGATACAGAATTCAGCTCGATTCCAACAAAAAACATCTCTAAACCCAGAGAGCAGCTCCAGGAAAGAATCCCACTGTGGCATAATAATTGGCAACTACAGCAGAATTCCAAAAATGAGGCAGGGGGAATGGAAATATAAAATAACACAGCAATACAGAAAACCTCCGACTACCAGAAAATGGAATTCAGTTGCAATTTTCCAAGGTAATGGGAAAAAAATTGTGTGTGTGGGGGGGGGCAGGCGGGGCTCGGGCAAGGGATTTTGGGGGGGCGAGTCACTCAGACCTAGTTTTACATGATTTATGTGTAAATCTAGATCCCCAATTTTGTTTCCACCCAGATAGAACTAGGAAGCAAATGCCTAGATTTGACATCTGGAGACAGTCAATGCCAGGCCTTGTCTTTGTTGCTGCTAAGAGTCTGACTGTGCGTTACTATTCCTGAGGTGAACTAAGAATATTTCAAACCAATAACAGAAGAAATCAGTGGCTAAGTGATACTTAGCCAGGTCAAGACAGACTCAATTGCTCCCAGGAATTTTTTTTTTATCCACTCCTAAGCATTTTGCACCTCTCCAAACACTTGTACCTAGGTAAAGGCCCACACTGGCCATGTGGACGTTCAGCTCCAGAAAGCAGAGGCAGGGTCATACACTTTGGCCTATTACGGCTGGATCAGCATGTACATTGTCTGTTGCACACAGACCTGTGCGAACACAGAAAGACGGGTGCAAGGCATCCAGGTTCTGGTGACACAGAGCCTCCAGCTGCCACTCAGGTCCACCCAATGATTTCTCAGGCACTGTGGGGAATTTCTATTCCGAAGCCTGTTCCCCCCAGGTAGAATGAAACTTATTTCAAACTATCCATGGTCACGACAAGTCTGATTTCCTGTTCACTGCCACCCAGGTCGTTGGAAACTGGTGGAAGTCTCCCCTGGCTGCCGGAACATAGCACACTAGGCAGCTCAAAAAAGACTTGTTCAAACCTGGCCCAGGCTGATGTCGGGATAACAGTGATACCGCTCTTGTGGTCACCTGTCATCCCTGTTCAAATGCAGGACTCAGGCACACCACAATACACTTGAATTGGTTTAACTGGTGACAGTAAAGGCCAATTCAAAGTGGATACCATAGACCAATGCAAACCACCTCAGTCACATTACATGTTGCTATGAACATCTGAATTTTAGTTTTATAAGTACAGCCATGTTCTGGCAAAACACACATTCCCTAGTGGCTAGCAAGATCATCTGAACAGCTTATGCCGGGTATATGTGACCACTACCACAGCTATTGCTTAGTCAGCTGGATTTTGATTCCATATCTACAGTTTGACACCATAAATTCAAAACTGTGGGTTAGAAGCCTGGTTTGAGAGACTTTGGTGCTAGAAATGCTATAGGGTACTTCTAACCACAAACCACCAGAAGCCCTATGGGACCACACAGACTCAGAGAAACAAGTTGCAACTCAATCTTGCTAGTGTGAAGCTTGGACAATTGCATAGATCAGCTATGCGTAATGAAGAAACAGAAATAAATTTACCTGAGTTAAAGATTAGACCCCAAAGCCTATGAAGGATGGTTCTCAAACCCACAAGAGCTCTCTAAATACTCAAGAAAGATTCCTAAGTAATTTTTTTTCCTCTGCTCAACTAAATTAAAAAAAATATTACAGGAGGCTAACTAACGTTCTGAGAAAGTAAGGAAAATGTCATAAGAATAGAACACTGAACATAAAAGAAAGAACTAAATCAAATGAACTAGGGTCAGGTGTGTGCAAGCTGAGTGCTGTATTCCTGTACTATTTCTCTGCTCTGGACCACAACATTTAACTGCCATCCATGTGAACAAAATCAATGAGAAATAGCACATGATTTCCCTGAATACTGCTTAGACGGACTCAAAAACAAAACAAACAAAAAAAGTAGAGCAAAAAATCATATATAGGGAACCTCATAAGACACACATCATATTTTATAAATGAAACTCTGCAGATCAGAAGAGAACTGAAGGGAATATTGTGATATTTCTAAAGTCTCCCACAAATAAGATCTCCAATCAAGAATCTTGGACCTTGCTATGTTATAATTCATATTGGAAAAAATATTAAAAACATTTTCATATAAAATAAACCTAAAGATACTCATTGCTTGAACTCACCTCTACAAGAAATACAGTACTATTTTCTATGAAAGGCAAGGAAACCCACTTAGAAGCAGAAAAAAAATTATTTTTTTTTAAATGTGGGAAAAACATGGAGCAAAACTGGAGTCTTCCCAATGATCCTGCAGCAACTTGCTTTAAATGTATCTATTTATTGTTATTATTATTATTATTTAGGGGGGGTCAGAACCCAGAAAGGTTCAGGACTTAGTTTTGGCTCTGCCCTAAGAGATCACTCCTGGTGGGCCTTGGGGGAACATATGGGGTGCATAGAATTGAACCTAGATTGGGCATGTGCAAGGTAAGTGCCTTGCCCAAAATAATATTGCCCCAGCTCCCACTTTTTAAAATTTAAAACATAAATTATGAATAGAAGATAAAAATATCTATATAAAAAATGAAAGCTAATTACTAAATAAAAGGACAATATCAATGTGCAAGAAGAGAATGGCCATCCATAGAACAATAAAGTTCAAACTAATAAAGGTAATAAGAAAAAGATTATATACTAGTATAGTCCAAGGGGTCAATAAATCAAGCAGACTTAACTATTAACAAATTATATGTAGTATATGTGAACACAATACAGGGAGGCAAATTTGTTAAAGCAAGGACTAAAATCCATGAGACATCATCAAAGACACAATACTTGTAGGAAAATTTAACATCTCAGTATTGTTATAGCACATAATGAGACAATACCAATAATTAAACAAATTCTTAAATTTGTTGCTGGGTAAGCTGAGTTCAATTGACTTGGGGCTCCTCATGTCCCTCAAATTGAACATCTATTCTTCCATAGTATACATAAAATATTATTTAGTAGACCACAAGCTTTGACACCTAAGAAATATCCATAGAGTCTAAAAAACCAAAAGTCATATCAAGTTTCTTCTCAGAAAATAATGCTCTTAATATAGGCAATAAGTACTAAAAAGCTGAGAAAACATCAAATAGTTAGAAAAGCAATGTACTATTGAACAAACTTGAATCAAAGAGAAATCAAAGAAGAAAAAAAAACTTTTCAGTAAAATAATCTATAAGCCATGAGCTTTTAGAACATAGAATACCCAGTAAAAGCAGCACTAAGAGGAAAAGTCATAGCAAAATAAGTTTATGTTAAGAAATAAGAAAAGACTCAAATAAATAAATCTCATATCTTAAGAAACTAAAATAATATAAAATAAAAAGTCAGTAGATTGGGGTCTGGAGATATAGTATAGAGCCTGAGGTATTTGTCTTGCTCATGTCCAATCCCAATTAAATCCCTGATGCTATATATGGTCCATGAGAACTGTCAAAAGTAACACCCAAGCACAAAGCCAGGAATAAGCCCTGAGCACCACTAGATGTGGCCCCCAAGGAAAGGAAAAAAGGAGAATGAGTAAAATAATAAAAAAGGAAGTAGAAATGAAATATATAACAGAAAAAAAGATAGTAGAAACAATAAGTCCAAGAGTTGGTTCATTGGAAAAGAAGTGACAAATGTTTAGCTAAAGTGACAAAGATAAAAGAGACCATACTAAACTGAATCAGAAATTAAAGAGGAAATGTTATAATAAATGCCACAAAAATATAAAAGTTCATAAGTGATTATAGTGGACAAGTATATGTCACTACATTTAAGAACTTTAGTATAAATGTAGATTTTCTTTTAATATTTTTCTTTGGGGACATAACCAGTGCTTCTCAGTGGGTACTCCTGATTTTTTGCTGAAAGATCACTCTTGGCAGTGCCTGTGGGACCATATGGGTACTGGGGTTGAACTCAGTTTGGTCACTTGTCAGGAAAATATCCTGCCCTAAACTATCCCTTGGGCCTGAGGATGCATTTTTAGAGTCTTACAACCTAGCAAAAATGAATTTGATGAAATAGAAAAACGGAAGAGTATGGGAATTGAGAGAGTAATCAAAAGTCTCCTCAAAAGCAGTTAACCCAGATTCAAAGCAGTTTACTGAGTGAGTCTATTATATATTCCAAGGACCCATTATCCCTTCTTAAGCTTTTTCAGATAATCAAACAATGTTTTTCCAAACAGTTCCTATGAGGCCAATCTTAACACTCATACCAAAAGGACACAGAGACATTAATGAAAAGAATTTTATAGATAAATATTCCTTACAGACATAAGAGCAAAGATCCTTAAAATCTTAGCAAACCAAATTTAACAATGTGTTAAAAGATTCATACACCATGATCAAGAGAGGATTTTCCCCCTGCGATTCAAGTTCATATTAAATTAATGTTATACTACATTTCAACAAAATGATAAAATCTTTATGCTCACACCAATACAGAGATAAAACTTTTGACAATATTGAAATATTTTTAGAATAAAATTTTTCAAAAACTAAAACTATTCCTAATAGATGGAATTAATCTTTCTGAGGATGTTTTGAATTCTATCAAAGGGATAGAACATATATGAAATTATTATTTGCATCCTTATTTGTTCCGGCAAGCTACCGAGAGTATCTTACCCACACAACACAGCCTGGCAAGCTCCCCATGGTGTATTCAATATGCCAAAGACAGTAACAACAAGTCTCACAATGGAGACTTTACTGGTGCCTGCTTAAGCAAATCGATGAACAATGGGATGACAGTGATACAGTGATCATTATTTGGCAACTGGAATGATCCTAATTTTTATTCATATACAGATTATAGAAAGATATAAAAGAGATTCCAATCAGTGCATTTGTGAAGCAAATTTGCAAGAGCTATGAGAGGACGTGCATAGGAAGGTGAGACTTTCATTTACTACTCTTAGTAAAAAACATAAATAGTGCACTGTAAGATAACATTGTTTTGTCCTTCCTGCATAGCCTCAAGTAGTTTAGGTTTATTGGGCTGTTCCCGGCACAGTGCTCCCATTCCTCTGTGTTTATTTGTAACTCCTTTCTTTGTGCTCTGTTGACTTTTAAGTATTGTTTTTCTCTTCTCCTTAAGTCATTTGCATAGTTTATTCAGAGCAATGTCCTTTTTGTATGGGCACAGGAAGACAGTAGTAAATGCTGTCCTTTTATAATGTGGGAGTCCTTTGACTCTATCTGATATTTTCCTCCTGGGCATCTGTTCTCTAAGCCTCAGCATCCCTTACTTCCTAGCATCCCCAAAAGCAGGGTTCCGACAAGGGACTGGATGGACCCAGGGCAAGCGGTGAGCTATGTGCTACCCTGGCATCTAGATGGGTCTGGCTAAAGCGCCTAATGCTTAAAACTATAAGTTAAGAGCTTGGTCATGGGCAAATGCTGTCATGATCCAAAAAAGTAATAAGTAGATTCGGATCCTACTAGGGTCAGGAATGATTAATCTGGCCGGAGCGCTGTAGTCTGTCTGAGTCTGTGGCAAGATGTTCCTAGGAGAGCTGCCCTACAAGCCTCAATGTGCCTCTTACTGTGTTCATACAAAAAATAACTAGTATTAAGGTGTTGATTGAACTATTGGACTGAGGAAAGGACAAAATCTCCTTAAGAGATATTTTGCAAAAAAAAAAAAAAAAAAAAGAGGTATTTTGTCCATGGGCAGTCAGGAAGGGCTTTGCAATGCTCCTAGGTGGTATTTTTGCCCTTGAGCCTGATGAGCAGTCAGGAAAGGCTTTGGAATACCCCTAGATGGTGTTTCCACCTTTGAGCCTGGTGGGCCATCAGGAAGGGCTTTCTTCTGTTGATTTTGCTACCAGACTGGGTGTAGCCTGGGCCCGGAGGGCAAGGTAAAGAGAGACACGTTGGAGTGGAGACATAAGTCGGGGAGAAGCTGAATCCAAAGAGCTGTGATGGAGGAATGAGGGACTAGGAAGGAAGAGTTCATACATGGGAGAGCTGAGAGATTGAACAAATGGTAACTAATCAGCAACCAGCTTGGTCCTCATTCTTCCTTTGCCTGCCCATCGCCAACAGCCGTCCCGATCCAGCCCATACACAGCATCTTGAGAGCACCACGGAACACGGGTGGTGAGAGAGAGCTGCCTGGAGAGCCGGCGAACACACACCCTTCCACATGCATATTTTTTACAGTGCACACAATTTAAATGACAGAAAATAAAAGCAACATAAGCAACACAGTATATCATAGGTCATCCCGTTGTTCATTGATTTGTACGAGCAGGCACCAGTAACGTCTCTCATTGAAAGACTTATTGTTACTGTTTTTGGCATATCCAATACACCATGGGTAGATTGCCAGGCTCTGCCATGCAGGCGCGATACTCTCAGTAGCTTGCCAGGCTCTCCGAGATGGGCAGAGGAATCAAACTCGGGTCGGCCACGTGAAAGGCGAAAGCCCAACCGCTGTGCTATCGCTCCAGCCCATGGTACTTGTTGAATATTGGTGCCTTAAATTATAAAATATTCACATAAATCGACGACATTAAAAATAAAGTATTAGTTGCTTCTGCCCTTGAGCCTGACGGACAGTAAAGTATAAAAAAAGAAAAAAAACAATAAAGTAAAAATTGAAATAAAATGCTCCACAATAAAAAGATACTAAAATCAGAAATCACATGTATTAGAGTTCAATCAGCTACCGACTATCGGAATAACATAGTGGCTTAAACAGCCTTCCCTGTTAACACAGGGTCATGAGCTCAAATCTCTGGCATCTCACATATGCCAAACATGATCCTGGCAGCCACATAATCTCCCGTACCAGAAGCAACCTCTGGCTTCCATAAAGTCAGGTGAGTGGAAGACTGACAAAACAAGGCCTGGCTACAAGCAAGTACAACTGGAAAGATGCGCTAGCACCAAAGTGAGGAAGCGTGACCTATGGAGCACACCTGCGTGAGCACTGGTTATTCTAAAGTAAGCACCACAGCTAAGGGAGTACAAAGCTCAGGGAGCACACTAGTCTAGAGAGGAAGAAACAAACTAAGGTGGGCCATCTGACAAGAATCAAAGCTAAGCTTCCTTCACTGTAATCTAATATCAACAAGAATTAAGAGAATAGGAAGTGGGTAGAGATTAAAAGAAATAAAATTTGGGAGCCAGAGAGATAGAACAACAAGGAAGGAACTTGTCTTACATGGAGTCAACCCGGGTTTGATCTCTGGCACTCATACAGTCATTTAACTTGTTCAATAATTCCTGAGCTCAGAGGCAAGAGTAAGTCCTGACCACTGCGGGGTGTGATCAAACACACACACACACACACACACACACACACACACGCACCCACGCACGCACACAAATACAACCCCTCAAAAATGTAAGGTATTTTCACTTAGGCTTTTAAAAATGTTTCTACTAAATAGTTCTTGGATGAAGATGTGAAACAAATTGAAGTAACAGCTAAAATATGATAACAAAGCATAATTCTGAAAAAGAAAAGACACTGCATTAAATATTCTATAATACAAAAACTGCAATGAATCAAACTTTTACAAGTACAGAAAGAAACAACAGGAAACAAAAATAAGTTACCATAAGAAAAGAAAAAAAAACATAAAAGAAGAAAATGGCCTTAGAATAAGAGAAAAACAATCTCATTAATGGATGCAAATTGTTTTATGGATGCAAATTGTTTATGCTTTTTTAGAAAATTAGCAAAAAGCCCACAAAATAAAAAATGGCGAGGGAAATAACCACTGAAACTAAATATCTCACTCACATACGCATCAGCGCCTACAGTAATGCTTTGTAATCATTATTCAAATTAACTTGAAAAATCAATCTCTTAGGTGACAAATACAATCTTAGTAACTTTATCTGAACATAAATCTTAGATAACTTTATATAGTAAACCCACAAAATTATTGAAAAAGTTACTTCATATAAAGCAGAAGGCTGTAATAGTTTCACAGGGGATTTTTATGTGTCTTAAATTACCATATAGTCTAAAACAAGTTGATCCCTCTGAATTCAAATTATGTAATGAAAATAAATAAACAAACCATCATAACCTCGCAGTATCTGTATTGCAAACTCTGAGAGAGAGAGAGAGAGAGAGAACTTCCCACAGAGACAGACAGGGTGGGGGAAAGGATAGTAGCACTGGAGGAAAACTGAGGACATTGGTGATGAGAAGGGGAGAAACTGCACTGGTGGAGGGATATGGAACATTGTATGACTGAAACCTGATCATGAACAGCATTATAACTGTGGATATCATGAGGAGGGAGGGATTGAGGGAGGGAAGGGAGGGAAAGGAGGAAGGAAGGAAGGAAGGAAGGAAGGAAGGAAGGAAGGAAGGAAGGAAGGAAGGAAGGAAGGAAGGAAGGAAGGAAGGAAGGAAGGAAGGAGGGAGGGAGGGAGGGAGGGAGGGAGGGAGGGAGGGAGGGAGGGAGGGAGGGAGGAAGGAAGGAAGGAAGGAAGGAAGGAAGGAAGGAAGGAAGGAAGGAAGGAAGGAAGGAAGGAAGGAAGGAAGGAAGGAAGGAAGGAAGGAAGGAAGGAAGGAAAGACGGACCAGTAGTTCAGAGAGGAAGGGTGCTTGCCTTGCACACCACACTGACCCAGGCTCCAATCCTGGCATCCCATGTACTTCCCTAAGCACTACTAAGAGAGTTCCTGAGCACAGGACCAGGATAAGCCCTGAGCAAGTCTGGTATGGTCCCAAAACACAACAAAGAAATGTTTTACTTTTTAAATATTCCTTAAAGACAGAGGTAGACTTGAAAAACTGAAAAAGTCTTATCTTATTTTTATTAAGACAACTGAACACTATAAATATATGTACTGTCCAATTGAACTTATAAACTAATGAAATCTCAATTAAAACTGCCATAAACTTATTTTATGGAACTACAGAAGTTAACTCTAAAATTTCATTTTAAAATAAAGCATACAATAATAACCATAAAACATTAATATTGCAAAATATAATGATAAATAGACCTAATAGACAATAAAATAAAGTAGCACTGTAGCGCTGTCATCCCATTGTTCACGATTTGCTCCAGCGGGCACCAGTAACATTTCCATTGTGAGACTTGTTGTTACTGTTTTGCCATATCGAATATGCCACGGGTAGCTTGCCAGGCTCTGCTCTGCAGGCGGGATACTCTTGGTAGCTTTCTGGGCTCTCTGAGAGGGATGGGGGAATTGTATACTGTAAAAAATATATATGTGCAAGGATGTGTTCGTGGGCTCACCCAGTCTCTCTCTCTCTCTCTCTCTCTCTCTCTCTCTCTCTCTCTCTCTCTCTCTCTTTCTCTCTCTCCCCTCACGCATTCAGAGCACTCGAGCTGCTTTTCCACCTAGGACGGCTGTTGCCTTGGACAGACGAAGGAATAACAAGGACCAAGCTGGTTGCTGATTAGTTGCCATTTATTCAATCTTTTGTCTCTCCCATCTCACACACTCTTCATTCCTCAAGCTCTCTCACCCTTCATTCCTCGCTAGCTCCTCTCTTGCTTCCCTATTCTGTTCTCTCATGATAATTATTATTATAACTTAGTCAACTCGTTTTCTTGTTATTTCTCATAGCAAGTAAAATACTGAAGCAATAAGTTTAAAATAAATATAATGGATAATAATATTTATCATTATTATTATTGATAATAATATTCATCATCATCATTATTATCTATTATATTTATTTTAAACCATTGCTTCAATATTTTACTAGTTATGAGAAATAACTAGAAAACTAATTGACTTATTAAAATTTATATAAAATATTCTATATATTAATGCATACTGGGTTAAAATAACAAATGTTTCTGTAGTAAATCACTAATGCTAAAACAATTTAGTACGCATTACTTAAATGATGTGACTTTTCTCTCCTTAAACTCATATTGAAAACAATATATATGTATGTATATATGTACATATATGTATATATTTAGAAGCAGAACATATATTTTTATGGTGGCAACTAAACAAAATTATTGCCTCACTTGTTTATATGCCTGCTGCCATTTTTTTTTTTTTTTTTTTTTTTTTTTTTTTTTGGTTTTTGGGTCACACCTGGCTATGCACAGGGGTTACTCCTGGCTCTGCACTCAGGAACCACTCCTGGCAGTGCTCAGGGGACCATATGGGATGCTGGGATTTGAACCCGGGTCGGCCGCGTGCAAGGCAAACGCCCTACCCGCTATGCTATCACTCCAGCCCCAACCTGCTGCCATTTTTTAAACTACTTTTTATGTGTTAAAGCAATGTGATTTACAAAGTTATTCATAGTTGAGTTTTAGACTTATAATGTTTTAGACTTATAATGTTCTAGTGGGCTGGAGCGAGGCTGACCTGGGTTTGATTCCTCCGCCCCTCTAGGAGAGCCCGGCAAGCTACTGAGAGTATGGAGCCCACATGGCAGAGTCTGGCAAGCTACCCTTGCATATTGGATATGCCAAAAACAGTAACAACCAGTCTCTCAATGAGAGACGTTACTGGTGCCCACTCGAACAAATTGATGAGCAGTGGGATGACAGTGACAATGACAGTGAATGTCCTAGTACCTATTCCAACGCCAGTGTTCCAGGTTTCTTCCTTTACCCACTGGCTTCCTCCAGCCTAGGCCCACTCAAGTTGACAAGCAAATTTTAAAATTTAGTTATTAAAGTTTGGGTTTCATGGTCTCACTATTGACACTGTGGTTAGAATATTTAGCCCTATCACTCCTTAACACCAAAATTCTCCAAAATCTTTCTCATACCTGAATGCCCTTCAGTGCCCCACCCACCCTCCATTGCTTCTTATCTGGCTCTTCTCCCATTCTCTTCCACTCTAATTCTTTGCTTCTTTTCCCTAAACTCTAGGGCAAAGGGTGATTTGGGTGTTCTGCCTTTAAGCCATGCAAGTTAAGACTGAGCAAACTTTTTGAAATGGTAAAAATCATTATTTCTTTAAGTCACTAAATGATCTTGGTAAGCATGTGTCTTACTCATACAAAGTGTCCATTTTAAATAGGTCAGATACTATTCTATTTTCTTCTATTATGGTGTCCTTGTTATAAAAGTTGTGACACCTTGGAAAGTTAGTTTATTCAATAAGGTAAGTGAGAAACATTATGTTCTCTATATTTTTTATTGTATATTCTATCAAGTATTCTGCATTTTCTCTGCAGATGTCATACATTTTCTGTCTTGATTTTTCTCTGAACACCTGTTAGATATTTTAAAATCTTTGTCCAAAATTTTTAATTCAGTCCTCTTTCTGTCTATATACTATAATGTATAAAAACAACACCCAGAACTAGTTTCTCATAGAAAGTTTCATCAAGATAATTTGAGATTACTAAAACAGAAATATATGGTTTTTACATACTACAAATGACAGGCATAAGCCATAAAAAGTACAGCTATAACTTAAATATTGAAGTCAGTTAAAATAAAAGAATACATGACAATATTTATGGAAAAAAGTTGGAAATCAGTCAAAAAATTGTTATAATATACTACGCTTGATGAACTAGCACTGTGGAATTGTGTCTCATAAATCCCCTTAGACCAGGGTGAATAGAAATTTGATTTCCCAATGAGACACAGTTGAAGAGTTGCTATGATACTGGAGAGGCAGTGGGTAGTTGAGATAATTTTTGTACCTTATTGCATTGGATGGATAGTATTCAGATATTCCATGAATTTCAATACAGACTCGAAAGCATTTTTATCCTTAAAATAAGAACAACCAGCCTCCATCCATGCCTTATTTAATGTTTATTTATTGCACTCAAGATTTTGTGATATCCTTTTATGCACTTCTATTCTTCCTCTAGATTCTGAAACTTGGTTCTTTTAATTTAAGCTCTCCCCCCACAACATTGAATCTTGTTCTTTCCCAAAATATTTTTTCTCAAAATTTTCTTTTTAGTTGCTTTTAATCTCACTCTATACATATCTACATACATAAATATTATGTGTAATATAATATTATATGCATATATATTTTTCTAACATTATCACAGCTGATGTTTTTTTGAAAATGTAAGTGGATGGAAATATGAATGCTTTTACTTATATAAAATACAAGGTATGCCAAACTAGGAAAATATTCTTACATTTAGATCAGCTTAAAATTATACACCGTCCTTTCAATTTAGAGCTGATTGTCTAATAATATTAATGATGACCTATCTAAATTAAATTCATCTGCTTAGAAGGCTAGATTTCGTACAAATTGTACTCAAGATGAAATACTGCAAACAGTAATTTATTAAATTAAAACTAAAATTGATAGAAACATTGAATATAAAAAGATATATTCAGTGGGCAAAATACACCGACACTGACACTCTAGGCCAAGATGTAGCTCTTGAAATTAGAATATTCACCTTGCATAGGTAAAGCCTTGAGTTTGTTTTCTGCACTGGTCCCCCCAAAAATAAATGGTAAAATATTAAAATATCTATCTTAAAATGATGGTAAATATTTAGTAAAATATTGAAATAATATTAGAATGGTAAGACATTAAAATAATTTAAAATGGGACCCAAAAGAATGGCTTAAAGGACTGGAGCATACGCCTGGCATTAAGAGACCCAGAGGTGATTCCCAGATTACATGGTTTCCTAAGTAGTGCTGGGAACGTGCCCTGAGCATAATGCCAGGATGCAAATTTCAGAGGCGGCTCAACATCCTCCACATTATAAGGACACCAATATTAATCAAGCTTATTGAAAAACTGGTTAACTTAATTTAAAATTTTCCTTTGAACCTTTAAAATCATACCTATTTTCTTTTTCTTTTTCTTTTTTTTTTTTTTGCTTTGTGGGTCACACCCGGCAATGCACAGGGGTTACTCCTGGCTCTGCATTCAGGAATTACTCCTGGCGGTGCTCAGGGGACCATATGGGATGCTGGGATTCAAACCCGGGTCGGCCACGTGCAAGGCAAACACCCTACCCGCTGTGCTATCACTCCAGCCCCAAAAATCATACCTATTTTCAATGGTACCCCTTTGTATTAATTGACTAAGCAAAAGAACTAGCATGAGAATGACAAAGAAGAGAAACATGGACACTATTCAGAATTGTGATGAGAAACAAATTAACTAGTTATTTCAGAAAAGAAAACTAAGAGAAAGTAATTATTGACTCCAGAAACAGGAGAGTTGAGAACGTACATTGTATCAATCATCTCTGTTAGACAGCTGGGTTAAAAGAAACCTGGATTTTAAATCAATTGTTTTCATAAGAATTTATAATATGCAATGCAAAATATGGATCCTTTGAAGATTTACCCTGGTTTAATTAGTATGCTAATCATTCCTTTAAGAAATGTTTCCAGAAATAACTAAATGAATGACAAGGTTATATGCCTTCCTATTGCAGTTTGAAAACTAGAATAGAGAAATATTGACTACTTTCTCATAATTGTATAATCTTTCTGAGGATAAGTTAAGAAATATCCTAGAGATGTGTGGTACATGGAGAACCAACGGAAGCAAGCATGAATGAGAAAGTAATGATACTTGTCAAGAGTTAGAAATTAATTGTTAAGCAAGGAGGAAATGTACTTTGTGTTATTATTATTATATTTTTTTTTTGGAGGGGGTAGTCAAACCTGAAAGTGCTCAGGGCCTACTTTATTAAATTCCAGAAGAAAGGTTTCATTCTCTAAGGGGTAGGGATAGCTTATATGACTAAAAGTACCTCCACATATATACATAAAACTGTCAATTTCATTGATAATTAAAATTGAGATAAAACATAGAACTGAGTGATTTTTCTAAATATTTGTTTTAAGGAGATAATTTTTGTTTTTGTTTTCAAATCAACTGAATCATTAAACCCTATGGGCACACTCTGGAATTTTTTTGGTGAAAGATAGAATTGCACTTTTAGTGGTAAAATAAATGCATGATAGCACAGTGGGTAGGGCGTTTGCCTTGCACGTGCTGACTCAGGTTCGATTCCTCCATCCCTCTGGAAGAGCCCTGCAAGCTACTGAGAGTATTCCTCCTGCATGACAGAGCCTGGCAAGCTACCTGTGGCATATTCAATATGCCAAAAACAGTAACAAAAAGTCTCACAATGGAGACATTATTGCTTCCCGCTCAAGCAAATTGATGAACAACGGGATGACAGTGCTACAGTGCTATACACATCTTAATTTAGGATGACGCATGATTGAAAATTTTATAATGTATTAAGGTTATGCAATTCTTTAAATAAAACATTTATAATGAATGTTATAGTCTTCTTTTTTTTTTTTTTTGGTTTTTAGGTCACACCCGGCAATGCATAGGGGTTACTCCTGGCTCTTAACTCAGGAATTACCACTGGCAGTGCTCAGGGGACCATATGGGACACTGGGATTAGAACCCGGGTCGGCCACGTGCAAGGCAAACGCCCTACCCGCTGTGCTACCGCTCCAGTCCCTGAATGTTATAGTCTTTAAGGAACTGAACTAAGTAGAAAAGAGAAAAACTTGATAGAAGTGTATTCATCCCAGCAATCTCATTCCTTCATTATTCATTTAATTTATGTCTTTTTTATCAATTATTACATGTCAATCTCTGTTCTGCAATAGAACTAGGAATAGAGACCCAGAGAGATAGTGCAACATGTAGGACTCTTGCGAACAGCCAACTGGCTCAATCCTACATGGTCTCCACACTGCCAGAAGTGATCCCTAAGTGATGAGTGAGGAGTAAGCTTTCAGTTCTGTTGAATGTGGTTCCCCAACAAAACAAACAAACATAAAGAAAAAGGCCTATGAGTATGACAGCATATGTATGTCACTGTTTACAAAAGGGGTGAGCTTAGTCCTGGAGGACAGTAGAAGAACTCAGAGAATAGGTAGAAGCCAGGGGCACAGTTGGGTGACACTTTCAGATGGTTCTCTCTTTTTGTTTGTTTGTTTGTTTGGGGGGTACATGCAGTTAGACTTCAGGCTTACTTCTGCCTCTCTGCTTAGGGCTCGCTCCCGGCAAGGATCAAGAACCATGCGAGAATCTCTGGAGATAATGTGGGTCTGCTGCAGGCAAGGCAAGCCCCTTCCCTAATCTGTAGCATCTCTCTGGACTTCAGTGTGGTCCCTTGAAGAAGGTAGATTTTTAGCTATGTAATTTTCATTTTCCCTTAAAAGTGGGCAGTAGTCCAAATGAATTCGGGAACCCTTTCCTCCTGGCTTGGGAAACCAGTTCTTAGTCTCCAACAGATAAATGAGACAGGATTATTATCATAGATGTTTCACATAGCATATCATTCCATTGTTTTATCAAATACAACTCTCTTTCAGAGCCTTTATCACAAGCGTCCCTCCACCACTGTCTCAGGGGCCAACTCTCAAGGTCCCAACCCCTCCCCTTGTCTTCACTGGGGTAAGGTCAGCTCTTTAGACTAGTTCTCATCTTAAAGAAGTTTTGTTGTTGATCTTGGGACTTCCACCTGGCTCTATGCTCAGGGATCACTACAACAGTACACAGCGGGAACATACAGGGTGCTAAGGATTAAATTGGGCTTGGCCGCTTACAAAACAAGTGCCTTAACTTCTGTACTATTTCTCTGTTTACAGAAGCTTTTTTTTTGTTAAACTCAGAGCAAAATCTTCCAGGGAACAGACAGTAATGAATGATGACAAAGCCTGGATTACAAAACTTGCATCACCACATAGGGAAGGAAACTTTAAGTAGAATGAAGAGGCACAGGACACCTCCAACGTCCTCAGTTCAGAAATATCAGCAGGAGTTGGCGGCCGGAGCGATAGCACAGCGGATAGGGCGTTTGCCTTGCATGCGACTAACCCCGGTTCAATCCCCGGCATCCCATATGGTCCCCCAAGCACTGCCAGGAGCAATTCCTGAGTGCAAAGACAGGAGTAACCCCTGAGCATCGCTGGGTGTGACCCAAAAAGCAAAAAAAAAAAAAAAAAAAACCAGAAATATCAGCAGGAGCATGTCAAATTAGAGCAAAAAGTAATAGAGAAGGCAATTAATTCACAAACAAAAACAATAACACAGAAGGATGAACCAGCAACACGGTTTAGTAAATCCTCAGACTGAGACTTCACAACCCTGTTAACAATTCAAACAAATTTTCTTTTGCTGAAGTATTTTTGGTAGTTCCTTTAGTCATTTGGTTGTAATAAGTGATATACGTCAAATTACTATGTGCCTCCTAAGGAGGAGACTTGGGAGGTGTTTGGGAAACTAGGGACAATGGTGGACGAAAGGTCACACAAGTGGTGGGATTGATGTTGAAACATCAAATCCTTGTACCAACTGTTTTGTGGACAGCTTTGTAAACAATGGTGTTTACATAAGGTAAAAATATAAATAAAAGAAATGTCCACTCACTGGAAATATACTTATATTGTTTTTTTTTCTTTTTTTTTTTATTGAATCACCATGTGGAGAGTTACAAAGCTTTCAGGATCAAGTCTCATATATTGTTATTTTTTAAATTTAAAAAAAAATCACATATATTTTTAAGCTGTTTAATTTTAGTATTCCTAATATTCCTTATAATCTTTATTGGGTGAAAAATATTCACAAGTAACTTTATCAAGGATACATAAGTGAATTCACTGAAAAAACTCTGCAGGTTCATTTTTTTTTTAACTGCTTAATGGAAAAAGCTAAGTATTACTATGGCTAAATGATATACGGCAACCCTAGCTCATCTTTTCCATTTTGGGAATATATTTTTCTAATAATTAGCACTATAAGAGATGAGGAAAATGACATCATAAGGTGAAAGCTGAAAGTTCATATTGTGGCATTTAATTGTTTTTTAAAAGACTATTTGGCCTAATTTTACAATGGAAAAAAAAGAACATTATTATCTTTATCTCTTCAGTCTTTTACGACTCAGATTTTAGCCATTGTATACAACACGAGGTTGTATACAAGGTATTTTTACTTGATATCTTTATACTTGTTTAATAATCTATTTAATTTGAGAGTACCTTTCTTAATTTAATATAATTCAAATAGCAAGGTGTTTTAATTTGAGAATGCATCAGAATAAAATATTTTCTCTTACTGTATAGCTATCATATAATGATTAAAAGACAAATAGCTGCAACATGGTAGAAGAACAATCTTCTTAATGCAATACTTTTAGTGGAGTAAGAAATAATTATGGTCCATATAGGCCAGAAATAATATTTAGTTTTCTATAATTTAATATTTTTACAGACAAAAGTAAAAAAAATCAAAGATATATTAGATATATTCTCTCACTTCAAATAATGATATATAAATAAGTTATCATAGTTTCATATAACTGGAGAGATGGTAAAACAAATAGGATTCTTGCCTGGCATGTAGCCAAGCAAAGCTTGATCCCTGGCACCCACTATGGTTGTCTGAGTCACCCAGGAGTGATCTCTGAGTGCAGAAATGATCCGTGAGCACAGAATAGTATAGTATAATATTGTTATAACCATTATAAAAATTCTGGGATAAAGCTATTACAGACCATAAATTCTGAATACTTAAAATAAAACTGCCCCCACCCCAAACATTATACTTTTACTACCTCATAGTCCAAATTGAAGAAAATTAATTATATTTTGCTTTTTTCATAGTCATATGGGGCTGGAGCGATAGTACAGTGGGTAGGGTGTTTGCCATACATGCAGCCGACCTGAGTTCAATTCCTCCGCCCCTCTCAGAGAACTGGCAAGCTACTGAGAGTATCTCGCCTGCATGACAGAGCCTGGCAAGCTACTCATGGTGTATTCGAAATGACAAAAACAATAACAACAAATGTCACAATGGAGAAGTCACTGGTGCCCGCTCGAGCAAATCGGTGAGCAATGGGATGACAGTGACAGTGACAATAGTCATATAAGAATTCATTTTCTTTTAACAAAAATCATTAAAAATAATGCAATATTTCATACTTTGAATAAACACAATGCTCTTTAATGCCCACCAAAAATACTCTGATACTTTGATTCTCTCCAAAAAAAAATACTAAGGCAAAAAATGATTTCTAAGAATGAAATTCACAGGGCCAGACAGCTAGTACAGCAGGTGAAGTGCCTGCCCTGCATCTGTCCAACAAAGGTTTGATTCCCAGCACCACATGTGCTTCATTGAAGCTGGCCAGGTGTAAAATCTGAGCACAGTCAGAAGTAAGCCCTAAGCAAATATAGGTATGGCCCCCAAAGCAAGAATAAAAAAAAAAAAAGAGGACTGTTTATCTCTGTAAATATATAAAAATAGTTACATGTGGAGGTATTCAATCATAAACAATCCTGTTGCTCATCGATTTGTTCGAGTGGGCACCAGTAACGTCTCTCATTGAGAGACTTATTGTTACTGTTTTTGGCATATCCAGTACGCCACGGGTAGCTTGCCAGGCTCTGCCGTGTGGGTGCAATACTCTCGGTAGCTTGCCAGCCTCTCTGAGAGGGGCAGAGGAATCGAACCGGGGTCGGCAGCGTGAAAAACGAACGCCCTACCCACTGTGCTATCACTCCAGCCCATCATAAACAATACTACTATTATACACCTATACATGTGTCATATTTTATTTTTATGGGTATCTCATCATACGTTTTAGTTTTGTGAATTATATTTCTTTCTGAGGTCAGTTCTTGCTTTCCAGATCTCCATAGGAAAGCAAACAAAAAGAACTAAAAGGAAATAGAATAAAAACTGATAAACTAAGAATTGTGGAAACTTTAAGAAAAAAAAATTATGGCCAGAAGAATAATGTGTGTTTACTGAGGAGTTTAAATGCTATTTGTAAAAAAAAAAATCAATGTATTTTTATGAGGAAAAGAATATAGCAATTAGCAATTTAGTCCCTAATACCTAAGTGGATGCATTCAAAAACTATTGTGAAGAGAACGTGCAGCTGTTTCCTTCCTGACCTCTTCCTATTTCTGACCAACTCTGTGTAAATAAGCAAGTGGTCTTTCAAAGCCAGTTTCTTCCTCTAAGGTGATTCCGTGTGCTGTTCTCACAAACAAACTGAACTTGACCTTTTTTTTTTTTTTGGATGAAAACAGAGAAACTCCTTCAATTTCCACAAATAAGGAAAAGATAATTGCCACAAGAGGATAACCTGAGTAAAAAAAGACAATACTTTGAAATCTACAAAATTTTGGCTAAGCCAATGATATATAGCACAAGAACGTGGCAATCTGGTATTTTTATTATCCATATTAGTTTGTCTACTTTTACATATATACTATACACACACACATGTATGCACATACACACACATGTGTATTTAACTCAAGATTAAACTATGGGAAAATGTCACAGAAGGCCATTCCTCTCTTTTCACTAGCTACAAATAGATGGATCTAAATATAAACAAGGTAGCAGAATTTTGTAATTCATTCTATCTTTAATGATACACAGGTTATCTAGGAAATTAATCAAAAAGAGAGGCATAATGGCAACTGGTTTCAGAAATGAGATCCTTAAACAGCATTATATAGCTGTCAAAAATAGTAACAAAAATCACTGATACAGACCAAACTGGAATAGCTTATTAAAAAAAAAGTACTAAAAAGCTGATTTGTTGGGTTTATAGTGTCTTTTATGAAGAGAAGGTACACAGGGGCCAAACCTAATTCTGTTCTCAGGGATTACTCCTGACAGCATCAGAGAAGCATGGTGGTTCCAGAGATCAAGCCTGGATTGGCAACTTACAAGACAAGTGCCTTATCTCCTGTCCTATCTCTCTAATACTGGGTGGATAGAAGAATTTTTATGAAATAACTCCAAATAAAGCTATGAAAACATTATTTATAATGCATTTATAAAACTCCAAATCATTGCAAATTTTTGTTGTAAGAAAGATTAATCTAATCAGTTTTCTTAAAAAATATTTTGAAAAGTTTTAGTAAACTATTTTTACAACTACCAACCAGAGTGGTAGCACAGCAGGTAGGGCATTTGCATTGCACTCGGCCAACACCGGTTCGATTCCTTTGTCCCTCTTGGAGAGCCCGGCAAACTACTGAGAGTATCCCACCCACACAGAAGAGCCTGGCAAGCTACCCATGGCGTATTCTATATGCCAAAAACAGTAACAAGAAGTCTCACAATGGAGACGTTACTGGTGCCCGCTCGAGCAAATCAATGAGCAAAGGGATGACAGTGATACAGTAATACAGTGATTTTTACAACTGAGTACTTGGGAGGACTCAATTTGCAGTTTCTTTGTTTAGTGTGATGTAGTTTATTTGCTATAATAAAAGGAAACAAGTTTAGAATGGAAAGAATTGCATAGTTCACAGTCAAGTATTCACTAGTGCATAATTTGTTTCTTTGGTTTAGGACCTGATAATGTCTCCTCCAAAATTTAATATATGCACTATGTTAAATAGCAATGTAAATTTCATATATGCATTAGAATTAGATGAGTGCACTCATTTGTGGGATATAAAAAACAATAGTATGAGACTAATACACAAGGCCAGACAAAATAGGAGCCAGGAGGACTGGTCAATGGTTGGAAGCTTGCCACAAGGGTGTGGGTGACAAAGGGCCTGCCATAAAGGGGTAGTGGGCCAAAGATAAACTGGAGACATTGGTGGAAATATCCACCAATGATGAAGGGATGGGTATTGGAACATTATATGACTGAAACCCAATCATGAACAACTCTGTAACTGTGAATTTCACTGTGATTCAATAAAGATGAATAAATAGATAAATGTAATACTTCAGTGCTATTTAAAGCAGTTACTATTAGCAATTATGAATAATATTCAGCTTATAACCTCCGCATGTTTATCAATACAGCCAATATAATAAATAGATTAATTAGCCCTTAGGATGCACTAAAGAGAAGTTTATAAATAGTTCCATTTTGAGCAGATTAATTAGGTCTAAATAATTTAATCTTATTTTTCAATAATAATGAGCATTTTCCATTTTAATTAGCAATGTTTGTGTCTCCTATAAGAGCAAATCATCTTAAATTTGAATATAGAAACACAGCACTAATGGATCTATGACTGACATAAAAATATCATAGAAAAAAACTTTGTATTTTTGGCCAGAGCAATAGAATAGAAGGTGGGTGTTTGCCCTGCAAGTGACAGACCTGGGTCCTATATCCAGAACCCCATATTGTCCCACAAACACCTCTGGAGTGATCCCAGAGCACAAAGCCATGAGTAAGAAAGAAAAGATAAAAAGAAAGTAATCTTTCTACATTTTTGTATTTTCATTTTTGTTTATTCACAAGTCAATTTAATCCAACTATATTTAAACTGATCTCTATTTGTTGATTTATGAAATTATTAGGTTAAATATTAATAATCATTGCATATCAATCTGTATCAAAGGCCACAGCTTAATTTATGTTATTTCATACCATGAAATTTCAGAGATGCATATAATTTAAAAACAAATAATTGCATTTTAAACGTATATTTAATTACCTATAATTAAATATGTACTATATATTGTAGTAAAGTAATATAAAGTAAATACTGAGGGTTAGAAGTTTAAATGATTTGTAACTGTTTCTTAAACATACTATATATAAATTCCAGAAAATATTTTCATTAATCATTGATTTACATTTAGTTCTTGCTTCACACAGTTCAAATATATGTCAGTTAGCACACCAAACACTTTTATGATTAAATTAAAGAATTCATTTTAATTTCATTTCTCAGAGATAACAACTTGGTATTACCTTTCTGGCACCAAATTATATTTTAAACTTTGTATAAAAAGACAAACTTAAAAATATAATTGGACAAAATAGATTATATTCCTATATATTCAAATAACTGGTAGGGTAGGACTTAAATATTGTGAGATTTTATTTATTTGCAATGCAAAATTTGATAAAGCTTATTGATGGTGATAAATGTCACTAGGGCATAAGACCATCCTCTGGTGTACATATAAGTTCTGTACATTGATTTGGGAAAGGAAAGCATATAAGTGTACATATGAATGCATATATGAACATGTAAGTGAAACATCGATCCAACTATATTATGAAGTATCACGCACTTTCTTTCACTTATTAACTTAAACCAAGTGGAAAGGGCCTTTATGTTACTGAAATTTCCACTAATCCTCACATCCACTAATCCTCATGATCACCCTTCCTCACTGCCTTATGGGGACTATGTTAGAACTTCTAAAACAGAACTGGTCCAATACCTAGTGAGATAAAGAGAAAAAGTTTGTGAACCAATAAGCTGTTACATGCTACTTGATTTGGGGCTAAGTCACCTCTTTCTAACTCTTGTTATTAAACAAACAGACAAACCAATCAACTAAAAGAAAAACTTGATCTGATTTGGAAACTCAATCAAGTGCATACATACTCCTCTCCTCTATGAAGATTCCTCTGGACTGGGGGACTCCCAGGCATTGCTCAGGAGTCCTAGATCACCCTCTACTTAGCAGTTCACTGGGAGAACCCAAGAATACAGTGCAGCTCTGCTGGGGCCCTATTGTGAAGGGGTTGCTCAAGTCACCCTAGCTGACTTCTAGGGTCACAGAGAGTCAGCTTATGGGGTCTTAAGGGCTCCATCTCATGATTCCTATGCTATAATAATTCTTAAATATTGAAAATGATTATGCACCTTGGTTTAACTCTCCTGTGATAATTTCCGAGAGGTAATTAAAAATATTTGGTTTAGTTGTAATGTTCCTATAGCAGGAATAATAGGTTAGAAACCGGTCTTCTCCAAAGCTTTTATATTAAAATGAGTAGGCAGCCTAAACCAGACCTACATCTGAGATTAAGGAGTCTATCTAGTATTAACATTAGAATAGTGCATCAACTATCTCTATTATAGATAAATTCTTACAGGAAAAAAAACAAATGTAAGAGAATGTGAATACAGGGGATACTTTCATTGATGTAAATGTAAATGGGTATAGCCATTCTAAAAATCAGGGTGATTTCTCACAAAATTAAACACAGAAATTCCACATGAACCATGTAGCACATTTCTGTTTATCAACCAAAATATAAAAACATGATTTGAGGTAGTAGTCCACAGAGCAAGTACAGGAAATAAGGCACTTGCTTTGCACACCATTGACCCAGGTCTTGTATATGGTGCCCTGAACACCACCCAGAATTATCCCTAAGTATAGAGTTAGAAGTAAGTCCTATTTATAGCTGGCTATGGCCCAAATTACCTATTCAATACAGGTTTTTTTTTTTGAGGTAATTGAAACACTTCTATGCTTACTGTGTAAAAAAATGCCAATAGTTAAACCCTGGGAACAGTCAAGGTGACCATGGATTGATGAATGGATAAAATTATGGCACACACACATATGCATTATGACACACACCCAGGTGTGTGGGACCCAGGGCTGAGATCTTCAAGCCTGCTTGAATCGGGACTGGGCCTCTTCCACCCAGAACCCCCATTTTCCAGTAGCTAGGTGGTCACACCCAGAAACTGCTTCGGGCTCCATGTAATCCCATCAACAGCCAACATCCAGAGGCTATAAAAACCACGCTCCTGGAAGCGATATCTTATAGCCTACTTTTCCCTCTCAGAGAACCTGGCAAGCTACTGAGAGTTTTCTGCCCCCATGGGAGAGCCTGGCAAGCTACTCGTGGAGTATTCACATGCCAAAACCAGTAACAATGATGGGTCTTATTTCCCTGACCCTGAAAGAGCCTCCAATGCAGTAACATTGGGAAGGATGAGTAAAGAGAAGTTTCTAAAATCTTAGGGTGAAGACGAAATCGGATGTTACTGAGACTGCTGGAGAAATTTGACCATCAATGGGATGATGATGATGATGATGATGATGATGATGATGATGATGATGATGATGATGATGATGATGATGACACACATGCATATATATGGATTATGAAATACTACTCAGCTATAAAGAAAGATAAACTTGCCAATTCCAAACAGAGAGCATTATGCATTGTGATATAAGCCAGATGGCAAAAGATAAATTTTGCATGATTTCACTTGTACATGGTATGCACAGAAAACAAATAAATGAGCTAAATCAAACATTAAACTTTTGGACTACAAGAACAACTAGAGGATACCAAGAGGGAAAGAAAAATGCGAGGGGGATGGGAGGAGTGTCAGTCAGGACAAAAATGGACACAAAATAGATGTTAGATTATGTGTGCTAAAACTTATGTCATGTTATAATGCAATGATGCTTTAATAAAACAATTCATTGAAGACCATTTATTTTATTTTAAACTTTAAAGGAAAGAAAACTCTTGAAATTTTCACTATAGAGGTTAAGTAAGCATTTCAACAAAACTAATTAAGGGCAAAAATGTCACAGACTGCACTCACTTGTGGAATATAAAATAACATAGTATGGGACTGACCCCAGGGGCAGTAGACACAAGGGCCAGGAAGACTTCTCCATGGTTGGAAGCCTGTCTCATGTGCTGGGAGAGAAGACAGCTGGAAAAGAGCAGGGGCGACTAAGTCAATAATGGTTGGAGGGGTCACTAGGGAGAGAGAGGTGTGCTGAAAGTAGATAAAGGACCAAACATGATGGCCTCTCATTATCTGTATTGCAAACCATAATGTTCAAACTTAGAGAGAGAGTACAGGAGAAATTGTCTGCCAAAGAGGCAGGGGGAGGGTTGGGATAGGGTGGGGACACTGGGGGCAGTGGTGGTGGAAAATGTGCACTGGTGGAGGGGATGGGTGTTCGATCATTGTATGACTGAAACTCAATCATGAAAGCTTTGTAACTGCATCTCATGGTGATTCAATTAAAAATAAATAAATAAAAATAGTGTCACAGAATAAAATTCAAGGAAGACATTACAAAAACTAGAAATTTTACTGGTATGATTTCCAAGACAGTTATTCAAAAATGAGTTTATTTTTTATTATAAATACTCTCCATAGTTTTGCTATATTTACCAAGGAAGACAAATAACCTTTCTATTGTATTTCCATAGTAAATATTAATTAATCTACAAGATAGGAGACCCTTCTGTAAAGGAAGGAGGACAAAAATGTAGGATTTGTACTCATATCCAACACTCTAGGCCCTAGTGCTATTATCAAGAGTAGGAAAATCATTTTTTCAATGTTACCATTTTCTCCTTCATGAATGTTAAGAAAAATTACTCAACAACCCCAATTCTGAAAGTCAATAAAGCAAATGGCTGCATACTGGAGAGTTACTTTGAATGGAGAACATTAAGCCTCCATCAAAATACAGTATCTGAATCATAGTATCTAATTTGACATGAAACTTAATTGAAATATAAAATATTTATTTATACAAAAAGAAATGTGTACTCAAACTTCCCCTCTTTGGAGCTCTTATTCTATCAACAAATATCAGAAATTTAATTTTTAAAAGTTACCAACAATTGGATCACCGTGTATTCAAATTACAAAATGAATGAGTCTCTCTGATTCCTGCACTTCTTTGGTTATAATCACATATACACTAGCGAAACACAGTTAACACAGTTTCCTGAGATGTTTTCTCTTATGTATTATTCCATAGCTTTTAACATTTTAATCCATTCATATATGAGCTTCACATTATAAATGTAATCATTGTCCATGCATATAGTTATTTCTAGGAGAAAATCTGTTTGAAATCAAAAGTGTTTTCTAGGTCCCTGTCTATTGCTTAAACTTCAAGGACTGAAAATAGGTACTATATAGCAAAAGTACCTACTTTATAGAGGAATTGAATTTTCACTATTTTGCATCTATGATTTATCTGAATTTTTTATAATTCTATTGCTCACTTGTTTAAATGAAACAATTAAATCAGATGAGTACATATAATATTTCTCATATTCTCAAGGCTAGAATATCTAGTGATCTAGCGCAATGAATGAAAGCACGGTTTAGAAGCACCATTAATGTAAGTTGAAATTCTGACATCAATGTTACTATCCCTAGAATTTGGAGACAAATTTTTAAGTACTCTGAGGTTCCTATCTGTACAACAGTAATAATTGCATCTGCTTTGGTAGTTATATTTAAAGGGTTAGATGATCTAATGAAACATTCTGTACAGGATTGAATCACTGCATCATGATAACACTTTCACAGCAGGTCAAAATGAAAACTGCAAACAGGGCAGATGAAAGAGTGCCATTTGCATACCTAGGATTCATGACTCCATCTTTAAATTACCTCCAAAGCCAAATATCTGGAGTCTTCTTAGTAATACTCTTAGAGAAATTAATTATTGATGAAATATTAGTGGATTGATGATAATATTCTGAGCTTATACAGGAAAAATGCTCTTTCATTCTCTAAGTCAGTACAATCTCTCACCATCCACTTCTCTTTTTCCATTAACCATCAAATGTCTTTCTGAAAAGTTTCAGAAAAACTTAAAAAATTCCAATAAACATATTTTTTGCAGGGGCTATTTGGGTCACACCCAGCAATGGACAGGGATTACTCCTGGCTCTGCACTCAGAAATTACTCCTATTGGTGCTCAAGGGACCATATGGGATGCTGGGAATTGAACCCAGGTCAGCCACATGCAAGGGAAACACCCTACCTGATGTGCTATCGCTTCACCCCAATAAGCCCATTTTAAGTCCAAGAGAGTTTGATGAAAAGCAGCTTTACCTAGTAGGGAATATTAATCACAGTCTCTAACTGTTTTTGAGAATATAAGTAGATTCAAGTAAGAGACATGATTTTTCTCCATAGCTGATTTTCCCTTTTTGTAGCTCAAGTTCGGACAGGCCTCATGCATAAAGGTACCGGCAGAGGAACCCAGGTGTGTGTAATCCCATCAACGGCCAACATCCAGAGAGATTTAAAAGCAAGCTCTCAGAAGCGTGGCCGAGCTATATCTTTTGCCTATTTCTCCCTCTGGGAGAAACTGGCAATCCTCTGAGAGTTTCATGCCCACATGGGACAGCCTTGCAAACTTCCCATGGTGTATTCATACGCAAAATCCAGTAACAAGCTGGATCTCATTCCCCTGACCCTGAAGAGCCCCCAGTGCTCTTTAAGAGGGTCGAGTAGAAATGGACATCTAAGATCTCAGGGAAAGGACAAAATGAGATGTTAATAAGCCCGCCCGAGAAATCGGTGATTAACGGGATATCATGATCATGATCGTGAGCTCACTATATTGATTATGTACCCCCCACACACACTCACCACAGGGCCAGGTGTGCAATGGCTGTAATCAGCAGCCTCCTCAATAGTATCTTCAGCACTGGAGCTTGTATGGTTTGTCCGCAAGGACCTTGGAGACAGTTTTTGCTAGTGAACATTCACGGCTGACCTCATATTTACTTCAAAATTAGTCTCTGGACAGGTATTCAGGGACCTCTGGAAAGCCCCAGCGGCAGATTGATGAGGTTCCACAATAGCCAAGTTACTAAGTCCATCAGCACCAATCTGCAAAACAAAGAGAATGAGACCGAAAACTTACATAAGCAAAAATTCAATACCCCTGGCTACAATAACAGCCACATCTCCAGTAACCCGGACTTTGCCAGGCTTAATGCAAATGAATCAGAAGACATGGTGGAGGACCAATGGCCCATACCATTTGGCACTGTGGTCACATACAAAGAGTAGGTCCCACCATTAGGGGAGCCTCAGAGATGTCCACTCATGGTGACAGCCACTAATAAATCCAAATTAATCTCAAAAGGCATACAATTAAATAACATAGCTTTAAAAATGTAGATTTATAGTCATTGTTTATAATTCAATAACCAAGTAGTTTATCAATATTCATTTTATTAATATGCCTAACTCTTGATATCTCACTCTTGATATTTTCCTTATTATTAATGAAATGAAAGATAGAACTCTCTTACATACAATGTCATAAAGTTACAGAAAATTATCATTTTTTTTGGTAAACCACCTATGAGTTTTTGTGAGGTCATAATCTCTAGTCCCTTGATCATTCTGCTGCTCCTAAAGAGAGCTTGCTCTAGATACAGAGAAGTACTAATTTTGTTTATCGAGTAAACCTAGTAATGATGTTTCCAATCCAATTTTAAAACCATTAAAATGCAGTGACTTTTAAACCCATTAAAATTTAGCTTATTTTTGTGAAACTTAGTTTAGGAGAAAGCAGATGTGCATTTGCACATCTGTAAATTAGTTTAATTATACTTTTCTCAAGTGAAAATGGAGAAGCTGTACTTGCAATGCAATTTGTATACCTGACCACACAAATGTCAGTAAACAACTGTGGTTAATATATAATTTCATTTTGGGCTACAATCTTGTGTCACTATTAATCTGGGCCTTTATGTGACTTAGCTACTTCAAGTTTTATATAAAGTAGGCTATTTCATTTCATGTCAAAATGAAAACTAAGATATTTGATTAGTCGTGAGTTATTTAGTTATCTATGAGGAGAAAAAACATTTCATATGACAACTTCACAATATGTCATGTATGCAAATACCATTGTATTTATAGTTAATGATTGCAACATTGCAAATTAAAATGTTCCAAATGGAGGTGACCCAAAGCTTACGTTTTACATAGGAACTATTAATTCAATAAACCAATCCTTTGTCTTAATATCAGGCATTTTCAGCTACTGATTATCAAAGTCAATTAATGCTTTCGAGTAACAAACAGCAGTTTCCAAATTAAATTTGTTGGCACAAAATGTCAGTGGAAAAAAAATGCTATCATTCTATAAATATTCTGAACTGATTATCACTTTTTCATCTGCTAAAATGATAAATCATTAGTTTTTCTATGTCCTTGTTCATTCCTTTTCTGACAACTGAAAAGTTTTTTAGAAAGAGCTAAATTACACTTGAGTAGGAATTTTCCATGCATCAACCTTTTGGATGTTAAGTTATCTAAATGTATTTAAATCTAGATGTTAGAAAAAAATTATGAATGGGACTTAGGAATGGAGAAGGAAAGAACATGTGATTAGATCTCCACAGAACAGTTAATAACAATATATATACACCTAACTTGATAAAAATTTATACTATTAGAAAAATTTATATAAAATTTTATGCTATATGAGTAATAAAATATAAATATTCAAAGAGCATATGTTTAAAATAGTATTTTTATGACATCTCACATATAATTCTTACATGTCAGAACCATTTGATCCTCTTAATTATTGTATATATATTTGGCACACATGTATATAAAATATATACTATCATGAATACCACATAGTCTATTACCTCAAAAATAAAATATGGGTATTGTGTAGTTTATTGCAATTCAACCTTTCATGCACAACTGTCGACATCTTTCAGACAAGTGCCCAGGTTTAGGGAAGAATGAAAAACTAATTATTCTTGCTAAGGCTGAGTTAGCTTAGTTATTATGCTGATTTGGCAAACTGATTGAACTAATTTGCTCAAACTGTGATTTTTTAACAATCACTAAATAGAAAAGAATGTTACTTTTGCCAAAAAACAAACCAAAAATGCCTATACCTTTCACTAAATAGCCTGAATGAGTAGATATCACACATCCCATTTCTCTTCAAAGTCATCCAGATAATAAGTAACACGGAATTCTAAAGATTTAAATATGGGAAAGAAGACATAATGATTGGACCTAAATTATCCCTTTGCTACCACTTTCCCAGAAGTCCCAGAAGTCCTTACGTGGAGATCATTCTCAATGTTCACTGTCTACCTGTGCAGTGTGTGGTTTACTTATGGCTAGCAAGTTGTAATTAGTTACTGTAAAAATAGACCAAATCATTAATCTCAATTTTATTTTCTTTTACTTTTTTGAACTGAAGTTCACAGGAAAGCCTATATATTCCTCGTGTTTATATAAACACCAAAGACTACAATCGTTTCTTTCAAAATCTTGGTAAATATTAAACTAGTTGATAGTCACAGGAAAGGAAAATGTTTTGAATATTTTCAGGCATCAATCCCATCCCCACTGCAGAACACTCAGACACTGACAGCTTATGTTAGTGATAAAAATAGAGAGTAAGGCACCCCAAACTTTCAAGGTATTTTTAAAAAGAGTTATTGGGCAATGTTTTTAAAGAGCTATCGGGCACTCTTTCTACTGAAGCAAATAGAAGGCAAGTAAAAAGTTATTAAATATTAATTTTTAGCAAATGACAGCATTCCAGAGTGTTCACAAAAAAGGAAAGTCTTAAAACCAACAATAATTAAATTTGGGGGCTCACTCTCTTAATATGTAAATGAATATTAATTTCATGCATTATATTTTTATTTATTCAAATCATAACAAACATCTGAGGTAATCATTTGCACTGAGTCATACATAAACTAGCATTTGTAAGAAACCTACATTTTTTTTTATTTACAGCATAGTGTTCTAAAGACAGATTTCTCAGAATGTAGACAGGTATTCACAGAAATAATATTCATTTATTATCTAAATATATAACAAAAGAAAACTTAAGAGACTTTTAAAAAAATATTAAGTACCAAAAGAAAGAGCCCTTTTGAAAGAAAAAAATACAGCAAAAAGGAATCGCCATTATTTAAATATACAATAAACCTGTATTGATAAAATAAAACTGATAAATTATTAAATTTTATGACTAATGGAAATATTTACAATAATTTTAAATTTAAACCGATATGAAGTTTAAAATTCACATGCACAAAATAAATTTTTTCTAATATTTGAAAAAGGAATATTAGTGAATATTTTGATTGGAAATATGATGGTTGCTAATCTCATAAAAGAATAAGATGCAATCAGCTAATTCTATTGGATAAGTAAACAAATGCAATGCAAATTATAATTATTTTCTTCAAAGTTTAAGATTAATTTTATTTATTAAATAGCAAATATTAGTATTAGTACATCGCATGAGAAATGTCTTGTTTTATGTTAGCACATACTTTCTCCAAAACAAAAAGGTTGGTTGAATTTGCAGTAATGAAAGTAGATTAGTACAGCAAATTAAACGTCTTACTACATATACTACATGTTTATGGCAGAGGTCACTGAAATTTTGCCAAAAGACAAAAATTCTGTTGTATCTAAAGTTCCACCACATTTATCTCATTGCTAGAATTTAGACACTGCAGAACAAAGCATTTCATTTAAACAGTAAACTGCTTATCTAAAATATCCTTGTTACAAATATTTCTCACATTTAAAAATTTTATGGATTACAGACTAAAATCTCTTCTCGGTGCATAATCAAAACTTATTATCATTTAAAACCCCTTACTAGAAAGAAAACATTTTATTTGCCTGTTGCCTGGTTGTAAAAAGTAAAAACCTGTCATGTTAAAAAGGGTAATCTAATTTGACAACTACAAATGAATTTCTTTTTCTGCAGAGTGAAAAAGTTTTCACATTGTAAAGTAGAACAGGCTTTAATATTTTCAAAGGAAGAAAGAATGATATGAAAAATGCAACATATTTCTTAACTGTTACAAATAAAACAAGTTTAACAAAAATAGTTAAATTAATTTCATTTTAATAGTTATAATACTCATAAAATAATCATCAGCATTTTACGTCCATGGTCAAAGGAAAATTAGCTAATAACTCTGCCAAGAAGTCAATTCTATTGAAAAATTCAATTGCAGTTCATAGCTATATAAAAATCACATAAATATTTAGTTCTTTCACTAAAGAGTATAACTTAGATTTTGCTCAAAACTTATCTGATTCTACTTCAGCTGAAGAGCTATCTCACAGTAATCAGGAGCACAATAAAGTTTCGACTGAGTCCACAAACAAATCTCTGGACTCGAAAAGTTCTATAATTCATGGCATTAATCATACTAGACCCTTAATGACAACAACAATAAATACCAAATTTTCATTCAGTAAAACACTTACCAATTTACTTTACAGAAATATTCTATGATTCCATATATTAAATATTTTATTTTATTAAAATAATCATGAAATGAAAGTAGAAGATAATGTTAGGTGTATTTGAGCTGCTTTAAGCAAAAATTAAATTAAAATAAATTTTAAGCAGTAAGTGTTCTAAAAATATTTTTTCTATGCACCTGTAATCAGTAATATTTCGATTTTGCCCAACTTTTGAAATATATACCTTACATATTTATATCCTTTTATTAAAATAGATATCAAAAATAACTGACTAATCAACTTTGTAGTCACATAGAAATAGAGAAGTGATATAGTTGCCTATAGTTAGCAAAGCTATTCCTTCTCAGCTTAAAATATATGAATTTTAATGTTAGCTCATACAATAATGTCAAACACTTCATGTTATTATTCAATAGTAAAGTGCATGTAGTATCATTTGAACCAATGCAATACCAAAAATTATTTTATATATGAATATATATACCTCAGTTATATATACATAATGATCTCAAAGAAATCAAGATATATTTTTATATTTTAAATTTTCTTAGGTAATTGTCATTGTTTTTCTATGACCCTGTTTCTATAGAAAACACTTCTATGTTTTCTATAACAACATTTTCCTTGGTGTAGCAATAGAAGGGAAATATAAAAAGCATATAAAAACATACCTACTAAGTTTCAAAGCACTTCACTGAAGACTAAATCAGATTCTCATCAATATTTTAAAATGTAGTTTTATTTTAAGACAAAAATAATTTTCGCACTATTTCTAAAGGCTAACAAGATATAAGACAAAAATATTTAGGATAGAGAAAATTGGTAGAATTTTTTATAAAATAAAGCAAAGCAAAAGACATCTTGCGTTTCTGCTTTTATTTAGTCTGATTCATATCTATTTTTAGCATCAAAAGAGATTGCTGAAATGGCTATGAAATATGAAGTTGCTAAAAACTGATTACTATAGTATTTTATTACATCTTAATTTAACTCTTTAAATTAAATTCTTTTAAACAGTGGAGTATAAAATGACACATCAGCTTTATGACAGAGTCAGTTACAGTAAAATCAAAATTAAGAGTTCTAAAAAACCCGTTGAAATGCCTTTGGGCCTCAGAAATTTCTTATGGAAAGAATCATCTTTTTTACCACAGAACGGCAATTAGACACAGTAATTTAAAGTTATTCAAACATGTTCATAGGCAAAACATTTTTACTGCAAGAAGTCATAGAACCAATATAGTTGTTAATAAATTTTAATAATATAACTTGTAACATTGTGTATATACTCTTGCATGACATACGTAAAATATGAAAATGCCCATTTAAATATGTTAAGCTTAATAGTGCGCACAGAGAAACTTCTAGAAAACTTCATTACTTACTGTTCACTGAGTATTACTTACAGAGATTAGAGTTTTTAGAATTCGTCTGTTATTTATCCTGAAGTGTTTTGAATAACCCTTTCGTACTGTACACTTCAATAAGGTGACCACCCCTACTCTGGTTTGCTGAGTAAAAAAAACAACAAAAAACTAAAAACCAAAAAGCAAATTAAAAAAAAAAAAGAACTCGGCAAGTTCTCTTCTTTAAGATTGTCCTGGTTCTAACATATTTTAGGAGGCCACAAGCAAGAAATCCATAAAGATGAAAGTAGCAGAATGAAGAAAACTGTTTTTAAATCCGTGTTTCATATTTACTGTATAAAGTCATTTTGACGTGCCTACACAACTGGTTGTGGCAGCTTTCAGACACGATTTCTAATACAATAAATAAATAAATAAATAAATAAATAAATAAATAAATAAATAATGCTTCAGGTTCTTTAGAGAAAACTTGCCGCTGGGAAGTTGATTTTGGCCAAGTGCCAAAATCATGTGCAAAGGGGCCTCATTAGGGATTCATGGCAGTCTTCAGCACTAACAAAAAATGTGACCCAACAGGCTAAATCAGTGACGAAAATTAAAAAGTAAGAGACAAAGGCAACTTACTTAATATTCCTTCCAAAGCAACATTAAACTTCTTTTTTTTGGTAATTAAACCCTTGTTAGTCTAATGCAGCTTTCCTCAGTCCTCAAATGATTGTACAATTACTATTTAAAACTTGTCAATTTCCCTCCTAAATACACTTTCTTTCTGTAGCAGTTTACAAAGATTTTGCTATATAATAAAACTGTATATGCACTATAATCAGTTCAATAGCAGACCACAAAAATCGGGGGGGAAAAATGCACAGAAAAGACAGTATCCCCTTACGATTTAACTAAACAAACAAAAAAAAAATATGCAAACAATAGTACCTTTTTAAACTTCTACAGAAGTAGACATGTATATTCCAGACTCACATCAAGGGTGAGAAATCTTTCTCACTGCCCAACTTCTTGCCCTCCCGCACCACAAAATAAAAGTAGATTTGATACGAATTCTTACCTAGATGTCGTCTGGCTTTTCTGCAGATAAAAAAAAAAAAAAAGTTTCCTGCCTAAGCACACAGATATTCTTTCACAAGCCATAAAGGCCCTTTTATGAATTCCCGCACTGTAACAGGCTGCCTTCCACACCACGTTAAGAGCCCAGTGAGTCAGCTCTCAAGATTAAATACATTGCTAATACACAATTAGTGGGAGAGGTTGTCCACTGGAGAATTTATCTTAAGGAGAGAAAAGTAGCTTTTTTTTTTCCTAAAAAAAAAAAAGAAAGAAAAGCAGCAGAGGGTGCGGTCAGATGTTAGGTTTTGCCTGAGAAAAGGACCCTGCACTGCACTAGTACCTAAATACTAGCAGAAACTGCCTGGGAAGAGAGCCAATGGAAGGACTTTGTTTGACCCAGCTGCCAATCTCCCCTGAAGCCGTGCGCCAGACTAAACACTCACACTATTTTAACTCAAATCAGGCTACGGCAGCTGTTTGCTTTCCGGCTCTGAGCTCTGCACCCACCATGGCCTGTGCAGTTCACCCAGCGAGCTTTGCTAGCTGCTTGGCTGAAATCTGTTCCGGGTTGGGATTTGTCATTGGAGAACAAAATTTAACCCTATTCTTGGAAGGCAATATGGACTGTTGATTTTCAGCATTTTGGAACTGGTAATTGGGGATAACTTCGGGGTCTTTTCAAAGAATGGTGACATTTCATACCAATGGAGGAAATTTTATGGGGGAAGGTTAACAAAGATGGTATATTTCTTTAAAGTCAAACCTAAACTTTTCTTCTATGGCCAAATAAACACACTGACTCTGGTAGAGAACAATACCAAGGTTCTTACAATTTATGTCTACAAATAGAGAAGGTATACATTCATCTGAACGCCCATCTCTTTGATCCTTGTAAGATGACAAGTTGGCCTCATAGGACCTGACACATTCTAAAATGGTATACTGATTGATCAAAACTCTGAAAAGTTCCTCAAAGAAGCAGCATTGAAGCACATAAGTAGTTTGATTTCAGTATATGAAGAGGTACCAAATGGTCCAATTTTCTGATATTACCAATGTATGGTCCAATTGTCCTATATTTTCCAAGTATAATTAGATAGAACTGGATGCAAAAATCACATACTAAATAATAAAACTTTAAATTCTGCTCACTGGTAGTCTGAAGTAGATAGAAAAAAAGAGGAATTCCTAATTAACTAATCAAAATAATCTGATTTATCAGAGAGAAGAGATTTAATATCTGGGTTTTACTGGGAACCAGGTAGGAGCCAAAGCATGGCATATGTGGTCAATCAACATGGAGACAAAAGAAGTCAAGAGCAGTTTAGTAACATAAGTTATAACTAAGTTATCTTTCTCCTCACAAATCCCTACATATGGGGAAAAAATGTATGTTTCAAGCTAGTATCTTCTTATTCTGAGATTTTAGTTTCTGTTGATGCATTAGGATAGAAGTACATCTCTTGGGGCTGGAGCGATAGCACAGCGGGTAGGGCGTTTGCCTTGCACGCGGCCGACCCGGGTTCGATCCCCGGCATCCCCTATGGTCCCCCAAGCACCACCAGGGGTAATTCCTGAGTGCAAAGCCAGGAGTAACCCCTGAGCATTGCTGGGTGTGACCCAAAAAGCAAAAAAAAAAAAAAAAAAAAAAAAGAAGTACATCTCATTTAAGGATTTAAGGCAAATAGCATGATCTTACTTTTTATTATTTATTTATTTATTTATTTATTTATTTATTTTTGCTTTTTGGGTCACACCCAGCAATGCACAGGGGTCACTCCTGGCTCTGCACTCAGGAACCACTCCTGGCAGTGCTCAGGGGACCATATGGATGCTGGGGATCGAACCCAAGTTGGCCTTGTGCAAGGCAAACACTCTACCCGCTGTGTTATCACTCAAGCCCAAGATCTTACTTTTAAAAATAAAACTAATTGATTTATAGAGCTTTGAAAATGAACAAAACAGGAACATTTCTAAAGTTATAAAAAAATGTGTCTAGGAATTTTTTATTTCAAAAAAACAACTAAAGTTTGTTTCTTTAGCTCTAAGCAGGTGTTTATTTTGTTTCTATTCTTGCTCCCAAATGATATGTCTGTTTTCTTATCTTAGAAACTCAAGATCCAAATTACCAAAGTTGTAATTTTATAATAAATGTTATTCCTACAGATAGGAAGGAACAAAAAACTGGTTATAGAAAAGTTGGACTACTAGTTTTTATGGGTGCACATAAAGCAAAAACACAATTCATTAAAAATGTATGCCAAGAAAATATTGTATAGTAAGAATTTCCTTATAGGTAAAGTGATAAATGTATAAATCTGAAAGGTACCCACTGGCCTGGATTAATCCATAATGGAATGTAGTATGATATTCAAAAATTTTATAAGCTCAAATAAAATATTGGAAAATATTTTGTCTCTTCCATTCTAAGGAAATATTCAACATGTTTATCTAAACGGATTATATTACCCACCATTACACCACTCCTTGTGTTCTTTCTGAAGTAACTATAAAATTGCATGCTCACTATAGCATTTTTTTCAGCCCAGTAATCATTTTACTACTATACATCAGGAGTCTTGCACTGAATTATATCATCCCTCAATTTTAAAGTTTAACTTTTATCTCCCAGTAATTCCAAACCCGACTGCATTTGAAGAAGGGGTATTTTTAGAGATAACGAAACTCAGTGAGGTTATTAGGATAAGCCCTAGTCTGACAAGACTATGTTCTTACAAGCAGAGAAAGACATAGACATAACGCACCCAAACTGATGATCATAAAAAGACACACAGAGAAGTCATCCATCTGCAAGCCAAAGAGAAGTTAAAAGAAATTAATCCTACTGGCACCTTTCTCTTACACTTCTAACTATCAGTATTCTGAGGAAAAACAAAACGGAATCACTTTACTTTCAGGGTTTGGCTTGTGCTATTTGTTATGGCAATCTGAACAAACTAATACAATGTGTAAGTTAAAAAAAGGAGTGAAAATGTATTATGGAATTCATTGTGGAATATAAATTGTTTCTATACTCAGGTGTTTGATATCTTGTACAAGAGCACATATAATTTATGAATAAAGTATATGGTATTCACAAGTTTCAATAAGGCGAGAAAATTACATGTATGGCAGAGTTGAATATAAAAATCTTCCTTGATGTTATAAATTAAAGAAAATATATCACAACACAGTGCAGTCTTCTAGGATACAAACTGGATTTTACCTGATAGTTTTTGTGGTGGTACAATTTATAATCAAGGCCTGGTACTATATGAAACATTGATATCTAGTTGGAAACCAAAGCGTTATTTATAAAATATGAGTTAAAATGTTTTTTCGTGGAGATACCTCCTAAGTAGTGTACATGGAGTTAGCAGAGATGTGATGCCCAGAGAGTACCCGAAATTAAACCCTGACATGCATATGCTGGGCACTAATTATACTAGCTATTATACTATGTCCCCAGCAAAACCATTGAAATTGTCTTTAGGAAAAAAAAACCATTGAAATTGTTTTTAGGTAATTAAAAATGAAACAAGTGAAATTTTAATCAGAGTGTCCTCAATGGAGATATTTGACCAGACAACTGAGGGATATAGACTCCAACTGAGTGAAGTTCCAGTAGTGAGTGTAACTGGATTTAAGGATTATAGCTCTTGCTATTTCTGGTAGGTTGAATTTTGATATACCCTGCCTCCCTCCCCAGTTCCTATTCCTTGGTATAACATTTTATAATACTGGGGCTGGAGCGATAGTACAATGAATAGGGTGTTTGCCTTGCACATGGCCGACCAGATTCAATTCCTAGTATCCCATATTGTCCCCCAAGCACCACCAGGAGTATTCCTGAGTGCAAAGCCAGGAGGAACGAACCCCTGTGCATGACCCGGTGTGACCGAAAAATAAAATTCTCTGAGAGAAGCATCTTAAAAATTGAGAGAATAACCTTATGGGCTAGCTAGAGTCATAGCACAGCGGGTAGGGCGTTTGCTTTTCACGTGGCTGACCTGGGTTTGATTCCTCCGCTCCTCTTGGAGAGCCTGGCAAGCTACTGAGAGTATCTCAACCACACAGCAGAGCTTGGCAAGCTACCTGTGGTATATTCGATATGCCAAAAACAGTAACAGCAAGTCTCACAATGGACACATTACGGGTGCCCGCTCGAACAAATTGATGATCAATGGGACGACAGTGATACAGTGAACCTTATGGGATGCTGGAACTTGGTGGATGGTACTAGCCTCTAGCCAATTAGGGGTGTACTTTCTGTGCAGTTGCTTAAGAAAGTAGACTTAGAAAGGGTGTATTGAGTAATCTTTTTTTCTGACTGGTGAAGTATATCAAATGAATTTGGGAATCTCTTGCCTTAGAGGTTAGGCAAAATCAGTGATGGTATAACTGTATCACTGTCATCCCGTTGATCATCGATTTGCTCGAGCGAGCATCAGTAATGTCTCCATTTGTCCTAGCCCTGAGATTTTAGCAGGCTCTCTTTACTTGTTCTTCCCAATGGTGCCGCACTAGAGGCTCTTTCAGGGTAAGGGGAATGAGACCCTTCATCGTTACTGTATTTGGCATATTGACTACACCACGGAGAGCTTGCCAGGCTCTGCCATGCAGGCAGGATGGTATAACAGTTCTATTAATTAAGTTATAACAACTTATATAAAACTTCATGTTGATGTGATTGAAGTATAAAGTTAACATAGGAAGAAAGAAGCCAATTACAAAATAATAGATCCAAGCTAAAGATGGCTGAAATTCTGAGTAAAAAGTGATACTGTTCAACCTCGAAGCAGTTTCTACCAGCTGATATGAAGATGATTCCATTGCTTCATCCATTCATTCATCTAGACTATGGCTCATTCATTTTCTAAAAATTCTATTTAATATTGAGTTCACTTGAGGCACTAGATTAAGTGGTATGTGAGATTAGAACAAAACTAAACAGCTTTAAATCTCATATTGTCAATTATCTAAATAGTAAGCGGAAAGCCAAATAGTACTAAGATTAATGATGAACCACTTGTTGAGCACTTTGGAATGCTGAACTGAGGCCGTGTGGTATCTTTGTGTATGTGATTGATTATGAAAATGTCAAAATTATAATGTGTACATATTTTAAAAAATTTTGTATTAGAAAATCACTGTGATAAGAATAAGCATTAAGTACCACCAGGAGTGGCTCCAAAATGACAATAAAAATGTTATTATAGAAGCTGGAGCAATAGCACAGCCGGTAGGGCATTTGCCTTGCACAAGGCTGACCCGGATTCAATTCCCAGCATCCCTTATGGTCCCCTGAGCACCGCCAGGAGTAACTCCTGAGTGCAAAGCCAGAAGTAACCCCTGTGCATCGCCGGGTGTGACCCAAAAAGAAAAAAAAAATGTTATTATAAAAGCACAGCAGGTAGGGTGTTCGCTTTGCATGTGGAGGACCTGGGTTCGATTCCCAGCATCCCATATGGTCCCCTGGGCACCACCAAGGGTAATTCCTGAGTGCAGAGCCGAAGTGACCCCTGGCATCACCAGGTGTGACCCAAAAATTAAAAAAAAGTTGTACACATTTGCCAGCTACTGATCAAGCTGCTTAACGCCATGATCCCAATGACTGTCACTGTTACTGTCATTGTCATCCTGTTGCTTATCAATTTGCTAGAGCGGGCACCAGTAATGTCTCCATTGTGAGACTTCTTGTTGCTGTTTTTGGCATATCGAATATGCCCCAGAGAGCTTGTCAGGCTCTGCCATGCGGGCAAGATACTCTCAGTTGCTTGCCAGGCTCTCTGAAAGGGACAGAGGAATCGAACCCTGGTCGGCCAGCGTGCAAGGCAAACACCCTACCTGCTGTGCTATTTCTCCAGCCACCCCCCACCTCCCAGTGACACAGAAGCGAAACTCGGAACCCAGTGGCTTTTGGCAGGAATGTGTTCGGATTTTGCATTAGGTTACCAGGACCGAGCCACATCAGGTGGAAAAGGTGCCATGCTGCCCCTCCACCTATTCCCCCTGACAGCTTGGAGCCATTGGACAGTCAGGTATGGACCAGCAGTGACAAGACATGTGAGGCCTCACAGGATGGGGGTGGAGATGGTTCTTGTCCTCCCCCACCACAATGAGACCCTGAGTCGCTGCCCACGAATGGTCCCTCCGGCTACTGATCAAACTGCTTAACAGCCATGATCCCAGAGACACATAAGCGAATCTCGGAACCCAGTAGCTTTTGGCAGAAATCCCTCCAGACTTAATTGTTACAATTTCAGAATTCCAAAACCGCACAACCTTGATTGCGGCCGTGTGACATCATATGCTATTCATAATCAGCAATAAAAAACAAACTGTCTAATGTTGCCTTTTCAGCAGGTCTGAGTGTTGGGGGAAAATTGCAAATAATAATGCTGGGTCTAGTGTCAAAATGTTGAATGTAATCAAAGTAGAGAGAGAATAATGTAGAAATCATCTGCCACACAGGTGGGGGGAGGGTTAGGGTGAGAGTGTACTGTTCTTTTCTTTCTTTCTTTCTTTCTTTCTTTCTTTCTTTCTTTCTTTCTTTCTTTCTTTCTTTCTTTCTTTCTTTCTTTCTTTCTTTCTTTCTTTCTTTCTTTCTTTCTTTCTTTCTTTCTTTCTTTCTTTCTTTGTCACATCCGGCGATGCACAGGGGTCACTCCTGGCTCTGCACTCAGGAATTATCCCTGGCTATGCTCAGGGGACTATATGGGATGCTGGGAATCAAACCCGGTTTGGCCGAATGCAAGGCAAATGCCCTACCCGCTGTGCTATCACTCCAGCCCCTATACTGGGGTTTTCAGTGGTGGAAAATGCGCACTGGTGAAGGGACAGCTGTTTCATCATTGTATGACCGAGTCTTAAGCCTGGAAACTTTGTAACTGTTCTCATGGTGATTCAATAAATAAATTTATATTAAAAAAAGGGTGTATATGTCTGTCACCCTACAGCTTTATGTCATCATTGCCTTAGAGTACATAAATATATCATAGTTTATGTTAAAGTATGACTGCTAGCTCCTTTTATCTTTTATTTGCAAACATTGACCTTATTATTTTCCATGCAAGGCACTACACTATACTACCCACAATACTATGTTCCCAGCACAACAGTTGAGTATATTAGGCAACAAAAATATTTCTCTTGAAGACTAACACTTAAAAATGAAAATCTAAAACAATCAGAATTCATAGAATTCCCTTATTACACTAAAGGAAATACAAACCATACAACTATGAATTTTACTCTAGGCAAGATATAATGATAATAACAGCTATACTAAAACCTATTTCCTAATGACAAAAAATTCATAAACACCGAGAAATGTTTAAATAAATGCCAAATATAAGTTGAATATAATCATGACACAACGCAACATACAAGAAAAAAAGCTTTTCTGTGATTAATGCACTTTTCCTAAAGATCATAAGTGAAAGTCTAAAATAAAATAGAAACTAATTTTAAAAATAGAAATAATTTTTGTTTACTCATTATCTGGACTGACAAATCCTTATTTGTATAGATAGCATACACATAAACTAACGTATCATGCATATGAAAATTGGAAAGATGAAAATATATTCTAACTAATATTTTTAAAATCTTAAAAAAATGTTTCAAATTCTTACTGCGAGTTTGGAGGCTGGAGAGATAATACGTGGGTAAGCGAATTATCCTGCCCGCAACTAAATCCAGATCAACTCATGAGCTCTGGCCAGAGTTATTCCAGAGCACAGAGATCAGAGAAGGGCTGAGCAGTGATGGGTCTGGTCCAATCCCCATCCAAATCCCTACCACAAGTTTGCTTTTACTTTTGAACTACTCTTTGCGTAACCCCCTTTTGCAGATCTATGAACCTGGTGTTTGAGAAACTTTCTGTTTGAAGTTCTGTTCTATCGAGAGTATCTTATCAAGAATTTCAGATGTTTAAGAACAATCTAAATACATTTAGTAGAAATAACTGATTATCTCTCTCTATATAAATACACGGAATTACTACTAACCATCCCTCCCAAGAAATCTCTGTTACCAGATGGTTTTACAGGTAAGCGCTACCAAATACTTAGGAGAAAAATATCAAATTTCTATTACCTCTTTCGAAAAATGGAAGAAAAATTTATTCAGTGAAGTATAGTAATTATCAGGAACCAAGGGCTTAAATCATTATCTTGTACATAAAAAGTCAAGTGTACACAGCTAGTATTTATTAATATATAAATGCAAAAAATTAAGATATCATGAGAAATTATAACCCCATAACTCATAAACATAGACAAAATATTTAAGAAACTTTGACATATAAAATATACAATGTACGTCAAAAATTATACACAACTAGGTAGCATTTATTCCATTGTATAAGTTTGACTAAAATTTAAATGTCAATTGGTAAAATTCATCATATAAAAAAACTACACAAATAAAATAATTTGTTCATGATAATTTAGAAGGCACAAAATTTGACAAAGTTCTATAGTTACTTGAAATTATATAGAAATAGAGAATAGTGGGGCCGGAGTGATAGCACAGCGGGTAGGGCGTTTGCCTTGCATGCGGCCGACCCGGATTCGATCCCCGGCATCCCATATGGTCCCCCAAGCACCGCCAGGAGTAATTCCTGAGTGCAGAGCCAGGAATAACCCCTGAGCATCGCTGGGTGTGACCCAAAAAGCAAAAAAGAAAAAAGAAAAAAAGAAATAGAGAATAGAGAACTTCTTAAAATTTAAAAACAACTACAAAAACCTGCAGCTAATATACTTAATATTGAATAACTAGATGATTTTTACCTAAGAACAAAGGCATTTTAAGTGACTGATCTGATCCAATACCATACCTACTGCTCAGAGCAAAAATATAAATAAAATTAAGAATATATATATTGAAAAGCAAGAAATGAAGTTTTCAAAATTCATAAGCCATACATGATTCTGTTTAGAACAATGTTGAGATATTTTAAATCAAGTAACTATAGTGAAAATACCAGACTAGAATTTAAGACAACAGATTAATAAATACAATTCAACTGCCAATGATAAGACATGTTTTGGAGTTCTAATGCATTACATTTTGTGATTATATTTAATAGTACTATGTAGCACTATAGCACTGTCATCCCATTGTTCATCAATTTGCTTGAGTGGGCACCGTTAACGTCTCCATTGTGAGACTTGTTGTTACTGTTTTTGGCATATCGAATAGAGAATTTATATTTAAGCCACAGGTAGCTTGCCAGGCTGTGCCGTGCAGGCGGGATACTCTGGGTAGCTTGCCGGGCTCTCCAAGAGGGACGGAAGAATCAAACCTGGGTTGGCCACGTGCAAGGTGTGCTATTGCTCCAGTCCAATAGTACCATATGTGTGAAAACTACTACACTACACTTGATCTTAGCCAAAAGGCCGAGAAGCGAAGTGATGAAGTCTCTGTCATCCTTTGACTTATTTCCTGTTGTTTGACGCTTTCTGTCTTCTTTTTCATTTTCTCTTTTGGGGTCCTACGTGTGGTGCTCACGAATTACGACCAGTGGCTTTGGGAGATCCTGCGATGCTAGGGATTAACTCTGGGGTGCCTGCATCCAAAGCATACCCTCCAGCCCTTTCCCGTCCCAGCCTGCCTCTATGGTAGTCACTTTTCTTCTCTCCATCCTTCCCTCTCTCTATCCTTCTCTCTCTCCCTCTCTTTCCCTCTCTCTCCCTCTCCTCCCACTTCCTCCCTCACGCTCTTCTCTCCTCCCCTTTTGGGCATTATGGTTTGCAATACAGGTGCTAAAAGGTTATCAAGTATATCCCTTTAACTCCGGAGTCAGTTCTTGTCCAGAGTTATTATTTCCAACTATCATTTTCAATGTAGTGGGCTGGAGCAATAGTACAGTGGGTAGGGCGTTTGGCTTGCACATGGCCCACCTGGGTTCGGTTCCACTGCCCCTCTCAGTTAGCCAAGCAAGCTACCGAGAGTATCCCGCCTGCACAGCACAGCCTGGCAAACTATCCATGGCGTATTCGATATGCCAAAAAACAGTAACAACAAGTCTCACAATGGAGATGTTACTAGTGCCCGCTCAAGCAAATTGATGAGCAACAGGATGACAGTGACAGTGTGAAAATTACTATAACAGTACTTTCTTAATGTTTTTATGCTAAAAAAAGATAATTATGTCATATGGTGAAACTTTTATCTACAACTACAATTATCACATTATATGTGAATTATAATTTGTAAGCTGTATGTCTTGATTTTACTTCATGTTATATGATTCTTATCAATAAATTGGAGAAAATTATTTGCTTCTTTTTTGCCAAAATAAAAGTAAACTTCATAGTTTTAATATATCATTAAAAGATGTAAACTACCTATACATAAATACAAATTGCTGATAAAAATTAGATAAAGTCTAGACGCATGAATATATTTCCTCTGTCAGCTGAGTAATCCTAAGAAACAATGACTCTAGTATAAATGAGCATACCCTGTTCCCTGAATTTGGTTCTTAGTACCATTCTCCAATAAAAGGAACTAAGGAAGTCTGGGCAAAGACCAGATTCTAGAATTTTCAGGAAACTTGCAAAATGTGTTTTAGCATCTTTATGTATCATGAGGAAATGTAGTAGAAATAATACAAATAATAACTGATGGGGTTATATTTAAGAAATAAGGGAACTAAAAGATAAATGTTAAAATTTAAAAACAACTACAAAAACCTGTAGACATTTGGAATGATCTGATAAAAATTATAGATTAGTTCAAATTGAATTATGATTCAAGGCACAAATTAAATGTCCTGAATATATATTGATATACATTAATGATTAGATACATACATAACTTGAATAGAAAATATAAATATTCCACAGAATAATTTCATATAAGTTAGACGAGGGAGAAATGTAGCTTATACTCCTTAAATTTGTAATATTGGCAAAAAAAGAGGAATCCTGTACAGAAAACACCCAGTCATGTCACATAATTAAGCTTACTATCAGCAATGATGTTATTTTGGTATTATTGGCTTTATTTAGAATGGCAATTGAACTGTTAGGTCATCCATTGTAAAATGCATTACTTTGGGGACTGTACCATAGTACAGCAGGTAGGGTGCTTGTCTTACACACAACTAACCTGGATTTGATCCTGGCATTCCATATGGACCCCTGAGGCTGCCAGAAGTGATTCCTGACTGCAGAGGCAGGAGTAAGCCCTGAGCATGACCAGAAGTGGCCCAAATGCAATAGAAAAATAAACAAAATAAAAAAGTGCATTGCTTTGAAATAAGTATTTTTAAATAATGTAAATAAAATTGAAAGATTTAATATGGAACAACTGATATGTGAACTTTAAAAATATCATCATTAGGGGCTGGAGCAATAGCACAGTGGGTAGGGCGTTTGCCTTGCACACGGCCGACCGGGTTCGATTCCCAGCATCCCATATGGTCCCCTGAGCACCTCCAGGGGTAATTCCTGAGTGCAAAGCCAGGAGTAACCCCTGTGCATCGCCAGGTGTGATCCCCCCCCCAAAAAAAAGGAAAAAAAAATATCATTAGAAACAAAGAAATTCTGAAACAATTTTACAAAACCAATAACCAAAAGAGATATGGCTATTAATGCAATCTAGATGTAATAGTGGGACAACAAAAAAAGGATACTAGGGAAAACCTAAGGACATTTAAATAAAATTATAGACTTTATTGTATAGTACTATTCAAGTACTAGTAAGGACTGGAGCAATAGCACAGTGGGTAAGGCATTTGCCTTGCACGCAGCCGACCCAGGTTCGATTCTTCCGTCCCTATTGGAGAGTGGGCAAGCTACCGAGAGCATCCTGCTTGCACAGCAGAGCCTGGCAAGCTACCCATGGCGTATTCAATATGCCAAAAACAGTAACAAAAAGTCTCACAGTGGAGATGTAACTGGTGCCCACTTGAGCAAATCAATGAATAACAGGATGACAGTGCTACAGTGTATAGTAAAATATCAGTAGTATTGGATGAACTGTAATAAGTCATACTAAAATAACAGGAAACTTGGTATGGGGTACACAGAAAATTTATGTACAATTTTCACAATTGTATAAATACAATTTCTTTTCAAAATTAAAATTCTACATAACCAGAAATTCTATATCAGAAGAGAAATCTACTTGAGTAGGAAACATGATTATTATATATGGTATGGGAATTTTATACAAATACTTTCTTAGATGTGACAATAATTATCAGAAAACAATTCCCAGAAATGGGTATTAAAGAAATAATGACATTCCTTTGTTTTCCATGAATTTATTGCCCCTAAACTTTCTTTTTCTCATTTACATTTTTCTAAAAATTTAAATTTAACAATATGAAAGTTTCCATACTTAGCTTGTTTTTAATTTTCTCATAATACTCAAAAATCTGATTGTCAAATAGCTTGATAACTGCCAAATAGCTTCACAAAAGATATCTCTATAGAGCTCCAGACCTCACTGTGTATGTATATATATATATGTATATACATATATATATGGATACTGTATTTCTATTTCTAAAACTTCATTTATTCTTTTTCTCTAACCTTACTACTCTGCTTAGCAGTCAATTATTCTCTATGTCAGATAGATAGTGTTCAAGGTATCTCAACAATTTCCAAATTAAACACAAGAACAAGAGAAAAAACATAGACTAATTTGGGGAAGCAGAAAGCAAATGTGGCAAGAGCAAATGAGCACTAGAAAGAGAAAAATTAAAAGATAATTCTTTCTGAATGTTACTGAAGGGATAGAAAAAATTATAAAAATAAAGGATACTGAGACTATCAAAGAAAGAAATTTCTCAATCATAATGCCAAATTAAATAAGGTACCATGTGTCTGGAAAGAACGGCAAAGAAAGATTCAGGCCTAGATCACCAACAAAAAAATAAAGTTTCAATTACAATTTTAAGGAACAAACCTTGCCACCACCAAACAAAAAAGAAAACAAAATGATGCACCATACTATCTGCAAAGCACAAAAACAGGCTGCCCATATTATTTCTTTTCTATTTTTGATGCCCTAGGGATTAAAACTGGGACCTAATGTTTATAAGCTAGGTTCTCTGCCAGGGAACTTCACTGTGGATATCCCAGAACTCACATTTGTAACTGAACTTTGTATTGCATTGTGAAAGTCTTCTACACTATTGTTTGTTCTCTGCAGGCATATTGCCACAGGTTCATTGATAAACATTCCAAAGTTCTGTGGGAAATGTGTGTTAAACTCTGTGCCTTTGAGGCTTGGTCTAGTAGAATGCAATATCATGTGTTTCAAAAGAGAAATCAACACTTAGGGCAAATGATTGTTATTTGTCAACTTGAAAATGGTATCAAGTCGCTAAATGAAGAAACTTGCAAAAAAATTTGAATATCATTAAACTGCCAATGAGTTATTTTATTGATGGCAAAATTGCCTTAAGGTCAATCTGTTATACTGTAATCATCCGTTGGGTTATGATACATTCAGTATATAACTTATGGTGAAGCTATCTAGAACAATATTTGGACAAATTAGTTGGTGAATAAATACCCAACAACAGAGATGAAAAGTGAGCTATGATTGCCTCAAGACAATAATAATTCAGTTTAAAGTAGACATTAGTCAATCAACATTCCTTCTAACACAAACATGAATTCAGTATGCTAGGAGCCATATGGCTACAATTGACCTAGTTTCTCATGAAAAGGAAGCAAATATCCTATCCACTGTACTATCTCTCCAGAACCAATAATAATATATTCTGTTATAAATTACCCAAAAACTGTTAATTTATTCAGAAATTGTGATACTGAACCAGAATTAGTAGACAAAATTGCTACTTTTATTTGTCTATTTCTCTGTACATAAAATGTTTGGAACACTGTGATAAGATATTCAAATGAACTATTTAAATCTGGATATTTTCTGTATAAACTTCAATTTATGCCATTCATTATTGCACATTAGAACCATAATTATGTTTTAAGTCAACCAATACAGAGTAATCATAGTTAAAGAGCAATAGTAATAGCTAAATGCATGGAACACTGAATTTACTAAATAGGGTATGTATAGAATTATCTCCTTTTATATATCCAGCACAATAAAATACATACTATTGTGTGGTGTGGAATTGTCTCACTCAAATTCATGTACCTGAACCCTGTGAATGTGATCTTATTAGGAAATAGGGTTTTTGCAGATGTAACTGAATTAAGGTAAATTTTTACTGGATTTGGATAGACTGAATTAATGGAACTATTATTCTTATAAGATCAAAATTTGTGCACAGAGACACAGGTGAAGAATGTCATGAGAACACAAAAGCAAATACTAGAATGAGATAACTGCAGAACAAGGATGGTATAAATTACTGGCAATCACCAGAAGGTAAGAGAAAGTCAGGTAATAATTCTTCTCAGTTTTAAACATGTAAAGTACTCAAATAAATGGAAAAATAACAATTTGATTTCTAACAATTTGATTCTAGAATAAATGTTCTCATTGGCATTCATAGAGATATAAACCATTATCTATGTCACTAACAGGAATTATTGAGGGTACATTATAAAGCACATGTATACTCTACTTAAATAACAACATTATTTAACTCTCTAGTAAAATCTCTGGGAAATTATCTATACTGCACCTTCAATGCACAAAACTAGGCTAGCTTTCATGTTTTATCTTCCTAAATCGAGTATTGTGGTAATGTCTTTCCTTTTAGCATTTTTTCTGGTGATCTGTTTGAACACAGCATGGGATGTAATCTAGAAAATCTTTATTGACTATTTCTAACCAGTCTAAGTTAGCATTTTTACTAGCCCATGGTAGAATATGTGGTTTTGATTTACTATTTCCATAATAAATAGTAATTTTATTTACTATATTCCACAACATAATATATACTATAGTAGCACTGTCGTCCCATTGTTCATAAATTTGCTCAAGTGGGCACCAGTAACATCTTCATTGTGAGACTTATTGTTACTTTTTTTGGCACATCGAATAGGCCACGGGGAGCTTGCCAGGCTCTACCATGCAGGTGGGATACTCTTGGTAGCTTTCCAGGCTCTCCGAGAGGGACAGAGAAATCAAACCTGGGTTGGCTGTGTGCAAGACAACGCCCTACCCGCTGTGCTATCTATAATAAATTGTGATTTTTGTGATTTACTATTTTCCATAGCATAATATTTACTTTTAAATTACATAAAACTCCACTCTACCCTTCTTTACACCTGCTCTGAACACCCAAAGAACACAGTGGTATGCTTCCTTCTTCCCATTCTCAGTAATACAATCTCCAGCAAAGTGAATTCCTAAATGTTGGTAAGTCACTGTCACTGTCACTGTCATCCTGTTGCTCATGGATTTGCTCGAGCGGGTGCCAGTAATGTCTCTCATTGAGAGACTTATTGTTACTGTTTTTGGCATATCCAATACGCACGGGTAGCTTGCCAGGCTCTGCCAGTTGGTAAGTACTGAATTAAAAAATCATTGACTGTCATATTTCATGTTCAATAATGCAATTGTTTTAAATTACATAGAAAATAATGACATTTGCAAGATTATTCCAGGTTCTGTACTCAGGATTACTCCTGGTGGTACTTAATGGGCCCTAAGCAGTGCCAGAGATATAAACCGGGGTCAGCCACATACAAGGCAAGTGCCACACCTGACCGAGATCTGTGAATTCTTAAGCTCCAGAATTCTCAAGAAATACATTTCTGTGCCTTGAAACCACTTAAATGGTGGTACTTTATTATGATGACCCTAGAAAATCTTTACAAGTATCTTGATTTAGAATGTAACGTCAACAAATTCTGTTAAAGTCCTCCTTCCTTCTAAAGCACCTGTTAGGCGTTCACAGCACTCGACTCCTTAAGACTTTATAGTTACCACAATAGCTTTGGAGTCAAATGAAGTTATCATTAGAAAATAAGTTTGAACTTGACACGTTAACATACAAATATTCCAATAACTCTTTTGTTAAAACACAATTATGACATATTGAAGTGGAATGCAGCTACCTCTGGGGAAAAGGGCACTGATGGAAAACAGACTTGCGCTTTCATCTGGATGAGCTTTCACCCCAAGCTTCCCCACAGTGTGAAATACATTCCAATTTATAAGCTCTAGAAAGTGTCTCACATGCCCAAGAGTTGCAACAACAAAGGAGCATCCTTTACCAATTAGATGTTTCTGGTTTTCGTTTCATAAGACCCATGTGAAAAATAATCTGTGAATGTTGATGAGAGTTTCGGCTTCATATCTCAAGTCTGCTAAAAACGTAATTAATATTACATTAGCCTTTGGAGCTAAGGTCTAGAATATAATACATTTCATCTTACAAACAAAACCAGGGGGATGTGAAACTGACCAGATCAGCAGGTACAAACCCACAACCTTTAACCATCCCCTGGAGAATGGGGTACTAATCTTGCAAAGAATATCACCATGATTAAATGTAACAAGAGCAGATACCAAGAATGCACTGCCACAGAGGGACCTCAGCCAAAGTGCAAAAGTATGCTGTGTGTCTTGGGAAACTTCTCACCTCTTGGTAAACTCCTAATCAGCCCTCAGGCATCCAGTTCCCTCAAGAAGCCCTCTGACTGCCCCAGGCTGCCCTCACCCCCTGCAAACCCTTATTCTCCCATGCAGGAGTAGCTGCCACTACAGTTTCAAACTCAAACTTCCTTTCAGTTCCACATCTCAATCCAAACTCCAGTTTCCAATAAGTAGCCAATTTTGGCAGGACACATGCAAAATTCTAATCTGTTAATCTGATTAAATTAATTCAAAGTAAATTGTGATGCTTAACAGCCTACGCATTCCCCCCCCACCCCCCTGGGAGAAACTTGGTGCTTGACAGTATCATTGAGAGAACATAAGGAGATACACTGAACTGAAAACTTTCTGCATGTCCTTTGTTCATACTCCAATTTCTTGTTTTCTCTTTTGCTTTTCCCCCTGCCTTCCCCCTTTCCTTATTTCAGTCTTTCTCCTTAAAACCATCGCCTCTCTTTTCTCTTGTTTACTCCTGCCTTTCATCTCTGCTCTCTTTCTTAATCCATAACATAGTCTTTCCTCTTGTATGGGATTTCATCTATAAATTCTCTTCTAGATAGCAATTAAAACAATCTGTTTTTCCCAAGGCAAATGCCACTGTCCAGTTCACCAGTGTTGCAGTATCTGCTTACTAGTCTCTTTTATTGGTCACAGATTTAAATCTGCAATGAAAAAAGATAATCCAAGTAAGATTTGGGATGGTGGTTTTTTTTTTTTACTTCCCTAAGAATCTGTCCCGTGTAGTGGATAGTGTATACAGGTAGAGTGCTTTCTGTGCACAGAGACAACGTGGACGATTTCATCCTCAGCACTGTTTACAGTCCCTGGGGCCTCACCGGAAGTTATGTCTGAGAACAGAGCCAGGAGAAAGACTTCAGTATTGCAGGTGTTGGTTGAGCCTAACCCTGGAAAAATCCTTCTCATGTGAAAATTAACTATTCTTGAAATAGCCTATCCAAAACAACTAACCTGAGGTTCTTTAGCTACACTGTTACCACCTTCTCTAAGGAGTGATACTTTTAGTTATTTATGAATGTGATACAGTAGTAAAAAGCATATACTTATTATTATTAGTTATTCATTTATAATACATTTAATAAGGGATACTCTGGTTCGTCTTTTTCTATCATCCATCAAAATATATTAATGGGATTTATTCCTGTCAGATGAATTTTATAGGACACTGGATATAGTTATTCATTTGCCCTCAACAAAATAAAATTATAAAGTGGGTATTTTTATATACTTGATTTAAAACATTATGGAAGACTGCAGTTTAGAGAATTTTGAGGAACTCGCTCAGGATCATAAAATAGATAAAACATATTTTAAAATCACTGAGAAGATTGTGTAACATCTGCACCACCAGGAATCTAGATTCAGCCAAGTTCTGATTCAAAAGTTACAGGAGCTGGAGTGATACCACAGTGGGTAGGGCATTTGCCTTGCATGCGGCTGACCTGGGTTCGATTCCCAGCATCCCATATGGTCCCCTGAGCACCACATGGGTAATTCCTGAATGCAGAGCCAGGAGTGACCCCTGTGGATCGACGGGCGTGACCCAAAAAGCAAAAATAATTAAATAAATATTTTTTTGAAAGTTACATAGCTGAATCAATATTATCTCTAGCATAACCTATAATTATCTGAATATGTGGGGAAAATTTGGAGTTAGATTAATGCTTCATGATTACTGTATATGGAAAACAAACTTCTGATGGTACTATAAATTAACCCCAGACAGACAAGTAACCAGGAGGAGTAAACATTTGTATTTCGAGGTCATATGGAAGCTCAATTTCTAGTTTTTGAAAGCCTGTCCATATTGTTTTCAGAAAGGCTGGGCCAGTCCGCATTTCCACCATGAAAGCTTATAACTATCTCACAGCGATTCAATAAAATTTTAAAAAAAATTGTATTGCTTCAAGATAATTTTCTCCAATTCTCTATAGTGGTATGTCGACAAAGGCATTGAAGTCAGACTTGGCAACCTTATGAATGACACTGCTGGTGGAAGAGTAGTAAACCTGGATAAAGACAGATGGAAAGTAATATCTCCAGTCGTCCTAGCCAGCATGTGAAAGAGAAAATGAGGCATTCTAAATAATGTAACACAGAAAGGAAGAATGCAATATAGATTCTTATCAGAATCAAAGTCATGCAATTTAAGAAATAGCCAATATAATTAGTTAAATATTTATTTCTATTAAATTAACTGCTTGGGCTAGAGTGATAGCACAGTGGTAGGGTGTTCGCCTTTCATGTGGCTGACCCATGTTCTACTCCTCCACCCCTCTCGGAGAGCCCGGCAAGCTACCGATAGTATCGCGTCCGCATGGCAGAGCCTGGCAAGCTACCCATGGCGTATTGGATATGCCAAAAACAGTAACAGTAAGTCTCACAATGAGAGACGTTACGGGCGCCCTCTCGAACAAATCGATGAGCAACGGGATCCTTCCATCCTTCCAAATTAACTGCTTAAAACTCTCTGTTAAATACATCTAAATAAACTATCACAAGATAATAGATCATTTAAGTGAAAAGACTAAGATAAATAGCAAAGGTGAGTATTTCAAATCATATAATAAATACCTCCTAGTATTAAAAAATTCACATAAATACAAAATTATATGAGCAGAAAGGTGCATTTCTTTTCTTAATTATTCAGTTCTCCTGATAATAACTGTGACTCTGAATGTTGTTTCAAGACTTTTTTTTCTTAAAGAAAAGTACTCAATTATCTTGATGTTGGAAGGCACAAGAACTAAAATTCTACTTCTATATATTTGTATATATCCACACATGGCTATAATGTACTACTAAAGAGATATGGCTACAAAAAATAGTGCTAGGGTTTGGAAGAACAAGACGCAGTTATAAGATGCCAAGTCCGGCACTGCATGTCTCTCTTGAAGAGTGATGGTCCTAGTGATCCCTGAGAACTCCTAGAGTGATGACCGTGGCACGCAAGCCCAAGCACCACAGCGCAATACTGAAAGAGACCCCAGCAACACTCGGAGGCCCCTACAAAAAAGAGAGCGCTCTTTCTTTATCAATTATGCTATAACATAATTTTATTTTCCCTAAAAGATATTAAGAAATATATTCAGTCAGAACATCATGTCCTGCCATAACCCCTTTTAAAAATGTAACCTAATATCCTACTCTTCTTTTTCCTCTTCTGTAAGTTATTTATTCATGTTTTGTCTTTGTCTCAAGCTAGGTTTTCCCATATTTATAAGCACCACCTGATGTAATTAAGGATCCATATTCCAACTCACAACTATTTCTGCTTGATTTTCTTTTAACTTCAACCCACTGATATTTATGCTTGATTTTCTAATAAATTCAAGCTTATAGCAATGTCTGGCATATTTAATTATGGGAATAGATTGTGTTTTTCTCTATTATCTTGAAGAAATACAATTCTTAAGACTTGGGAAAATGTTCTTTATCCAATTACTTCTCATACATTTCACATTGTATATTTGAGGGGACTGGGTAAGAAAGGAGATCTGAGACCAAATGGCTAAATTTAAAATACCCTGAGGACCATAGTTGAGTATGTAAATGTTTAATAAACTCAAATTTCCAGTTATGCTGGCCAAAAGTTTATGTTCAAGATATATTAACTGACCATTTAAAAAGTAAATCCTAAATGTTGGAGTAGGTGGTTAAGCCAAGCATTCCTTTGAGAATTCTTAGGAAAAATTCACTAAAGGAATCAGTGTGAGTGGGGTCAACTATGCAACAGCAGCTATATTTTTTTTTATCCTTTTCTGCTTATCCCTCTTGGCACCAATGAGACCACTCTGTAAGGAGAAATTTTGCAGCTGGGCAGAAGAGACAAGCATCTGGCAAAGAAATAAAACCAGAACTCGAAGAGCAATATTTGGCCTTCTCGATTGATCTTATTAAATTTCAGTGTTTTCTTCTGGAAAAGAGATTCATGATGAGAAGAAAAATATTTTCAAAAAGCTCGTCTGGCATAATGACTAAAGCTGATATGTGGAGAAATATCTAGTAGGGACAGGCAGTTAACACAGGAACTTCCTTGCACTCATCAGAAACCATCATAACCTCCCTGTCTCTGCAGAAAAGGAACTACCCCAAATCTAAATATTTCTTTACCATATTTAATATCTCACTGACATGCCTATTTATTTGAGAAGTCTACCCTTCTCTAAAGCAGTGGCACTAAGGGTAGACTCTTGGCTCAGAGCTCAGAGATCACTGCTGGCAGGGCTCAGGCAACCATCAGCAGTTACTGGGATTGAACCCAGATCTGCAAGGTACAAGGCAAGGGTCCTCAGCCCTGAATTATCTCTCCACAGTCCTAGTGATCCCTGAGAATCACTAGGTATACTAATCTCACTCATTAGTACTAGTGTACACTAGTACTAATGAGTGAGATAAAATTACCAGATGATATGAATACAGTCTAATTAAAAATTGTTGTTATAAGAATTCTGTGAAACTATGTTAACTGCTGAAAAACAAAGTAATAAGTGTCTTATGAGAAAAATATAAATGGAGGTGGGAGGCAATATTTTTTAACTAGCAAGAGAAGGATTTAATGCAGAAGGTAGAGAAATAAATTTGAAATTAAGATAAAGAAAAAATGTAACTGAGACTGAACTAGTATTTCTATTTTTGTGAGGGAAAACAAATGAGAAAATAAATAAACAAATATAAAGCCAATTCTAGATGGATTAGAGATCAATATTCACATAGAATGAGTCGATGCAGTATTAAAAATTCCATAGATACATTTTCTAAAAACAAAAACCTCATATGATAACAAAAAATCTATAGAGATTTTGCAAGATGATTGATCAAAGCAGAAAAGAGTTTACAATTTTTATTTATTCACATTTTCAAATTTCTGGGTAGGGTGCTTGCCTGGCACATGACTGACTTGGGTTCATTCCCTGGAACTCCATATGGTCCCCCAAGCACAGGAAGGAGTAATTTCTGAGCGCAGAGACAGAAGTAAACCCTGAGTATTGCCAGGTGTGTGTCCTCAAAGTATCAAAATACAAAACAAAACAAAAAGACAAAATAAGAATCTTGAAATTTAGTTTGGGGTTTAGAAAATCAGAAATGTAAAAATTCCAACAGAAAACTTTAAATAATTTTTATTTTGTAGAATAACTACAATTAGAAAGAAAGAACATGGATAAAAATTTTATATGCAATATCACCTGTGATAGTAATTAAGTATATGCAAACTAATCTTCCTTCAAACTTTTTATTCTAATCACACTTGTTCTAAATTAATAGGAACATGTTAGATGAAAAATTTTTGTATCATCAATAATTTCTTAAAACTTTGATAAAAATCTCACTTGTCTCTAAAGAAAACAAGAAATATCAATGTACACTACACAATCATTCATAGGATTACTCATTATTTTATATAAAGTTTACTCATTGGTTCCAACCTAAGGAGTTGTATTCTTTCAAAAGGAAGTCCCTAAGTAAATAAAGTGGCACTTGCAAATGGTCTGAAATTTGAGTGAAAGATGAGAGATTGAGTTGTGCCTCCAATACAACAGAAGCCTACTTTGTTTTCTAGGCTGCTGATAAGAAGGGAGGAGCGGCTATAGAGCTTGGAGAACCTCTCCTCTTGCTCTAGAAATGATGACTGTCCTCTTAGGAAACCTTCCAGACTTTCCTGAATAGAATGAGGAGTGAAAATAAACTTAGGTCATAAATATGTCTAAGGCTTATAACAGAGAACACAGCATGAAAGAAAGCAGCCTAAGATATCACCTTCTAAATGAAATATAGCTAAATAGCTTTTGTAAACCAATAAGCATTATAAGCTTTATGATACATGTTTAAGCAGATGCATATTCCTGTTGAGTGGCTTAAAAATCCTTACTCGTAACAAATCTTACGAGACTCCAAAGTAATTTTATAAAACAGAGTTATAACATTAGAAATAATCTTAAGAAATTCAAAGGTATTAGGTATGCACATATGAAAGTTACCTATCTTTTATACCACTTTCATCTATCTATCTATCTATCTATCTATCTATCTATCTATCTATCTATTATCTATTCATCTATCTAAGGAGATCACTAGAAGTGGGATAACAAGAATAGCAACTCTATTATCCTGTGATCCTGATTCACAACTGCTTCAAATATCAACTACCACAAGTCAATATTTCATGTTTGCAATTAATCATATGATACTCCAAATGAATCATCAGAAAGTTGCAGGCCTATTTGGCACTCACATGCCTTCTAAAGTGAGCACTGCATCCTCATCTCTGCTCAAATCTTGACGTTGAGAATTTTCTTTGTCTCAGAGGTAGCAACAAATTCATTCAAAGCAATTTTATTAGAAAACCTGTATTTTAGTATCTATCTACAAATTTTCCCCAAACTAATTTTAAGGAATGTTTTCATTATGTACTAAAGGATTTAGGCCCAGAAACAGCCAGTGCATTAGCAGACTGTCATTAAGGAGTCTGATGTTTTATTGAATGCTGTCAAGCTACCAAAATGTGAGAATTCACCTTTGGAAAGTGTTATATTTGCATTTATTCTTTTGTCCTTAGGCTGTGTTGCTGTTATTTATAAAATACAATCAATTGCAATGTTAAGAAGTTCTAATGAGATAAATTAAGCAAACAGAGAGCAGCGACCTTTTTGATCTGCCGCTTTACTAGTCGAACAACAGTAAGTCATAAATAAGTTGATTTTGTTTCCACTGTATCAGTATCCACTAATTTCTTTAAATAAAACCGATTTACTCTAGTCACTGGCCAAGATTGTACTTTGAGTAGCTGAGTGTAACTAAAAATTATTAGCTAGGGATTCACAACTATTTTTATTCTACTTGTACCTGACCATACTATGAATGAACGAACGAATGAACGAACAAATGAATGAATGAATGAATGAATGAAAAAAAAATGGCAATGTTCACTGGGTTACAGTATAGCATTATCATTCTGGAATAGTTTAAAATGTCCAGGAGACTAGCTAAGCAAAACAACATAAAATAAATAACCATAACAAGGAAAACAGTAAACCATGTCTGAGGTTTCAATCAAAAAAATCAATATATAAGGCAATAGGCTCACTTATGAGTCAAAAAGTTCATTGTCTATAGTTATAAAACAGTGAGAAAAATATTCCAGACTCCCAACAAATAATAATAAGACGTGAAACAATAAAAACAGTTCAAACAGGAGAGATAATTCTTTTTTAATTTATCAGGCAGGGCATGACTGAGGTAGAATTTCAATCATACCTGAATGAGAAACTCAGCATGTAATAGGAGAAATAAGTAAGTGAATTTTAACCTCATCTCTGATCTGGGAGTACAATAGGAGAATAAAAAGTTCCTGTTTATAAGGGAGAATTAATGTTTTTACCTTGAGAGCTAATTGAATTTGAAGTACCTTTGGGAAATTCAGACCCAAAGTTTAGAATGAATAGCTAAAGTCATATGCACAAAGATGATAATTGAAGTTTTGGGAACCTTTGAAACAGCACTAAAAATTGAGTGCAATTGTGAGGGAATAAATCTATAATAATAGCTATAATTAAAAATAAGAGAAGATGAAAGTGAGAAAAACATTGTGTTAAACAGTGGCAGAAACAGTAACAAATATATTTCAGATATTACCTCTGAGCTCAGTTTCATTAAAGCAGGCTCTGACTAACATTAAATTATGCACAAAGCTTGCAGATTCATCTATCGTTAGAAATCCAAATTATCAGTCTGGAAATGGCACTTTTAAAACCTTTATTTTACTTTTAGCATACAAGGTGGTAATTGAAGCATTTTCATTTTTTAAAATAAAAAATAATGATCAAGGCCCATTTTGAACTTATAATGTAATTCATTATTGAGTATTTACGTTGTGCAACGCATTATACACATCATTGGGAGAAATTGTCTCATTATAAAAGTGCTTCAAATAACCATATTTCATGAAATATGTACCACTTTTCCAAATAGCTAATATTTTATGGAATGTCTTACAATGAAGAAGCAAATCTTGTTGAGACATAGACAGTAGAAGAATCATTTGAATTACCTTCAGAAATCTGGACAAATTGCTTTCTAGAGAAGAAAGAAAAAGTAAAGGAAGGTGCTCTAAATTCAGGTTCCTTTGAAAGAAGCAAAGATTTTGAAAAGAAATTCTATATGTGAACATATTTTGCCAAGAAAAATAATTTATGTGGTCATAGGTTTTTTTTTTTTTTTTTTTGCTTTTTGGGTCTCACCCGGCGATGCACAGGGGTAACTCCTGGCTTTGCACTCAGGAGTTACTCCTGGTGGTGCTCAGGGGACCATATGGGATGCTGGGGATCGAACCCGGGTCGGCCGCGTGCAAGGCAAACGCCCTACCCGCTGTGCTATCGCTCCAGCCCCTGGTCATAGGTTTATGATGATATCATTCTAGTTATTGAAGTCAAACAATATGGAAGAAGTCCAGTACTGGAAATCCAATGAGCAAAAGAGTGTTAAAATAATTTGAAGTTTTAAAGACCCTCAAGTACACCAATAAATGATGCAATAATTATGTAAAATATGCTCGTAAATACTAACTACTCACTCATATATAGCACTCTAGCATCGTCACCCCATTGTTCATCGATTTGCTCCAGCAGGCAAACAGCCTGCAGATTTATTTTGTTTTGGCATATCGAATACACCATGGGTAGCTTGCCAGGCCTTGCCAAGCAGGAGGGATACTCTCGGTAGCTTGCAGGCTCTCTGAGAGAGACAGAGGAATCAAACCTGGGTCGGCCGTATGCAAGGCAAATGCCCTACCAGATACCTAAGGTCATTTATATTTTAATGCTTTGCTGAACTTTTTGTTCCTAAATTTAGTATATATTCATATAACACAGACAATAAAATATAGATTTGTAGGTGCCTGTTCCAAAGTACTCCTGCCAAACAAATACCCAGGATGTTGTTTTTTAAAAAATAATGCTCTACACCACTGGAACCTAGCTACAGCCATGCTCGACACTTTCAGACAAGCCTCATACATGAAGGTACCGGCAGAGGAACCCAGGTGTATGTAATCTCATCAACGGCCAACATCCAGAGACTTAGAAACGCTCGGCTGCAAAGCGGCCTTGAGATATCTTGTAGCCTGCTTCTCCCTCTAGGAGAAACTGGCATTCTTCTGAGAGTTTCCTGCCCACTTGGGACAGCCTTGCAAGCTTCCCATGGTGTATTCATATGCTAAATCCAGTAACAAGCTGGATCTCATTCCCCTGACTCTGAAAGAGCCTCCAGTGTGACATCCTTGGGAGGGCCAAGTGGAGAGAGACTTCAAAGATCTCAGGGAAAGGACAGATGAGACATTACTGACCCCGCTCCAGAAGAGAAATCGACGATTAACAGGATTTCATGATTCGTATTTTGTGAATGCTTTAGTAGCCAAAGACGTACCACCCTCTTCTAAATGGTCAATAATTCAGATTGCACTAGAGATTCCAAGATTAGCATCAAACTCTACACTCAAGTTTACAAAACCAAAAAATTCTTTGTTAATTGGATATGGATTTTTTGCTAGCAACAGTTGCTAAAGAGCTTTAGAGAATTTTAACAGCACTTGCTCAATGAAGTATCATTCCATAATACATTAGTTGTTCTGATATAAAACATAATAAGGTGAGTATATATTGGGTTAAGGAAGGTTAATCAGATTCCTTTATTGTAGGACTTATCAGAATATTAAAACACTCATGAGAACAATCACATTAGAGGGGGGTATATAATATTCATTGTAACACAAGCCCAAAAGAAATTTAATGACACACGTATTTTTGAGAACATGCATTAGAAAATTGCACCAGATGGATCACTGATTCAATTCCTGTTAAGTCTTTCACAGTTTGGATGGAATTTCTTAACTCACTGTCTATGAGAAAAGAGGACTTTATCCAAAACAATTTGATTTTGCATGCCTGTAGTTATTGCAATTCCAGATTTTTCAGAAAACATGTCTTACTGAAAATTCTTTTCTCTTTGCAAAAAAAAAAAAAGTTCCTAAGTGAAATTAGTGGGAAAAGGTCATGAACAAATATGTCCTTTCATGCCAATTTGTCTGGGGTGAAGGGAAGTTGTTTTCTTAATGGAAATATTGTTTTCATCTTTCAACATGGTTAAATCATTTGAAATGGTCACTTAAGTTATGTCATAACTAAAATGAAGAAACGTGGCGACAGAAAATTACAAATGCAAGCTACTAGATACATGCTAATGAAATAAAATATTAAAATGTAGTATGTTTAAAATATGTTATGTACTTCAAAGATCTTTAGGTGGTGTTACCAGCTAGTCATAAACTGGTATGACCATAAAACATGACTACATAATGTTAATACATTGAAATTTCAGTTTGCAGATATAAAATATAATGAAGACCTCAATGCTAATCATATTATGATTTAACAATGCAAGAATTAAAAGCAAAGAAACACCCAGAACTAGTTTTATTTGAATGTGTTGCTGATACCTTATTCCTAGTGTGCCCCCCACTTCTTCCATAATTTCAAAATCTACAGAAGATTAAAAAAAAGCCTTCTAAAAGAACATAACATAGCTTAATCAAATGTTTCATAATAAAGGTTTCTTAGTATTAAGACAAAATATAGTCTCTTATCTAACAGTTCTATAATCAAGTTTTTCATATAAGTGACAATTTAGTTCTCTGTGATAGTCCCTTCTGTCTAATAAAATGTGACAGGTTTTAGGAACATTCAAGTCCAGACAAATACTGAATTTTATATTTGCAAATAAGAATGTATTCAATGTCTCTTCAACTCTCCAGTGCTATTCTATTTTCCCACTATTTTAGTTAAATTTCACATATCTCTATACTCAGTAAATACACGAGTAAGAAATATTAAAGTATTTAGAAAATGCTATAAGTAAAAGCTAATGGCCAGAAAAATATAGTAATTTGACATAATTTAATATTTAGATAAAAGATATTATTTAGAATAGGAAAAATAAGTTTTCTTATTTCTCTTTAATATTTAATAATGTTCTTTGCAACAACAAGTAGGGTATTTGCCTTGCACGTGGCCAACCCAGTTCGATTCCTACACCACTCTCGGAGAGCCCTGCAAGCTACCGAGTGTATCTTGTCCACATGGCAGAGCCTGGCAAGCTCCCCAGGGTGTATTTGATATGGCAAAATCAGTAGCAATAAGTCTCACAATGGACACAGTACTGGTGCCCGCTCTAGCAAATCGATGAGCAAGGGGATGACAGTGACAGTGACAGTGGCCCTATTCCACGACTGATATATTGATCCCATGAGTGACTCTCAGGCACTTGAGCACAGCGGGAGAAGTTCTCATAAACAAATTGCACTTCTGTTGAAATTTTTCTATAAGGCAGCCACAAACTAGAGGATAAATAAATAAAGAGCCTCCCATTTACAATGACATCAGAAAAAGAAGTATCTAAGAAGAAACTTTATAAAGAAGGTAAAAAATCTGGTACATCAAAAACTGTAAGTCAAAGCCACACCCACACATTACCTCTAGAGTCACACCCACATATAACCTCTAAGCTCATCTATTGGTTTTGCCTCAGAGACTCATAAATAGATCTCAAAAGAGGTCAACTAGCCACAAGAAATGTTTGGGCGCCCGTTTGTGGCTGAGACATCCTGGAAACTCCAGAGGGTGTGAGACCAACACCAGACCAAACAGACCTCTAGCTCCCATACTCCATGCCTCTGGCTGAACTCCACTGTGTCTGACCCAGAATCACTGTGAAAGTTACTTTCTTAATTGAATCACCTAGAGATACACAGTTACAAAGCTGTTATGGTTGGGTGTCAGTCATACAATCTTCCAACAACCATTCCTCTACCCATTTACATGACCACTAGTGCCCCCAGTTTCCCTCCTGCTAACCTCCTTCCCACCTAATTGCCTCTATATCAGGTACTTCCCTCCACAAACACACTCCCCCGTCCCTCCTTTTCTCCTTTTGGGCATTATGTTTTGCAATACAGTTACAGAGAGGTTGTCATGCTCATTCCTTTATCTATATTCAGCATGCAGTTCTTATTCAGACTTATCATTTCCAACTCTCATTGTCATAGTGATCCTTTCTCTATCCCAACTGCCCTCTTCCCCATCACTTGAGACAGGCTTCCAACTGTGGACCAATCTTCCTGGCCATTGTTTCAATGGTCCTTGGGTATTAGTCTCATACTATGTTTTTATATATCCCACAAAAAAAAAGAGTGCAATTATTTTATGCCTGTTGCTCTCCTTCTGACTCATTTCATTCACCATTATACTCTCCATGTACATCCATTTATAAGCAAATTTCATGACTTCATTTTTTCCCTTTGGCTGTGTATTTCATTGTGTACATGAACCATGGTTTCATTAACATGTCATCTGTTCTCAAACACTTGGGTTGTTTACAGATTCTGGCTATGGTATATAGTGCTTCAGTGAATAGATACTTGGGATAAAGAAGATGGGAGGCATCACCTTCTCCAACTTCAATCTGTATTACAAATCAGTAGTCATTAAAACAGCATGATATTGGAATAAAAACAGAATCACAGACCAATAGAACAGAGTAGAATATCCCGACACAGACACCCAAATATATGATTACTTAATCTTTGAAAAAGAAACAAGAGAAGAGAAATGGAGTAAGGAAAGCCTTTTCAATAAGTGGTGCTGGGGTAATTGGGCAAATACATGCATAAAAATGAACTCATACCTCTATGTAATGACAGACACAAAAAGTCACATCAAAATGGACGAAAGACCTCAATAGCAGACCTACATCAATAAGGTACATGGAGGAAAATGTGCCAAACCCTCCATGACATTGAAGCTAAAGGTATCATCAAAGATGAAACATCATTGACCAACATCATTGACCAAGCAAGTTAGATCGAAGATAAAAAAATGAGACTACAGTGATCTAAGAAGCTTCTGCACCTCAAAAGAAACTGTGACCAAGATACAGACAAAGCCATAGAATGGGAAAAATTATTTACTCAATACCCATCAGATAAGTGGTTGATATCCAAGATATATGAGATACTGGTAGACCTTTTACAAGGAAAAATAAAAATAAAAAATAAAACATCCAACCGCATCAAAAAATGGGGAGAAGAAATAAACAGAAACTATCTCAAAGCCTCACAGGGAAATTAAGTGGCTGAAAATTCAGATATGCCAAAAATTCAGATTGCCTCTGACTGAAATCTCCAGGCTTTCTAGGAGTCAGGATAGGCTACCTCTCCCCCCTCCCCACTACCTTCCTGTACTTCTGGAACCCTGGCAGTTACGTCCATACTCTGAAGCTGCCACCCAGTTAAAAGTTTAACTCCAGCTCTACTGCCAATTAAAAATTCTGGATTTCCTGGAGCGCATGGCCAAGACCTTTTCAAATGGTACAATACTGATAATCCAGTAGTAGCACACCAGACTGGATGGGATATAACATAGAAGGCAACTAATCTTTACTAACAAAACATTGAAACAGAAGGCTTAACCTGTAGCAACATTTTAGTAACTCCTCATACAAAGCCTTAATGTCTCCATGGTGAGTGACAACAATTTACACTAATTTTCTTTTAAGGAAACACTTTTAATCAATATGTTGGCAATTTATTGATAACACTATAACTGTCACCCGTTGCTCATCGATTTGTTTGAGCGGGCACCAGTAACGTCTCTAATTGAGAGACTTATTGTTACTGTTTCTGGCATATCCAATACGCCATGGGTAGCTTGCCAGGCTCTGCCGCATGGTCTCGATACTCTCGGTAGCTTGCCGGGCTCTCCGAGAGGGGTGGAGGAATGGAACTTGGGTAAGCCTCGTGAAAGGCAAATGCCCAACCGCTGTGCTATTGCTTCGCCCCAACAAGCAATATAAAAAAATTATTATGCTATGGGGATGGATTTAAGGGGTAGTTGAAAAAAATGGAGACAATGCTGGAGGGAAGGTGATAGTGATGGTGGGGTTTGTGCTGGAATATTGAATGTCTGTAAGAAATCATCATGAACAACTCTGTAAACCACAGTGTTTATATAAAGTGTAGGGGCATTTAAAAATTATGTATTTAGGCCTTACTTATTTCATGTAATCTCCAAAATATCTTAGCACAAAATTTTTAAAGAGTTTTATCAATGACAAGAAAAAGATGATTATTACCATGGTGATATCCAATGATGAAATAAAATAGAATGCACTATACTTTAGATTCCAGAGTTGAAAACTTACTTATAGAAATGAAAATAGGCATTTTATCACATTGACTGGTTTTAATTTCCTATTTACATAGGTTAAATCATATAGCAATCACAAATTGGCTCTGATTTATTTTCTGATCGTTCTATTTGCCATTCCTTTAAGTTTGTTGGAATAAGTAATATGAATCAAATCTGTCATGTGCCTATGGGGGGTATGTTGGGAATGGGAGGAAAGCTGGGGACGTTGGTGGAGGGAAAATCACACTGGAAAGGTTGGAACAGCAAATGCCTGAAACAACTGTTTTACGAACAACTTCGTAAATCATGGTGTCTAAATAAAAATGATTTTTTAAAAAAAAAACTGTAAGTCCTGTTAAAAGAAACAGATGAAGACACCTGAAGGAAAAAGACATACTGCACTAGTAGATTGTAACAACTAATTCCATTAAAATGATAATTCTATCAAAAGCTCTAAACAGGTTCAGTTCAATCTTCATCAATAACTTAATAATATTCTTCAGGTAAAGAGATCAAATATTATGAAAATTCATATGCTGAAACAAAAGACCTCCAATAGACAAAGCATTTTAGACAAATATAAATATAAAAATCCTTCTCTTTACTTCAAACTAATCAATAAAGTTATAATATCCAAAACAACCTGTTATTGATGTCAAAACAGAGATGAAAATAAATGGAATCTCCAATTCAATATAGGACTGAAAGTTCTGGCCATAGAAGTTAGACCAGAAAAGAGATATCAAGGACATACAGATAGAAAAGGAAGAAGTCAAGCAATCACTATCTGTGAAAGATATGATACTGTACTTAGAAAATCTTAAAAACTCTACAAAATACCTCCTTTAGAAACAATATGCTTGCATTGGCAGGCTACAAAATCAACACCCAAAAGTCCATGGCTTTCCTATAAACAAATAATAAAAGAGAAGAAAGAGATATTAAAAATAATCCTGTTCACAATAATCCCCCCAAAAATTAAATACCTCAGAATCATCTTAGCAAAAGAGGTGAAGGACCTATACAAAGAAAATTACAGAACCTACTTCAAGAAAAATAAAAGGACACTAGGAAATGGAGACACATCCCCTGCTCATGGATAGGGAGAATTAACATTATCAAAAAAAAAAACCACATTATCAAAATGGCAATACTCCCTAAAGTACTATACAGATTTAGTGCATTCTCTATCAGAATATCCATGATATTCTTCAAAGAAATAGACAAAACACTCCTGAAATTCTTATGGAACACTAAACCCCCACGAATAGCTAAAGCAACCCTTGGGAAAAAGAAGATGGGTGGCATCACCTTCCCCAACTTCAAACTGTACTACAAAGCAGTAGCAATTAAAACAGCATGATATTGCACTAGAAACAGAACTGCAGACCACTGGAACAGTTGAATATCCTGTCACAGACTCTCAAATATATGATCACTTAATCTTTGACAAAGGAGCAAGAAATGTGAAGTGGAACAAGGAAAGCCTCTTCAAGAAGTGGTGCTGGGAAAACTGGGCAGATAACTGCAAAAAAATGAACTCTGACATCTGTCTAGCGTCAGGCACAAAAATCAGATCAAAGTGGATTAAAGACCTCAATATCAGACATGAATTCATAAGGTACATGGAGGAAAACATAGGCAGAACCTTACATGACATTGAAGCTAAATGCATTTTTAAGGATGAAACACCAAGCAAGTAGAAACAAACATAAACAAATGTGACTACATTAAATGAAGAAGCATCTGCCCTTCAAAAGAAACAGTGACCAAAATACAGAGAGAGCCCATGAAATGCGAAAGAATATTTAGCTAATACCCATCTGATAAGGAGTTAATATCCATGATATACAAGACACTAGTAGAATTGTACAAGAAAAAAAAACCCAATCCCATAAAAAATGGGGAGAAGAAATGAAAAGAAACTTCCTCAAAAAAGAAATTCAAATGGTCAAAAAGCACATGAAAAAATGTTCTACGTCGCTAATAATCAGGGAGATGCAAATCAAAACAACAATGAGATATCATCTTACATCACGGAAGCTGGCACATATCAAAAAGAACAAGAACAACCAGTGCTGTGGGGAGAAAGGTAGTCTCATTCGTTGTTGTTGGGAATGCCAACTGGTACAGTCTTTTTGAAAAACAATATGGACATTCCTCCAAAAACTAAAAACTGAGCTCCAATATTGAGTAATATCACTTTGGGAATATATCCTGGAGATGCAAAATGTACAGTAGAAATGACATCTGTACCTGTATGTTCATTGCAGCACTGTTCACAACTGCTAGAATCTGGAAACAACCTGAGTGCCAGAGTACAGATGATTGGTTAAAGAAACTTTGTACATATTTACGATGAAACAGTAAGCAGCTGTTAGGAAAGATAAAGTATGATGAAGTCATGAAATTTGCTTTTAAAGTGGATGGCCGTGGACAGTATCATGCTAAGTGAATTGAGTCAGAAAGAGAGGAACAGACGTAGAATGACTGAACTCATTTGTGAAATGTAAAATAACATAATATAAGAATGACACACAAGGACAGTAGACACAAGGACCAGGAATATTGCTCCATAAGTTGGAAGCTTTACTCATGAGTTGGAGGAGAAGGCAGCTGAAATAGAGAAGGGATCACTATGTCATTTATGGTTGGAGAAATCGTTTGGGATGGGAGATGTGTACTTAAAGTAGATAAATGGCCAAATGTGCTAGCCTCTTAGTATCGTTATTGCAAACCATAATGCCCAAATGTGGAGAGAGAGTATGGGGAAAATTGTCTGTCATAGAAGCAGGGGGGAGGTTGGAAAGGAGGTGGTATACTGGGGATATTGGTGGTGGAGAATGTGCACTGGTGGAGGGATAGGCGTTTTATCATTGTGTGACTGAAACTCAAACATGAAAGCTTTGTAACTATAAAAAAAAAGAAAAGAAATGGAGTAAAATTGAGAGCCCAGCATTAAATTCTTATATATCTGGGTAGTTAATTACTGATTTGTAAACCAAAAACATGAAATGGAGAAAAGACTTTTCAATAAATAATGTTTAAAAACCAGGAGAGCCAGGACCAGACTTATAGTAGAGTGGGTAGGGTGTTTGCCTTGCACAGAGCTGAGTCAGATTCAATCCTCACCATTGTATATGGTCCCCTGAGTTTGCCAGGTGTAATCCCTGAGCACAGATCAGAAGTATGCTGTGAGGACTGCCAGGTGTGACCCTCCAAATAAAAAAAATGAAAAAAAGCAAAACAAAACTCTCTATTAATCTGTAAAACAATAAAATGGAATCACTATCTCATACATGTCCAATGGAGTAGAGCTTTAAGTGTTCAATCAGAAGCCATTACATGCATTGAAGAAAATATAATCAAAATAAACTTCAACAATAATTGCCTCTGTGTTGTATTCAGGAATTTGACTGCAATGGAAAGAGAAAAAGAGCAACATCATACCAGGGACATCAGAGAACTAAACTTCTGCATAGCACAGACAAAAACCTCATTATTAAAATTGAAAACATAGTCAAATGAATGGGAGAAAATATTCAGATGCTATACAACCAACAATGGGACAATATTAAATTTATAAAAGAAATTCACAAAAGCCAACAATTAAAAAATAATGAGAAACTGAAGAAGAATAGTATGAGACAGATCAATAAAGAAAAAGACACGCATAGGGTCTACAAGCATATTTTTAAAAAATGCTCATTATCTAGCCAGAAAGTTGGCTCAAAAGCCCGAAGAGCATTCCTTGCCTACATAAGGTCACAAGTTCAAGTCCAGTACTGTTCATTCCCTGGGTACCACTATGTTCATCTCTAGAGGTCTAAAAAAATTGTGGGTGGCCCTGCTGACTCTAATAACCACCGAGTCAAGTTACTGGACCCAAATATTTAACTTCCCCCTCTCATTGACTGAGTATCACTAGGAGTGACAATCCCAATCCATGAATATTACTTAGAGGCATACCCAGGATTATTCATTATCACGTATTATCGGTTAAATTAAAAAACAAAATAACAATGAGATATTTCACACATGTCAGTACAGTCTCTATCAAAAAAGTTATGAAACAAAAACTCTTGGAGGGGCATGGGTAGAAAGAAACTTTCATATACTTTAGGTGAGAATTTAAATTGGTTTATCTCTATTTTAAAGAGTATGCATATTACTTAATATAATTTAAATGGATCTACCATATGATCTAGCAATACAATCTAGCAACTATACTCCTAGACATGCACTCAAAGAATGGCAAAACAGTATTTCAAAAACACCAATGTGCATGGTGGTGCTATAATCAGTTACCATAATCAAAATATGAAAACAACCCAAGTGTACAATAGCAGGCATATTGACCACATAGACACAAATTTTGGTAATATACACAATGGAATACTATTTAGTCAAAAAAATAAAGAAGAAATATTTTTTCTGTAAGAGCTTGGGTGAAATTGAAGGGTATCAGACTAATGGAGAAATGAGAAAGGAAAAAGATAAGCACTGGAGAATTCCACTTAAATGAAGGACATAGAGAAGCAAAGCACGAGAATCAACAAAATCAGAGGAAATTAAACTCTTGGTGTCAGACTGTAGAACTAAGGCTAGTATTGAGGTAAAGGGAGCATGATGAAGGAAGGTTTCTAAAGGACTTGGGTGCATGTATATTGGTGACATATGCATAAATGTATATGTAACAAGCTGGATTTCATTCCCCTGACCCTGAAGAGCCCCCAGAGCAACATCGTTAGGAGGGTTGAATCGAGATAGACTTCTAAGATCTCAGGGAAAGGACAAAATAAGATGTTACTGAGCCCGCCCGAGAAATCGGTGATTAACGGGATACTGTGATACTGTGTGTGTGATGCATAAATAGGAGATGCATGTGGAAAGTAGACTATAGATTGAATATGATGGCCACTCAATACCCCTATTGCAAACCATGACACCCAAAAGGAGAGAGAGAACAAAAGGGAATGCCCTGCCACAGAGGCGGGGTGGGGTGGGGAGATAGGATTGGGGATGGGAGGAATATTGGGATCATCTGTGGTGGAGAATGGGCACTGGTGGAGGGATGAGTTCTCGAGCATTGTACGACCGAAACACAAGCACAAAAATATGTAAATCTGTAACTGTACCCTCATGGTGATTCACTATTAAAAAATAAAAATAAATAAATAAACAGGTGTGGACTTGTATTCTTTTTTTTTTTCTTTTTGGGTCACACCCAGCGATGCTTAGGGGTTACTCCTGGCTTTGCACTCAGGAATTACTCCTGGCAGTGCTTGGGGGACCATATAGGATGCCGGGGATTGAACCCAGGTCGGCCGCGTGCAAGGCAAACGCTCTACCCGCTGTGCTATCGCTCCGGCCCCATATTCTTAAAACATAAGTATTGCAAACCAGTAACAAAAAAAAAACTTAAAAGAATTTCAGAAATGTCTCTCAACCATGAAGTTTAGTATGGTTAGTTTTAATAACAGGGATCATACCGAAAGGTGCCAGCCAGGGCAGCAACTGGAATAGGTTTAGGTTATTCTCAGTTATTCTCAGTCCTAGAGTGTGATTTCCACTCCCCCCCCCCCCAGACACACACACTCTATAGTATGATTTTAGTCTCGGAGAATTCAGGGATCACCAATATACAGACAGTGGTGCTGGATGTCAGTGGGCATATACTTTGAGTAAAGAAACTCGGGGTTTTGCACGTTCCAGGCATGTGCTATAGCATTTGAACTATATTTTAAACCCTATATATTATTTTTATGTGCAAATATTTAATGATAAAACAATATGTCTGAGAAATCATCATAAGTATGATCAGTGGGAGCAACACAGCCTTATATCATAAATACCCTGCAGTGTTTGGGGATATTTCAGTTCCTATTTTCTAGAAATAATAAATCTAAGCTAGATAAATTTGTTTGAATTCCAGGTAATACACACTTTAGAGAAACTTACTTTGATATTGAAAGATAGCATTTGTAATCTCACACTTTAGAACAACCTTAATAGAAATCTGCTTTTAGATACATATCAAACATTTTCTTGATGACAGATGTCATTTCCCCATGTATTTGAGGTGGATAAAAACAAAATAACAAATTTTTATTGACTATCTCTTTTTCTATTATAGGAAAATATAAAACTTATTTAATAATTTTTATTTCTAAAAAACCTGTACAGCTAGATACTTACTATTACCTACTATACTTACTATTATTAACCTAATATTATTCAGGTTACTCAAAACAATATATAAAACAATTTTTAATTGTACTTTTACTTCAAACTTTACTATTTACTATTTACCTATGTATGATTTATATATATATATATATTTATTTGGTGTTTGTTTGGGGACCACATCTGGCCATGTTCAGGGCTTACCACTGGTAATGTGCTCAGCTATAACTCTTGACAGAGATGAGGGGACTTTATTGGCATGCTGGGAATTTGAACCCCGACAATCACATGCAAGGCAAGTGCCCTGAGCACTATACTATCTTTCTGGCCCTTTTTAATGTATATTTTCTATGGTAAACCTGTTCAAATTTTGTAAAATCTATTTTATGTCTATTAATAAATCTGTTTTATGTAATTAAATATATTATGTATACTAGTGTATATTAATGTAAAAGCTATTTATGTATATTTAATATATAATAAAACTATAACATGTAACTTGTATGAATAAATTTTTAACAATAGGGAAAAATACTTAGTGAATCACTAAACCTTAGAACAAATACAATTACTAAAAGTAAATTATATATCGATCTAAAAATGTACTTAATGAGAAAAGCATGGGCATATATTACTGTTATTAATTTTTCTCTAACAAAAATTTTAAAACTTATTCAGACAACGTGTTTATTTGGGAACAGAGGTATAGAGGATCTTTCGGGTCTTCCCCAATGTTGTACTGTTCGGAGATATTATTCTGAAAAGAAATTAAATTTTTATTTTGTAAGAAATGAGACAACTATTTCAGTTCAGGAGAATTCTATACAAATAAGGGAAAGTGTCACTTAGAAAAGAGGCTAGCATTTGTTAAAAACAAAATTACAAATTTTTGTCATGTTAAAACTGTTCCCTCTCATGTTTGTATTATAATTTCTATAATACTAATATGATTTAAAAAATCAGAAAATCGTAAAAACAATTCTCTTTAAATTGTACACAAGTAATTTTTTTCAATAGCTAATAGGAATCAAAGACACCAACAAAAATTTAGTAAATGTACTTGAAATTAAATTTTGGTAAAAGACAATTATCAGTAATTAATACATTCAATATATAAACTTTTATGCACGCAAAAGTCAGTTTCATGAAAATTACTCAGGGGGGTCAGCATTCGATATAGAAAGAGGACCATGTAAGTCCATAGGAAGAAAAAAAAAGTTTCGTACAGATACAGAAAATGCTGTTTTGTGTATCTGCCTTAGCATCTTCTAAACAATTGTTTCATATCCTAAAAGGAGGAACCAGTAGGGAAGATTTGTAGCATAGGTTAGAATTGCTTAGCTCTTTTTGCCTTTTGTTTGGGGCCCCACTTGACAAAGCTCAGGGTTTCCTCCTGGCTCTGAGTTCAGGGATCACTCTTTGAGAAGCTCAGGTATCATATTGGGTACCAGGAACTGAGCCTGGGTTGGCAACATTAAGGAAAGTGTCCTACCTGCTGTCCTACCGGTTGTACAATCTCTCCAGCTCCAGTGATTGTTAAGCTTTAAATTAAATTAATGTTTTGTATATTATTACATTAACTACACAACTCCTAATAAATTCTATTCATATTGTATTTTTCTTCAATTTTTTTTAAATTGCATACTAAGTCACCACAATAATATTTTCTATACTAGACTTTGGAATGTCCAGACATTTAAATTCTTCTCAGAGATGCTGACAGAACAAACATTATGACAGGTCAGGTATGAAACTAATTCTATGGGAACTTCTAATTCAGTAACACCACTAAAAGCAAGGCTGTGTGGTCCTCATTAAGCATTATTACAACAAATCAAAATTATTTCAGCAAAATTGAGAAATTGAACTAATTATTCTCTGAAAACCATATGCTAACACCTTAATATATTCAGCTGAGAAATAAAATTAAAATAAAGTTTAAAAATGTATTACATCTGAAAAAAGAAGCTATCCATACACAGAACTATTAGGATCTTTGAAAAATGTTTTGCGGAAATATTTTAAGCTCTCACTTAGTGCATCTGGTGGGTCAACCAAAACTATATGGGATAGAAAAAATATATGGGCTAGAAACCAAGAGAAAATCATATGAAAGCAATAACTGGTATGACAATGATACTCAGGAAATGTAGTTAAAATTAGCATCGGAGATATTTCCAGAAGAAACAATTTGTCTGCATTCATGAGTAAAGATCTGGCTAAGAAAGTCATCTGCTGTCGATTTCTTAATTTCCTTATTACTTAGGGGACCACACCCAGCAGTGCTCAGGGCTTACTTCTGGTTCTGTGCTCAGGGACCATGCCTGGTGGGCTTGGGGGACCGGAAATGGTGCTAGAGATCAAACCCAGGTTGACCTTGAGTAAGGCAAGTGCACTTCCCACTATAATATTGCTCTGGCCCCTAATGCTGATTTCTAAAAGAATGAGTATCTTCTTGAGGGTATTGCCCTAACTCCTCTTGTATATGATTTGAAGAAGGTTAAATATAGCTCGTATCTGGAAAGAATACTGCAATTTTCCCAAGAGAATTACTGGCTCATATTCAATATTTCCAAGAATTTGGGTCAAGTGCCTGGATTGTAATTACTTATTCTTTCCCCCAAAGTATAATGTGAGCTTTCTAAAGTTACAGTATTTTAGTCATTTTGATATTTTTTACTATTATAATGGTACCAATAATATATAACTCACTTATTTCCTATTGCTTATTAAGCAAAGATAAATGCGTTTAATCAGTCTCCTTTGATATTCTTATAGGATCATATCTCTTGATCTTGAACTTATAATGCATAAGAATAAGCACTTTCAAGGGCCCTCTATTTTTGACAGTTTTCTTAAAAGTTTTCTTAAAAGCAGGACTATATTTCGAAGTTCTATTATATTATTTCTGCATTCAAGGATCACTCTTGACCTTGCTTGGGGATCATATACAGTGCCAAGGGTCGGACCTGGGTAAGCCACGTGCAAAGAAAGTGGCCTACCTGCTGTACTATTGCTCCTGCCAGATTCTATTATCTCCAGGGCCATATATAAATTCTATAATATTTCTATCATTGGTACTAACTTACCCCCACATCTAGAAATGAGTGCTTTATACTTGTCTATCAACCTTTGAAACATTTCAACTTCTCATCTTGAAGTTATATAAAGGCAATGAAATAAAACAGTCAATGTAGCAGAGTTATTTCCGAATTTTAAAATTTCCAGAGTGAAATCAAGATACGTCCATCTTTAAAACACTCAAATGATACTAAGCTACCTAGGCAAGCTGCTACAATTCTGACATGGAAGTTAAATCTAAAAATAACTGCTAAGAAAAAATCAAAGATGAGCATTTATATTTAGTTGTGTACACATACATCCCAAAACTGTAATAATGGAGCAAATTTATGAACAACAGGATGACAGTGCTACAGTGCCTTGCAGTGCTACACATACATAAGTATATAAACATGCATGTATTTGGCTCTTTACAGATTTGGAATTCACGCACACAGATATATATGTGTGTGTGTGTATATATGTGTGTGTATATATATATATACATATATATATACACTTTTTTGTACCCCCAAAGATCACAAAGAATGCCAGCCTATACACATATATTCTATTAGCAAGTGAGCAAGTTATTTTATTTCACAGTTCTTTACTTTGGTGGTGGGGGGGGAAATGATTGGCATGTTGGGACACACCCAGTTGTGCTCAAGAATTGTTCTGCTCCGTAGACCATATTCCAAGTGGCAGGGTTTGAAAACACTTTATTCGCTATACTCTCTCTCCAGCCCTCTTTCTTTAAAATCAAATGAGACCGTGTGGCTGTAGAAGACATTTTGGATTAGCTCATGAAGCGTGATATTGGGTCACCAAATTCAAAGGACGTTTTGTCCTTGCTCTAGACTTTACTACAGGTGACCCAAAAAAAGTGTCAGTGAGGGGCATGGAGTTAAAGAAGGGAATATTTTTTTCACAAAATTTGGTCATAGAAAAGACAGAAGCATAACTCTGGTTTGGGCTAATAAAAGATTTTTTTAAAAAAAAAATTCTGTAGCGATGACTCATCTTGAGGGCAGGGTGGAGAGAACGTGGTGAGAGGCATCAGGGGCCCACGTCTGTTGATGCTGGACCACTTCCTACTTTAGGACACTGTGGCTTTCTCTGAGGTGGGGAAGGAGGAAACCCACTAAGGAGCGGGAATGGAAAGTAGCTGAGTCCTGCAAACCCTCAGCGTCTCAGATGTGGGACTGGAAGGCTACCATCTGTGGGCCTCATGGTCACACGCCTGGGGGCTACTCTTTCTCCAAAGGCCAGCACCAAAGGCCCATCGGGAAAGACTGGGACAGGATGGTGGTGAAATTCAAATGGCAACATCCTGAGGTGTAGCCGAGGAACCTTAAATAAAAAGGGGAAAGTTCTTCTCCTCTGTTTACTGAATTTCTGGTACCTAAAATAACCAGTCTATTCATCCACGGGGCTAATGACCTAAGACAGTTATGAACTAAGTATCTGTTTGGAATTTAGAGTTTATTCTGAAGGTTGGGGAAAAACCTTATTTATAAGGATAAACGATGCCTATATATAGGGGTTGGGGGAGGAAATAGATGTTCAGCATTGATTATTATCCTGAATATTATTCTGAAAGTTGCTTTTTTTTTTTAAAGTTCCTTTTTGGGGGCTTGACAGAGATGATGAGTTATCTGAGAAAGGTTGCTTAAGAAGAATAAGACAGAGACAATAGAATGTCCTTTAGAGCTAAGAAACAGTTTAGTCTTAACTCAGCTGAGTTTCATTTTGAATCTTTTGTTACTTTATACTACACAGATGTTCCAATAAAATAGAAAATTTCAATGTGCATACTTGAAGCCTTGATACTGATTTGGTAATACTTGGTTATTCAGTGCAGGTGGCCTGGAATAACATTCCTTGGCCAATACTTTTTATCAAAAAAATGTGGGACATGCCATCTAAATTCCCGAGAGGCCCGACTTTTCAGCATCTATAAAATGTAGATGATTATGATGCCAACTACTAATAGCAGTTATGAGACTTGGATGAAAATAGAAAAAAAAACTAAGAAAAAATGTGATACAAAGGATATATGCTGTTATGGGAAGTTAATTCTATTTTCATAGAAATATTTGGAATGCTAGTGAATAATTTTAATCCTAAAATAGAATTATATGAAAGAAAAAATATGAAACAACTTAGATCTAGAGATAGAGCAGAAGTAACACTAACCCCAAAATGGATATGATTTAATAATATCTGGAGTGGTAGTGCTGTCGCTAATAAAAGTTTTCAAGGTGAATGTGGTATATATTATAATCTATGAAGTTAAGGTCTGTTTTGAGATTAAAATGCACAAGTTTCAACTTCAGCTTTATCTGATCTGCTGTGAAAAAACTCTTGGATCTGGCTTTTTTTTTGGGGGGGTGAGGGTGGGGGTGAGGGTATTGGCTTTAAATCAGTAGAGCTAAAAAAGAAACAGGAAGACTAGTCAGTAGCCAAGCTGAAATGAGAAGACACAACGTATTGAAGATGCACAATCTGTTGTTAGCAGTAATTCAGAACATCAAAATGTGGACAGAAAAACAAGTATCAGAGTTCGTCAGAGATTTTGACCTTCAACAGAGTGTCAGAAAGGAAACTGATATCAAGGAAGTAAGGGTGCTGTTAGGGTTATGAGGCACTGCCTGAGGTCCATGTCAGAACCAATTTCCCTTGAGAACTGGTGTGCTGTATACTTTATGTGGTCGTACAAATTATCAGGTAGATGGAAAACTCCTTTGGTGCAGACTGAGTAAACTTTGATGCATACAGAATCATCTGAAATAAACTTTCATTTCTGATAGGTCCAAAATTCATACCATTGTATTGATTACTGAAAAGTAGTTGCTCTTTCCCCATTCTTGTTAAATCAGAAGATGAAGGGCTCCTTCTTACCAGCTCCAGAAGACCTTTGCAAGTATCATGTCCTCAAATGGTCTCTGTTCCACTGCAAAATTCTGAAGGAGTGCAAGCCTGTCTAACCTTTTGGCATCAATGACACTATTGAAATAGAAGCCTGTGAGACAACAGTCAAGTGTCTTTTTGCCAAGGGGGGGAAATCCAACTCTTGGCAACATTTAAAATCCAAAAATATACATCTATTCCCAACTTTCCATATTCATTTCTACTGTGCTTGTTCATTATTAATGTAACTGTATCAATCACATAAGTGGTTTTCAAAAAATACTTTATTGACTTTAAATTTTAGAACCCAAATAATCAATAATTAGAAATCCTAAGATGAATAGTAAAATTCTCCATTAGAATAGTGCCCAAGGTCTCTTGAATGCCCCTTGTTTGTCTCATCCCTCTAATATCACATTGTCACTTAGCAATAGAGTCTTCAAGTTCCTTGGTAACAGTATTTGGCACAATTTCTCATGCGAAGGTGAAACTGGATGAAAGATCTAAAATGCTTAGAAAACTCTACTTCCATTTGGGTTTAATGTTTACTATATCTATCACATGCTCAATCCATTCATCTCTAGAACTAAAGTCAAACGTCAGGTCTTAATATCTAGAGGAAAGAACTGTGAGATAATAAGGTTTTTTGTTTTTGTTTTTGCTTTTTGGGTCACACCTGGCAATGCTCAGAGTTACTCCTCACTCTGCACTCAGGGATCACTCCTGGCGGTGCTCAGGGGACCATATGGGATGCTGGGAATCAAACCCATGTCAGCTGCACGCAAGGCAAATGCCCTACCTGCTGTGCTATCACTCCAGCCCTGAGATAATGAGGTTTTAGTTGAAGTCAAGATGTTGGAATTTCAAGGATGTGGTTGATATCTTTATTATAACTTGAAAAGGTGGATATGTGTTCTCTTTCTTAGTGTCTCCCTGCCATGTAAGTATAGGGTGAGAAGGCACATTATCTATAAACCAGGAATTGGGTCTACATCACAGTCATCCAGCACTGAATCACTTCCCAAACCTGGAAAGCCCCAATGAGGAAAAATAATGCCTGTTGATTAAGTCTTCAGCTCATGGCATTTTGTTACAGCAACTCAAGCTAAGATAGCTGTATTATTTGTTTGGCGACTTAGCTACAAATGAGATTGAGGAAAGGAAAATCAAACAACACAAAGGGATGAACAAATATTTACTTCATGTACTTAAAACATGTCTGATCATTTTTTTCCAGAGCAAACTTTTATAAAGAAATACAAAATCTATTCAAAAGTTTTCTAGCCTAGTTCTTGTATTAATGTAGCAAAGACATTGAGAAGCCCAAAATTAAATTTACAATTACAACTTTATATTCTTGGGGGTGGGGGGAAGAGATATATCAAATAACAAAACGATGCCACAGAGTAAACCAGGAAACAAAAATAGTTTTTAAATTTTTTTTTAATGTTTTCTCAGATAGAACAGTGTTTTCACTATTAAAGGGCCATTTAAAAAATAATGGGTAGTGGTAGTTTTTCAACTTAAATTTTTTGGTACCATTGATTTTATGATCTTTCCATATATATTTCAGAATCGATTTTCACAATCTTCAAAATAGCTTATGGGGATTTTGATAGATATTGCCTTGAACCTATAAAACTGATACACTGATATTTTAACATTGTTTAATCTTACATTTTGTGAGCAAAGGCTATCACTCCATTTAGCATTTTGAACTAAGAAAATATTTATATAGGAAATATGAATAGGAGAGAGAGGGGGAGAAAGAGAGAGAGAGATTCAAGTAAAAATGTGGAATTCTTTAAAGAGGAGCAAGCAAAGGGAACCCATAAAGTGAAAGAAAGGAATCCCAAATTAGGATGGTGATACTGGAGTATCTCTCCATTTAGTTTTTAAATTTTGTTTTTATTATGGGCCATTCACCCATTGATGTTCAGGGATTACTCCTAGCTCTATACTTGGGAATTACTCCTGGCAGCCCTTGGTCCCAACGAAGCGACCAAATGGTTGTCAGGAATTAAACTCAGGTCAGCTGCATGCAAGGCAAATGCCCTACCTACACTATTACCACTCCAGCCCCTCTCTCCACTTTTTTTTTTTTTTTTTTTTTTTTATTTATTTATTATTTTTATTTTTTTTTATAAATTTATTTATTTTTAATTAGAGAATCACCGTGAGGGTACAGTTACAGATTTATACACTTTTGTGCTTATATTTCCCTCATACAAAGTTCGGGAACCCATCCCTTCACCAGTGCCCATTTTCCACCACCCGTAAACCCAGTGTCCCTCCCACCCTCCCCAATCCCATCTCCCCCCCACCCCACCCTGCCACTGTGGCAAGGCATTCCCTTCTGTTTTCTCTCTCTAATTAGCTGTTGTGGTTTGCAATAAAGGTGTTGAGTGGCCGCTGTGCTCAGTCTCTAGCCCTCATTCAGCCCGCAACTCTCTTCCCCCACATGGCCTTCGACTACAATGTAGTTGGTGATCGCTTCTCTGAGTTGACCTTTCCCCGGAACATGAGGCCAGCCTCGAAGCCATGGAGTCAACCTCCTGGTACTTATTTCTACAGTTCTTGGGTGTTAGTCTCCCACTCTGTTATTCTATATACCATAGATGAGTGCAATCTTTCTATGTCTGTCTCTCTCTATCTGACTCATTTCACTCAGCATGAAACTTTTCATGCCCATCCACTTAACTACAAAATTCTTGACCTCCTTTTTTCTAACAGCTGCATAGTATTCCATTGTATAGATGTACCAAAGTTTCCTCAACCAGTCATCCGTTCTGGGGCATTCGGGTTTTTTCCAGATTCTGGCTATTGTAAACAGTGCTGCGATGAACATACATGTGCAGATGTTGTTTCGATTGTACTTTTTTGCCTCTCTGGGATATATTCCCAGCAGTGGTATTGCTGGGTCAAATGGGAATTCAATATCTAATTTTTTGAGAGTCGTCCAAATTGTTTTCCAGAAGGGCTGAACCAGTCGGCATTCCCACCAGCAGTGAAGAAGGGTCCCTTTCTCCCCACATCCTCTCCAACAGCGGTTGCTTTTGTTCTTTTGGATGTGTGCTAGTCTCTGTGGTGTGAGGTGGTATCTCATGGTTGTTTTGATCTGCATCTCTCTGATGATTAGTGATGTAGAACACTTTTTCATGTGCCTTTTGGCCATTCGTATTTCTTCCTTGGTAAAGTTTCTGTTCATTTCTTTGCCCCATTTTTTGATGGGGTTGGATGTTTTCTTCTTGTAGAGCTCAACCAGTGCTTTATATACCATTGATATCAACCCCTTATCTGATGGGTATTGTGTAAATATCCTTTCCCATTCTGTGGATAGTCTTTGTATTCTGGTCACTGTATCTCTTGCGGTGCAGAAGCTTTTTAGTTTAATGTAGTCCCATTTGTTGATCTCTGTTTTTACTAGATTGCTTAGTTCCGTGTCACCTTTGAAGATACCCTTATCTTCAATATCGTGGAGGGTTTCGCCGACCTTGTCTTCAATGTACCTTATGGTTTGTGGTCTAATGTTGCTCTCTCCACTTCTTAAACTCATCATTATTATCTTTCATTACTGTCTATCAATTTTTCACAAACAGATCTCATTACTGCTCTGCTAGGTTTATGCCAGCATTTATCTATCATTGCTATTGCATTTTTTTTTTACATTTCAAATTCTAATTTAGAGTTGGGAAAGCTCCCAGGACTCACCTCATCATCACCACCACCTCCCACCCCATCATGATTTTGTGTTACATTATACAGTTTTACACTAGTTTAGGTATAAACTATGGTCATAATTTAGTCCATTTTGGTAAACATTCTGAATATTTTTTTGAAAGAAATATATATGTGCTAGTGTATATGCTCACAGTGGGTAGGGCTTTGCCTTGTACGCAGCTGACCTGAGTTTGATTCCTCCAGCCCTCTTGGAGAGCCAGGCAAGCTACCAAGAGTATCCCGCCCACATGGCAGAGCCTGGCAAGCTACCCGTGACATATTCGATATGCCAAAAACAGTAACAAGCCTCACAATGGAGACGTTACTGGTGCCCACTCGAGCAAATCGATGAACAACAGGACGACAGTGCTACAGTGCAGATGAAATAAGCAAGCCAGCAATTATATTAAGATTTTAAAAATATATTTTAAATTGAGGCAATGTTTGGGAACAACAATCAACTAAGTATTTTGTTATGACTACTAAAATTAAGCATTATAATAAATACTGGGTAGCAATATAATAAATACTGACTGCCTAGCTACTGGAAACTGCCCCCGGTACTGTGTAATCGCATCAATAGCCAATATCCAGAGACTATAAAACCAAGCTCCTGGAAGCGTGTGGCTGAAATGCCTCTGCATGACATCTAATAGTCTAATTCTCCTTCTTGGAGAACCTGACAAGCTACTGAGAGTCTATTGCCTGCTTGGGAGAGCCTGGCAAGCTCCCCATGGCGTATTCATGTCCCAAATTCAGTAACAGACATATACGTACCTTTCAGAGAGCCCGGCAAGCTACCAAGAGTATCCTGCCCACACAGCAGAGTCTAGCAAGCTCCTGTGGTGTATCTGATATGCCAAAAACAGTAATGATAGTTCTCATTCCCCTGACCCTGAAAGAGCCTCCAATTGTTCGGAAAGACGAGTAAGGAGAGGCTGCTAAAATCTCAGGGCTGAGTTTAATAGAGACATTACTGGTGCCCGCTCGAGTAAATGACGAATAATGGGATGACAGTGACAGTGAATAAATACTACAAACAGTAAAAAGTTATATTGGACACCTCTTGTCAGAGGATTAGTAGACATTCATTGTCAGGGAATTTCTTGACACATAATAAATATATCTGAAAATCTCTTTGTTCTTGTAGTGGAACTTTTTAGTGTGAAATTTTATACAGGAAGGGAGTTTTATTTTGAGGTTTCTGTTACTTTATATTTCATGTGACTCAATATTTTAAAGTAATATATAAGCATTAGTACCATTTTGTTTTATATTTTACATAGTAATTGAGAAAATATATGTATAGAATTAAATTTTATCAGAATTATTAATTATCCTCACCAGAAAATTTTCAAAGAACAAAGATAACTTTAGTACAATAGATATGCCTACATCAACTATAGTAGACCTACAGTATCTAACCATGAATATGATACTCATATAGGTTTAATACAGAAAGACATCAAGTATACAATAGGATTTATCATCACCCACGCAGTGAAGCAATTTTGAAACTATTGCTATGCTCTTTATAGAGAAATTTAAGATATGAAATAAGACTATTAACAAAAGATTTTGAATGCCAGCTTAATTTTGGAGGCTCAGATTAAGAATATTCTCTTTTGCTCTTCCACTCTGACCCTCCTTGCCATCGGTGCCTGCGTGCTGTGCGCGCGGCCCCCTGGACCCATCTCCAGCCAGTGTCCAGCCGAAAGGGACACACCACGGCTCAGCCTGCCTTCTCCTGCTTCCTCATCCAGGTGTGCCTCTCTTCTTCCCTGACCTTTTGGTCAGTGGCCAAACAGGGCGTGGCCTCTTTGCCAGTGGGCGTGGCCCCACTCCAGTGGGCGTGGTCACCAGGAGCGGCCGCAGTTATTTAACCCTCTACCAGTATACTTCACAGACGTCGCTATCTCCATTAACTAACTTTGTGGAGATATCCCCAGTTACCTCAAATACAAAAGACTAAATTAACCACTAGCCTACTCCAATTACACCAAACTATCGAAAACTCAGGAATAGAGAGATTAGCTTTAGTGAACTGGAAGGTCCCACCTCCATACAACCGTGACATCATAAAGAAACAGTGCAAATCCCCACTGCAAGGAGAAGATGAAGAAAAGAGTCCAGAAACCTCTGCAGGAGTTTCCCACAAATGCGAACTCTCTGATAAAGAATTCAGAGAAGAAATTCTGAGAATGTTCATCGAACTTTAAGAAACGGTGGAGCAGTCAGCGAAGAAAATACGGGAAGAAATGAGAGCAGAAATAGGAAAGCTACATTCAGAAATGTCACGAATAAAAGACACAGTAGATGAAATAAAAAACACAGTTGGAGCTCTCAACAGCAGAATGGCTGCAGCTGAAGAGAGAATTAGTGACATTGAAGATGAGCAACAGAAATCCCAAAGGCTACAACAGACAATGGGAAAAGATCTTAAAATAGCTCTAGGGCGAATCAGAGACCTAGGGGATGATGCCAAGAGAAATAACATAAGAATCATTGGAGTTCCAGAAGGACAGGGAGGCAACCCTAATGAGAAAGCCACAGTAAAAGCAATCATTGCTGAAAAGTTCCCAGAGCTGGATCTGGCAGATGTTCAGATCCTAGGAGCCAGAAGGGTGCCAGCTAGAAGGGACCCTAATAAAAAGACTCCAAGACATATCATAGTCAGAATGATGGATGCTATGGATAGGGATACAATACAGCAAGCAGCAAGGTCAAAAAAAGAAATCACATACAAGGGAGCACCCCTTAGATTCACAGCAGACTTATCAGAGGAAACCCTCCAAGCCAGAAGACAATGGTGGGATATAGTGAAAAAACTCAATGAAATGAATGCCTCACCAAGATTACTTTATCCGGCTAAGCTCTCACTCAAACTTGAAGGAACCATACACAATTTCATGGATAAACAACAACTAAGGAACTTCATAGACTCAAAACCAACCTTAAAAAAAGGACTAAAGAGGCTTTTGTAAGACAAGGAAAAACACTACAAGAACAACAAACCCCACAGAAAGATGACTCAAAATTCAATGACAATAATCTCTCTCAATGTCAATGGCCTAAATGCACCAATTAAAAGATACGGAGTGGCAAAATGGATTCGGAAACAAAACCCAACATTCTGCTGCCTACAAGAAACACACCTGAACACCCAGAGCAAACACAGACTCAAAGTCAAAGGATGGAAAACAATCCTGCAAGCAAACAATTCCCTCAAAAAAGCTGGGGTGTGGGGCTGGAGAGATAGCACAGCGGGTAGGGTGTTTGCCTTGCATGTGGCCGACCCGGGTTCAAATCCCAGCATCCCATATGGTCCCCTGAGCACGGCCAGGGGTAATTCCTGAGATCAGAGCCAGGAGTAACCCCTGTACATCGCCAGGTGTGACCCAAAAAAAGAAAAAAAAGCTGGGGTGGCCATACTAGTATCTGACAACATAGATTTCAGGTTGAAAAAGATCAGAAGGGACAGCGAGGGTCACTTCCTATTTATTAAGAGATATGTACAACAGGAAGAAATCACACTCTTAAACATTTACGCACCTAATGAGCGACTGGCTAGATACTTAAAACAAGTCCTAACAGACTTTAAGGAGGATATTGCTAGCAACACAATAGTAGTTGGAGACTTCAACACCGCCTTATCACCTCTGCATAGATCGACAAGAATAAAACTCTCCAAGGAAATACTGACACTGAAGGAAAAAATAGAAGAGGGAGGCCTAATAGACCTATACAGGGCTTTACACCCCCAAAAGAAAGAGTACACATTCTTTTCTAGTGCACATGGAACATTTTCCAAAATAGACCATGTACTGGGCCACAAAACATACCTCAATAGAATTGGAAAAATAGAAATTGTATCAACTACCTTCTCAGACCACGATGCGCTGAAGATAGAAGCTAATCACACACAGGCGCAGAGAATCAAAGCAAACACCTGGAAATTAAACAGTTCAGAGTTGAACAGTGAGTGGGTCAGGAAGGAAATCAAGGAAGAAATCAAGAAATGAAGACACAAACTACCAAAACCTATGGGACGCAGCTAAAGCTGTGTTAAGGGAAAAATTTATTGCTCTGCAAGCATTCCTTAGGAAGGAAGAAAGGGCCTACACAGATAGCTTGACTTCACAGCTCAAGGCCTTAGAAAAGGACCAGAAAAAGGAACCCAAACCAGACCGAAGGAAGGAAATAATAAAAATTAGAGCAGAAATTAATGACATGGAAACCCAGAAAACAATCCGAAAGGTCAGTGAAACCAAGAGCTGGTTCTTTGAGAAAATAAACAAGATTGATAAACCACTAGCAAGACTCACAAAGAAACAGAGAGAGAAAACCCTGATAAACCAAATCAGGAATGAAAAGGGGGACATCACAACAGAAACTAATGAAATTCAAAAGATTATCAGAGACTACTTTGAAAGTCTATATGCCACGAAAAAAGAGAACCTAAAAGAAATGGATGAATTCCTTGACTCCTACAATCTCCCACGACTGAACCAAGAAGACGTAGAATTCCTGAATAGACCCATTAATATCAAGGAAATTGAAACTGTAATCAAAAATCTCCCCAAAAACAAAAGCCCAGGTCCAGATGGATTCACTGGCAAATTCTTCCAAACATTTAAAGAAGACTTGTTGCCAGTTCTCCTCAAGCTTTTCCAGGAAATTGAAAAAACAGGAACTCTCCCAAATAGTTTCTATGAAGCACATATCTCCCTAATACCAAAAGCAAACAAAGACACCACTAAGAAAGAAAATTATAGAACAATATCTCTGATGAACATCGTTGCGAAGATCCTCAACAAAATATTAGCAAATAGGATCCAACAACTCATCAAAAAGATCATACACCATGACCAAGTGGGATTCATCCCGGGGATGCAAGGATGGTTTAACATTCGAAAATCAATCAACATAATTCATAATATCAACAAAAGTAAGGATAAAAACCATATGATCATATCAATTGATGCAGAGAAAGCATTTGACAAGATCCAACATCCATTCATGATGAAAACCCTCACCAAAATAGGTTTTGGAGGAACTTTTCTCAAGATAGTCGAAGCCATCTACCATAAGCCTATTGCAAGCATTATCCTTAATGGGGAAAAACTAAGGGCCTTTCCTCTAAGATCAGGGACAAGACAAGGATGTCCACTCTCACCAATTCTGTTCAATATAGTCCTAGAAGTACTTGCGATAGCTGTTAGACAAGAAAAAGATATCAAGGGCATCCAGATAGGAAAGGAAGAAATCAAACTCTCACTATTTGCAGAGGATATGATACTATATCTAGAGAAGCCTAAATCCTCTACTAAGAAACTTTTAGAAACAATAGACTTGCACAGTAAAGTTGCAGGCTATAAAATCAATACCCAAAAATCCATGGCCTTCCTATATGCAAACAATGAGGCAGAGGAAAGGGACATGAAAACAGCAATCCCATTCACAACTGTGCCCCAGAAAATCAAGTACCTCGGAATCAGCCTAACTAAGGAAGTAAAAGACCTCTACAAAGAAAACTACAAGACGCTACTCCATGAAATAAAAGAGGACATGAGGAAATGGAAACATATCCCCTGCTCATGGTTAGGGAGAATCAACATTGTAAAAATGGCAATACTCCCTAAAACGCTGTACAGATTCAACGCAATCCCTATAAGAATACCCAAGACATTCTTCAAAGAAATGGATCAAGCAATCCTGAAATTCATATGGAACAACAAACGCCCACGGATTGCTAAAACAATTCTTGGGAAAAAGATGATGGGAGGCATCACCCTCCCCAACCTCAAATTTTATTACAAAGCGGTAGTAATCAAAACAGCATGGTACTGGAACAAAGGCAGAGCCTCAGCCCAATGGAACAGGGTGGAATATCCCTACACACAACCCCAAATGTATGACCATCTAATCTTTGATAAGGGAGCAAGAAATGTGAAATGGAGCAAGGAAAGCCTCTTTAACAAATGGTGCTGGCACAACTGGACAACCACGTGCAAAATAATGGGCTTAGACCTCGACCTGATACCATGCACAAAAGTCAGATCAAAATGGATTAAAGACCTCAACATCAGACCACAAACCATAAGGTACATTGAAGACAAGGTCGGCAAAACCCTCCACGATATTGAAGATAAAGGTATCTTCAAAGATGACATGGAACTAAGCAATCTAGTAGAAACAGAGATCAACAAATGGGACTACATTAAACTAAAAAGTTTCTGCACCGTAAAAGATACAGTGACCAGAACACAAAGACTATCTACAGAATGGGAAAGGATATTTACACAATACCCATCAGATAAGGGGTTGATATCAATGGTATATAAAGCACTGGTTGAACTCTACAAGAAGAAAACATCCAACCCCATCAGAAAATGGGGCGAAGAAATGAATAGAAACTTTCCCAAGGAAGAGATACGAATGGCCAAAAGTCACATGAAAAAGTGCTCTACATCACTAATCATCAGGGAGATGCAGATCAAAACAACCATGAGATACCACCTCACACCACAGAGACTGGCCCACATCCAAAAGAACAAAAGCAACCGCTGTTGGAGAGGATGTGGGGAGAAAGGGACACTTCTACACTGCTGGTGGGAATGCCAACTGGTTCAGCCCTTTTGGAAAACAATATGGACGATTCTCAAAAAATTAAATATTGAGCTCCCATTTGACCCAGCAATACCACTGATGGGAATATATCCCAGAGAAGCAAAAAAGTATAGTCGAAATGACATCTGCACTTATATGTTCATTGCAGCACTGTTTACAATAGCCAGAATCTGGAAAAAAACCCGAGTGCCCTAGAACAGATGACTGGTTGAAGAAACTTTGGTACATCTACACAGTGGAATACTATGCAGCTTTTAGAAAAAAGGTGGTCATGAAATTTGCATATAAGTATATCGGCATAGAAAGTATCAAGCTAAGTGAAATGAGTCAGAAAGAGAGAGACAGACATAGAAAGATTGCACTCATCTGTGGAATATAGAATAACAGAGCAGGAGACTAACACCCAAGAATAGTAGAAATAAGTACCAGGAGATTGACTCCATGGCTTGGAGGCTGGCCTCACATTCTGGAGAGAGGGCAACGCAGAGAAGGGAATCACCAAGTAAAATGTGGTTGGAGGCCATGCAGGGGAAGGGTGATGTGGGCCGAATGCAGACTAGAGACTGAACACAGTGGCCGCTCAACACCTTTATTGCAAACCACAACACCTAATTAGAGAGAGAGAACAAAAGGGAATACCCTGCCACAGTGGCAGGGTGGGGGGGGGGGAGATGGGATTAGGGAGGGTAGGAGGGATGCTGGGTTTACTGGTGGTGGAGAATGGGCACTGGTGAAGGGATGGGTTCCCGAACTTTGTATGAGGGAAAAATGAACACAAAATTGTATAAATCTGTAACTGTACCTTCACGGTGATTCACTAATTAAAAATAAATAAATTAAAAAAAAAGAATATTCTCTTTTGAACATATATAACAACCCTTAGAATTATATTGAACTATTTGGATCTAAATTTTTATAAAATAAGAGAATTGAATGAGATTCCCTCTATTAGTATTTTTCTATTGCTCTAATCAAGATGAAACATATATAGTATCTTGCCCATATGCTGGACCCTAATGAACCATATGGATATCATGTCAACAATGATTTTATTTATGATTTTCAATATGGTGATTTTTGACAATAAGTAAATGCACCTATTCACAATCTGGGCACACACCAATCCTATGTTTCTCACATGACATGGGGATAGACTTGCATATCAAATACAGAACATACAAGGCAAATTGGCACATGGATTATCTCTCCCCTTATTCATGAATTTATTTTAAAGGACAGGAGATTTCCTGTCGGGGAAGCATCGAAATGAAAAACTCCATTGGAATTGACCTGGGAACTAACTGTTCATCATACCCTGCCAAACAACTCTCTCCCCCTCCCCCTCAGCCCTGCCTCTCTCCTCTTAGGGTCTGGTGTTGTGTGTGATCTTGAAACAGAAAACCATGGAGTTAAACAAACATGAAACAAAGAAGCCATACTGCAGATTTAAAGGATCTGACTGTAGTTTATTACTTCCAAGATGCAACAGGAGCAGAAGCAAGAATATAGCAGGAGGATATTTGTCTTGTGCATGACTGCTCCATGTTTGGTTCCAGAGGGCACCCCATATGGTCTCCTGAGCACTACCAGGAAGGATCCCTAAGCACAAAGTCAGGAATAAGTCCTGAGCACAGCAGGGTCTGGTCAAACACCTCTTCCCCCGAGTGCCAGGGGCAGTGGAGACCAAAAAAAAAAAAAAAGACCAGAATACAGATCATCATAAGCCAAAACCAAAAACACAACAGGATGCAATAAAATGAGAGAAATACTGCAATTAGAATGATTATAAAATAGTCAACTATGTAATGGCATAGTGATATCCATGTGAGAGGCAGTAAGGAGTTGAACTAACACAGCTGGAAATAAAGTAAGCTCTGTGAAGGAGAAAGTAGGTAAAGATCTTCCAGAATCCAGAAAGATAAAAATGAAGGTGATACAAATAGTCTTGTTGCATGTGTGCAGATATGAAGTGTTCTCTGCATGGTTCATATGACATCATTGAAAGGTCGCCTCTAGGTATGTCTTATATATATGTATATTTATATAATCATGGGCTGGAGCGATAGCACAGCTGGGCAATTTGTCTTGCACAGGGCCCATCTGGGTTTGATTCCTCTGCCCCTCTCAGAGAGCCCATCAAGCTACCAAGAGTATCCTGCCTGCACTGCAGAGCCCAGCAAGCTACCCATGGCATATTTGATATGCCAAAAACAGTAACAAGTCTCATAATGGAGATGTTACTGGTGCTCGCTCGAGCAAATTGATGAGCAACAGGATGACAGTGACAGTGATTTTAATGGACATTAATTCATAATAATAAATTTAAAATTACTAGGTAGTTCAACCAATGTGTCAGAAAATCAGTATCTCTGTCATTATAGAACTTACATTTGAGTGGGAGAGACAGATGATATATGTGAGTCAAAATTGATATTAAGAATAAAATTTTAGATAATGTTAGGAAATAAATCAGGTATATATGTGCCATACACACACCATATATATAAATATATATACACATATATATGTATAAAGGTTTGGGAGGGGTAGATGAAAGAAATGTCTGTGAGGAAATGATACTTTAACAAAGTTCTTATTCAGATGTCAGCCAACTAAGAATTCATGGGAGAAATGCAGGAAGTAAGAAATGTTATAAAAGACAGAGATGAGCTAGATAAGCTGTAAGTTATGGATGAGCTAAAAAAAAACAAACTGAATGAGGGTAAAGTAGTATCTTATTGGCTAAGCTCTAGAGAATTTACATCCTCTAAGTGTTGGAAGAGAGTATCAGAGTCCCTTGCCCCGAACCTGGCTGTCTTCACCGTGGTGCCTCAGAGGGTGTGGGTTGAGTTTCCCTCCCCATCCCCAGCAGAGCTCCAGCAGCCAAAGACCTCCAGAACCCAGTTACAGCCATGCTCAAGGCCCTTCTCCACACACTTGGACGAACCTCACACATGAAGGAACTGGCAGAGGAGCCCAGGTGTGAAGGACCCAGGGCTGAGATCTCCAAGGACGCTCATATTGGGACTGGGCTTCCTTCACCCAGATCCTTCATTTTCCAGTAGCTTGGCAGTCACACACACAAACTACCCCTGGCACCGTGTAATCCCATCAATGGCCAACATCCAGAGGCTATAAAACCAAGCTCCTGGATCCAAGCTCCAATATCTTATAGCCTAGTTCTAACTCTTGGAGAACCTGGTAAGCTACTGAGAGTTTCCTGCCCACATGGGAGAGCCTGACAAGCTCCCCGTGGCATATACATATGCCAAATACAGTTAAAAATGATTGGTCTCCTTCTCCTGACCCTGAAAGAGCCTCTTATGTGGCACCATTAAGAAAGATGAGTAAAGAGAGGCTGCTAAAATCTCAGGGCTAGGCCCAATCTCAACTGGGCCCAAGTCAGCAATCGACGATCAAAGGGAATACAGTGATACAATGAAGTATTGGAAGCAAAAAAATGGTTTTAAGCATAGGAAATTATGATTTGACATATTTTAAGTGATTATTTGGCTGCCATGAAGAAAATAAATGTTATGGTTATAAAGATAGAATTGGGAAAGAAATTCCTTGCAGTAGTAATGTTATCTCCACCCATTCCCATGCATTTTTTTCTCTCCTGAGTATAATTGCTAGAACAGTTTTTCCACTGACATAAAGTAGTTAGATATGTACTCGGTTTAATGTTGCAAAAATTATATTTTCGAATTATCAATGTGTGTACATATATATAGAAACTTATGTTTCTCAAAAAGCTTCAATGAATTATTATTATTTTATAACAGACAGTTTAAAAATAAAGATAAACTACAGTCATGGAGTTAGTATATTAAAATTCAGATTTTTGAAACTAAGGAGGCTAACTCCAGAATCTACAGCATTACTGTCTATTTTATAAAGCCTGTTTGGACAACAAAACACCAACTTGCTTAATTTCATAGAAGCTTGTTTCATATTCATTGAATTAAATATTACAAAATAAAACACTGAAATTTGATAGTGGGAAATATACACTGGTTAAGAGACAGGTGTACATTGTATGACTGAAACCTAACCACAAACATTTTTGTAACTGTGCAGTTCATGGTGATTCAAAAAAAGGACAATAAAATGATATTAACAGGTAAGTATTCAGAAAGCTAGATTTTTGATAATCTGAATTACTGTATTCCATTCATAATGTCCATGAGTTATTACGTTTTTTAAAAGATGAGTATTGAGATTGGGTCAGTGGCAAAAGCATCTGCATTTCAAACATAAGGTCACAAGTTCAATAGACAGTCTGTCTGCGTGTGCGGAATGTGGTCCTGGTAGCACAGTGCCATTAGAGTATGATCTCTCATGCGTGAAAGTATTGAACCTGGTTTGCAACCTTCAGTGAGCATACAACCGAAGCATTGTATACTGACCACACATCAAGAGTATGTGTGCAGTGCCTGGGGAGCATGGTTTTAAGCACCACAACAAAGTGTGTGAGCACCACAATCGAGTGTATGTGTGTGTTTGCCATTGTAACATGACAGCAAAATAAAAAATGGAAGGTGAACTGATAAAATGTCAATGTTATATATTAAAAAAAGATAAAAGGCAAGACAAAGGAAAAACAATCAATTTAGCTATTGAATAATTTAGCCAGTAATTTAAAAAATGTCAAAAAACAAGAACAAAATTTGGAACAAGATTTTGTTTTTTTTCAGACATGCTGGGACATAGTTAGAAAAGCTAGGCTGCATGCAAGAGCATGCAGGTTCAATCCCTTGCACCACCAGTAGTGACACTGGACAACTGGTTGAGAATAGTTCCTGAGCCCTTCTGGGAATGGCCATAATAACAATACTAACATGTCTCCAAACAACTTCTTTTCTCTTCTTTTCTTTTCTCTTCTCTTCTTTTGTTTTCTCTTCTTTTCTTTTCTCTTCTCTTCTTTTGTTTTCTCTTCTTTTCTTTCCTTTTCCTTTCTTTTCTTTTCTTTTCTTTTCTTCTCTCTTCTCTTCTCTTCTTTCCTTTTCTTTTCTTTTCTTTTCTTTTCTTTTCTTTCCTTTTCTTTTTTTTCCCGCTTTTTAGGTTACACCTGGCAATGCACAGGGGTTACTTCCTTCTGACTCATGCACTCAGGAATTATTCCTAGTGGTGCTCGGGGGACTATACGGGATACTGGGATTCGAACCTGAGTCGGCTGAATGCAAGGCAAACACCCTACCCACTGTACTATCACTTCAGCCCCACAAATAGTTTCTTAAAGAAATGGAATACCAGGATAAATTTGAAAACAGAAAGAAGTAAACATGAGTCCCTCCAGATAAGAATCATCCAACTTTAGGCAAAGGAATTATGTTTAGGACAGAAAAATTGTTCAATTATGTTTTCAAATAATAGAGAAGTAGGGTTAAAATAAATAAATAAGAAGTGGTTAAAGTTAAGAACAGAATGAATCCACTGTATAAAGACATTAATGGAAGCATCACATGGAACTGAGAACCAAAACAGAAAAAGGTCATGAAATAATTTTCAAGTACCAAATAAATACAGAATCCCTTATGTTATATTGAACAATATTTGAAAATACCAGAGCTATGTTGTTGATAATTTGGCACATTATATACAAATATATATACTTAGCATATTAATCATCAAAGTAATCCACAATTCCATATGTCAAACTATTCTCATTTTATTTTGAAATAGTCTTTTATATGGAACAACAGCTGATTAGTTTTTCATATATTCTTCCAAAAGTGTCAAAGTAGTTGAGAGACTTAGAAATTTTAGTCTATGCCAGATGCAAGTATGGTATCTGAATAATGGTATCTCAGGAATGATTATTCTGCTATGAAAGTACCCTTGAGAGTCATCAAGGTTGTGATGAAACCTAATATTTTCCCATGGAACTTACGCATGGTGGCCTCTATAGAATTTTTACATCTGAGTATCCATGCATAAAGTAAGACTATGAAAATAACAATGAATAAATTACTGTGGAATATTTAGACCTGGAGGAAGGAAGGTGGAGATGGAGAAAGCTGAAAAAGAGAAAGGGAGATTCTTTTATCTACCAGTCTAACTGCTAAGAAGTGCATGGATACATAGAGGAACTGGTTAATCCACAGGGGTTGAGTGACACACAGCATCATCGAGAACAGGTGTTGGCATCATGTATGACTCATTCATCATCAGACTGCCAAAATGCTAACATTGGTTGCATCAGCACTAATCATGTTTGTTTTAAGAATCAATGTTGATCTGTCCTTCATCATGCCAAAGCGATAAATGGGAACTGAGAAGAAAGAAACTTGGAGCACCTTTTCTTTACATACCTGGGGTATGTTCTCCTTGCACATCTCTTATTCCAGGGCAACGTTCCACATCTGAGATATATAGAGTCTCAAATATTTCAACCAAAAAGGTTGGAGATGACTATAAAGAATGGAAAAGAGACTTTTTAGGAGCAAGAGTTGACATGAACTTACCGGAAAACTCAGGGTTAAGCCCCGCATTTCTAGTATTGATTACATGTCACTGATTTAACTATTGATAGCTTATTCAATGTCATGCTATTTAGAAGACAGTATTGAAAGATTAGGATTTAAAACCAAGAAAACCTGAACTATGAATTGACAGTCCTGCTATTTAGTTTTCAAAAACAATATCCAAATAAAATGCTTAGCATTTTAGCAAAACCAAGCATAGAATCTGGTACATAAAGCGATATGTTACAAATTATTCATGGATTAGGTTCAGGCTGAGTTAATAATGAGGCTCAAATGCAACATTTTCCCCTTTCTGATAGTTGTGGGTTTTGCTATGTAACATATTTCAGATTAAATAGCACATTCAAGATTTCCAAAGTATTTAGAAATAGTTTCTGAACGGTTTACCTCTTTTTCAAAAAGAGTTTTTCTCAAAGTAAATTGTGAGAGTAAATACAAATGTTTTGCAATTAAGATCACTTCTAAATTGGGATTAAACCACTGTGGCTGTAGAGATTTTAGCAGCTATATAATTTGTTATTGTTATTTTAAGTTTTTGTTGTTCTTGTTTGCTGTGTGCTATGACTAAGGGTTAGTTATGGTCGTATCTCCTTTCAATTTAGCTTTTTGCCAGGTCTCTCATTGTGTACTTTTCCCTCCGGTTTTGGCTAGGATTCAGTCTGTGGCTTTTGTATTTGACTTTCAGGTCTCCAGTTGGAGTCAGCTTAGTATCTTATTACTCTTTTCTTCTTTCCTGTCCACTGATATCATTGTTTTTCAGATAGAAATGTTTATTTGATGAACTTCTGGTATCTTGAACTGACTCTTATGCCTTTTCTCCAACTGTGTCCTTTAATCGTCTCATTTTATTATCATCTTCATACATATATTTATTTTTCTTCTATCATTTTTATTCTCGAAGATCCTAAGTCATATCAAATTCCCATAAAATTTTGGAGATTAAAAACTGTTTTTCAGTTTCACAGAGTTCTTAAGGAAAGAATTTAGCCAGAGTGCCTGTCTTAGATTTTTCCCACCACTATTTATAAAGACTCGTTTCACCACAGGTTGAGCTGTCAGAGACAACTTTGGCGTGCTGATTAAGCACAAAGCCTTTGAAGACTGAGTATCCAGTTCAAAGTCTGAATTTTCCATTTCTAACTGAGTATCCATGGGCACATTACTCAATCTGTCTGTACCTAAATTTCCTCTTACACAAATGTCATTACCTAATGCAGGATTGTTGTGAAGATAACAACAATAAGTTATACATATATACATATATATGCACACATAAATATATATATATCACTGAAAGCAGTCATTGAAACATGAATTTATTACAGACAATAGTTAATAATAATTTTTAGCTCACTGAACCACCTTAAATATTGTCTTAATATTAAGACAATACTGCCTCTATGGTAGTTGCTCGCTCTCTTAATGACAATACTTAAGTATTGTCATTATTGTAGGTGGAAATCTAATTTTCATGTAAGTTTTGTGCATCTGTATATGCATATGCAACTCACAGCACCTTACATATAGTGGTCACCACTTAAGAATTCAAATTGATCTTTTAAGATCCAGGGGTTTGAGTAAATTCTCAACTGTAGGGACAGTTAATTTTTTACAAAGGGGCTAGTCACATAAAGTGAAGCAAGGAAAGTGATTTTAGAAATCCAGTCAGACTAATGTTTAAAAATGCGAATAAAGGGGCTGGAGAGATAGTATAACTGGCAAGGTGCTTACCTTGCATGCAGCCACCCCAGGTTCAAACATGGTGCCACATACGGTTCCTGAGTGCCACCAAGTGTGTGTTGTCTGAGTGCAGAACTTGAGGAAAACTCGTAACACAGTCATATATCCCCCAACACTTCTCCCCGCCAAGAAAAATGGATTCCAAGCTTGCACTGTTCACAAAAGTTAACTCAAAGCACATGACAAACCCAAATATTCAACTAGTATTCATAAAATATATGAGGGAAAATATGGGCAGAACACTTTGTAATATTAATCTTAGAGAAATCTTCAATGAGATATCACTCTGGCAAAAGCAAAGACAAAAAACAGAAATGAACAAAAGTGACTACATTAAACTACAAGTTTCTTTACTGCAAAAGATATGATGACTAAGTCAAAATACCCCTACTAAATAAGAGAAAAATTTCACATCTGACAAAAGACTAAGATACCAGATATAAAAAAATAAATACCCACAAAACGCAACAACAATACAGCAACACATCAAAAGATGGGAAGAAGATTGGAACAGATACTTCCACAAAGAGTACAAAGATGATAATAGGCATTTGATAAATCTTCATTGTCAATGATTATTATTATGGAAATAAAAATTTAAAAAATTGACAAGACATCATTTCATACCATGAGAATGGTCTATATAAGAATCTTAGAATAGTAAGTACTGATTAAGATATTGTGAAAAGTGATCAATCACTGTTGGTGGCACTATTGTGTATTTCAGCCTTTAGGGAAACAGTATAGAGATTTCTCAAAACATTAAAAATAATGTTTTCTATTCTTAAAATAAACAGAATGGAACACTATGAAAATGATAGTTGGAAATGATTACCAGAAAAAAAACTGAGCTCTGAAAAGAGGTAAAGTGATATGCATCACACACTTTCATTATCTATTCCAAACCAAAGTACCTAAAAGAAAAATGAAGAGAAAGAGAGACAGAGAGAGGGAGAGAGAGAGACAGACAGACAGAGAAAGAGACAGAGACAGAGACACAAAGAGAGAGGGAAACTACCATAGACGCAGGCTATGGGGGGTGTTCGGGGGAGGGGGGAAGGAAAATTGAGGACATTGGTAGTGGGAAATGTGCACTGGTGAAGGAACGGGAATTGGAACATTGATTGAAACTCAATCACAGACAACTTTGTAACTGTATATGTCGCAGTGATTCAATAAAAAATTAAAAACAAAACATTAAAAGTAGAACTTTCATATGACACTGAGATTCCCACTCTGTATTTATCCCAAGAACAAAAGCAATTAATAAGAGACTGCATGTGCATACCATGTTTACTACATCACTGTTTAAAAATAGCTAGGATCTGGAAATATATCAGGAATTTAACACAGATGAGAGGATAAAAAAACATCACATATGTACCCAAATGAGTACTGTTCAGCTTTGGGAAAAAAGAAAATCATTTATTTTGTTTGAACTTGAATGAAAATGGTGGATGTAGTGATAAGAAAATTGAGTTAGGAGGGGAAACACAAATACTGTATGATATTTCCCATATGTATAGTATAAAGAATCAAAGAAAGGTAATACACAATGTCTAATTACCTTGGAAACAAATCAGAGATGCCTCCCATATAAGTAAGAACTAAGAAAGCCATTGGGATGGGAGAAAAAACTTGAAGACAGTGGTTAATGAATACCGATACTATTATGCAGGACTACTGTACTATCTCTCTGAACCCAGGAAAAAAAAAAAGAACAAGATTTCAAAGACAAAAAGAATGAGGAAGATCAGAAAATAAACCAAAGTGGAAGAGAGTGACATAGAAAAATAAATAGATATAAAATAATATTTTAAAAATATTTCTTAAAGGCATATATTTTTATCTCATTTTATTTTCCTGTAAAGATATACATTTACCATTGAATACCCAATTACCAATATACTAACAATCTGAAAAGTAATTTTGCATTAAAATTATTTTATGTATATATAATCAAAGTCCTATAACATCTTAGAATAGGGAAATGTCTCTTGCAAATACTCAAATAAGTTTAAACTGTTGATAATGAGAGCACTTCCATGCTCTCATTTATCTTTAATTTGAAAAAATATTCACTGTTGAACATTTTTTGTTAATTACTTTCATTTTCCCCCCAGTAACTGGCTCAGTAAAATAAGGTGTGCTAAAATTAAATCCTAGTGGTGAAGAAAAAAAATGAATTTGATCACTTTGGGAATATCATTGGCTCAAGAAAATAGTGGAAACAAGTGCAAAGGTGGGCACGTGTACATATCGCTAGCTAGACATCCGTCTATGATGGCAAAAATAGACTCCTTAAGACAATCCTTGGTAGGTACCATGAAAGAGCTCTTAGAAAAAAGAAAAAAGTGCGGATAAAAAAGACAAACTGAGAAAAGGAACTAAAACATTTTCAAATAGTCATTATTGTCTGTTCCCTTTTCCCATATGTTTGGATTCTTAGAAGTCGTTATAAACTAAGCTGAAACTCTTACTGCATAGTACTGGAGCATCTTAAATATTCAAGTTCATTACGAAAGAGATAGATTAGTTGAAGATTTATTTTTATAAAACATATTTAAAATAATTAAACTAAAATCATTTTTTCTGATGCAAAAAATTCACAATTTCGTTAATCCTGTTGTTATTCCTTTCCCCCAATATCTCATTTTAATAGGGTGGGAGAAAGAAATTGAAATGAATCTCAAGGAAAAAAAGCACAACCCGGGGCAGAGCCAAAAAATAACGTCAGCAGATACTCTTGCACTCAATCTTCCTTAAGTGTTCTGCCAGTGCACTCTCAATGTGCATATTCAATTACTATCAAGGGACTGTAAATTATGTGACACATTTTGAGTGGTCTAATGTCCACTAGGGAAATGAGAAAGATGCCTGCAATGATTTCCATTTGCTCACTGACTTTGAACTCCAACTACCAATAGCTTTCACTTGACTGAATTTTCTGCTTGAAAGCTTTGAATTTATGTGTCATACATTTGAAAAAAAGATATCATCTCACAGATATAAATTTCTATCTGAATTTTCTGTTAGCTGAATGAGTGTTCAACTCAATTTTTAATAGTTAGTGTTTTCACAAGAGGGTGTATGTATTTATTTATTTTGTATTTTGCTTGCAAAGGCTTCTTTGGCCCTCTTTTAGTTTGAGATGTAGATGATGGGAGGCTCTGGGGAATTGTGAACAGCCTTGAAGTACAGGGAGTTAAAGAAGAAACTGTCAATCAGTCCCCCAGGGTTTTATTCACCCCAAAGATAATGTAAAAGGCAACCATCAGCCTTGCTGATGAGGCTCTTTGATTTATCTTTTAGAAGACTATTAGAACCCAGATGCGGGAGTGCTTCAGCATTCAGAGACCACAGGGAACTCTTCTGCAGCTTATAGTTGCAACAAAACATTACTCTTGGTTTGAACTTGACAATCTGTGAGTCACGGGTAAACACATAGAGGAAATATACCAACTGGGCTCTAAGATTTTATACAATTTTGAATTATGTAAAAGTATATATGATACAGGTTATAATATATAGTAATATTTTGTGCCTGTACATTAAATTAAAAGTTTCTTGGGAATTTTATTTTTATTATAAGTCCTTTGGTTTTCATTTCCATCATTTGTGCACAAAATTACCAATTACAAAAATTACTATAGGAAAGAAAGGAGTTTAAGTTATTGTAAAGTTTTAAACTATCATTCTATAATTGGAGTTTTCAAGAGTTATAAATTGATTACTCAAGATTACATTATTTTCCACAGTATTTCTTTTTGGTGGAGGTGGGAGCACTTTGGCTACACCCAAAGTGCTCGGAGCTTAATCGTAGCTTTGCACTCAGGGATCATGGTGTTGCTCAGGAGATCATCTATGTCCTGGAGATCAAACCAAGTTCTGCTCTATACATTGAAAGTGCTCTTCCTGCTGTACTATAGATCCAGCTCTGTATTTCAATTCCAAATTTATATCAACAAATTGAAATTACCACTAACTTACCTATCATCAGTTCTGAGTAGTCAATAATGCTTCAAGAATGTATCATTGCTTTAATATTATTAATATATTTCTATTCATATAACTATGGATAAGTATGTTCTAATAATTTTGAATTTTATCCAAATAGTTATGAACAGAAATTGTCAAAATGAAGATCTCAACTAACATCTCTGGGGAAAAATGCTACACTTTTTCTTTGAAAATGCTACTTTTACAAACTGAATTAGATAGTGTTAAACTGCAAAATGCATAATCTTACAAACATTAACCTTTATCAGTGGCAAAATCCTACTTTATCATATAAATATCATATCAATTAAGGGGGAACACCACACAAAATTTAATATTTCAGTTTTTTATAGAGAGACATACGATCCATATTTGTTTTAGAAACTCCAACTAACAGCGATTAGAGTTGTGGTAAAAAACTATGTCACAATGTTAATAGACTCTTATAGTTCAACTGACTTTCAGAATTAACCAATTCACAATTAAGATTTATTTTTTCTGATACAATATGGTGCATATTTTATCACTGTCACTGTCACTGTCATCCCGTTGCTCATCGATTTGTTCGAGCGGGCACCAATAACGTCTCTCATTGAGAGACTTATTGTTACTGTTTTTGGCATATCCAATACGCACGGGTAGCTTGCCAGGCTCTGCCACGCGCAGGCTCGATATTCTCGGTAGCTTGCCGGGCTCTCTGAGAGGGGTGGAGGAATCAAACGTGGGTCGGCCTCATGAAAGGCGAATGCCCAACCACTGTACTATCGCTCTAGCCCACATATTTTATGACTTATATTTATCACTTATAGTTTTGCTTATTTTCTATTGATGTTAATGTAATAGGATTGGAACGATAGCACAGTGGGTAGGGCATTTTCCTTGCATGTGGCCGACCCAGATTCTATTCTTCCATCCCTCTCCAAGATCCCTGCAAGGTACTAAGAGTATCTCGCCCGCGCGGCAGAGGCAGAGCCTGGCAAGCTACCCGAGCTGTATTCGATATGCGAAAAACAGTAACAACAAGTCTCACAATGGAGACGTTACTGGTGCCCGCTTGAGCAAATTCATGAACAAAGGGACAACAGTGCAGTGCTATGGTGCTACAGTTAATCCAATTTTTCTTGTAGAGAAAAAAACTGCTTACATACAAAGAATTTTTTGAAATGTAAAGTTTTGTTTCACAAGACAAGTGAGTTGTGTCTTGGCATGTAGGTTACCCTTGGGTATCTAAACTTTTATATTTTAATGTCCTTAAAATAATAATTATACATAATACAGTGATTGAGTGAAATGTGAGTCAAGTATTCTACACTAAGTTTCCTTCACTGGAGTGATAACACACTGGGTAGGGCTTTGCCTTGCACACGACCAACCCGGGTTTGATTCCTCCATCCTTCTCTGCGAGCCCTGCAAGCTACCAAGAGTATCCCGCTCACATGGCAGAGTCTGGCAAGCTAACCTTGCTGTATTTGATATGCCAAAAAAAGTAACAACAAGTCTCACAATGGAGATGTTACTGGTGCCCGCTTGAGCAAATCGATGAACCATGGGACATGTTCAGAGACAGTGACAATGAAGCTTCCTTCACAAAAACTGGCAAATCATGAAGTCTTGCAACTGTAGAATTAGAAATGAATGTAACATTATAATAATTTTGAATTTGTATGAATTATTAGTACATAAACTATTTCAGTCATTTCAAGTTGTTTGAAGGAGTGCATTTTTAGAACTTCTGAAACTGAACACTAACAAAAACTAAAAGCTATAAATTATTAAGTACACTTTAAACATAAACATTTCCTAGATTAAAATCTCACATCAAAAGGAATATCGAATTTTATCTAAAATAATACATGTACTTTTAAAAGAATGCAGTCCTTCTGAATATGTTATTTTGAAGGTTCACCATACACTTTTTTGTTTAGATAAGATTTAGAATAGAAAGCACTGCTAACTATACAGAAAAATTGTTCAAAAGTAGCCATCAGATTAGTAAATTCAAGTTTTACAGAACATACACACATATCTGCATTATATAGTGAAATAAATCTTTCAAACATGAATATTTTCTAAAATGATGGCAGAGAAAATCATTGGCAATGATTAAATATATTTAGCACTTTGACGTAAAACATCACAATAACATGCCCTGCAATATTAAACACATCATTAAGGGATTGAATTCTGGGTTTCATCCAATGTTCTAATTGGCACTCTTCCTGCTCTCTTCACTGACTCTTCATTTATTTTAGCCACCTGACAGTCACATCCCAGTCCTTAAGTTTAAGTATTTGAGTTAGTCAGAATCAATCTAGATTTGTACATTCTTATTATCACCTTCATTTATAGTGATAATTGGGTTATTAATTTCTTAAATTTGTTTTGTATAACATAAACATGTGCTAGCATAAAGAGATTTAGCGAATGTATTGAAGGAAAAACCATGTCTTAGCCTTATTTTCAGACTCTAAAATAATAATGGTTATCTATTTTCTCAAGGTTACTCATTTATGAAAACATTTTAAATATAGCTTCTATTAAATAAATATTTTCTAAATTCTCATGTCTCTCAGAATTCAAGTCTCTGCTTATGTTATTTGAGGTTATAAAAGGATGAGCTATTATTACAATTTTTGGAGTTAAAAGACAGAATGGTGATATAGTAACTTTCCTTTTATTATGAAAAACCTGTTTTAAGATTATTTTAAAATTATCAAAATATCCTCAAAGTTTCTAGAACCCATTCTAGCATTTTTTCATCCCACATTAATGTAAAAGTCATGCAACTTTAATTGGAATGCATCTTTACAACTTTCCTTTTTCTAATGCTCAACACCAATAACTACATTTTCAGAGTTCAGAGTCTCATACTCAAGGTTAGGTCTCAAGGAGTGTTCTATTGTTCCTTTAAAACCAAAGTCCTACAAAAGACTTTGTGTACTCTGGTGAGTTAAACATGTACTCACCTGGAGATGAATTCATCACTCAAAAAAAAAAACTTTCATTCAGCAAAATGTAGTTAGAGAACAGTGGTTGGTTCTATTTAGATGAGTTTTAGTCTAAATCATTAGACAATATCATTAGAAAACGACTTTTAGTTATTTACTGAATGATCAGGGTCCAATCTTTGCACAATGTATTAAGGTCTACCTATTATCTAAATCTAGACAATCATTTATTAATCTATGTATGTAATTGCACTGTAGCACTGTCCTCCCATTGTTCATTGATTTGCTTGAGCGGGCACCAGTAAAGTCACCATTGTGAGATGTATATAATTAATTAAAAAAATACCATTCAGATGAAATTTTATTCACTTCTTTTGTTATAGATCAGCTCACACTAAATTATTGTTCATGTTCTTCTTCCATAATCTTAAGGATATATTTTCACACATAGATGATACTCATTTGTTTATACCTAAAGGACCTCAAGATTTAATAATTTATCAAATGTCAAAATTGTATAAGTATAGCATTGTCAAATGCCCTATATAACAAAATAGAAAGTGGGGCAGTCAGAAGGACTGATCCTAACCTCAAAACTTAATGCCTAAAATTTACTTGGAACAATATGTTTTGTAGATACAAAAGCTACAATAATCCACAAGATGAAAATCATTTGAAAGAAAAAATTCAAAGCCTTACATTAATCAGTCCAATCCCTTCCCCTATGTTGATTTCTATTTAGTGATTAGTACATCATTATTTAACATTTAGGACATACTTATTAAATACTTCTATTTAATGCTTTGGGCATATGTATATAATAAAATGGTATTAAGCACTGTATCACTGTCATCCCGTTGCTCATCAATGTGCTCAAATGGGCACCAGTAACGTCTCCATCGTGAGACTTGTTACTGTTTTTGTCATATCAAATATGCCACGGGTAGCTTGCCGGGCTCTGCCGTGCAGGTGAGATACTCTCAGTAGCTTTCTGGGCTCTCCAAGAGCGACGGAGGAATCGAACCCGGCCCATGATATTAAGCATCTTTTATTAATACGTGTATGCCAAGGGAAAGTCAAACAAAATTGAAAACATTAAGCTTAGTATTTAATCTGAAACACAAGATAAAACAGTTATGTAAAACATTTTAAGATATTATAGTCTCTATCATACTAACACAGATACATATTTGTAAGAAAACTTCTCCTGATGTCCCTGAGATGCACATAGAAAAAATACATTCTGGATGGATCCCATATACAGCAAATTCCATTTATATTTCTAGTTACATCGAACTAAATGAGTCTCATTAGCATATAATTAAATGTATGGAATCAGTCTTACACTTCTGTCCGTCTTTTCCAACTGTGGGAACCACTGTCAGTCTTTCAGAGACATCAGTTTTATTCTTGACGTAAATTTAACCTTAAATTAAAACACTGCTATTTCCCATCTTAAAACTAAAACTGGTTTCAGAACAAGTCAGTCAACTGTGGAATATACATGATCAATTGTCAAAGTGGCAGATATTTTTTTTAAAGAGAACATTGCACAATAAATAAGATAAATAATTTTAGAAACTTCTATTGAAGGCAAATAAAATTTGAATTGAAATTATACATTATCATCTACAGATCAGACTAGACTGTTGCGTGAACATTCGTGCGGTCAGAGGTGCTGAGACAAGGAACGTGGAAGAAATGTATGTCACGGAGTGTCTAGATTCTCTCTGACTCTTAGACAAAGGTAGAGAGCCCGACAATCTCCTTTTATTGATCATGGAAACTCTTAAGGGTGAAATACAGTCACAAAAGGAGTTATGGGAAGATCACACAAAGTTCTTCTGCATACAGGAAAACAAACAATGTAGGATCTACATACTTACAACAAACAAGCTAAGTACCTAGGATCTGCATACTGACAACAAACAGGCTTAAGCAGAACCAGGGATCTGTGAGAAAAGGAAGACTGACAATTTTGTCATAATTTAGGAAATTATTTACTAGGGCAGCCAAAAGAAATTATTTACTAAGGCAGTTCAACCTCATCCAAACCACTGGGCTCATCCTGGTAGCTCAGTCCAGCCCCAACACTAGACTTTCAAAGAAATTTTCATATTTTATAGACACTAATTTAACTAGTTTCATTTCATATCTTAAAAAATATACCTTTAAATGGGGGACAGTATCATGAATAACTAATTTCATGGTGACTACATTTTTAAAAAGTAGAAAAACACATATCTGTAAATTTTGCTGTTTAATTACATCAATAGAACCTGTTATAATTGGTTATTAAATTAATTATTCATATTATAGTAAATTAAAATTTAAATGCTTAAAATGTGTGCTTACTGATGAAGCTTACTGAATGCTTCCAAAATTATTAAGTTGTGCTATTAAAACATGGGAACATCTGGCAAAGTCTAAAACATTTAAGGCTCTTTAAATTGCCAATATCTTTTTTGTAGACAATTTATGATTTTAGTCATTATTTTAAAAAGCATATACTGTGTATAATTTTATTTATCATATTTAATATTTCTTTCTAATTTAATATTAAAAATATTAAAGAAAGAAATAAAATTTAATATTTCTTTCACATAACTGTGACACAGTCATGTGAAATATATTAAAATACATATATGTGAACATCCACAAAATTACATGCATGACATATATGTATGTACCATCACACATATTGCATAAATAACCACCACAAATATTTGGTAAATATTAATCTAGATAAATCCTTACAAAAGGCAGAAGTGTGATTTCTTGTTTCATTATGCTACACTATACCTTAGATAGGACCAGAAAACTAGAAGTTTCAGCTTTTTCACTGTAATTGAATTTAGTTTCCAGAGTGAAAAAAAGGAGACTATTTCCTACATCTCTTTGTATACGTATGTCTCAAAAAGAAACAGGTTCAAATGCATTATAAAAACAAGACCATTGCTGTTACCCAACTAAAAAAAATTCTAGCACAGTTGTTAATGCTAAGATTCTACATTAAATATTTAATTAAATATTTAACAATTAGAGAAAATTTTAAGCAGCACTCTTAAACAATATCCTTTTAAACATCTAGGCACTGAAGCTTACAAATTTATTCGTAGTTGAGTGTCACTCCCAAGCTCATGACTGAGGCCTACCCCCTGAACACTTTAGCAGGGTGTGGCCCAAATCCTCTACCTCACCAAATAACTCTTTTTTGACATCTGTTATGAGATTTAGATACTCCTTTGAATGTATGACTTACTCTAGCAACTTTCTCAACTCAGTGTTGTGTGTGTGTGTGTGATGTGTGTGAGAAAGAGAAAGAGAGAGAGAGACAGAGAGACAGAGAGACAGAGAGATCTATTTTTATGTATCTCACAAAAGATGAAAGATTAAAGAATTCTGGGTCTAGAGATATAGTACAGCATGTAGGATGCTTGCCTTGTACATGGCAGTTGCATTCCCCGTATGTTCTCCTGAATCCTGTTAGGAATGTTCCCTGATCACAGAGGAGCCAGGAGTAAGTCCTGAGTATAGCTGAGTGCGACCCCCAAACAAACACAAAGACTTCTGACCAGTACATCAAATATATACTACCTTAAAATCAAGATTCATTTGGTGTTATTCAACAAGAATCAACAAATATATATTGGCATCTGCTAAAAAAAAGTGCATTTGCAGAACTTTTTAGATGCCAAGTCATTTAATCACCAAGCAGCCTTACAAGGAAGATGCTTTCTTTATACTCCTTTAATTTCTTAAGGAAACATATACAAAGGGATTTTGCAATTGTCTAAGGACACGAAATTAGAAAAATTTTGGATTCTGGATTCTGAATTTAGACTTGATAACCTGAACTGGGGCTGGAGAGATAGCAGAGTGGGTAGGGCGTTTGCCTTGTACTCGGCTGACCCGGGTTTGATCCTTTGTCCCTCTCAGAGAGCCCAGCAAGCTACCGAGAGTATCCTTTCTGCACAGCAGAGCCGTGGTGTATTTGATATGCCAAAACCAGTAACAAGAAGTCTCTCAATGGAGACGTTACTGGTGCCCACTCGAGCAAATCGATGAAAAACAGTGACAGTGACAGTGAACCTGAAAAGAGTTTAAATTCAGCCATCTACTAGCTAATGACTTAATCTCTCTGAAACTTAATTGGCCTCATCTTTAAAAGACAGATAACTATTTCCTACTGTAATGATTTTCATGGAAATCAATAGGATATTGCTTATGAAAGCATTTTGAAAACTGACTGGCACAGAATGGCTGTTTTTATTATAAACTTATAAACTACATTGGGATTTTATTAGCGAGGACTCTTGTAATTGCCTCACTACAAAATTTAATCAACACATTTCAGTCAATCATATTTTAGAAAAGCTGTGCAAGAGTCAGTTCCTATATCAAAAGGCAGCTTTTAATATCTAGCAAATAATGCCGGTGCACAAAATCTGTCTTCAGTAACAGTGATGCTAGAGATGACTAAGATAAAATTAACTTACACTTCACTATCACTTTAAATTTTCAGGATCATTTGACATTTCTTACCTTGTTTAGCATATTTCAGTGCCTTAGGAAATGAACTGTATTTAGTGTTTCCTGTTAATGTCATTCAATTGCTGCTAGGCAAGCTTCAGTAATAAGTATTCTAGGTGATAAAGCTTTAGGCATATCACTATGAAGGTCTCAAAAACTGTAAATATGGGAAATTAATTCGCTTCTGCTTGGTTAACCTCTTGATGACGGATTAATATTTATTTCTAAATTTTGCAACTTCTGCTGCTCTTTAAGCATTTGCATGATCATTTTTATGCTTATTTTGATATAGGTTGGCATACACTTGACAAGAGAAACTACTGATTAATCATATAATAAGCAAGTTAATTTTAATATCGCTAAATAAATTTAGCTTAAAATTTAAATACTATATTCATAATATTGAAACTAGCTTTATGTTACCCATTTTTTATAGTCTAATGTGGTTTAAAGTTGCTATATTAATATAAATTTTGAGTGAAGGCCTGAATCGCTGTATCAAGTAATTTACTATAACAATGTTGTGTTTTATGGAATTCATAAAACATTCTAATTAGATCATATGAAGTAATAAAAATCAATTTACCTAAATTTTAGAGTCATGGAAATGGACACAGAAAACTGAAGAATGTGAGCAAAACATGTATTAACAGACATATAAAAGAAATGGAATAATAAAAGCAAAACCTATGAATTTAAATGTATATGATATGAATTTGCAAAGTGATAAATTTGATATGCACATAAGCCTCTAGCAATTCTTAAACTATTTACCTTAGCCAATTTTTTGTTGCCAATAGTATTTCTCAAAAATATCTCATTTTCACATTTATGTAAGTCACAAGGAACTATTTTATGTGAACACAAAATCAGGCAAAATAAAGTATCATATAAAATGGAAAGAAATTACAATTTTTAGTAGTATGTTAATGATCAGCAACAGAGCAATTCCTTTATCATGGCTTAGAATTAAATAGATACAAGCATAGATGCTGATTTATATTTTCTTATTTGAGTTTTTATACATATGGAATATTATACTTAAGCTCATTTGTATTCATGTGAATTCAATTGCAATTTAAAGTCTGGCAGATTTGATTTCATTAAATATTTTTGCCTCAATCAAAAAGTCTGTATACCCATGAATATTTCAAAACCAGTATCCATTTCATTTAAGATTTTCAACACTGCATTGCTAAGTATAGTGTCATGGAAAACATATAAATGGGGTCTAACATAAAGCTTTATGAAAGGATTCATGAACTACTTGGTTTTGGTAGTATCTTAATAAAAACAAACCAAATAATCTTTTTTTCTCATTGTTTTTCTCTTGCTAGTATAAATTGACTAGCTATCTTACTGTGTAAAATCTTCAGAAGACATGTCGCTTGATAGACAATGATCTGTATTACAAGGGTAACTCTAATATGATGTTTTGATCTCTGATAGCTGGTTCTGACTTGGGCTCAGAAACTGCTATCTTAAAAAAAGAGGAGAGGGTAAATATAACAATTATTTTTTTCACAAGCCATACCATTACTGCTTTACCCTAATCACAAGGTTGACTCATCTGAGAGATGAGAATTTGAAAAAAAAAATTAAGCATAAAGAATCATTTGTATAGCACAGCTGTAACTTGTGTTAATGCTATTTCACATGAGATATTTTACCTGAAGTGTATTTCTTTTTGTTTGTTTGGCCATGTTCTTCTTAATTTGGGGGTTTCAAATTTTCTCAGGGGCTATTTCAGGGGCTATTTTCAGGAATATCCTGGCGGTGCTACAAGGACCATGTGGTACCAAGTACTGAACCCAAATAAACACCTTATCTTATCGTAACTCTGTCCCACACCTTTGCCCCTATTTATTCTTCATATTTATTTATTTATTTTGTAGTGCAGGGATGGAGGCAGGACCTTGCACACGCAAGTCAAGTGCCATACTACTGAGCTACATACTCAATAATCACTAATCATTTAAAGATAAATAGCTAGATTACCTCTCCAGTGGTCAAACTCAGGATCTAAAGTATTGAAGGAAGTGTGGGTACATGCACCATTTTCTCAGATTTCAGGTCTCATAAAAATCAATACTAAACTAGGAAAAATCCCTTTTAACATCCTGCTGTGATATATCATGAAATATATAAGTATCACTGTATCAATGATGTCCCATTAGTCATCAATTTGCTTGAGTGGGTGCCAGTAACGTCTCGTTCTTCCCTGTCACGCTTAGGGTCAGGGGGATGAAGCCCATTATTGTTACTGTTTCTGGCATATGGAGTACACCACAGGTAGCTTGCCGGGCTCTGTTGTGCGGGCGGGATACTCTCAGTAGCTTTCCGGGCTCTCCCAGAGGTATAGAGGAAATACTCAAATATATAAGTGTGTGTATATAAATAAACATATGTATACATGCCCACATATACGTGTTTGGTATGTAGGTTGCTATTTTTACCTGAAGCAAGCATATTTGGGGAGATCTCAATGAAATATCACTTATGAAGGAAATATTTGCAGATTACAATTTAGCACAAAATATTTTTAAGCAAGATGTCACATCATTCACTATTTATTACATTTCTTTCACTTTGATACACATAGTAAGTTTAAGAGACTGTAGTAATTTAAAATATACATTCAGAAGAAAAATCCAGGGTAAAATAAATCAAAACCACAGTGAAATTTTAGTGAATAAAAACTAAAAAAAAATCTGCAAATGGGGATGAAGGATTAGGTACTCAGTATGGAAATAAACAAATGTAGTCAAGGGTTCAGCTATTTGAATGAGAGATTGAGCTAATGACAACAAATCAAGACACAACTAACACTGCTACGGGACAGATGTAGAGATGTGGCAGATATAGAGAAAGATTGGTGATTAATTTCATGGCTATACAGAGTCTTTCATCAGAAATTTACCCAAGACACAAAGTATTCTATACTCAAGATAATGGGATTCCAAACTAAAGCTGAAGTGGAGTCAAGTGAAGCTACTAAAACTTCAAACAGGAAATTGATGACATATAATGAGAATAGAAGAATGAAGCAAGAATAAAACAATAACTTTTTTCACTTAAGTGAGACCAAGCTTTACATCTGGATATGTATAAAGATAGAAAATATAAGCCAGAAACTTAAAACTAGAATTTTAATTCACTATGAATTATGTGTATTTCATGTAATTATGACTAACATTAAGTTTACTAAGTGCTGCCTTAAACATGGCATCCCATAGGGTCCCCAGAGCACTGCCAGAAGTAATTCTTGAGTGCAGACATAGAAGTAACTCCTGAACATCACCGGATGTGGCCCAAAAGGAAAAGAGAAGAAGAAGGAGGAAGAAGAAGAAGAAGAAGAAGAAGAAGAAGAAGAAGAAGAAGAAGAAGAAGAAGAAGAAGAAGAAGAAGAAGAAGAAGAAGAAGAATAGGAAGAAGAAGAAGAAGAAGAAGAAGAAGAAGAAGAAGAAGAAGAAGAAGAAGAAGAAGAAGAAGAAGAAGAAGAAGAAGAAGGAGAAGAAGAAGAAGGAGAAGAAGAAGAAGGAGAAGAAGAAGGAAAAGGAGAAGGAGAAGGAGAAGAAGAAGGAAAAGGAGAAGGAGAAGGAAAAGGAGAAGGAGAAGGAGGAGAAGACTAAGGAGAAGAAGAAGAAGGAGGAGGAGGTGGCGGAGGAGAAGAAGAAGAAGAATTTATTCTAGTCTATTTTTTGATAGCTGTTGTAGTATATCATTTGAGACTTTTAGAAAGATACATTACTATTTTCTATATGAAGAGAGAAAAGCCTCAGAAAGTTGGATTATTATGTTTCTATAGATGAGACAATCATAGTATGACAGTAAAACTGGTATTCTTTACACCAAACCAAGCAGTCATGTGCAAGATATCATTAGCTCTATACAAATTATATTAACTCACAGTGATCTAAAACTAAAAGTCATGATAACACTATGATCACAGTCATCCAGAATTCAATGGCATTCATTACTGTCCATGTCAAAAAGTCTAAACCACATTATTTAGCAACACTCAATAGAGTACCAAAAACTTCAGAGTGAACTTCCTTTAACAGAAAACTCTCTAACAATGACTCACATGATTTCAAATTAAAATTCTGTTTTAAGTTTTTGACATCAAAAACCTGGCACTAACCTTGACTGATAAGAAGGCCGGAATGATAGAGCGCTATCAGAGACGGCACACACCTGCGGAAGCTGGGGGAGGACAGATTTCTGAATTAATAATGTGATAGCTGAGAAAGATGTGGGGAAGAAGGGAAACATGCTCTGCGAAGCATGTCTGTCTGATCCCTGATCCTAGAAAAATGTGCAACAAAGCAAATGGCCTCAAAGAGGGCTGGAGTGACAAAACTTGAATAATCAAGAGCCCAATGAAAATATATTGGGCTCTTATGATTGGGGCATTTTTTTTACTGTTTTGCTTTGTTTGGGTTTTCTGGTCACATCTGGCTGTACTCAGTGCCAACTCCTGGCTCTATGCTCAGAGATCAGTCTTCAGGATTCGTGGGCAGGGGATAGAGTAGTAGCACAGCGGGAAGGGATTTTTAGCCTTGCATGCAGCCAACCCAGATTCAATCCTCAGCATACCATAGGAATCCCTGAGCATGCCAGGAGTAATTCCTGAGCTCAGATTCAGGAGTAACCCCTGAGAACCCCTGGGTGTGGCCCCCAAGCCCTAAATAAATAAATAACTACACACTACATTTTAAAAAAAAAGTAATGGTTGGGCATCATACGTGGTGCTCAAGGTTTGAACTGGACACTTGCAAGGCAAGTGCCTTAACACCTGGACTATCTCTCCAGTTCTAGAGGTATATCTTTTAAAATGCGATTTTTAACAAATATACAAACTACTCAAATGGACATTCATTACAAATCTCAGAGAACTAAAATTTACTTTATGCTTTTATCTCCAGAGTTCAACCTTCACTGGGTTCTGCAGGCCAGCTTGAATCCACTAGATACATATGAGGGTTTAGAAAATACATATCAATCATGACACATCTTTCTAAGCTTCAATTATAGATGAATAACAGAAGTTATATCAGTAATAAAATGAATAATTTCTTTTTAAAAATAACATCCTTTGTTGTTACAGAATTCAATGTTTCTTTTCAAAAGTCAATCATGCTCTCCTTCTATTAAGACCAGACTGCTACCTTTTAACTAGCCCATCTTGTTTCCACCCTCCTCTAGATAAGTGCTACAAAAATAAACATCGATGGATTTTATCCTGTAGCACTGCACTGTCATCCTGCTGTTCATCAATTTGCTCAGACACCAGTAACATCTCCATTGTGAGACTTGTTGTTACTGTTTTTTTAGCATATCGAACATGACACAGGGAGCTTGCCAGGCTCTGCTGTGCGGGCGGGATACTCTCGGTAGCTTGCCAGACTCTCAGAGAGGGCAGCATGTGCTCCCTTTGACAGCACATATACTAAAGTTGTAATGCTACCGAGAACATTAGCATGGCCCCTGCACAAGGATTTCATCCTACACTTAAAAAAACGAATTTCATTAAAATATTCATTTAAAAATAAGTGAATGTACAATATCTAAAAAAGACACTATTTGTTTGCCTTGGAATTTTCAAGAAGTAGCAGAAAGGTGGGAAAGGATGTTGCAGTCTAGGGATGCTAACAGGTCCATAGTGGAGGGTCTTTGGTGGTGGTGAAGGTTCAGTAACTCTGTTTATCAGAACTATAAAATTGGCCTGAAGAGATAGTACAGTGGGCACGGTGATTGCCATGCAAACAGTCAATAGGGTTTGATTTCCCAGACTTCCATATGGGCCCCCAAAATTTCGCCAGCAGACGATGTACAGAGCAGGAGTTAGCCCTGAAAACTGCTGGGTGTGGAATAAAACAACAACAACGAAACAAAACAAAAAAAGTCATGAAATTAACACAATTGTAACCATATATAAACTATAACTTATAAAATAGAAATAAACAGCAAACTATGTGTTAAAATGTTCTAAAACACACATTTCAAAGAAATGCTGTAAGAAAATTGGCCTTTCATTATTATTATTATTACTTTCAGAAGGTACAATTCAGCTCCATTCATTATAAACTTCTCTTAAGACAGAGTTGGTTGCATATTTTATTATCAAAAAATACTAATAGAAACGGTGACGGGAAATAGGCACTCTGGAGGAGAGGGAGATGCTAAAGAGTGTTAAATCAGTAAGCATGAAACACTACCAGTGACTGTGACATAAGTCACAGCACATAAAATGTCTTATTAAAGCGTCTTCCATGAAAGCTGGAGAGGGTGATTCAGGGGGGAGGTGGGGGAGGTGAGGAGTGTACAGGATTGGAACATTGGTGAGGGGAAATGGACACTGGTGAAGGGGTTGGTTGCTGGACCATTGCATGCCTGAAACACAAACATGAGTAACTTGGCAATTCACAGTGACTAAATTTTTAAAACTACTAAGAGAAGATCAAATTTTCTCAGTGAGAAACTAATACTTACAGTAAAAGATTCCAGGAAAGATAAATATCCTGGTGTTTTGATAAACAGAAAGTAATAAGGACTTTATGGTAGATAATATTTGAAAACACGTAAGAAAAAACAAAATACTGTGTAAAACACATCCAAGGAAGCCCTTTTGTTTTCTCTAAAATTATGCAAGTTAAAAATGAGATCCTTAGGACCCTCTGCTCCTAAAGACTTTGATTCCAGAGGTCTCCTAACCCATTCTGGTATCCAGCACAGCTTCTGACAGCAGTGCACTGGGACTGTGAGCTGGGCTACAACTCCGCGCTGCCTGGGGATGGATCTTTCCTCTCCACCCTGTTTTTCTGCATGGAAAATGGCGGCGGCAGCAACATCCACATGGCAGAAGTCACCTTCTAAGACTCCTAACCCAGAGGTATACGGTTTTTACAGTTTGGGGCTCCTAGGGAATCATGGGAAGTGGGTGTTACCGGCACACCCTCAGCCCAAATAAATCCAGAGCTGCTGAGCATGAAACGGACCCTCTGCTCCTAAAGACTTTGATTCCAGAGGTCTCCTAACCCATTCTGGCATCTAGAGCAGCTTCTTACAGCAATGCACTGGTTCTGTGAGCTGGGCTATGCAATTTCTGGCAGAATATTCCCTGGACTTTATACAGAAATCCAAAACCTTAACATCTCTTAATTGTCAGCAATGTGAAATGGTTCCTTTTTAGCAGGTCTGACTTGGGGGGGGAAACTCCAAACAATAACAGTGAGTTTTTTGTTGAAATATTGAAGGTAATCAAAGTAGCAGCCATTTCTTTAGACTGTGAACTAAGCAATAGCCTCACACAGGCCGAGAAGAGGAAATATCCCTCTTTCCCGGTTGTTTCCCATTTTTGAGGAGAAACGCAGCATGACATCCACCATACTATGAGGTGCGGGTAGAGGGATGAGAAAAAGAAAAGGGAAAAGAAAAAGAAAAAAAAGAGTTATGTACTTGGAGCAGTGGGGCTACATATCTCTTAATTCTAAGCAGTGGAAAACAAATTATCAAATGCTTCCTTGGTAGTAGGGCTGTCCTTCTTGGGGGGAAACTCCAACAATAGTGAGTTTTGTGTTGAAATATGAATGCAATCAAGGTAAAGAGAAAATGAAGTTAAATTCATCAGTTATGCAGTTGGGGGTGGGGGAGCGGAGGCGGGAAGTACTGGAGTTTTTGGTGGTGGAATATGGGCACTGGTGAAGGGATGGGTGTTTGAATATTGTATAACTGAGACAAAAGCCTGAGAACTTTGTAACTTTCCACACGGTGACTCAATAAAAAAATTTTTTTTAAATAAATAAAAATGAGATCCTTACTTGTCACCAAGCAAAGGGTGCTAGCGGGCCCACTAGGGATAGGAGTTACGAGCTGAAAATAGACTATAGGCTGAACATGATGTCCACTTAATACCTCTGTAGCAAACGACAACACCCAAAAAAGAGAGAGAGAGAGCAAAAGGGAATGCCCTGCCACAGAGGCGGGGTGGGTTGAAGGGGACAGGGTGGGGCTATAGGAGGGATGTTGGGACCATTGGTGGTGGAAAATGGACACTGGTGGAGGGATGGGCACTCCATCATTGTATGACTGAAACACAAGAATGAAAATTTGTAAGTCTGTAACTTTATCTCACGGTGATTCACTAATAAAAAAAATCTGAACATTTAAAAAATGAGATCCTGGTAGAAGAGAAGTGTTTTACTGCTTCTAAATTTCCTAATGATGCATGCAAAAACATTGTTGAGCCTTTATATTAACAAAACTTATATAAGAAAAAGTTATAGAAACCATAATTCATCATGCTAACAATTGATATTCTGTTATTATTTTGAATATTTGCAGAGCTAAGAGGTAATTATCAACAAATAGCATGACTTCAAATGGAACAGTAACTGAATCATCATAGTTACAATGAAATATCTCTATTAGTAATATTCAACATCATTTTAAAATGTCGTTTGACAGGTTGGATTTATTTCTCCTGAATACACAATAATGTTTATTAAAAAGGAAAAATTACATTTATCTTATAGAAGTTCAGTTAATCGATATTAACTGAAACATTAATAGGGGACATTTTTCTTTTATTCTCAGAAATAATCAAAAGTAATTACTTGATTAAAAGTTGGGATTGTCTAGTTAATAATTTGTAATAATGTTATGCTCATTTACTTATTTTATTTGAGATATTATTTAACTTGTATATTAGATTAATATTTTAAAATCTTTTGGTAGACTGATAGATTTATCACTATATTGCTATATAATATAAAAGAGAAAAGTGCTTTACAATTGAACTTTTATGTATGAAATTAGCAAAAGATAAATTTGATCTCAGATTACAAGAATTACTAGGAAAAAAGAGCCTAAAGGAAAAATTGTTGCTAATTACAATTTGCTATTACTATTTACTTAAGTTTAAAATTCTTCAAATGTAAAAATCAGTCTTATGACTACCAGATTGCGAGAAAATTGCATAAACCTTAAGTCGTATGTATTCTAAAGCAATAATATCTAATAGTACTCTTAAGACTTATAGAATTTTTTAACATTTTTTCACCATCTGATACAATAATCAATAGTGTGTATTTATTTTGGACATTGGAAGTGAAGAGTACAAATCAGAAATGTAATTTTGTATTTTTATTTTATTTCTATCAAGTTAAATAGAGTTCACGATGATAGTATTGTAAAAATGTGAGTTTTAAAGTCCTGTGCCTTAAAGTTTTAAAGTTCTTCTGCCTCTAGATCTTTAGTATTTTCAAGAGAGCATGATAAAAAAAAACAAAATATAAGTAACACCTAGAACAACATATTTTTAATATATAAAGTGCATCATAAGGCTGATCATCACCTTATAATTCCAGCTGGCCCAGACAATGCTCAAGATAAACATATAAAATGCCAGGAGTGGACTAAAAATCAAATAGAAGCTTGGTATGTTGCGTGTTTCAAACATAGTTTTATCTGTAACACCATCTTCATCTCCCTGCCCCGCCGTCCCTGCCCCAAAATATGCCACACTCCAAGACTGCCTCGCATCAACAATTTCACAATGAACAGACTGGACATGCTTTTCTTCACTACCATCAGAGTTGGGAGGTTACAGTCTATCTTGCTGAACTTCTCAGACTTCAACTTTTATGCTAATAGGCTACTGTGTCCTGAGGTGGGCTCTTAACGCCTTTCCCTCTGAAACTTCCATAACTTCTCCTCTTCATGGTCAGTTAGGCAGTAACTTCAACCTTGATATTCTTTTTCGTTTTTCAAATTTTTTAAGCATTATCTTTCTGCCAACCCTTGTGTGTTTTTTTTTGGTTTGTTTGTTTGGTTGATTTGTTGCCAGTCACAGTCTGGCAAAAGTCACGTGCTCAGTGTTTACTTCTGACGCTGTGCTCCGGGAACACTCCTTACAGTGCTCAGAGACCATATGTAGTGATGGGGATTCGAACCACAATGCAAAGCAAAAAGTGCCTTAACTCCTGTGCTATCCCTCCAACACCACCACTTTCTCCTCCCTCCAAATCACCTTGCCAATCTCATCTACTCTCTGAGCACTGTGGATTCTACCAGATATATCTCCCTAATCTCAAATGCCACTGCAATTCAACCCTGAGTTCTCATCCAGGGATTTTAACAGTTCAATATTTCACGTCGGATGCTCTGGCATCAATTCCAATATAAGTCCTTTCCTCCTTTCAGAAATAGTAACAGCAACAACAAAAAAAAAGAACTTTTATAATTTCTCCATATTTCGTAATGATCCTATCACTCGTGATGAAAATTCTTATTGTTAGCTCATTCTTTTCCTGCTTTAAATTTGTGGTATCAAAGTGGTTAAGAACTCAGATTCAGGAGGAAGCAAGTTTCACTTGATCCATTTATGGTTTACATGAGATGGACCTAAAACCCAATAATACAAGCATTAATTTATTAAGCACACACACACAAATTAACAGCAATGACATTTATTTTGTTACTTCTAAGTAGTTTCTACACATCCGCCACCATCCCCACACACACATATTTTTAACACATTTACCCTCCACAATTCTATAAAACAAATATTATTATTGTTATTCCTCCTGTACATGAGAAAACAGAAAACACGTAGAGTTAAATAAATTGCCAAAATCCACAACAGTACGTGACTGGATTCTGTACCAGCCCGTCTGGACCTGAGCCACAAAACAGGCTCTGTTTCAGATAAGAACAAGTTATCTCATGGTTCTGTGGAAAGATAAAACTAAAGTATTTAAAATACTTGTCAAGATGGTTGCTATTATTACCATAGAATTCCAGCTCACTAGAATCACAATTATTCTTCCTATTATGTAGATTTCTATAGCACTTACTTTGGGTACAGGTGATGCATACACTACCCTAAATTACCATACTTGACAATCATGTCCTATTACACCATGTAAAGTAGACTGTATTTCAACCTAGGGATTGTATAATAAACTCTCTTATGCTAAAAAGTAGAATTGTTATTAATTAATAACAATATACTAATGTAATTTGTACATCAATTATAAATGTGTGTCAAAGACTTTTCAAAATAGTTATCACATATCATTTGTCTTATTTGTTCTCCCTTAGTTCAGAGATATGTGGCACATTCTGATAATTCATAGTTTTCCATTTTTGATATTTTTGCCTAAGCGCACTGTCCTTGTAAATTGGCTGATTTCCTAAGATCTGTTGAATTCTTCTGAGCAGGTTCCATTTCTATACATTTCTATACATTCTCTACATTGCATAACTCAGCTTGGTCTCAGCTCCCAGCATACCAAAGCTTATCTCTTCATATTTCTTTAGAATGTTCTAAGAAGCTCTATGACCTAAACACAACAACCACCCTTTAAGATCACACTCTCCACATACTAGACCATATACAGATAGTTTGTGTGCAATTACCAGGAAAACAATATGTGAGAATATTGCTTCATACCATTTCAAAACATATTTTATAAAAATATTAATTACCGAAAGCTTGTAACTATCTCATGGTGATTCAATAAAATTTATTTTTAAAAAAACAAATAAATAAAAAATAAATAAAAGTATACTTTTATTATTTAAAGAATATTAATTACTAAGTATTTTTCCTTCTATGTTCTAACAGTTCATGTGAAGGCTGCTGCATGTGCAAATTCGGTGCTGAATAAAACACATTATCCATAAAATAAGGTGTGGTGCACTCAAATATTGAAATTATGCTTTAAAAACACAAAATACATAGAGGATAGATACATACATATATGTGTGCATATATATTACATATATGTGTATATATATATATAGGTGAAACAATAGCGCAGCAGGTAGGGTGTTTGCCTTGCATGCAGCCGACCCGGGTTCGAATCCTCTGTCCCTCTTGGAGAGCCTGGTAAGTTCCCAAGAGTATCCCTCAAGGCAGAGCCTGGGAAGCTACCTGTGGTGTATTCAATATACCAAAAACAGTAACAAGTCTCACAATGGACACGTTACTGGTGTCTGCTCCAGCAAATCGATGAACAACGGGACAATAGTGCTACAGTGCTATATGTATATGAAACGAATTTCTAAGGTTCCCTATTTCATGACTCAAATCATAAAACATTATAGACAAAGAAAAAACTAAGAAGATAGTAAAAAAGACTACAATGATTGGCAAAGATTAAGAGAGAGGGGAATAATAGAACAGGATTTGGGAGCAGTGAAAAAGAATCTACAAAATGAAATAATTGTGGATACATGTTGGTTTACAGAGGTTCACACCAAGAATGAACCCTACAGAGAAGTAGACTTTCTGCTTACAATGAAGTTTATGATTAAATGTACATTCATCAATTATATGAAATGTTTAAGTTTCGTAGAGGGTACTTATAATGGAAGGAAGCTACGCCTGGTTGGGACAAGAGATATATGGTAAATATTCATACCTTAATTTCAACTTTTGTTGTGATCCTGAAGCATTACCTTTTATTTTAGGTTTGGTTCCATATAATTTAAAAATTCAAATGTAAATAATCATAATATTTATCTATTCTGGTGCTGTCTCTTTCCCATACCTTATTGGACTTCTTAAACAAATAATTCCATTTTTTAAACATTTTATTAACGTCAAGATAATACCTGTCACAAATTTATATCAAGATTATTTTAAGATCATTTCACTGTTATATCTTTTTTGGGGATGGGGGTCACTCCTGGTGATGCACAAGGGTTACTCTTGGCTCTGCACTCAGGAATTACTCCTCGCAGTGCTCAGGGGACCATATGGGATGCTGGGAATCAAACCTGGGTCGGCCACCTGCAAGGCAAATGCCCTACCTGCTGTGCTATTGCTTCAGCCTCATCACTGTTATATCAATTGAATAAAAGGTTTTGGATATGAGTATGTCATATACATCCATAAACATACTCAGTGATACTTGGAGATACTAACATTTCTGGACATAAGGTGCTAGATATTATGCTAAATAATTTTTATCTAACTTTAAATATATAAAATAGTGTATGCTTCCTCTTATTTTCTAAAGACAGAAATTTCATGTGGCCCATTTTAAGATTTATACATCTTAATAACCACAGCCTGTCACTGTATGAGTTTCATTTTACTTTATGGATTATAAAACTGAAACCGAAAATTAAGTGCCCAAGCTTACTATAGTAAACAGGAAAAAAGAAAAAATATAACAAAGTTAGCAGTCTCTACCAGTCTTTAAATGAACTATACTACAGATGGCGCTCAGGGGACAATATGTGGTACCAGAGATTGAACCCGAGTGAGCTGTATTCAAGGCAAGAGACCTCTCTTGATGTACTATCTCTTCAGCCCCAGATAATCTTCCTAAAGATTACCACTACTACAATTATGACCCAATCTTTAATAGAAAACTAACATCAAAAGGCAGATATTAGCATTGTAGGATCTCTTTTCTTATTCCAAATCTAGAAAGCCCAAACCCGCTTTTTAACAGTCTCTGGGCCATTCTATGTAACTTAAAGTTTAAGAATTGATATAAACTTTCTTTATATTTAATTCTTTAATGAACATGAGAAAACACTAATTTGCATTCCACACAAGGAGAAAATAAATGTACATGTAGTAAAAATGCCTCCCAAATCCCTTTTCACTCAGTTCAGTGAGAAATAATTCTTCTGTTTGTAATTTTGGTTCCAAAGTGATTCATACAGATGCATGCATCCTCTCTTCACCACTTTTGCTCAGCATGGATCTCTTTACCTTTCACAGAGAGTAAATTTCTTCAGTGTCAAACAAAATGAAATGACATCTTTTAGGTTCTAGATCACTAGGTTACTTTGCCTACACACAAATGGTAGCTTTCCCTTCAAGTCCAAGAATTTCAGTACTTAACTGTCATGGATTATTTCTTCCCACTAGATGGCAGTAACGACAATAATAATAGAGTTTACAAAGCAATTGCCCGCTTGTCACATGCACAGCAAACAATAACCCTTTGTGTGAGGGGTTTGTGATTTGCTAGCTTTAGATATAGGAAGCAAAAATATAGTGACAAATAATAGAGCACCCCATTTTTGATGTGTTTCCTTAATTTGCCTTTTGCATGCTTTTAAAGACTGTCTTTGCTTATCCTGCAACCCTAGCTATAAAAATTATCTATTATGAATATTTTTCACTAGTTATCAAATAGATGATTGATTATTAAAATATCATTTTAACATGATTCTCAAATACTTAATTATTTCATTTTTAATATTTTTCTTTTCTTCTCTCTCTACCACAAACCACATGATATGATTTCTATATGAAGAAATTCAACATTTCTAATGTGAAATTACATCATTTGTTAAATTCCAATACATTACATGTTTTAAAATAAAGTTACATGATCATCCAATGAGAATATCATCCAATATATTTTAGGAAATAATAGTAAAGAGAAAATAAGTTCATAGTATAATGATAATGGGATTTGACTAATTGAAATTCTATTTAGTTTTTAAATATTAGTTCTTGCATTTGGAAATTTCCATATAAATATTTAATAATTACATAAAAGGATGGGTGAATTTTATTAATCAAAATATTAGTTCCTCACAGATATAATTATGCAACCTCATTGTGCTTTTAATGTATCAAGGGAGTAAAAATATAATGCATTTATGCATTTTATTATCGATCAAATTTGTCTTAAAATGAACCATGCAACTGCTACCAGGCCTGTGTGAAATGAACTGGGATAATAAAATGGCAGCAAATTTTTCCTCATAATTTTCATGGACAATAAATAATATTAAAAATAAGAGTATCAAGACATTAATTTTTAATTATTTGAGTCAACAGACACAATTTTTTAAAATTTTTCTAAATTGAGTTTTACTTAACTTCTATGGTTTGCATTAGAAATATTAGTTTTTTAATTTTGGGCCACACACCTGATGATACTCAGAGCTTACTCCTGTGAGCTTGGGGACAATATAGGTTGCCAGGATCAGACCCAGGTAGGACACATGCAAGGCAAAGGTCTTACCTGCTGTACTGTCCTTCCCACCCTAGTATCAGAAAGTTTTGAAGATTCCAGTCAGTGAATCACACTTAGGAGGGCTCATTTATAGACTGTTTCAGGAGAGGGTGGTCTCACTGAGGTGGAAGTCACCATGCCACATGGCAGCAGAGGCACCAGACTGTCCTTCCCCAACTCCCAGCCCACTCATGTCAGCCTGACTGTCACACCCACAGTGTCCCTCCAAGTACCGTCTTAGCACACTAATAGCCCTGGTCCAGAGACACTCAGTTGAATCCCAAAATGAATTGGTGCCCTACAGAAATGTCTCTGGAACCCAATCATTTACAATCTAGGATTCCAGAAGCGTGTGGCCGTGGCAGCCAAGATATTGAAAATGAGCAAAGGACAATAAATGATCGAGCATCTGCCTGTGGCAGGCAGGCTTGAATGGTGATGGAAAATTTAGAGCAAAACATAATGCCCAAAAGTAGAAAGAAGAGTACTGGGGAAATTGCCATGGAGGCAGGGTGAGGACTGGGAGGGGACAGGGGATATACTGGGAAAACTGGTGGTAGAGAGTGTGCACTGGTGGAGGGATGGGTGTTTGATCATTGTATGGCTGAACCTCAAACATGAAAGCTTTGTAACTGTATCTCATGGTGATTCAAAAAATAATGTGGAGTTCATGCCCAGTTCGATCAGCTTAATCAATGGCTAAATAAATAGCAGTACTTCTACATTATAAAAATTAAAAAAATACAATCAAAGTGATATTAGGACCACATCTCAGATGACCTACATGTAGCATTTTTATGTGGCTTCGTGTCCACACAGCATGGAAGCCTGAAGGAACTAAGAATTCTAACATAGGAGTTTAGGAATCCAGATGCAATTCAGATCCAGGGATCAATGTAGAAGATACAACTATGATTCTATAACTAGAAAAATAAAGAGTATAGTGCCTCCTCCATTTACAATATTCCAACTGCTCAGGAATACTTTTTCTTTTTTTTTTTGCTTTTTGGGTCACACCCGGCATTGCACAGGGGTTACTCCTGGCTCATGCACTCAGGAATTACTCCTGGCGGTGCTCAGGGGACCATATGGGATGCTGGGAATCGAACCTGGGTCGGCCGCGTGCAAGGCAAATGCCCTACCCACTGTGCTATTGCTCCAGCCCCTCAGGAATACATTTTATCACAACTATACTCGTCATTAGCTTACTATTACAGTTTATTTTTTTTATCATGATTTCATCCTTTAATGGAAATACCCTGGTTCTTATATAAAATATATCTCTTATAGTGAATTAATAAACTACAATTCTAATGTTTTTAATGCTTCTCTAAAGCAGCTCTTTTATTTCTGGGGACTTCCAACATTTATTTACATATTTATTGAAGTATCATGATGTATAGTTCTATTAAAATTAATATTTTAGTTTTACAATACTATTCAATTTTATAAATGAGTAGAGAAATTTTAATTATGACATACATTTTTGAATGTAAATATATGTACTGCGAATAGGCAATGTAGTAGCTATTATTTAAAAATTGAGGCTTTAATTATAACCTAAACAACTTCAAAGTGAAAAAGCATGGGATATTAAACACAATCTTTTTTTACTACTATAATATTTTATTCTGTGTATATCTGTTACTATTATTAAGATTGTGTTAACCATGTGGAATATAAAAAAAGAAATGTGGTTTTTGTATTTCATAGTTGATACTTTATATTTACAAACTTATTAACTTTCATGTTTGCATTTCAGTCATACAGTGATCGTTTACACCCCTCCACCAGTGCCCATTCTCCTCCACCAATGTTCCCAGTATCCCTCCCACCACCTCACCCTATCTCTGCAGCAGGGCATTCCCTTTGTTCTCTCTCCTTTTGGGTATTAAACACAATCTTAAAGAGCTCTATGTAGTATACAGCCCAAATCTATCTTATTGGACTCTAGCAAGGAGAAACTCATAATTATAAAATATTTTAATGCTCTATCATTTTTTATTATCTCCATATTTCAATAATGCTAATGTTGATGACAAAGTTCATGGAGATAAAATGTATTTATGTAGAATTTGCTATATATCAATATTAAAGATTCTACACATAGGTGTTCATCAAAGAAGAGGAACAGATGCATAATAACCTTTTGATATGAGAGAAATAATGGAATACACACACACATATGTGTGTATGTATAAAATAGGAATGGTCAAGTGCAACAGAACCTGTGAACTGGCCTTCATATCTGAACTTAGCATAGTGGAGAGCATGAGGGTATTTGAGGGGGTTGGACTCTCTGGTGGAGGGTGAGATGTGACAACTTTATATGCATAAAACTTAACGATATCATAAATCACAGAGCCTAAAATAAAGAACTTTTTAAAGATTCTACTCACTTTCTACTTTCCTGGGGGATTCAACAAGTTACAAAAATTAAATATCATTTCATTCAAATAATTTCCTTTCAAAGCCCCCATGGATACAAGTCCACTTTTCTGAAGTACTATCATAGGTACTTAACTGATTCCCCACTTTTCTCTCAGGCTACACTTCACATAGCAAAACACTGCTCTTAAAAATGTAAATCAATGAACAGCTCTCATCAAAAGCCTTCAAGGGTGGCCTCCCTGTTGACTTAGAAAAAAGATTCCAGTACTTTTTAGGTCAACAGGGCTTCCATGATCTTGCCACACTCCTTTGGGGATCCTCAAAAAAAACACAGTGTTCCCTCCTTTGAACTGAATAGTCCCTTCCTCAGTGCCTCTGTGCGTTTTTTTTTTTTCTCCAATACTAACAACTAAAAATAAAAAGCCTAAAACAGAAGATGCCCTATTCTTAACCTCTCACCCAATATTTTAATTGACATTACCTCCATCCTTAAACACAATCTATATTTCACTTGCTTGACTGTTGGTGTGATGTCCTTCTTTTTTCTTCCCCAAACATGCCAATGTAAGATCCATGCTAAAAAGAAACCGTGCTCCCTACACAACACCACCACTTAGAAGATTATCTAGTTCACATAAAGCACTCAACACATATTGATCCAGTGAATTGAAACATTTGGTCAATTTTCTTGTCACCTTTCAACTGGGCTAAATCTGCCTGACTCAGAATGTTAATTCCAAATCCAGGGTCAATGCTGAAAACACACATATGTTAATGCAGACACAAATTCACACAAACATATATAATTAACTCATACAGAGAGACGTTGAACTTCTTACACACAAACATACATAAGTAGCCCATACAGAGAGACACTGAACTTCTTAGGCGCACAATCTAATCTTGCCATAATATCATGTTAAAATTTAAACTTTGTAAAAAAAAACATTCTGGGTAAAACTTATAGGGATACATTTTACTAACAGGTCTGATGAATCTATAAGTAAAGTAGACTTGATAACAGTATGTTTATTATAACAGACCCAAATATAAAAGCATCCTCAGTAAACAAAGTCATCTGTCATATAACAGTTTTGGCTAATGACTAAATCCATATGTAAAAGTGGTCTCTATCCAAAGTCAACTATGTAGTACACAATATCATCTGTTTTTTTGTAGGAATACTCTATAATGTTCTGCATGCAGGGATCTCCTAATTTAGCACTTTCCAGAATGTTTAATTGTTATTAAGTGACACATCACTTTAATATCTTTAATGATGACTATATAATACATATAGTACCTAACAAATAGTTATCTTATGACATGCAATTCTAGACAAAACTCCAAATAATGTCTCCGTTAAGTAGTATCATTTATTCTCAAATACTATACATTATTTTTATTTTCTAAAATTAAGAACATTTAAACCTAGTGTAATTATAAGGCATAACTTATTTTTGCTCCTCATCCTGTATCTAAACTTAATCTGAAGAGAACCCTGAATATTTTAAACCACTGATAAAAGGTTAATAAAATAACTCATTAACTTTTACTGAAACACATGGTTTCTAATGTGATTGGTTTCCTAATAAAATATATTGTCTAAACAAGGCAAACACTACATCATAAAAAAGTAGCATATACTCAGCTATTTGGACAAGATATTGTTGACAGTGGGTAATATTAAAAGACTCATTGTTTATTGTAAACAATTAATTCTGCAAGATTTGATATACAGCTCTAGCATAGGTATTGGAACAACTTTTGAATAATAATTAGGAATTAAAATATCACAGAAACTTGCTATTTAAGTCAATTTGATGTCTTCTAATTTAACGACCATAGGAAAACAAACTGAAGATCACAGACAGCAGTTTGTTAGTTTAACTTAAAGTCTGTGTATCATAGAATGGAATGTCATAAAGGGATAGTTATTAAAAGGAAGCTATTATGTTCATAAATTAAATAATAACTTTTAAAACACTACTCTCTAAAAAGAGAGACATGAAAATGAATATGGGGGAGTTAGTTTGGAGAGTTCATGCAACTAAGTTAGGACATAGCAGGCTACCATAGGAAAAAAATAAAACCAAGAGGTGGAAAGGGTTAGTAATGCTCACTTCATATAAAATTTTATATGAAGATTGCAACATAGTGCTTTTATAATTGTCTATATATTATTTAAATATTTATGCGCAGGTACATCTTGCATATGCAGAAATTATTTTAAAATATTTATGTTTTTGTAATTCATAATTATATATGTGTAAAATAAATATTATTTTTATTTACCCATATAATCTTATATAATCTTTAGGGGGCTGGAGTGATAGCACAGCTGGTAGAGCTTTTGCCTTGCACAAAGCCAACCTGGTTTCGATTCCTCCATCCCTCTGGGATAGCCCAGCAATCTACTGAGATTATCCTGCCTGCACTGCAGAGCCTGGCAAGCTATGCATGGCGTATTCGATATGCCAAAAACAGTAACAACAAGTCTCACAATGGAGACGTTACTGATGCCTGCTCAAGCAAATTGATGAGCAACAGGATGAGAGTGATACAGTAATATATTATATATTGTATATGTTTTATATAATATGTATTAGATAAGAGCATTGCAAACGGTGGCTATGCAAAGACTATAAGGAGAAAAATTTATCTTAATTGGTAGAAATAGTAGTACCACTTTTTTACTTTGTTTGTTTGTTTTAGACTATTCTCTGCAGCAGTTAGGACTTACTCCTTGCTCTGTGTTCAGGGTGTGATGTGTGCAAGGCAAAAGTCTTACCTACTGCACCATATATCTCTGATCAAAAAGGAGAACTACTATTTGACTAACGTTTAAAACCAGAAGAAAAGTTAATTATTTTCAGCACAAAAAATAATATATATTACTTTTAGTACAGATTACTGTATTATAAGCATTTACAGTAGAGGGAAAGTCTGTTTCAGTGAAAAGAGGATATTGAATTAAAGGAAATATTTTGTTGACTTTTCTCAAAAATAGGAGTATGTTGCAGGTTGCTAAATCCAAATATTTTATTGATTAGCAAAGTTTATTTAAAAATATTTTGGCTTCTGATAAAATGATTTATAGGCCTAAGAGTTCTGCACTACATTTCCATACAAAATTAAAATGGGAAATAAATCACCCACTATGGTATGACAAGTTAAAATTGATTTTTTAAATGTCATTTAAGACTTACCGTTACTCCATTGTCTTCCTCTCACAATGCCATGTCCATTGTTAATAACCTGAAAGGAAAAGATATATATCAATATGACTATCATTAAAAATTCCAACAACTTGGTTAAGAAATTAGAGTAATGAAATACCTCACTAAGAATAGAGCAAACACACACACACAAAAAAAACCCATGTATTTAAGGTAATATGTTGATCAAATTAAGGGGAAATTTTCTATCACAATTTCTACATTAAGTTGATCCAGAAGTTTCATAAACCAATAACATCAAAAGTGTTCCTTTTGCATTTATTAAAAAATCTTAAACTAGCAGCTTCATTAAAGATATTAAAGATATTAAAAATCTTAAATTATCTCTTGAAATTCTATATGATGAAACAAACTTCCTTATAATAAAAATAGTGATCCTTATGGTGCCCTAAAAATTATCACATGAGATTAATAGTACCAATTATGCACTAAGAATAAATAATTAATTGTTAATATGTTTTAGAAGTATGCAACTTTCAAAATTTTTACATCATAGGAGTTAAAACACATAAAAACATAAATGTGACAAAATTTAAGCTTATGCTAAAAGATACTGATGCTAAACTATGTTTTATTATTTACAAAATGTCATAATTTTGAGACAAGTGATTATAACATGGAAGAACATATCACCATATCACTGTCATCACATTGCTCACTAATTAGCTTGAGCGGGCACCAGTAATGTCTCCATTGTGAGACTTTATACTGGCAATTATATGGTCTCTGTAGCCCACCAGGAGTGATCCCTCGGCACAAAAACAGGAATAAACCTTGAGCACTTCCAGGTATGGTGCCCCAACCCCTTCAATATATAAATTTTTTAAAATAAATCAAAAATTCTTAAAAGAACAAAGAGTAGTTAGATGGTTGAATATTTTAACACGTTTACTTAAAACTTATAATCATAAAATAACACTGTCGCCCCGTTGTTCATCAATTTGCTCGAGCGGGCACCAGTAACTTCTCCATTGTGAGACTTGTTGTTACTGTTTTTGGCATATCGCATACGCCACAGGTAGCTTGCCAGGCTCTGTCATGCGGGCAGGATACTCTCGGTAGCTTGTCAGTCTCTCTGAGAGGGATGGAAGAATCGAACCCGGGTCGGCAGCCACGTGCAAGGCAAAGGTCCTACCCACTGTGCTATCGCTCCATAAAATAATGTTTGCAATTTTAAAATTTTAGACAATAATTTCAAATGCTTTAGAACTTATACTTAATAAGTCATATCATATACTCTATAAAAATTTTGCTATCAATCCTATTTGCTAGCAGAGGTATCAAGATACTATTTATGTATGACAGTAAATAAAACAGATTGAAATGAGGTGAAAAATCTTGGAAAGCATTTGCTTACTCATGAGGTGCTACAATTTATAATTCAACTGTGTTAGAATCTACAATATTTTGCCTTGTTTTGTTTTGGGGTCCTACCTGTTGGTACTCGGGGTTATTATCCTGGGACTAAAATCTCAAAATTAGCATGAGAGTGCTTTAAAACATCCTTTATCCTTGTGGTCTCCTGAGATTGCCTGACTCGCTGACTTCCAGCCCAGTTGATCTCTTAATTTGACCTTGAACATATAACCACAGTTCCTCCTCAGAACACACTGGTATCCTTTGCTTCAAAGACTTTTTTACCTGCAAATCACCCTCCTTTAATTCCATCTGGCTTTTGCCTATCCAGGAGCTAATCAATCAGGATACCCTATCATACCAATCTGATACAAAAGGACATCATAAATTTTTCTCTTTAACCTCAACTTGCTTTTTATCATAATCATGTATACCTTTTTCCTTTTTGACATTTATACACATATATAAGTATCTGTTATTTTCAATATTTACAACTGCCTACAGTCTAAAGGACACACATATTGTTCACGACTTATATTGCTATCCCTCCTTCCTGTGCCACTGACTGATATACAATGAACCAATAAAATCTTATTGACTAAAGAGACATATAATAGACAAGCAAATAAACCAGAAGGTAATTTCAGGTCATAAAAAGTACCATAAACCAAACAAAGGAGGAAGGTGATTGATGACATGAAAGAGTTGGGAGAAACTGGTGAAGTGGAGCATAACTCAGTACATATTTAAGCTAAGAGTAAAATGACAATGACCCAGCACAAGCTACACATGATCAAAAATTCGTTACAGAATAAAAGAGAAGTAGCATTGGGGTGGGTTATTTTTATGACTTTAACAGAGGACAGGCAAACCACAAAAGGAGGGGAGCAGACAAAGTAAATGTATTCTTAGAAACTATGTCATTTCCTAAAATGTTGCAATATAAATGTGTATAAGTAGAAGGAAATGGAGACAAAATGGATAACAATACTGTCTTCTTCAGAGAATCGGAATGAACAGAAAAGTTAAAGGAGAAATCGTTACATTTTTATAGATCTTTATATTTTTCAAATTTCACATTTTCAATTTATTTACCACATTTAGCGATAGCACAGTGGGTAGGGCATTTGCCTTGCAGACTGCTGAACCACATTTGATTCCTCTGTCCCTCCCGGAGAGCCTGGAAAGCTACCAAGAGTATCCCACCCACATGGCAGAGCCTGGCAAGCTACTCGTGGCAGATTCTATAAGCCAAAAACAGTAACAAGTTTCACTTGGAGACGTTACTGGTGCCCTCTCGGGCAAATCAATGAGCAACAGGATGACAGTGATATAGTGATTTCTCTCCTATAACAAACGAATAGAATTTTTTTTCTTTTTGGGTCACACCCAGCAATGCACAGGGGTTACTCCTGGCTCTGCCTTCAGGAATTACTCCTGGCAATGCTTGGGCACCCATACGGGATGCTGGGAATTGAACCCAGGTTGGCATTGTGCAAGGTAAATGCCCTACCCGCTGTGCTATTGCTCCAGCCCCTACAATTTTTTTTTGTCATTATCAAAAAAAAATTCTTGGGCCAGAGAGATAGTGGAGGCACTAAGAAGTTTGCCTTCTGTCTCTTCCAAGTGGATCCCCAGAGGCAGATGGGTCAGTCCTCCCAAACCCCCAACAGAAGCCCAGCAGAGCTCAATCACCACCATACTCATGGTTGGTCTCTACAGGCTTGTGTGAGTCTCATCTGTGAGTGAACCTGCTGATAAATCCAGTTATTCAGGACTTGTGACTGAAATCTCCAGGCTCACAGAGTGGGGATGGGTGATCTACCCCCATCTCCCAGTGCTTTCACACCCAGGAACTGCCTCTGGTGCCATTATGAACTCATTAACCACCATGATGTAGACACTCACAAATAAATCTCTTGGAAGAGAGCAACACAGAGCAACAGACACCAGAGATGCCTCCGGACCCCAAAGGCATCATCCAGTTAAAAAAAATAATTAAATTAACCTCAGCAGCATCACTGTATTTAAATGTAATGATTCCTGGAGGAGCAGCCATATTTGTAGCTGTGTGACATCTCATACTCTACACCACTGATGTATCAAGACTAGCACCACATTTGATGGAGTGTATACTAGAAAGCAACCAATCTCAGGAAAACAATAAGAATCACTGTATCATTGTCATTCCATTGTTTGTCGATTTACTCGAGCGGGCACCAGTAATGTCTCTATTCTTCCCAGCCCAGAGATTTTAGCAGCATCTCCTTACTCGTCTTTCCCAATGATTGAAGGCTCTTTCAGGGTCAGGGGAATGAGAACTATCATTACTGTTTGTGGCATATTGAATATGCCACAGGTAGCTTGCCAGGCCCTGCCCATGCAGGTGGGATATTCTTAATAGCTTGCTGGGATATATATATATATATATATATATGTATATATCACTGTCACTGTCATCCCATTGTTCATCGATTTGCTTGAGCAGGCACCAGTAATGTCTCCACTGTGAGACTTGTCGTTACTGTTTTTGGCATATCAAAATTTCCACAGGGAGCTGGCATGTGGGCGAGATACTCTCAGTACCTTGCCAGGGTCTCCAAGAGTGGTAGAGGAATCAAACCCGGGTCAGCTGCATGCAAGGTAAATGCCCTACCGGCTGTGCTATCGCTCCAACCATATATATATATATGTATATATATATATATACACACACACACATATATATATGCTCCAACCACATATATATATGATGTATATATATATGATATATATATGATTTGTTGTCAATCATATTTGAACTCCAAATATGGTGTGGTAATTATGGAAAATGGGTAGGAAGTGTCTTAAAATGTGTCACCGGAGATTGGGGGATAGCAGTCACAGGATCTCTGCTTCAGAGTCCCAGGTACTGTTGAGTCTAGAGTCCAAGGTTACAAAGTTTTGCATTATCTGGGTTCCATGGATCATTCATGCGTGAGGCTCAGCCAGAGCATCCGGAAAAGCAGCCTGGAGCATGGCAACGGTTGAGTAGTGAGGTCGGCTGCCAAGGCTGGGTCTCTTGGAGTGGAAAGGGTTCTCACCTGCCCCCCTCTGGGGTGCCCCATTTGCAAACAGCCTGGTGCAATATATATATTGCACTTGCACCAATATATATATACATATATATACACATATATGTGTATATAATATATGTGTGTATGTCATATATATCATATATGTGTATAGATACATATATGATATGTGTATATCATATACATATAGGTGCATATATATACTTCACTCAGGGCGAAGAGTCTCTTGCCCGTGTACCTGGCTGTCTTCCCCAGGGCCTCCTCGGAGGGGATGGGCTCCAGCTTCTCTCCTGCCTCGAGCAGAGCTCCCATGGCTGAAGTCCTCTGGAGCCTAGCCACAGCCATGCTCAAGGCCCCTCTCCTTACATTCAGGTGAGCCTCACACATGAAGGTACCCGCAGAGGAACCCAGGTGTGTAGGACCAGTGGCTGAGACATCCAAGCCTGCTCAGATCAGGACTGGGCTTCTTCCGCCCAGATTTGTCATTTTCCAGTAACTAGGCAGTCACACCCAGGGACTGTCCCCAGCGCCATGTAATCCCACCAATGGCCAATATCCAGGGACTTAAAACCAAGCTCCCAGAAGTGCGTGGCCACTTTCCAGCTGCCCAACATCTTATAGCCTAGTTCTCCCTCTGAGAAAGCCAGGCAAGCTACTTAGAGTTTCCTGCCCACATGGGAGAATCTCACAAACTCCCCATGGTGTATTCATATGCCAAAACCAATAACAATGCTGGGTCTCATTCCCCTGACCCTGAAAGAGCCTCCAATGCGGCATCGTTGGGAAGGATGAGTAAAGAGAGGCTTCTAAAATCTCAGGGCTAGGATAAATGGAGTCGTTACTGAGACCCCTCGATAAATTCGACGATCAACAGGATTATGATGATGATATATATATATATTCTTACTATATAAAGGTTATATATGTATATGTGTATATATATATATATATAATTGCACAAGGCTCAACCATTAACAGCATGTTTGTGAGTATGGTGGTGATTGAGTTCTAGAGTTTTCCTTGTACAAGTAGTCTTTTATACAGGGGCTTAATGGCTACAGGGTAAAGTACAGCAACGTTCACACACTTTCCTCTATGGAAAGTTTTGGGATCATTTTTAACATATTATTCATAACAAGCAATACAAAATAAATTATTTACGTTCTGCTTTGGGAGCAGGCGTTGAAGGTCAGGGTGGAAATATTTGAAATGTGGTGTTGGGAAGGTATAATGGTGATGGGATTGGTGTTGGAATATTAGATGTAATAAATTAAAATTAAATTAAATTTTTAAAAAAGAAGTTTGCCTTGCATGCAGCTTATCCCAGGTGGATCCCTGGCAGCAGTAAATGGTATCCCAATCAGAAGCAGTTATTAACCCTGAGCACAGATCCAGGAGTAACACCTGAACTCTCTTAGTGTGAATAAAAAAAAAAACATAGAAAGATGAAAGCAAAGGGACTTCAGGTTCATAGAAGTGAATATTTTTTCTAAGGCCAAAGGCTAGTTAGTAGGTTAGAGAACAAGTTTTACCAATAACACAGTCTATAAATGATGTCCATTAGACAAGGCCATCTTAATGAAAACTGGCAAAAGATTAACTACCAGATGCCAACGTGCTCTGACTGGGATTCAGTTCATATGGGTGATCTGGGCTTAAATTCCACAAACCTGAATAAAAGTTGTCTTTGAATGCATACAGGATGGCCAGTAGTAAGTAATAGAGACTATTAAACTCCACCAGTGTTCCTCGCCTGCAAAAACATAGACTCAGTATAGAATCAGCCTCAATTTGACATCCGGGACTTGACAATAGTGTGACTCCAGTGAGAATTTCCAGCTTTACTACTAACAGTTCTAAAACCTTTTATCCATGACAGATGACCAGCCCAAGTCATTGAGCATAAACAAAATCAAAGAGAGGAGAAAGTATTTATTCCATCTGTAAAATTTATCTTCTTATCCCTTATCAAAAGATTCCCATCATTAAAGAACTCATTTGCAAACTATTCAAACTAGAAATAAACCTGCCTTCACATATGTAATGTATCTCTCTCTTTATTAGATATCTATGTAGCATGATATATGTGTGTATAGTAATAGAATGAGCAACTAGAAAAGTTAACCAGGGAAGTGAAAATATTTATGATTCTGAATAATATTAAGCATTGTTATATGATACCATGATTTATGTCACTGTCACTGTTATCCCGTTGCTCATCGATTTGTTCGAGCGGGCACCAGTAACGCCTCTCATTGAGACACATTATTACTGTTTTTGGCATATCCAATACGCACAGGTAGCTTGCCAGGCTCTGCCATGCGGTCACGATACTCTCAGTAGCTTGCTGGGCTCTCCGAGAGGGGCGGGGGAATCGAACACGGGCTGGCCGCGTGAAAGGTGACCACCCTACCGCTGTGCTATCGCTCCAGCCCATGATTTATGTCACTGTCACTGTCATCCCGTTGCTCATCAATTTGTTCGAGCAGGCACCAGTAACGTCTCTCATTGAGAGACTTATTGCTACTGTTTTTGGCATAGGCAATACGCACGAGTAGCTTGCCAGGCTCTGCTGCGCGGGCTCCATACTCTCAGTAGCTTGCCCGGCTCTCTGAGAGGGGCAGAGGAATCGAACACAGGTCGGCCGCATGAAAGGTGAATGCCCAACCGCTGTGCTATCGCTCCAGCCCATGATTTATGTAAATTATATTATTATAAATATTAATTTGATGGAAGATGTATAGCTGGAAGGATATGGTTCTTTAAATATATATAGATATTGGGTTGTGGAAGGGATACTGGAGACACTGGTGGTGGGAAATGTTGTACACTGGTGGAAGGATGGGTGATGGAACATTGTATGACTGAAACTCAATCATGAAATCTTTGTAACTGTATTTCATGATGATTCAATAAAAAAAATTAAAACATATACATACACACAAATATGTGTATGCACATATATATGAATATATAGTAGGAGCTAGAGTGATAATACAGCAGGTAGGGCATTTGCCTTCATGCGGAAACACAAGTTCAATCCCCAGCACTCCATATGTTACCCTAAGCACCACTGGAAAAATCCCTCAGCACAGTCAGGAACAAACCCTAAGTACAGTGGATGTGTCCAAAAATAAAACAATAAATATATATTTAAGAAATGGGTTTCTTTTTAGTTAAAACAAAAAGAAATATGATTGGAAATATTAAGGATTCTATTACATAGATAAGAAAAAGAATGAAAGAGGAAAAATTACTGTAGTGAACACAATAGTTGATATCCACTGGTAAGCACATAGCCTTGAGAGTTATTTAATTTGGCCATTTTAACATTAGGGCATCTCTATACATATACACACCACATATGCAAACATATAACAGTAGACTGGATTTCAACAATTGCAGGGAAGTTTACTTCAGCGAATAAAATGCTTAGACAAACATAATTAATTATAAACACATGTACCTCCCTTCCATAGCTCATGTAAAAGAATGAATATTTTCTCTTTTAAAAGGAGTGAATGCTTGATCTAACTTTGCATTTTTTAAGATTCAGAAAAAACTACTCCTAAAAAGTGCCTGAAAGATTAGAGTTGATTTTGAGTTCTACAAAAGCTCATAGTAGAGTTTTTGAGTATATGGATTTCTATGTAGCCTTAACTTTTTTCTCATTGGATCTATATTTTTACTTCGGTAAAAAAAAAAAGTGTAACAGAAAATCGTGGTGCAGGGATTTTGGGCACTTTGGTGGAGGTGGAGATAAAGTTGCTTTGCATATTAGAATCATGAATGTTAACACTATTTTAACTACAATAATAATTAAAAGTGTTAATGTGAAAGGAATTTAAGACATTAGAAGGTAAGAGTGGATTGGAGTGATAGCACATCAGGTTGGACATTTGCCTTGCATGCATTAGATCTGGGTTCGATTCCTCCATGTCTCACGGAGAATCTGGCAAACTACTGAGAGTATCCCACCCACATGGCAGAGCCTGGCAAGCTACCCGTGGTGTATTCGATATGCCAAAAACAGTAACAACAAGTCTCACAATGGAGACGTTACTGGTGCCCAACCAAGCAAATCAATGACCAACTCAACGACAGTGCTACAGTGCAGAAGATAAGAAGGAAGAAGGGTAAAGAGAAAAAAGTATACTTAACAGGAGAGACTAGCTCAGTTAAATCTAAGCTGCATTGAATTTTCTAGTATAAAATGTTATACTATTTTATATTATTGAATGGTCAGAAAGATACTTATAAAGTCTAATTACTTTTCTTCCAACAATCAAAAATGTTGAAACTTCATAAAATTATCAAAAATCTACCAAAATTTTTATCACTAAATATCTGACATCCAGATGTCACCTGAAACATGTTAAAATGTAAATATTGTGTATTGTTTGATATTCAAAACTGTAAATTTCTATTTGAAAGAGAAAAGAGTCAAAGATTATATGACATAGGGAAGAAAATTTTCCATTGTTTAAATTATGCTTGCAAGTCAAGGAAGTTCAATGGAATGGCGAAATATGGCCTTTTACAACTGTTAATTTGTTTAGTGTTTTTAGAAGTACAAAATAAATATATTTAGTGGTTTTTCAACTACAAATATCACCTTATTCAATGAGTATTCAAACATATATTATAATACATATACATATATATATACCAAAGTACCTACTAAGTTGATTATCTATGAGAATTTAAATTTGGCTTGTAATTGATATTATATAAAGGCAAAACGTAGCTTAGTAACCTTACAATTGGGAGCAGATATATATAGCAGTAAAAGAACTGGCCTTGACCATTCCAAACCCAGGTCTAGGCACCTGAATCAGGTACAGTCCTCCAAGCCTTGCCAGAAGTAAGCCCAGAGCCAGAGCCAGACTCCTGAGTACAGCTAGGTTTGGCCCAAAAGCAAAAAGCAAAGCAAAGAACCTTGGATTCTTCTAAGCAAGTGACCTATTAGCTGTTCAATCACTCCAGCCACAACACTTCTTAATTTTACTGGAAACTACAAAACCCTCTGTCACATGCCTACATCTATTATGTGAAGAGTGTAGAATCCAAAACTATATGCAATTCTGAGATTAAAGTTGGGTAATTCGTAAAACACCATTTATAAAATAGACATACATTTATAAAATAGACATGTCTATATGAAATAGACATACATTTATAAAATAGACATGTCTATTAAATCTAATAGACATTGGATTTAAAGTAGATAGAGCTTCCACTACCCAGATTTCTCTTATGAGGGCAGCTCACTGAAGCTCTTACCTTCTCACATTTGACAGTGAACCATTGAGCAGAGATAAGCTATTAATAATGTTTGAATTCCCAAGGAGTAACATTTTGCTTGGCCCCAAAGAAGACTCTCAGATTAATTAACAAATTAAAGAATAATATAAGCTGATATGCACAGTGCTTTGGGTGCATTCAATTTGGATAATAAGAAAAATCTTACATATTATTAAAAACTAGGTCCCAGGAATCCTTTTAAACATGACACAGTAAAATTTATGTCTTCAAGTAACAAGAATAGTAAATAACATAATCACATGCTTGTTATTCATTACCACTTTGTCTGTGCTTATAGTCCACCTACACCTACATTTTTCTTACAACCCCCTTATAATAATTAAGATTAGAAAGAAAATAAGTGATGGTGTGCCAATAATGTGCATTTCAAGTGTCCCATTCATAGATTTTTTTCTCCAATTTTTTTTCTCACCGAGGAAGTCAAGCAGGTTTACACATGTGATAATGTCAAAAATAAATTATATTAACACAGAAGAAGCATAATTTACTTGATTCCTGGCTTTTATTTTAATTTAAAAAAATGAAAACCAAAAAACTATTTGTGTTAGAGACACATTTTAAGAGTGTCTTAAAATTATCAGAACACTCTTAACAGGAAGTCAGTTAGAAATAATTAGTTATCACATATTAGGCATATGCAAAAGTTTTATAATTAAGGGATAATAGAATAAACATAGTTGTTATTATGGTAAATTGGATTATCAGAAAAATAACCTATATGTCTTCTTGATATAAAAGCTAAATCTTTAAAGAAAATTCTGCGCCAAACATGCTCTGTGACTTTCCGTCTATTTTACCTCTAATCTTTAAAGTTGATTCAGATAGCTTTGTTTTTGAGATAGACTGATGCAAAGAAAACTTCTTAGTGGTATAAAGGCTATAACGTACCTACAAATACAGATTTATGGAGGAAATTAGGAAATAGTGTGTAGCTGAATGTTAAAAAAGATAAGGATTTCTACTATGGTGATTTCAATAGTACATTAACTCATGCCATAGAAAAATTCAAATTAAATAAAATCATGTCTTAATTTTTGGAACCAGAAAAATAGCACAGGGGTTAAAGTGCTTGCTTTGCACTCTCTGAGTTCGATCCTCAGGCACAGATGTTTCCCTGAACATCTCCAAGAGTGATCCCTGAGCTCAGAGCCAAGAGAAGTATTGAACACTGTTAAGTGTGGTCCCAAAACAAACAAAAAGAGCTTTTTTTTCTTTTGTTCCTGTCTACTTCAACCTTTATGGAGAATAGTATGGAGATTTCACAGTAGTCTTGAACTGCCATTTAAAGGACTGGAGCGATAGCACAGCGGGTCGGGCATTTGCCTTGCAAGCGGCCGGCCCAGGTTAGATTCCTCCGTCCATCTCCGAGAGCCCGGCAAGCTACCAGGAGTATCCCGCCTGCACGGCAGAACCTGGCAAGCTACCTGTGGCATAGTCAACATGCCAAAAACATTAACAAGTCTCACAATGGAGATGTTACTGGTGCCCGCTAGAGCAAATGGATGAACAATGGGACAACAGTGCTACAGTGCTGCAGTGCTTAAACTACCATAGGACCCAGCAATTCCACCTCTGGGTATCTACCCCAGGGAGACAAACACATTCATTCAAAAGGACATTTGCAAGCAAAAAGAACTTTCAGCAAGAATTCTTACATACAATCAGCTCATCTAAGGTTATTTTAACTTGTCTCAATGAATTTGTAAAATCAGGTCAAATTAATTAAATATTTTTGAAAAAGGTTAATCAAAGAATACATATTAGCTAATGAGTATTTTATAAAAGTAATTTATATAAGAAACATGTTCAATACTTTTGTAACAAAGCACTGCTATATTTGACTTGTGAATTTTTGGTGGAAAGGTTCTAGAATAAAAAGTGTTTCATAAAATCCTACTTCATAATTTTGGCTGTGGTTCCACATTTTTAGCCTCACTGAACACACAAGGCTTTCAGTAATCGGTCATTGATAAAAGTGTTCATTTTTACAGAAACATGTAAAAGTAAAAAAAAAAAACTTCATAAGTAAGTAGAGAAGATTCTCTCCTGTTTTACTTGAGATTGGGTTCTTTAATGATTTCATTGCTACAATCACTGTTTTATTCATTCAGTGGGCATTTATTGAACATCTGTTATATTTGAAGCACTGTCACATATGAACACACTGGAAATTTTTAGTCATTCTATAAACATAATTGCTCCAGAGACAAGGCCAATTTTACTTTTACTTTGGGATTTTACAATAAGGAAGGAAAAACATATGAGTGTAAAGCTTAAGCTTAAACAATTGAGATTAAACGCAACCCACCTTGCTATAGAAGTAGTTTTAGTTACACACAATATGCAGTGTGGACATTACTCAATTAGCCCAGACCTCAGAGGAAATTCTCAGAAAAGCAGCTGTTCCCCCACCACACTCAATATTAAATGTGCAATCTGCCCATTAACCTGATAAAGTAAGAATACTTTGATAGTTACCAATATCAACTATAACATGTCCATGAATTTACATATATATCATACATTTGGCAAGCTAGTATAATCAATGTTCATCTAGAAATATTCATAAAACAGATTTTTTTCTTTCAGTTTTTCCTATATTGGGGTTTTGGTTTAGGGGCTAAATTTGGCAGCTCTCAGGAGCTACTCCATGCTTGTTGCTGGAGAAAGTAGGTCAATACTAGGGCTCAGACCCATGTCAAGGCTTGAACCTGGGCCTCTTTCATGAAACGCATACACTCTCGCACACCAAGTTATTTATCTGGCCCAGATAGAATATTTGCCAAACAAAAGAGCAAGACAAATGGATCAATGTTAACAGGAAAATTAACAAACAAGTGTTAAACTATTTTGCAATAGATTCCATGTCAGAGACTCACTTTCCTTTAAACACAACTCAGATTTGCTTTGCAATATATAACAAGACCTGAGTGCATTTGCTTTTGTTTTGTTTTTCCTTGAAGAATTGACAGGTAGATATTCCATTGAAAATTATAATAGCCACTTGACCTTTGGAAACAAGTGTGATCTGTTGTTCTATCAAAGAATTGCCAATGTTGAATTATCTTAGCAATGCATAAATTATTTAAAGATATTAGATCTTGACAGCTTAAATTGATTATTATAGCTTACTATTCTGAAACTGTAATATTTCAGTAGCTCATTTTACCCCCAAAACTTTTCTTAACATACAAGCATAGAAATTAATTTGGCTCCATATATATTCAAAGAAATAAGGCAACATGCATATGTTTACCCATGAGCTTAACTCAAAATAAATCATCAGTATGGAGGAATATACCAGAAAACTATCTTCTAATTTCTGGATGGGGCATATAAAATTATAGCTTTCACTATAATGCCAGAAATTAATTGTTTTGTAAAGTTACGAGTTAATTTTCTTTCAAGGTAAACAATAAGAATTAATAGCTATATACAAGTATACCAGATGTGTTTATACTATCATATTTAATATTGAAAAATAAATTTACTGAAAGTTATTTGAAACATTCTTACCATTTTAACAACATACTTGCAAAATAGTGTTACTCAAAATAATAAAATAATAATATTGCATGGCAATATTATAGCTAATTTTATATCATTAGAAGATAACCAATTATAAACCCTTCTTGTTAGCAGACTTGGTTAGAGGAATATTTTACTAAGTGAATTATTTGTATATATGCATTTTGTAGTCTTATAGTGGACCTAACCTCAATGATACAGAATAAGCTACATATTAAGATCTCAAATATTAATGAAAGATCTGCTGTGACTGTGACAAATCAAAAATTTTAAGAACAAATATCTAAAAATGTTAGTTTAAATTTGAACATATAAAGCATTGACCTTATATGAAGCAACAAATAAAATATAAATGCATGCTTCACAAATAGAAATATTGTCAGAGACTAATGGTTTTACATAGATCTCCATTTACTAATAACTAAATTTCAGAAGGCAGAGTAAACCTGCACTTTCATGCAATAGAATCATCAAGAAGTTTCTCACCAAACCTTTTACTTTTCCATACAAGATCTAACCATGAAAATGTATACAAACATGGGAATAACCAGGACAAGAAATCAAAGAGAATCCAATCAAGAAATAAAAAAGTCACAAGAACACATCTTCCATGTTACAGCATCCCCAGCCCACACATACAAACAACAAAAAAAAAGACATTATTTTTAAATGATATTTATAATAAAGCTATATTAGCAATGAGCTTTAAGGTCCAGTCAGGGTGAAGGTTTGTAAGGTGGAGGGATATTATTTTGACCCTTGACCTCTACTCACATAAGCGCCTGAAAAAATGGAAACCGTATTTAGCATCACAGTTTGTTTTCTATACATTTCTGTCCTTATTTAAAACTACTCCAAGTGGGGAAAATCCTATTCCGAAATAGCCCAACTCTGGTTCTTAATAGTCATGTGACTTTTCTTTCTGCCAGCCATGTGCTTCGTATCATTTTACTCTGAAATAACTATGCGGATTTCAGCTCAACCTGCCTTTGCTTATAATGCATGACATACCCTGCGAGAGAGCCTGAGAACAGGCTCCCTTGAAAAGCAAGGTTCTCATAGTTGGCCTGTAACCATGGAAGCAGATGCCGTTTTCTTCTTACCCCTGCTTACCTCTTTGCAGCCTCGAGCTGCTCCCTATTGTTAAAAGGGGTACGCCTTGATTTTTCTTCATCATGACCGAACTTGCCTCTTCTTCAAAGGGCATGATGCTGCAGGTCATTGGTCTAGACTGTTTGCACGGTCCAGAGAACAGCCTTGATGTAACCCTTGCTCCGTCTGAGCTACACCACCAGCCGTGCATCTGGGACATTGGAGATCTGTATTTGAAAAGAAGTCTGTCTGATTTTGCCATTGTGCCTTTTCACTCATCGATCGAATGAATATCGAACCTTCTGTCGTTGCATGTGTGAAATAGATAGCTTAGCAAGCACTTTTGTGCCCAACCTGTGCGGTGGGCCAAAAGGTTTTCCTTTCAGTCTTAAGATTTTTTTTTCCTCTTCAGAGTTGGTGAATTTTATGTTAGCCTAAATGATTTGCATGCTTTTATTTTAAGTAACTGTTATGAAAAACGTTTGAATTACTTCATCACCAGCCTTTTGAGATCAGAAAGAACATGATCTTTCCTGTTAACTCTTTTTGTTTTCTCTTTTACAGCATTTTTTGGAGATCTTTCTAGTTTACCTATTTGTTATTCTGAATGGTGTGATTTTTACTGTACCTAATAAGCTAAAAAAAAAAAAAAGTTAAGGTCTCTTTCTAAGAAGATGATTAGATGATATCTATCACTTAACAGATTTAGTTCCAGAAAGGCGAACTTGAACTGCCTCAAGGTAATTTCAGTGATTTGTAAGAGTAAGTAAATCAAATAATCAACATTGATTTTAAGTTAAAGCAAATTTGTTTCATAAGCTCTGTTAATGGGGAAAAATTCTTTGTCTCTTCCCCCCTTTAAAAATGTAAAGTTTAAATTTAAATAGCAAAATAACGTTATGTGTGGAAGTATTGAACTATACTTGAAGGTGTAAAAAATCATTGCTGAGATCTGGTATGTTAAATAAACACCATGCATTCATAAATGTACTTTATGATAAAGTGTACAAATATGAAAATATGCTTGCCTCCATTTCATTTTAAAAGTTAAAATTCACTGTGTTAATAATAATGTTTGACAACCATATACCTTCTAATTCTAAAAATGTATTATTCCCTTTCTGTGATCTTAAAAAGTCAGAATCACTCCAAAATGTCACATGCTCATCTTCAGTTTATTTCTTAGCAAGCCTTGTTTGTATAGGATCAGTTTTCTTCTTATTTTGTTTTAAGAAACATCTCTATCTCTTATTTAAGGCATACCTATTTTCTCTAATTGCCATAGGCAAAGAGGAGGTCCATGACAGAATAAAGAAGGTTATTGTGACAGATGAAACATAATTCACAATGAATACTCTTTTCATTCCGTCTTAAATAGCAGAGGATTACTTCCAAGCAAAATTTTGTAGCAGAGTGTATGAGCTGATTTTATTAACATCTAAGATCAGGCCAAAAGCAGAAAACCTATTTCTCTTCATCGGTGTTGTGGTTATTTTGTCTATGTCTATCAAGGGATCTTACTTTGTTCACTTCAAATAGAAGATACACTGGAAAGAAGATTCTGAAGAAACAGAGTATGAGGAAAGGTGGAAAGAGGAAACTTAATGCTATAAAACTAGAAGTTTTTTTTTTATAATAGAAATTGACAAAGATGAGTTAAACATATTTTTATATTCTTTGGCATGTATATGAATAAAGTCATACTGTCTTTCAACAAACATTTGAGCTGCAAAAGTAGGTAAATTTTATTTCACAAGTTTAACACAATTTCTTTAATGATCTGTCATTTTCATATTTTGAGGTTTTAAATAGTCTTTTAGATGTCAATATAGTGTTTCATTTTATATGGGGGTTTAAACTTCAATTAAATAAGAATTTGTTTATTTGGATATTTAGCATGCTTTCAGTCACATTTTTTTAATAACAAAGATTTTAATTGTTCTTCAAAAATGTTTTATACTTAAATGTACTTTTCATTCCTTTTGAAATGAGCTCAGATTTGAAACTAGTTAAAAGATAGATAAAATTTGTGCTTGACATTTACCTGTGCATCATGAGAAACTTCCTCTACAAAACCTATTGTACTTTATTTTATTTAGAGCTTCATTTACATCAACCATTTGGATTCAGTTTTGCCTAATTATATTTTGGCTTTTCTATCTCATGCTACATATCAATGGTAATTAAAACAGTTTTCTCTCTTAGGAGGAAAAGTGAGCAGTAATTCTGTCTAGTACCTATACTATTATAGGACCTACAACAAAGTGCTATTTCTCTGCTATGTTCTTGACAAATATGATTTTTAGTTGCATAAACTTAAAAAATACTTAAACTCCAGGTTTCTATGCTTTCAATTTAATGTAGTCATATTTCAAATATGGCAATTAATCCAGATACACTAAATTTATATGGTATTTCATAAAAAGAAGGTAGAAAAATCTCAAAAATAAGCTACTTTTAAAATATGTTTTTTCTTCATGTCTAATTGTATGGTAATTTTTTTCTACCTATTAAATATATGACTCCGTAAAATAAGTTATTTCATTACTTAAGTTAGTTTTGTGGCAGAAAAGTATAATAAAAGTCATTCTTTCCTGTTAACACATTTAAAAATACATGTTATGCAGTAAAAATTTGTTGTTATCAACTAATCTGTCCATTTTTTAACATCCATAAATAGTGACAAAAATAAAATGGGGCTTCTTGATCTCTTTAGAGTATGGAGAATCATATTAATTGCTGTTAATAAAACAGAAAAAGTTCCTTCTGCTTCTTATTAGAAAAAAACTGAAATAAATGACATCTAGAAAATATTTTAAACATTATTTGTGCATTGTTATGCAAATAAGATATTTGAGTCAAGTGAAATAAAAATTATAAAAGAAAGGAACAGCTATAGATAATTCTTATTGCTAGATCATCTATAGACAGCTACTCTTTGAGGTCTTCATATTTGGATAAAATAGCTGTAGAATCATGCCATCACACCTATGGCATATGATAAAATTTACCATCAGTGCTTTTATTTAAAAGCCATCTTCATCATTTAATTTAGTTACCCATGCATTTACTAGTTGAAAATATAATGAAATGGAAAAGTATTACAGTAATACTTTTTATTTGAACATTGACAAAAAATAAACTTTAATAATGAAAATGCTAATACAAAAATTATTAAATTGTGATTTGTTCTATAAGCTTCTTATCTAATATTTACTTGTTTCACTGATGAACTCATAATCATATAGGGTATAATGTCGAATGATTACATATAATTGGAAAATTTATTTGCACTCACTGAATTTTATAGGACAACTTATAGTAATCTGAGGATGTGATTGTTTTTATAATTGCAGAACATATTTTTCACAAGATTACACAAGATAACCTAAGTATTTTCATATTATGCATTCCTAAAAAACATATGTATTTAATAGAGTAATATAAAAAATAGAAAGGGAGTCAAATATATTTGATTTTAATATATGATCCTTAGAGTTAACCATTGTTCTATTCAAAATGTATTTCCTGTATTTCAGGACAGAACCTTTTTCATAAGCCTTCTTTTTCCTTCCCCTTCCTAAGACACATTTTCTATAAACTTTTGCACCAATCACTAGTAAAGTCACAAACAGCAGTAGCAGATCAGGAAGCAGTCCTGTGAATATAAAAAAAAATCACAGACTGATTTTATAAGACAAGTTGGCTAGGAGTCAAAAGTGCCACATGCGGTGTGAAAAAATGCCACCCTGGTGTGAACAAAAGGTTTAAAATGGAGTCAAGAAGCATGCAAGCTCGATGTCTAAGCTTTTCCTGTGAATTGTCTGTACAACCTGCAGGGTATCAAGTGGGCTGGGAAGAATGGAAGGCTCTTGGAAGCTACAACTGAGGAAAATTGACAGTCAAATGTGTTAGTTGTTTTGTTTTGTTATTTTTTCATTTTGTTTTGTTTTGTTTTGTCTAATCTAGGCATCATTATACTAAACTGTTTTACCCAAAACATAAAACAAATCCAAAAAAAGTCACATAATGTGTGAAGAAACTGTTGCTTATGAATGAATTGTTAGACTTTGAGTTTTATATTTTTTTGCATCCCTTCATTTATAGTAAAATTAAGTTACCAACTGTACTTTGTATTTTAAATTTTTTTCTTTTCTTTTTTTCTTTTTGGTATGTGGGTCTGAGTTTTATTTATAAACAGGAAACTAAAGACTCACAAGGATCTCATTGTTTGAGTAAAAGAAATATGCAATTATAATACTCATGGTTAATTATCTTTTGAATAATTAAGAAAAAAATGGAGAAAAGAGGCTGATTTGATTATTGGATACAGTCATTTTATGTCTTAATAATACAATAAAAATTCTGAATGAATATGCAGCAGGAATAGTTCTCCAGAAAAAGAACACTACTACAATTATGTTAATATTGAACCTTACCTAATACATTGCAATGCAAAATTTTGCTCCACAAAGACATTTGTTAACGATAACTATTAATTTGTTAAATAAACCTAAACTTAAACCATCATCATTTGTTTAAATAACTAAAAGAAGACATTCAATTTTAGACAATTAAAAATATACCACCATGTAACAACTCCCGTTCAATAACCTTAATATGTCTACAAAGGCACATATGAATGCTAATTACATGATAAATTATGAATTGCATTTTAAAGAAAGTAACATTTCCTAGGTGATGTGATCAAATCAATACAACACATCTAAATGAAACAAGAAACGTCTTTGATGAAGCAGTGAAAGGATCTTTAAACTTTGAAGCCAGTTTTATTACATTTGCATCTTATCCCTTATTAAAGATTGAATCTAAAGCCAGCAAATCCCATCAGTTATGAATGCAGGTCAAGACAGAAACATTTTTCTATTTACTCTTTGTAACACTGGATAGAAATCAATCTGTTACTTTCATTACAACCACACAATCAATTCCATTTAAAGTATAACACAACAGCCAAGTCCAAGGACATTATGGATCCTGGGAAAAGCTCATACGGTTTGAAGGGCTGGATATGCTATAGCTCCTGGTGAATTGTTTTCTTCCTTGCTAGGGTCCCTAGCTCTTTAAAACAAACATGCTAATAATGGTGTCGCAACATAATGGCAAAACAAAAATTAGGAAAACAGTCTTTCCCAAGGTCTTATTTTAAAAAATGCCATTTTAAATGATGAAAACTTGACTAAGGACGTTTTTTCTCTAGACAACGTGACAAAGACAAAGACATTTTCAAAAAGCCATTTTAATATTTCAAGAAAAATTTATTCACGCCGAAAACACTATCTTGAAATTACTATATTAAATACAAATTCCTTATTTCACCTTTCTCACATGGCTCAATAAATTGCCTTATTTTGAAAGGCCCTTTTTCTTTTTGCTTGCTTTGGTCTGGAGGGATACAGCCAACAATGTTTACTTTTGTTTGTGTGCTGAAGGATCACTCGTGGTGGGGCTTGGGAGCACATGTGATGTGGGGTATTGAACCAGGATTGGCTGCATGCAAGGCAAGGATATTAAGACTGAGATGTCACTTCAGTACTTCTCTCACCTAATAATATTGATGTTTTTCCTTCCATAAAGATGCAAATGAAATATGTCCAGTTTTACTTCATTAATATACAGCAGACCACCATTTAATTACTTTTAAATATCACAGCTAAGATAATCTTTATGACAGTAAGTCATTTGAAACCAAAGATAAACAGTCATATACCAACATAGCAGGAACTATGTTATTATTTTCCCTTTTGTTAATGAGGTGACTTTCCTTTTTCACATGATTTCAATTTGCATAGTCTCCTAATATCTTTAATTCTGTAACAGACAAATGTTATCAAGCAGGGGAAATTTCATAATCATCTTAAATACAACTTTAAAAAATAACGTTATTTTGAAATGCATTACTCCTGCTCCACATAAGGAAATATTTCAAATTTGAATCAAATAATTTCAGTTTTTATTAATTTAGAAAACTCATTCTACACAAATTTTGGGCTGGAGCGATAGCACAGTGGGTAGGGCGTTTGCCTTGTATGCGACCAACCCGGGTTTGATTCCTCCATCCCTCTCAGAGAGCCTGGCAAGCTATCGAGAGTATCTCGCCTGCACGGCAGAGCATGGCAAGCTATCCATGGCGTGTTCGATATGCCAAAAACAGAAACAACAAGTCTCACATGGAGATGTTACTGGTGCCCGCTCAAGCAAATTGATGAACAACGGCATGACAGTGGTGGTGCATTGACTCAAATTTTAGATATTGGAGTTTTCTCTGCTTAGAAGAATACCATTCTAAAGTAGGTTTCAATAATATCCATTCGACACATCCCCTGCCACCCTGTAATAACATTTTTATTGTACCTTTTACTGTAATTATTAATATGATTCCCTTTTCTCTAGACAAGAAGTATATACTCGGATTAAACTTTCCTTTTCTCAAACACACTGTCGAATAAACTCTGATGTGAAGTACTTTGCTGTGTTCTAAAGAGCCCAGAATGTTTCCTATTAGTAAGGGTATTATTAATGCTATATATCCTGTGTAAATAAGCATAGACTAATGAATCCAATGAACAAGGTTTTTTTTTGGGGGGGATGAGCGGTGGGGGAGGGTTGCACGCCCAGCAGTTCTTAGGGTTTACTCCCAGCTCTGTACTCAGGAATTCCTCCTTGTGGTGCTCTGGGGACCATATGGGATGCCAAAGATCAAACCAAGGTGGTCTGCAAACAATGCAAGTGCCATACCACCCTGTGCTTTCTCTCTAGCCTCTATGTCCAAGTCTTTACATGAACTGACTCTCTTTGCCTAGACTTTGTTCTTCACTTTCTCAAGCTCAATTTTTCTCATAGTCTTGGGTTACTTTGAATAGACTGATGTTTATTTATACTTTCTTTTTTAGGATGGCCTCCACCACTGAGAACATCTGATGAAAGCAAGTCGAATAAAATAAAACTAATTTTCTTATCAATGGTGCTCTACCTTGCAGACTAAACATCAAACTTATAGGTGACCTGCAAAAGTCATGCTGTGGACTCCAGTGAATTTCATCAGAGTGAATTCAGGAATATGTAGATAGATCAAGCCTCTGACAGCAACGCAAGAGACACCAGGATGGTTTATGATAGATATTTATACTATGCATTATGTAAGCAAAGTTAGCTTGGGGGCATTCATGGTGCCATCATTTTAGGAAACTCAAAGTCATTGAAACTAGTTTGTCAAACTTTAAGATGATCTTAGTATATTTTTAACATTTAAATTCCAACAAGCAAACAAAGATCTCCAATACTGATTTATATTGATCTATGTTTTTTTAACTTTGGGGTCCCCTACCCTTTTTTATTGAATTATAATGATATACAGTTACAAAGTTGTCCATGATTGGGTTTCAGACATACAATATTCCAACACCCGACCCTTCACCAGTATACTTTTCCCACCATCAATGTCCCAATGTCTCCAGTTTCCCTCCCACCACCTCCATAGACTGCCTCTATGGCAGACTCTCTCTCTCTCTCTCTCTCTCTCTCTCTCTCTCTCTCTCTCTCTCTCTCTCACTCTCTCTCTCTCTGATTTGCAATACAGGTACTGAAAGGTATTAATATGTATCACATTACTTCTTTTCAGAGCTCAGTTTTTTGTCCACAGTGATTTCTTAGCTTTGGTTTTTAAATAGCATTTTTTCAATGTCCCTAACTTGCCTGTTTCCCTGAGTTTCTATATGTTTTTGTAAATGGCAATTAATATATTCTTTAAGTTTTGTATTAAACTCCATGATATAGCTTGTATATTTGAAAGAGGGATTTCTGTAAGGTACAAAAATGGGTTCACTCACACCTTCTTCTTTTGGGGAGCATGTGGGAACACACCCAGTGGTCCTTAGGGATTGAAACCAGGTTAGCTATGTGTAAGGTAAGCACCTTTCCTGCTATACTACCTTATTAGTCCTTCACTTACACATCTATGAAAGTTTGCCTGAAATGTGAAATTATTTACTAAAGAATAAATCCAAATCAATTGTTGACTTTTATTAATTTACTTTTAATAATTAAAAATTATCAGGGATGAAGCATTATTTTAAATTTTTTTCACATTTGCTAAGTTATCTGTGCACTGATGTAACAGAAGGTCTTTTACATTGGTGGAATTTTCAAAATAGAAACTAGTAACTGAGTTTTCTATTGTCTACATTACATTTTGGTTAAAATTATCAATGAAGTTGAATTCATGAACTCACTAAAATATCCATATAAATATTTGTGTGTGACAGAACTATATACAAAAATCACATGTGTCACAAGTCACAAGCACTTGACAAATAAATATATATACTATGTGTTATATAAGCAAGTAGATTATTTGCTTTTATTGTCCATCTGGACTGTAGGGATACCATCTATCACACTATTCTATAATCAAAGAAATATACATCACTATGGTTTTGAGGTAAAACTGCCCTTATATATTGTTGGATATTAACTCTAAGAGTGTTTTAGCCTTCATCAGTGAATTGCCCCTTTTCCTCCCCACCATCCCCCCAGAGAAGCTTACAGTGCTCTTGCAAGCACCCCTAATCCCTTGAGTTTATATTTAACCTTTCCTTTGTGTTTTACCTCTCACTGTTATGTTCCCCAAGTCAGTCTTGATTACTTTATAAGCCAAAACTTCTGGTAACTCTGGACTATGCATTTGAAGTGAATTACTTGCTTTTCTATTTCTATAGCCCTTCCATATTTTACTATAGAGCAATGTTCTTTGCTCAAACACAGGAAAACCATTAATGCTGTGCTCCCAATATTTGGGAGTTGATTGACTCCAGTACATATCTACTCCTGGGCATCTGTCATAATTATTTAACTCAGGTTTCAGTTGCCGTAGTTCCCAGCACCCCAAAAGGGAGGTCCCACTGTGGGAGTGGGATGGACCCAGAGTGAGCCTCGAAGCTACTCCTGCATTGAAATGGGACAGTCCAGAAAGCATAAAAGCATGGTCTTGATGCTAGCCATCATGACTTAAGAGACAGGAACCCCATGGGGAAGGACAAGCTGAAGAAGCCTGAAGATCTTGTCTTGGATTTACAGGAAAAGCCTTGCTTGCTCTCAGAGTCCAGAGGACTAAGTTTTGGAATCTATGTCTCTTCTTGTGTTTATCCAAATAACTGCAAGTATTAATAAGAAGTAAACTTAATTGTTTAATATATACAAGTATCGGGAAAGAGACAAGCGATATAGTTGCCCCTGGGAAAGAGAGTGTCTTCTTGAGTTAATCCTCCCAAGAGAATTGCCTCCGCTGCAACACATTCTCCTGTAAGTGATTGATCACACCTTACATGCAGTCCTAGACATCAACCCCTTCAGACATTCTCTAAGCATGCTAACAACTCTGCATTAAATGGGCCAGTTTTGCCATCAGCCTGCGGTCCCCCATCTCTTTGTTGCTCTACTGGAAGTACTGAGGACGGTGGGGAGGTGGCTCTTGACCACCAAATGCACATGTCATGCAACCCCACACAGTGGCAGGAAGCAGACACACTGGGGATAGTATGATATTGGAATGAAGTGCGCATGAACAGTATAATTATGGGGTGGCAGAGATACAACAACTGGTAAGGTATTTACCTACCAGGCGCCTACCTGGGTTTGGACCCTGACACCTCCTATAGTATCACCATCCCCACCCCAAAGTAGATCCAGGAGTAAGCCCAGGCCCAGCTGAGTGTGATTTAAAAATAAATACACACAAAACTGTACTTTATATATATGCATTATTTATATTTATATATAACAATATTTTACATTTATAACAATATTATAATTTAAATATATAACCATATTGTAAATCATGCTATAAATTTGATTTATAATTTTTCTTTACCATTTTTTTCTTGTAAAGGAAAAGTGGTAAATAAAAAAGTTAAATCATGATAATAATTAGTGGCACTGTAGCACTGTCATCCCGTTTTTCATCAATTTGCTTGAGTGGGCACCAGTAATGTCTCCATTGTGAGACTTGTTACTGTTTTTGGCATATCGAATACACCATGGGTAGCTTGCCAGGCTCTGCCATGTGGGTGGGATACTCTCGATAGCTTGCTGGGCTCTCTGATATGGATGGAGGAATCTAACCCGGGCTGGCCACATGCCAGACAAAGGCTCTACCCGCTGGTCTAAGGCGCCAGACTCAAATAATTAGTAAAGAGTTAAATTTTAAAAAGATGGCTACAATTCAATTTATTATGAAATATTGTTTTAAAGATGGGAAAAATAACCAAACATCTAAATGCACATTTTACTTTAAAAAGACATGTGAATGCAACATGGTAGTATTTCTAGGCAGAATTATTCTAATTTTAATTTTAAAAAGTTATATGCAGTTTGAAAGATTAATGTTATAAACCATAAAAACTTGCAATATATTAGCTAGTGTTCTTTGTGGACATTTAACAGAGTCTTTCCAAAGTAGAGGGGAAAAAATGACATTTCTGACACATATTAATGGAAATAAAGTTTAACAAAGTTTTATATTAGATAATCATTTGTTCTTAGACCAATTATTTACTCAACAGTTTTTTTATTACCATTCCTTTTGCTCTCTCCCAGGTTTTGACCATATTTATATTTATTTTTTCAACCAATACCTGCTGCCTACCTATTTAACAAAGTTCAAGTGGTAAATATGTAATTACAAATTTTTGAAAAGGCTTAGTGTATAATGTATGAAGAAGTTGAAGAATCACTGTAAGAATGGGAGAAAGACTTCCTCCTATGTAGCTAAGATAGGAAAGATCAAGAGGAAATGAGGTAAAGTGTGAGCTGGATTTTAAAAATCAGAATAACTTGCCTGTGGAAAAAACAGCATAGTTTCTCCAAGAGAAGGAACGGACCGAGTGAAGGACCAGAGAGAAGGACAGAGTGCATTAGAAGCAGGATGTGCGACAAGTACTGTGTAGTCATGTCTGAGAGTAAGGGATACGAAGCAGAGAGCAAGACAACTGAGAACCCATGAGGAAATGGGAGAGAATGACATTCAACATTCAATGACAAAGGGCTAGTATTTGGATCTCATTCAAAGATCCAGCAGACACCTTCTTGGGCAGGGCTAGAGCGATAGCATTGCAGGTAGGGCATTTGCCTTGCATGCTGCCAACCCAGGTTTGATTCCTCCGCCCCTCTCGGAGAGCCCAGCAAGCTACCGAGAGTATTCCACCCACATGGCAGAGCCTGGCAAGCTCCCCGTGGCTTATTCAATATGCCAAAAACAGTAACAGCAAGTCTCACAATGGAGACGTTACTGGTGCCCGCTCAAGCTAATTGATGAGCATCAGTGACAGTGATACCCTCTTGGGCAGAAACTTTCAGGACTGAGATGTTGAGATAGTAAAACAGGCCAGCATGGGCCAGAAAGTGTATACAGCAGGTAAGGGGGCTTGCCTTGTACTTAGCCAACCCGGGTTTGCTCTCCAACATCTTATATGATTCCAGGAGCATCTTCAGGAGTGACTCCTGAGTGTGCAGCTAAAAGTAATCTCTGAGCATCACTGGGTGTGGCCCCCAGGCTCCCCCTTTCCAAAAAAAAAAAAAAAGAGAAAAAATAAAATTGGGCCAGAGTGATCATACAGCGCTTGTTGGGGAGAGATTCCTTAGCATCCAGCCAGGATTAAACCCTAAATTTCCACAGTAACTTAAAAAGATTAAAAACATTTTAAACTTAAGGGCTTAAAAGTATAAAAACATTTTATACTTCCCTGGATGCAGGGATTGCCAAATTAAAACAAAGGCCTGAAGCAGTATTCCTAACAAATAGCAAAATCTAGCATTTGGCATTGTTGTCTGCATTTTCTTAAGCAAAATTTTCATATTTAGGACACTAGTTTATGTTTTGTGTTCTGAGGAAATATGAAATACATGCCATTCAAAAAGATAATGCTAATCTGGAGTCTTTTGACAATTAGGTAAGGGAAGTGATTCTGGAAGAAAATTTAACATTGTCTATCAAGAATATCTTGATGCTTAGTCATACAACAAAATAATTCAGATGTAACTTAATTACATCTTCTATTTTAAGTATTCAACGTAGAAAGGTAAGGTTTTCACACAACACATTGAAAGAATTAAATCAGGTACAGAATCTGACCTCACCTTATCCTTGTAAAACACATTTCAAGATCCTCAGTTATGTCCAAAACTCAAAGTAGTACCAACTTTATATTGATGTTTATTCCTATCTACACACATCTAAGATAAAGGTTAAGTGATAAACTAGGTACAGTAGAAGATCAATACTAAAAACCAATAATAAAAGCGATCACAATACACAGAAATGAAAGTTATTTAATGTGATTCCTCTCTTCCTCTTCCTCTCTATCCCTCAGAGTCCCTGCCTCCCCCTCCCCTTCCCTTCCTTCTCTCTTACCCCTCAAAGCCACTCCAGTATCTCATTGCAGGTAATTGTTTCTGATCATGGAGGATTACAAGTAGTTAAAATCCCCAAATAAATGCAAGTGACTATATTTCCACTTATAAACCACACAATTGTATATGGCATAAATAATGATATTTATGTTACACACAAATATAACACTATGATACTGAATAATATCAAAAAGTCAATAAAATAGCATTTAATTTTTTAACCAATAACTAACGAGATCTAATTTTGGAATATGAAATAGGTCTATTATATCAAAAGAGCAAAGCTCTAAAGAGCGATTAAGCCATCTGAATCATTGCTAACAAGCCTTAGCCAAAATAAAAATTTGAAATTAATAAAACATACCTAATAATATATAAGGTATGAGGTGTTATACTGAATGGCATATAATCATAAGCTTATTTGTACATTTTATTCACTTAAAAGTCAAATCATTACAGTATTTTACATTAAATATTAAGACACATTATTGATAACAACATGCTGTAAATTCACCATGGCAATATGATTGCTGATATTATAAATTGGGACTTTCTTTAGTGAATTTCCTTTCAACCAAATAGTGTATAACTATTAAAAAAGCATTTTAGAAATTCAACACTTCCTAGATATTTATGCTATATCAGGTATAATTTTTTAAAGGGAGGTGAGGTTGTAAGCAATACTTAGTAGCTTAGAAGGTTTACATGTTGAATTTAACATTGAGCGTGCACTTTTGTAAATGCTTTCAACATCTAGGTTTTCATCTATACTCATCTTCGTAACAAAAAAATAATTGAATCTCACATGGATATGATCAAGGCTTATTCTGGGCTCTGTGCTCAGGAAACACTCATGGCAGTGCTCAGGGTACTGTAACTGGTGCAGGATTGAACCTGCATTGGCCATATGCAAGTTAAGTGACTTACCAACTGAAGTACCTCTCTGGCCCCTGTATTGAAATGATTATTTTTTTAATTAAATCACCATGAGACGCACATTACAAGCTGTTCATGGTTAGGTTTCAGTCATACAGTGTTCCAGCACCCATCCCTACACCAGTGCACAAAGAATGATTTTGAATTGCTTTATTTAATCACTGATATACAGTTACAAAATTTTCATGATTGATTTTCAGTCATACAATAATCGAACACCCACCCATCCCTCCATCAGTGCGCATTTTCCACCACCAATGTTCCCAGTATCCCTCCCTTAGCCCCGACCCCATCTCACCCCCTGATTCTGTGGCAGATTCCTTCCTTGTTACATTTTCTCTACTTTGGGGCATCATGGTTTACAATACAGATAACAAGACATCATCATGTTTGGTCCTCTGTCTACTTTCAGCACACATCTCCCATCCAAGTGATCTCTCCAACAATCTTTGACTTAGTCATTCCTTCTTCATCCCAACTGCCTTCTCCTCCAGGACATGAGACAGGCTTACAAACTGTAGAGTGATCAGCCTGGCACTTGTCTCTACTGTCCTTAGGGGTTAGTCTCATATTATGTTATTTTATATTCCACAAATGGGTGCAATCATCCTATGTCTGTGCCTTGCTTTCTGACTCAAAGAAATGATTTTTAAATTTTCAATTTGATAAACATAGTTCTTAAATGACTTAAATTAGATTTCTATAAATACTTATTAATTCGGTGTGCACATTAATACACCACATTAATTAGGTCTATATTTGGCTTACATATCTATATCTGTTTATGGTCATATATATACATATATATGAAAAAAATCTTAGGTTACAAAACTGAGTTTGGGCCAGAACCACTGTAGCAATTTTATACTAGGTGACTGAACCCACTAAAAAGAACTGAAAACTGAGTTATAAGAAGGGTGACTTTTAAGAAATTTCTTTGAAGAGCAATTTAGCTGGCCATTAACTCAATATCAGTGATAGAGGTATCTGTTGGACCACTTGGGAAGCTGAAGTTGGGAGATGGAGTAGAATTGGCTTTGACTCCTGTCTGGACAACATCAGTTATACACAAGGATGAGCTCTCTGCTTCATCTCTAGATCAGAGATGAGCTATCCACAGTGTTGATCTCTGCTTGTATTTCCAGAGTTTGCTATTACACAGAAAGCATGAGTGTAACTTCATAGATGTATGAAGTTCCAAATGATAGAAACTGCCTTTGGAAGTGGCACCCAGAAGAGATGGAACCTATGAGATGTGTGTGTGTGTATTGCATCCTGAATACTTGAGCTAAGAATTGTGTGTCTCCTAGAGGAAAATATATTACTCCATCATGCCTAAGTAGTACAAACATATATTATAGCAGGCTCACCTGATGTGCAGTACAAACACCCTAAAATTATTATATACCTGCCTGCCTAGACAATGGGAAACCCTTAGAGATATTAGCAGTAAAAGGAGAACTTTGTAATTCCCTTTCCTACTCTTTACTATGTTTTCATAGTATATAGTAGAAGCAGCACATAAGAAGATGCTAAAGGAAGAAGTGGAAGACAAGGCTGATTGGGAAGGGGAAGGGGTTCCTCTTTCCCTATCTAGGCCACAAATATCTTCCTTGGAGAAGATCTCATCTTGATATACAAAGTGAATTTAGAGAAATAGGCTGCAGTCAGTTAATAATGCATAAACTTCATATTTTGTACACGTACATATGATTTACATGTATTCAATTTATATTGCATTGCATGCTAGTTTAGATGAACAATTTAGAAGACATTTAAAAATATGCCATATGTCCTCTGTCCTCATGCCTGCAAAAACCTTCCATGTTAGCAAAATCCTTATTAGATTGGTATATTTGTTACCACTGATGGATCCACATTGACACATCATTACCACCTAAAGTCCATTAGGATTTACCATCGGTGCTGTGCATTTTATGGACTTTAACAATTACAGACTGACCTGTACCTCCCACTATAGAACCACGAAGAAGCCATTTTCTATCCTAATAATAATCTGTGCTCCACCTCCTAAATCCTCTTCTACTTTCTCTATTTATAGTTACTTTGATCTTCTCTAGAATGTCACATAGTTGGAATTGTACAGTACGTACCCTTGTCAAATGACCTTCTTTCACTTACTAGTGGGCATTTGTTTTTTCCCAAATTTTTAATTTTTTTCTTTTAGCACTAAAAAAAAATTCTATTGTCTTGTTCTATGTAGGCTCTTAAAAATTTAGAAATATTCTATAGTGTTTTAAATTGCACTCATTTGTGGAGTGTAGGGTAGCATCACATGAAGCTGACACCCAAAGACAGTAGATACAAGGGCCAGGGGGATTGCCCCGTAGCTGGAAGACTGCTTCATGAGCAGAGGGGAGAAGCCAGATGGAATAGAGAAGAGATCACTAAGAAAATGAAGGCTGGAGGAATCAGTTGGGATGGGAGATGTGTGCCGAAAGTAGATAATGGACCAAACATGATGACCTCTCAGTGTCTGTGTTGCAAGCTATAATGCCCAAAAGTAGAGAGAGAGTATGGGTAATATTGTCTGCCATAGAGGCAGAAGAAGGGTAGGAATGGGGGGTATACCCGAGATATTGGTGGTGGGAAATATGCACTGGTGGAGGGATGGGTGTTTGATCATTGTGTGATTGTAACCCAAACATGAAAGCTTGTAACTATCTCACGGTGATTCAATAAAATTTTAAAAAATTTAAAAAATAATAAAGTGTTCAAAGTGTTTAGGAATATTTAAACTAGTAAAACAAAGGCAATGGAATGATTTATGAATTAAATCACTCAACTTCTCAACTTAAAGTCAACAAATGCATGGGCTATAACAGTGATAAATTGAGGACTCTAAATTATCAATTATATTGATAATATAGAATTATCAATCTGTATTAAAAGGAAAGTTTTTGAAGAGTCTTAAGAGTAAAATGATTTGTTATTTCAGAATATAAATCTGACTTCTTATGTGCAATAATTGCAAAACAATAAGTATAAAGAGAACAAGGGGTTACAATACTTCTGGTGTATGGGGAAAGTACATTCTGGGATGGGTTTGCAATTGAGAATTATAAACTAAACATCAACAATTCAGATTATGGAATTATAAAAATAGAGGTCAAGGGTTGAAATTTGAAAACGTAAGTACACAAGTGTATTTGACAGCAGAGGATGATAGAGTTCATTTAATATATTCAGCTTCCCAGAAATGTTTTTTCCTTCAAAACTATTTTTCTGTCACCTATTCAATATGCCAAAAACAGTAACAACAAGTCTCACAATGAAGACGTTACTGGTGCCCACTCGAGCAAATCAATGAAAATTCATTTTATTAATTTTTTTTAAGAACTCACTCATGGTGGAGTGGGGCCCTGCGGAGCAGTGGGATATGAACCCCTGTGGACTGTCACAAGTTAACTGTGCTCCCCACTGTACTATCTCTTTAGTCTCAAGAAAATTTCTACTAGAACTATTAAAAAGTTACTAACAAACATAAACCTAATTTTCATCTCCATGAAGATCACTGATCCTTTTTATAGAATTCAGGGATATGAATGATACTTTATTTATTTATTTTTAATTTTTTAAATGGCTTAAAATGCTGTTAATAATAGATTATTGTTTTGGAATCATATGCATATGCATATGATTCCAAAACCGTACTTGATATGGGTGTGCCCACGAACCTCTCACAAGGACCTTAATGTCCCTCCCTCTCAACTCCCAAAATCAACTCAAGTGTGTGAATCAGTTCTCCTATTATAATGCATGAGGCCCTGGTTATTGCCTTATGTATTGTTTAGAAAGGTCAAAGTATATTTTGGGGGGGACAATACCCAGCGTATGCTCCAGTATTATTCCTAGCTCTGTGCTCAAGATCACCCCTGGTGGTCTCAAGGGGTGCTGGAGATTTAACTTGGTTCAACAGCATGCAAGTCAAATGCCTAACTATGTACCATCTCTATGACCCAGAAGGTCAAAGTTCCCTTGTTTGTTTATTTGCTTGTAGACCACATTCAGGGCTACTCTTCACTTTATGGTTGGGGAGAGGGGTCTTTCCTGGTTCTGCTCATGGAATCAAACAATGCCATTTTTTGAATCCGGAACTCCTGCATGCAATGTCTATGCTCAGATCATTAAGGTTTCTCTTCCACCCATTTCTTACTTCTGTCAGCTTTTTGCTTTTATGTTTTCTGTTTTGGTTTTTGGACCACACCAATAAAGGAAGCCAGGAAGAGAACTCCAAGGATCAATGCGCAAGCCAAGTCCCCACAGGACCATCACTCTGGACCAACCTTCATCAGTTCTTAGTGATTACCTACTATTGTCCACTGATTTGATGGGCTGGAGCAATAGCACAGTGGGTTGGGTGTTTGCCTTGCAAGCACGTGGCCAACCCGGGTTCGATTCCTCCATCCCTTTCAGAGAGGCTGGCAAGCTATGGAGAGTATCCCACCTGCATGGCAGAACCTGGCAAGCTACCTGTGGCATATTCGATATACCAAAAACAGTAACAGCAAGTCTCACAATGGAGACGTTATTGGTGCCCACTGGAGCAAATCGATGAAAAATGGGACAATAGTGCTACAGTGCTAACCTTAATAATCCTTGCTAACATACCCAGTCATTAAGAAATGTGGCATTTAAAATTCAACAACACATTTTTATTACTTTTGGCTTGTTTCTCAAATCTATTACTTGTAAACTTTTACACCAGCAGAAATTGGTAAACGCTATTTATGAAACCCTGAATAGATAGATGAATAAGAGACCATAATAAAGAGCTAAGAGTATTTGTAGTGGGTTACATATATAGTCATTGGTGGATATCACCCAGTCTCCCATATTCTTTCTCAAAGGTGTGAAGCTTACAATAGCAGTCAGAGCATAGAATCAAGCTATTTTTCTTTTTTTATATATGTTTTAGAAAAAGGAATAGAGATTATAATATTATAAACATTAATATCACTGCTAATTTCTCCATTTGGCAACTGAACTATGATTATATAAGATATCGACATTGGGGAGCAAGGGCAAAGGAATATGGAAAGGATACTATTTCTCTAGGTATAAAATCATCTACAATTAAAATGTTAAAATAATAAGTCATCACTCCAAGGGCATAATTAAAGGGTACTATGTATCTGAGAGAGAAAGATATTCAAATATCAGCATTAAAGGACTGTAATTCAGTATTGTCAAATTCTTGATTAAATGCATGAATTCATTTACATTTGCAAATCAAATTTAATTATGTTCTATAAAATATGATAAAACCAAAATATGTGCATAAAAATATGACTTCACAAAATTCCTTGGATCTTAATGAATAAGCAAGCATTTATATTATTTTAAAGAGTGACATAGGAGATTAAAAAATATTTTCTTATTCTGAGTGCCAGCTTCCTTATATATGAGACCAGTTTCATCATGTTAAGTATCTAATAATTTTCCAAAGTTCTAAGCTTGCCTTTTAGCTTTACACAATTTGATCATACCACCATATTTCACTTTCTTAAGTACAAATGTCAAAGTCCTCTTTAATTCTTTTTCTTTTCTTCTTGATATTTTCTTTCATCTTAACAGTATCTATAATATATGAAATATTCATCCTCCTCTTCTTCTTATATTAAGTCCCTATTGCTTCTGCAGTGAGCTACATAAAAATATTCTCTAAAAAGGATCTAATTCTTCCTTATTCAAAAGATACATCCATGCAGAGGACAAGTCATTAATTACAAAACATTGACCAAATCACATTCAAAATACTTTCTGGATAATACATTTACCTTAAAAAAAAAAAAGAAAAACAAAAAGAACAAACTTCAATATGAGGGTGGCATCATGACATTTCTATATATGTTATGATGCTTGTTTACCTTCCGAATACGAAGGAAACTCTTTAGCATCTGAGTTTTCCTTTAGGAAAGAATGTGAATAACTACCTACCCTGCTATCATGTAGATTCAATCACAATACATGTTCTTTGTTTCATATGTTCCTTTCCAACTCTCCTGCAAAACTTAGCTGTTTCTGAAGAAACTCTAATCCCTCCACTCCTACATTTGTTTCCTTCTGACTGACAACTGCTGTTTCCTCACTCCAAAGGACAGCTGTATTACAGAAAGTAAGCACCGGTCATTGAGCATCAAGCAAAGAACATCGTAGACCATAGAGAAAAGAACATCATAGAGCATCACTTTGCCTTGAATGGTCCTTATGAAAGAACATTTCACTCAGAAAGTATCTTGATCTACCTCATAGTGAGTAGACTTTTATTTCTTTGACCAGCCTTCTCTATGATACCACTGACATGCATTAATCCTGGTTGACTGCTGATATTCTTTCCTAGATGATGCTTTCATGTTTCTCCCCTTAGCTATCCACCAGAGAAATGGGTATTCAGTAAAGACTATTAGAGTTAAATTGAACACAAACATATTCTCTAAGGAAAAAATATTCACTGTCACTGTCATCAATTTGCTTGAGCGGGCACCAGTAACATCTCCATTCTGAGACTTGTTGTTACTGTTCTTGGCATACCAAATGTGCCACAGGTAGCTTGCCAGGCTCTGCCGTGTGGGTGAGATACTCTCGGTAGCTTGCTAGGCGGGCTCTCAGAGAGGGACGGAGGAATTGAACCCAGGTTGGCCGAGTGCAAGGCAAACGCCCTACCCGTTGTGCTTTTGCTCCAGTCCAAGAAAAAAATATTAAAAACAAAAAATTAAAATTATTAATAAGAAATAATCAACTTTCTGACCCTAATGTTTATTTACAAAATTGATCTATATCTTTAATATAGATAAGAAGGCTACTTTTGTGGGAACAATTTTTAATGTTTAATAACAATCAGTGCACTCCAAAAAATAACAATATTCTAGATATTTTTCTGTCAACTATATAACTTTTATATTCATGTGTACATATTCGTGATACATATTGACAATATCTGCATACATATAGTACAAACTTCTAGTTGAAGAAAGCCATAACTTAGCCAGCCCTAGATATATCATAAGTCTCTCTAGATGGAATCATGTCTGTCACCATATTTGTATGCAAAATTTATATGGCCAACTAAATTGATGGTTTGGTTTGCAAAGGGACACTGAGGAGAGAGGTGACGGAGTGAAATTTATCCCATTAACTGCTTTTCAAATAATGAGCATAAGTCCAGTTACACCTGGATATAAGTTAATATATTATATGTACAGAAGAAAGAGTACCATTTTATAATTCTTACAAAGTGCAAGTATGGATTAATCTAGCCAGTGAACTTTAATATATTGTCCAGAAAAAACTCTTCAAAGCTGAAATCCTTGGTGTGTTTGTTTTAATCCAATTTTGTTGATAGAAGTGCAATTTTCATTTAAGTGTGTTTCAGCATAGAAGCCATAAAGAATTCTATGAATTAAACATATACACTCTCCCTAGAAATAATAAAAAGATAGATTAGGTCATTGGATCGATTTATTTTCCAGTGTAAGATTGTTTCTCCTTATGTATTTTTCATTGTTTTGTCCCATATGAGTTTAAACTACTTAATCTATGGTTCTTTTTTCCATTCCCCAAGGGTACCTGTGCAGTAGTCTCATAGAAGCCCCTGATAATGAACTGAAGGACGAAAGTTTTCATTGTACTCTTTTAGTGAAGCATACCGGCCTAGAATTCAGTTTACTTTCTAATTTCTCTGATGATAACAGTACTGCCGTCCTATTGTTATCTATTTGCTCGAGTGGGCACCATTAACATCTCCATTGTGAGACTTGTTACTGTTTTTGGCATGTCAAATACACCATGTGTAGTTTGCCAGGCTCTGCCATGCGGGCAGGATACTCTCAGTATCTTACTGGGCTCTCCAAAATGGATGGAGGAACTGAACCTGGGTCGGCCTCATGCAAAGCAAATGCCCTACCCCCCTCTCCCCCGTGCTATCACTCAAGTCCCTGATGATAATAATTACCATCAGTGAAAATCTATTGGTCAAACACTGTGTCCATAATGTTTATGGACATTAAACGATCTTAATGGACTTAACGGTCTCTGTAAATTAGTCTGAAAACTGGCATTACTGCCATTTTTTTTTTCAAAGAAAAATACAGGTGTGGAATGCTGCTCCAAAATTCAGAAGGTAAGCATGTGTCAAAATAGATTTTTATGCAGTTCTCCTAGCATTAGAACATTTTCTCATAGTTTTAGATAAGTCCGTAAAAAATAAAAACCAAAAATAACCCCCTATTTTCTTCAATAAGTTCATTGAAAAAAATCTATTATGTATAATCTCTTATAATATATTGAGTAACAAAAAAGATAACAAAAAAGTAACAAAAAAGATTTCGCTTATGGTAGTTAAATTTGGGAAAACAGTATGCAGACATAAAAATATGATTTCAGAATAGTCATGGACAAGCACTTGATATCCATCTGCATAAAGAAGCAGAGAGTAGAATTGAAAGAGAGGTTGAACTGGTCATAGAAATTTTTTAAGGAATTGATGCCTTCAAAGCTCTTAAATTTAATAAACAGATAGTCAAGAAAATTGTGTGGAAGTGTGTTCCAGGCAGATGGAACATACATGAAATCCCTGCAAACAAAAGAATCTCTTCTAAAATTCTGAAGGCTCAATTTTCATGATTTCTGTAGTACTTAGAATTCTTTTAGTATTCTTAGTTTTCCTTTTTAATTCTATGTCTTCTATTTAGTAAAACAGGATGTTAATAACAACAAATTGTCTTTTATACATTCATAGTATGTTCTAAAAAGTAAAAGTATAAGTTACATGAGGCCTTTCATTTATGCTTAGTGATTAAGACAAAACAAATGTCTACTTTCAAAATTCAGAAAGGATCCAAAATAGTACAACTGAGGATTTTTATTTGTGAAATCATAAACTTCTAACTCTGAAAGATTGTAGATAATTTAACTCAAATTTATATTTCATTTGAAAATTTACTGGATAAACTGCTACTTGCTAGAAATTAAATCCAACAAAGGACAACCAAAAGACACAGAAGAGTAAAGTTCAAGTCTGTATGTAATTGGTATATTCTTTAGAGGGTTTTTGTTGTGATTTTTGTTTATTTTGAACTACCCTAACATTGCTACACTAAGATTTGACCTATAAACAAGTTGGTGAGGGTGAAGAGCAAGAGGGAGGAGATAATTTTGTCCACTTGAGGGAGGATACCTTGCACATACAAGATTAAGGAATATTGTACACTCAATTGGAAATTGCGGTGAAAATCATCTGCTAATAACCATTAAAGTTAAATAGTGGATTTTTGGTACGATATTCAAACACTATGCTTTATAAAGTTGTGCATAATGAAGCTGTTATGGGCGTTCAATGTTCCAACATCAATCCCGCCACCAAGAGAGATTGTCCCTCCACCACTGTCCTCATTTTTTCAACCACCCCCAAGCATGCTCTTTTAGCAGACACAAAATAATCTAGTTGATGTTGTATGTTACAACTAAATGGCTAATGTAATTTTCAAAAAATACTTTAATAGAATGAAATTTGTGAAAGTTGTTATATCTTACCATAGGGTCATTCGTCTTGTCTGAAGGCTTACCCAGCTGATTACTACTCATTGAGTCTTTTGTGCTATTGCATATTTTTAAAATATTATAATCAGTAAAGTTTATACAAATTCTAACACAGTTTGCTAAATTATTTCATAAAAAATAGGAAGAAAATGTTTCAACCATTAAATAAGGGTATGGACCCATTTAACTATGGCTGTTAGCTTTTGTTCTTTTGCCAGTCTTTTATAAACTTGAATTTGAGAAAACAATCTCCCTGTACTTTATCACCTTTAGGCAATATGATCAAATATAACAGAGTTATGTAATATTTAAACTTTTAATAGTGAGCTGGTATTTATGAACCAATTTTACTGGTGGGAAATACACAATATAGTATAGTATACAATATACTATATTGCTTATGGTAGCTTATAAGCATTTTGTCCAGACTTATCCAATTATACACAGAAACATCAAAAATATGTTCTTTTCACAAATGGAGAGAATAAAAGCCCTTTTGTGTTCTATATATCTATTCCCTCTGAGCAAGCTTTCCAAATATTTTCATCTCACTTTCCCACACTTTAAATCAGCTGTGAGTCTATCTTCTCAGATGCTTACTGTGCCCAGTGGTCAGAGACTAATTTGGTTCGATACTAAACTGAGTAATTCAAGTAGACAGTTAAATAGCTGATATTATACTCATTAGTGAGTAAAAACAAAACAAAAACCCAAAGGAATAAATTGATTTTTGTGTGAGAAATGGTAAAACACCAAGGTGAGGATTAGGGAGAAAGTTTGATAGAATGAAGAATTTCTATTTTTTATAAGTATCTATTTATTTATAGAATTTTTGAAGTAGAACAAATTTTAGCATACCTCCCACTCCTAAAATGACTTGGCAAGTGGTCTTGTACATAAAACCACCAAGATTTCTCAGAGTCCTGTCAATGAATAAACTTACACATATAATCTTTTAATATATAATGTATAAGAATATAAATGCTATTATAAATAGCAATTATATTTGCTATATAATATCTATTGAGAGACTTATTAGATAGATATTATATAGCAAATAATTTTCTCAATAAGATATGTTACTAGTGCCCACTCAAACAAATCAATGAACAATGGGATGACGGTGACAGTGATATAATATCTATAATATATATATATAGGGAACAATAATTCCCTAGAATTTTTCTGAGGCAAAACAAAGATAAAGCCCCAATTCCTTCCTCCAGAGCACCAGAATCTCAATGGAGAGACAACTATCAATATACGGTAATAAAAGTATTACCTCTCTTTGTGAGTAGAAGAATGCATAACTAGCATGTCTGTTTGGAATGAAGAAATTTAATAAGTTGTGTGTTTAAAATATCTTCAAATATGTCATAAAGATTTATGGCTAATTCACAAGTTTACTTTAATCTTTTCCTATGTACCAAGCACCTAGGAAAGAAAGAGGATTAAGAAAGACAAAGTACTCGGCCCTGGAAATTCTGAAATAGAACAAATGGGTTGATCCTTTAATAAACCATCTGTCATTTACTAAACCATCTATGAGGTAATCTAGGTTTTCTATGAGGTAGAGATGTGCCATAAATTTTCTTAAAGCGAATTAGTTGAACAATTTCAAACTTTGAGCATTTCAGAAGATTTCAGGAAAGACAATCTCTAATGTTTTGATTCTAATTCTATTTTTTTGTATATTTTTGCAGTGCCCAGCATTGAATCCAGATAGAATATATGCAAGACATGCACCATATCACCTAGCCCTATTCCCAATCATGTGGAACATGAGTGATTCTTAAGAGTTGTCAACATAAGAGCAGAGGTGTAAAGCATGAAAAATGAGAGTAGAGGGAAAGAATGACCCAATATACAGTACGATTTTGTAGAATATCAAGTTGATATTGTCTAGGCTGGAGCCTTAATAGGACTAATAAGAAAAACTTTTTTATAAAAGGAATACTGTAGGTTACAGGGATAAGAGCAGAGGCCTTGGACACATTGACAACGTAGAACAAAAGTATATCTATGTATGTCAGCCACAGAAGCAACAAAACTAAAAGCCTGAGAACCAAACTACAACAAAATTTTAAAATGTGTGTATCAAGGAGGTAGGCTGGGTGGTGGGAGGGAAACTGGGAATACTGGTAGACGTAAGTTGACACTGGTAGTGAGAGTGGTGTATAAACATTGCATGCCTGAAACTCAGCAATCAATGGTTGTGAAATCATGTATATCAATAAAACAAAACTGAAATGGGGGGTTGGGTCACATGCAGGGTTTTTCAGGATTTATTCCTGGCTGTGAACTCAGAAAATACTCCTGACAGTGCTCAGGGGATCATATGGGATGCCAGGGACAGAATCCAGGTCAGTCTCATGCAAGGCAAATACTATATTCACTGTACTTTGAGTCTTGTTTTTAAATTAGAACAATCAACTTAAGTGCATGATAAAAGACTGCAATCAAAGCATTCAAAACCATGTTGTAAGGACCATAATAACATGCAGAAAGAATATCACCTCTTTTAGAGTTAGGGAGGATATAGAATCAGTGACCAATAGAGAAATAATGATTAATTCATGGTAATTACTAAGATATAAGTAAGTTTATAAAAAACTAAATCAAATTATCCATTTGATTAGTAAATTTACTAATTTGAATTTGTTCACTCGCCAAACTCTACAGAGTGCATGTGACAGCATGTGGGTTTAAGAAGGCATACCAAGATAACGTTTAAATCTCTGTGCCTGGATTAGAGATTCTCTTTTGTAATCTTAATGTTAATTGTAAATATCGAGGAGAAGGAACTTCCAGAGTTCAAAGATAGCATCATCTTTTAAATGACTGTGATGAACATAAAATATGAAGAAAATATACATGGTATTCTGTTGCTAAAGACACCTTAACATTAGGTCAGCACAATTTCTTCAACAAACATTCTTTCATCATTGATAACTCCTTTTTACGTCACAACACTTGCATTTTAATTAAAAAGAATGACTACACGCGATAGTAAGTAATCAATAAGAATGAAAACATGAATATTTTCTGAGGAAGAAAATAAAATTATATTTAAAAAAGGATTATTGACAAATAGTGCTTAAAAGTGTCCTACAAACGGAAACAAAAATATTTAGTTCTTTAGGTATTTAAAAGGAGAAGGCAATATTGGCATGAGTATTAGGTTATCTGTCCTCTTACAATTGAATACGGAAAGTTGTCTGTATATGGTAAATTCCAGTCTAGAGTATAGTTTTTATAATAAATCACTGTATTATTATATCATGTCATCCTGTTGTTCATCAATTTGCTCGAGCGGGCAACAGTAATGTCTCCATTTGTCCCTGTCGCATGCTAGTGTAGCTTAATGGCGTATTGGGGGCTCTTTCAGGATCAGGGGAATGAGGACCATCATTGTTACTGTTTTTGGCATATCAAGTACGCCACTGGTAGCTCACCAGGCTCTCCATGCGGGCAGGATACTCTCAGTAGCTTGCCAGGCTCTCCAAGAGGGACGGAGGTTTTTGGGGTGGCCTCTAATTGCCTTTATAGGTGTTCCCAGTCTACCGAATGTAAGCTTTTGGTCAACTGTCATGTTGTAACGATCTACACACTTATAAACACGCACTTGCCTGCGTCTCTGGGCAGCACCTGGGACATCTGCAGCCTCAGGTTGATCTCCTTGAGGTTGATGGAGTGAGCCCAGATGTTTTTGAGCAGCTGGCAGAACAAGACCCCGCCTCGGAGGGTCCGTGCCAGGTCAAACACCTGTGCCAAGTCCCAGGTCAACTGGCGGTTGGCTGACACCATTCCATAGTGGATGTTTATTATATATATAATGTATAGCATAAAATACTTTAAATACTGTACAACAGCTATATGCAGAATGCGGTATATTTAGAAACGTATTTTCTCCACATTTCCTTAGACACAGATAGTAACAATGGACCATACAACCAGATTATACCTGATCTTCCTCATAAAACAATTGATAATGACCAAATGGCAATTCCCATCTACTGGGGTTGGGATAAACAATGCCATGGGATTTCTTTCTAGAAGTACTTCCTGTTTTTTCTTTCCAAAAATTGGGTGAAACTGTTTAAATTAATACCAGATACAAACACACAAAAACTTATATTCCCCTGTAAGCTGCCAGAGCAAGTAGTGATGCTTATGATTGTATAAATCCATTAACTCATTATAATTTTAACTGATGTATTGTCAGTTTTCAGAAAGAATATGTAAGGGAAGCAAACTTGCCACACACATTCTAGATAAATAAGAGAGAAAATTGTCCGCAAAATTTAGGATAAATCTTCTTTCTATTAGGTATTCGTTTATTTCATCATGTTTTATCCTAAAGAATCTTCATGTCAGTACCCATCATTTGCAAAGATGTTTCCTCACTTGCAACTGGAGATATCAATTATAACTTGATTAAAATAGTATAATTTGACATTGAATTTATTATTTGATATAGTCCTTGGTTGTGAAGATCTTTATAAATACTTTAAAATCACATAAACTTAGAAGCAACAAAAACATAATGTGAGTCTAAACCCAATTCACACACAGCTAACATTAAACACAGACTTCAAGGCTATGTGTGTAACCAGCAGTATAAGTTTTAGATCATTGGATGAATTACTATCTGGGTTATCAGTAAAATTCTCAATTAAATCATTTATTTCTGCCTATAACAATCACAGATTAATAAATAGCTATTTTTAGTTACTCTGCTCTTTAACTTTAGAGTGAAACTTGATACTTAAAAATTGTCATTGTCAAAACCTATGTGAATTGAAATTGTATGCATAAGGGTCCTTCCACAACTGAACTTTCAGGACAAACTTCTAGTGAACTATTGGAATTTCCTTGGATCAAATGTCACACAGATTGGTTAACCAGCATCTCTGAATTAGAATCTGGAACAATTTTGACTCACAGTGGTGGAGACTGAATGTATTATTTTTCTTTGCTTACATTCCTTTCCCAAATGACTGAGCAAGCTTATTATGGGACCAAATTACTCAGTGTCAAAATAATAAAGGGGAATGCAGGAAGAAATTAAATGTGTTTGATACCTTCTGTGTATCAAGTACATTGAAAAATCTTGGTCTAGGCATTTCCATATTCTTAGTTTTTAAATTCTGTTTTATTTTTCGAAGAAGGAAATGAATTTTAAAGCTAGATGACATATTTATGTTTTCCAAGGTCAGACATAGTACATAAGGGAGGCTGGGCATTAACATATTGGTCTGGTATTAAAATTCCTGTTTATATTTCAATTCCACACTGCCTTCCAGCTTGCATTAATTATCAGAAGGCATAACCTTGATTAGAAAATCCTAATTAGTAAATTCTAGCTAAACCTATTGTGGTAATCATTCCACAATAAATGTAAGTCAAGTTATCATGCTATACTCCTTACTCTTAAACAGTGCTGTATGTCAATTAATTCTTAATAAAATTGGGAGGGGGGAAGAAGAAAATTCTGACCACTCATTCATTTTGAACCACATTTGTTTTGAATAATGCTTTGGGAAGAACCGAGGGAGTTTGCTTAGCATATTCTGCTTTTATGATGAATTTTTGTACTAATTATTTTGATTCCTGAAAAAAATTGCTTACATGGGTGGTTTTACAGCTTTTCACATTCATGAATTATTATCATTGGCATTATAATATTAGTTAAGTATACAAAGGGTGCGAGATAGTTGTGGAAAAATATATCACTAAGAGTAAGGATCAGAATTTATATAACCCTAAATCTTGATATTTCACTCATATTCCCTCAGTATAGGCAATAATAAGAATGATGTATGTAAAAATATATTTTTTTATTTTTCCAGATTTAAAATGAACTTGCAGAAAGGTCAACCTAGAAACACGGGCCCATAAAATAAGAAAGATAATTTTTCATTTTCTCAAACTTCAAAAATTGTGCAAGCTTGATTCACGTCTTTTTTCTTTTTTTAATGTGGCTCATATTTTAAAATTACTTGGACTAGAATGAAGAAGATAAAAGCTCCCAAGCCTTTGAAAATAATAAGCAATAATTAACTCCACCTTAATTCTAGTAACCTATATCATACATCAATAGAAATACTCTGGGTATGAAAAAAATAAGTAAAAATATAAACATGGTATGTTTGACATTTTGGAGCATCCTTGGAGAGACATTGATTTGTAATTCAGATCACATAGCATCTTTGATTTCTCCCTCTTGCCTGTGCCCTTTCCTCCCCCTTCCCTCCAAATAAAACACAAAAGCTTTATCTACGATGGATGGCGAGCACCCAGGAATCTGTGCAGACTATCCATCACATTTCTGTCTTAATTGAATGACACCAGAATGAGATCGATAAAATGTAACAAGAGACAGCTTTGCATTTCCACACTCACTTATTCGCTCTCTCTATTACTCTCAGCCACCACCGTGACCAGAAAGCCCAAGGAGAGAACATGAACCCTGCTGCCAGGCAAGCTACTGGGATATGAATAAACTTGTCATGAAAAGAACACAACTTATAAAGGTTAAGAAGAAGCTGGGGAGACAAAACGTTGTTATTGTTGTTGTCTTTTTTTTAAAAAAGTATTGGACTGCTTCTTGGCAAAAGCAATTTCATAGACAAATTTTACACCTACGTAACAACCCTGAAAGGTGAAGCTTCAGTTAGAGAATCTCCAGTTCTCTCTAAATCCCCCAAATTTCTAGAGTAGCAGGCTCAAAGACAGATGTGGTGACATCTCAGCCAAAACCCTTCAGGTCCTACACTAAACTCCGGTAGCTGTGAGGTACGTATGTGCCAGGTCCCTGAGATCTCCGATGCATTATTGATAACCTCATCACGGCTAAAAGCAAAGGCTGACATTGTGATCATCTCAGCATTCTCCTGAAAAGCTAAGGCTTCGCATGAGAATCGATCGTGGGAAGAAGTAAATCAAACAGTAAAACTGCGCATGTGAAAAATCAAGAAGGTAAAGAATTCCCCCTATTCGCTTGGCTCCAAGTGTGTTAACTACACAGCTAACAATGCTTCAGGCTTTAGTGTCTCCACCTCTATGACAGTTTCCACTTGCCACACCTACCCTAGGCTGTTGGCATCGTGATTTTAACGTTCTGTATCTCCAGCTTGGTGAGAATTACCTCTGGAACAAAAGACTGTATTTTAAAATAACCTGTCGTTAATGCAGCTTTTAAAAATGCATATTTTACTCACTCCATTATCTTTTTCTACATCATTTAAAAAGCAATTTAGATATAGGTGACAGTTGTCATAACACTGCCTCTTTACATTGCTAAGTGACACCTTATGAAAGATATGTTTCTCCACATATTTACTTATTCTTCTTGCTTAAATAAAAACATGATGTTATAGTAAATATTGGTGTCTACTATTGTTATATTTTAAATTGGCTGACTTTTAAAGGATAAACTGAATAATAATATGAAATATGGATATATTGGTTTACTTCCTAGAAAGTTAAAGAGATAATTAGAAGGTATATCCAAAGTACTAATATTTCCTATCTTCGCACTTGTAGACAAAATTATAATTAATCTGTTTTACTTAAAAATAACATTGATTAGCTAGGAGCTGGTTAGGTAGCAGTGTAGCACTGTCGTCACATTGTTCATCTATTTGTTCGAGCAGGCACCAGTAATGTCTCCATTGTGAGATTGTTACTGTTTTTGACATATAGAATACACCATGGGTAGCTTGCCAGGCTCTGCCATGAGGTCGCGATACTCTCGGTAGCTTGCCAGGCTCTTCAAGAGGGGCAGAGGATTTGAACCCAAGTCGGCCGTGTGTGAGACAAGCACCCTACCCCCTGTGCTATCGTGCTATCGCTCCAGTCCAGGAGCTAGTTAGGTAATTTGCAAAATTATCATTTCTGGAACAGAAGATCTGGATTCTAGAGTAAATGAACTTGTAATAAAGTAATGGTCTTTGAATACTCAAGACCCCTCTCCACACATTCGGAGAAGCCTCATGCATGAAGGAACTGGCAGAGGAATCCAGGTGTGCGGAAACCGGAGCTGAAATCTCTAAGCCAGCTCAGATCAGGACAGGGACTCCTTCACCCAGAACCCCATTTTCCAGTAGCTTGGAAGCCACACCCACAAACTGCCACTGGTGACATGTAATCCCATCAACAGCCAAGATCCAGATACTATAAAACAATGCTCTTGGAAGAACCTCTTCTAGCCTAGTTCTCCCTCTCAGAGAACCTGGCAAGGTACTGAGAGCAGTCTGCCTGGACAGCAGAACTTATCAAGCTCTCCCTGGCATAATTGATTTGCCAAATGCAGTAACAATGATGAGTATCATTCCCCTGATCCTGAAAGACTCTCCAATGTGGCACCACTGGGAAGAACAAGTAATGAGAGGCTGCTAAAATCTCAGGGCTAGGGCGAATGGAGATGTCATTGGTGTCCGCTCGAGAAAATCGATTATCAACGGGATGACAGTGATGCAGTGATACAGTGATGAACAAATGGAAAAGTGAAACAAATTTTATTCATTTGCAGACCATGATCATCTGCAAGGGGGAGTTAAGGGTGTTCATATAGCAAATATGGCAGGCATCAGTGAATCTGTTGAGACTTGTGATTGATGTTATGTAGTTTCCCCACTTTATAGATTATGACATTCTCCAATGCAAAATAAGATCCCAGAATATGTGGCAAACCAAAAGAGTAGTAAGTTTTTATTTACATGCATTTATATTGTGAGGGATAAAACTGTTATTTATTACATTCTAAACAAGTAAAACTTATGGCACTTCAAGAGTGTCACATGACTACATATGATTTATATTTTTTAAGTAGTTTTTACATTTCCCAAATACTTCAGGAGCTTACCTTTTAGGAAAACTTGAGTTTCATGCACTGTGGATTTCATTTTAGCAAATTATACTAAACTAGCTTGGAATAAATATACTATATTTCTGATTATTTGTTTCATGTATGGTGGTTTGGCTTCATTGGTGAACAGATTCCATTAGACATACTGATTTAAGACAAACAAGTGTTAAAATAAAGCAAACAAAAACAGAATTTGGTAGCACTTGAATAAGATCTAGATATCCTGCCATTCACTGGGGAAGATGATGAGTTATGCCCTACTCACAGCATATAGGTCAAGAGACTAGGATGATATTTCAAGGGTACTAGTGTAAATTTAGACAAAGCACAGGTGATACAATGCGCTGCTTCTGCTTGTTGATGTTTTTGCAGGAGGGTTTTTTAAATTTTTTAAGTGAGGTTATGGCTAATTAGGGGTTCTGGCAAAGAATGGATTGGCAATGGCACCAATTACAGTTATGAAAGACTTCTTCAGCTAGAGCGATCACAGAGTCTGCCCGCTACTGGTGATTGCCTCAGTGGTGTGTGTATGGAGGTCAACTATGATTATGGAAGAAGCAAATTGAATTTATTAGTTTTTTTTCTCCCGTTATATTCAAAGCCCGTGGATGTGTCTCACAGTACTCCCAGATCCTACTTCCTCTCTTTTCTTCCTTGAACATTTAGAACTCCAAAGTAAAAATCCCTATTGTACTGTCCCACAGGTCATGGTAAGGCAAGATAGAAAAAAGAAAAAGCATACTGATTGTCCAGAAGAAGCTTGTATCACATTGTATCATTTTTGAGGCCAACACTGTCTCAAACTTTATTTTCCACATTTTTATATTTGAAACTGTTAAGAGTAAGAAACAAGATGACTTGTTATAGGGTTTACACCAACCATGTGAACAAAGAACGAAAGGAATCTTACTTTGGGAAATTTATTTTCTAGAGTACAAAATAAAGAATAGAAAATAAAAAGAATCTTTGTTTAACCCTAGAGGGCAACCAATTGAGAGGCAGCATCTAGCCATAGTTTATGTTTGAGTTTGTCCCTCCATGAGTATTCTTCATTTAGGATATGCACTTACTCCACCATGTTACAAAAGACCCTGAATGGATATTCAAATAAGTGTTGTAATCAAAAGATTCTCTTTTCAAGGAAACAACCATAGATTTTTTTAATAGTTTTTGCACTTGCTGTAGACATTCTGAAATGATAGAATGATTCTCATTTGTGTTTTTCCTCCTGGAAGCTATTGAATTGTCCTGGTTTTGTACAGTGGAGGACAATCCTGCAATAATAAAACATTTCAACTTTGTACAAAAGGTGAGGCCTTCCATTTGAAGTTTTTCTTTAACAGGGGAAAAATAGAGAAAATAGGCTGACAGCTTTAGAAACGTTAAACAATCCCCTTGCCAAGATACGTATTTCATGAGTTTTCTCTAATTTCAGAATTGGTGCATATGTGTCGTACTAACAAAGAATGCTTTCAATTTTTACATTCAGTTTCTTCTTTCCCTACTCAAACCAATCTCCACCTTTTAATAGGTAATTATTTTTCTAATCGCTTCTAAAAAACTTTTATTTTAGGAGTGATTGCAAGACTAAGACATTCAGTTCCAAGTTATACATTATGGATGCATTTAAAACAAATTGAGTGCTTTGTCAACTACAAAATGCACTTGATTAGTAAAAGTATTTTAGAATAAGGAAAAGAAGCAAGGAGGCTATACTTCTAAGTATTAGAAAACTATTGTAACTTTCAAATGCATAAAAATCACAGGGGATATAGTTGAGAATTCATTTAGGTGTATTGCCTTTGATTTTTTAACTGTAAAATGCCTGTAGTATAATAGTATAATTTTCTTTCATTTGAACTAAACCTTATTTCTCATAAAAGAATTGTCTCAGTTTTCCCTTTTTATAAACTAGGAACTAACTGTATGAATTATATTTTTCTATGTTAAAAAACATAAAATCTCAACTGTTTATGTATAGTTTTATTAGGAATATAGTACATCAAAAACATTCTCATTTAGCAAAACAATTCAGAAAATAAAATTACTTAGAAAACTAGAATAAGTAATATATTTTATGAAAGTCGAAATAGGCAACATGAAGAAAGACAATGCCATCTCACCCTCTGATGACTGACAAAAGCACTTTTAGTTTTTTTAATTAAGTTAAACTTAACTTAAAAAATTAAGTTCAATGCTGTGGACACAAATAAAATTTTTAAATTGTGATCTTTTGAAGATGATTGAAAGGGACTCAGTTCAAATCAGAAAAAACAGTTGATGTTTCCATAAAATAATTAAACCTATAATAAAATCTTCCTTAAATTTCTCTAATTGAAAATTAATATAGGACAAACTGTTTAAATGATTTGTTTAATTATTAATAAAAACATTTTATTGCATAGATTTTTTTAAAAGCACTTGATATTATCTACCGCTGATTCAATGTGGAAGGGAAAATGCAATACAAGTCTGAGCCAATATTGCAAAGATCTCAATTAGTATCATGCTATAGAAAAACAATGAAGTGATTTTGTCACCAATTACTGACAATTAGTGTAAGTACAATTAATGTAATTGAAATAAAATTACTATAAAATGAAAAGAATAAAACCTATCATAATTAATGGCATGTGCCTGCATTCCAGAATGGGTTATTTAATTCATAAACAAACTATAAAAAAATGAAAGGCAGTCAACTATATATGCAAAATAAGAAAGTGGACTATATCTGATGCTTTCGACTTACGCATCTGTGGAAATCAGAATGTTTAATTCTGCAACAGAATTGTGTCAATTGCTTATCCCCTGGTTCTGCATATACCTCTTAATGTGTATTAATTAAACAGTAAAATCTAAGGTGCAAGAAACAACATGCAAAGAAAAAACTTTGAGAGAGACTAAAGTCCTAGTTTGGGTATTTTTTGCTTGATTTTGTTTTAGCACTGATGTCTGTCAGTTTCATCTGATGTATAAACTCTGACTTACAGTAGCACAGATCATCAGCACAGAACCAAATCAAAGTTTAAAATGTTATGGGTTCCCCCTGAATTAGAGAGGATTCCTTTGGCAAGGGACCTACCAAGCTACAAGAAAAAAAAAAAAGTTTGAGTCCAGTGATTTCTAAAGCAAAATTTGAGCAAAGTTACTTTCACCCATAGTCTAGGTTCCTTAAGCTCCAAACACAGAACTTAAATACACACCATGAAACACTTCTGTACTCCATTGCTTTAATAAACTGCCAAGTTGGTTTTAAAATGTTAGGTATCACAAATAAACATTTTAGAGGGTTTTGGCCACATAGAGATAAGATCCTCTCATGGGAGATGACTAGAAACGGCTGGTCTGTTGTGCAGACTCCTGGAATGTGCTTGCTTTTCAGTTCTTTCTTTGTGTCTGGCACTCTGGCCTCACAGGCAGTGTCTTAAGCCACGCAGGGTCAGGGCAAACAGAGAATGCATTCATGGACAGATCAAGTTTATGTGAGAATCTGTTCCTCTGCTGCCCTCAATCTCCATATGAATTGTTAATAAAATCTCCTCCTGAAAGCTCATCACCCCAACAGTGGGGAAGTCATGCAGAGAATCCTCTCAGTCAGAAAAACAAGATTTCTTCTTCTTCATTTTTTTTTACCCTTCCCTAGCATGCGTGGGAATTCTGCCATGTAACCTCCTCCTGAACCAACCCTCCCCTCGTCTGCACCCCACCTTTCTTTAGGTGGCACCTGATCATCATCACGGAAGGCAGGGAGCTCAAAGGGGAAAAAAAAACACACAGTCTTGACATCCATAATAAATCTACGCCAACTTCTATTTTGGCTCTAGAGTAATTTGTTTCTGCAAAAGCCTTCAGGCAAAAGGAACTATCAATGCTTCACCCCCCCTCCCAAGTTTGTATCAAACAGCTGGGAAGACTTACCCAGAGCTTTATGACATGCTAGATTCACAGATACAACCAAAGGTCACATAGAGAGTGAAGAATGGAGTCAAACCCTAATTCACTTGATCTCTCCATGCAAATCACTGGACAGGGTAAAATCCAATCTTTACTGGATCTTCTAACCTGGCTACAGGCTAGCTGGGCCTCTTATTTCCTCAGCTTTTGCTCCTTGCAAACTTTTTAAATATTGAATTTGCATCAGAGAGATGGGCTGATGAATGAATGAAAACATGAATTTCCTACTTTGCCTTTAAGGTGGGTTAAATGGGGCGCAAGCAACCAGCTAGAAAGCAATAATAGCACAGCAAAGAAATCATAAGAACTCAAGAAGTGAACTGCTCTAGCGTTTTAGTCTCATTAAAAATTGCTCCATATTTAAACCACCACTATCATTTTTATCCACCTTTATCATGGTCAACAATATCTATTTTAAAGACATAAACTTGTCCAATAGTTCCTTAAGGAAATTTATTGTTTTCACTTTCAAAAATATTTTAAACAAACTGATACCAACGTCACAAGAAGTAAAAAGTTTGAATCTTCCTCTGTATTTCTGCTTCAGATTTTCAAATTGTTTTATTTCAGAACTAAAAAAGGTTATATTTTCTACTCTAACCTTTTGATCCAAGTCTTTGTTTTCTTATTTTGTTTTGGCCAATAAAGCAACATTCACTGATTAAGTCATTGCACATAAATTCTCCCTAGCAAGGTTCCTTTAAACTTTTATTCCCAAAGCACATATGTCAACGAAGTTGAATGGTACTTAAAAAAAATTATTTCCACAGTACACACAAATATCATCTGAATAAACATCATGCAAGTCTCCATCATTATATATGTCTACATATTCCATTAAACAATACTTGAGAAGATAAAAATATACACAGAAATACCAAAAGACATGTAATTTCTATAATTAAAATGAAGACAAAAAAGTAAGAGAAATAAGTAAAGTAAAATGAAATATCAATTTACACAGTAATCATATAAACTATCCATTCAGTTTATCTAATAAAGAAACTATTAAAAATAACTTTGCTCTATCTATGTCTGTTTACATCACTTGAGGATAGGTATCAGTGTCCAAGAAATTAGTGTTCAAGGAATTCTCTTCCATAAAATTTGTCATCGAAGTTAGATCACTATCACTGTATCACTACTGTATCCCATTGCTCATTGATTTGCTCGTGTGGGCACCAGTAACTTTTTCATTGTGGGACTTGTTGTTACTGTTTTTTAGCATATTGAATATGCCACGAGTAGCTTGCCAGGCTTTGCCATGCAGGCGGGATACTGTGGTAGCTCGCTGGGCTCTCGAGTGGGGCGGAGGAATCAAATCTGAGTCTGCTGCATACAAGGCAAACACCCCACCCATCCTTTGTATAAAAAAAAAAGTTGCAAAGCTACAGTAATAAGCTATTTTTGTTGGAGGTGAGGCAGGCAGCTTTCCCCATAGCAAAGGCAAGGACGGATACAGGTATAGGTGAGTTTATAATTAATTGAAAAGGCAGAAAGTTCAGGGACAGTTCACCAGAGACTTTTTATTTTCTCCATGAGTAGGAGGCAACAGAATTTACTGAGGTGAGTAGTATATTTTCAAAACTGTCCATTTAATTTTATATTAAACATCTGAGTGTCTAATGAATTCTATTTAAAAGCTAAGATGACATGAATTTATTAATATAAAATAATAATATAAAAATATAAAGTTAAACAGTTTTTGTTATTGATGAAAAATTTTATTGTAATTGTTTCATACTGATTTTGGTGGACTGGAGTGATAGTACAGCAGGTAGGATATTTGACTTGCCCATGGCTGACCCAAGTTTGATTTCTCCGTCCCTCACAGAGAGCCCGGCAAACTACTGAGAGTATCCTGCCCACATGGCAGAGCCTGACAAGCTACCCATGGTGTATTTGATATGCCAAAAACAGCAACAACAAGTCTCACAATGGAGACATTACTGGTGCCCGCTCGAGCAAATTGATGAACAGGACGACAGTGCTACATTGCAGTGCTACTGATTTTGGTAGCATACTAATTCTAACTATTCTTTACTGTTAAACTGATTTAATCTTTTCATAAAATCACTAATTCATTGAATACCTAAATATACTGAAAAAATTTATATGAAAATAAAGAAAGAACTATTTCAGAAAATGATGAATAAGCTAAAGTATATATAACTCTTTTATAATAATAACTTGAAATATATAATTATATTTCAGGTGCCAGTGGGAACCCAGGGCTCTGTTTGAAAAAAGTAGAGTGCCAGTATTTCGTGACTTTAATATATTTATGGATATTTCCAAACCTGCTCAGATCGGATCTGGGCGTCTTCTGCTTGGATCCCCCATTTTCCAGTAGCTAGGTGGTCACACCCAGAAACTGCCCCGGGTGCCATGTAATCCCATCCATGGCCAACATCCAGAGATTATAAAACCAAGCCCCCAGAGCATCTTATAACCTAATTCTCCCTCTCAGAGAACCTGGCAAGCTACTGAGATTTTCTTGCCTGCATGGGAGAGCTGGCAAACTCCCCATGACTTACTCATATGCCCAAACCAGTAACAATGATGGATCTCATTCCCCTGACCCTAAAAGAGCCTCCAATGCAGCACTGATGGGAAGGATGAGTAAAGAGAGGCCTCTAAAATCTCAGGGCTAGGACGAATGGAGATGTTACTGAGACCACTCGAGAAAATCGACGATCAACAGGATGATGATGATGATGATGATGATCATGATGATGATGATGATGATGATTTAATTTTATAGTACTGAGTATAATAGTTAAGTAAAGCTAAATGAAACACATAAACATTTATCCATAGAGCCCTGTGTTATTGGAATGTATCACCTTAAAACTGTAATGGGGGGCTGGAGCAATAGCACAGCGGGTAGGGCATTTGCCTTGCACACAGCCAACCCGGGTTCGATTCCCAGCATCCCATATGGTCCCCTGAGCACTGCCAGGAGTAATTCCTGAGTGCAAAGCCAGGAGTAACCCCTGTGCATTTCCAGGTGTGATCCAAAAAGCCAAAATATAAAATAAAATAAAAATATTTAAATAAAACTGTAATGGGTTGATTTAGCTTCATTAATTACAAGAGAAATTACAATGTGTTGTTTATTAATTCATACATTCATTTTTTTATTCTTTCATTTTACCTTCCTTGGGAGAAGAATATTTCAGCACAGAATTTAAATGACTAAATTGTTTATTGTGATGATGTTTTAATGATTTGCACAATTCACTTTAATACTGTTTTTCAGAACATGTTTTTTCCCAAAATCTTACTATTGTTAGAGTATTTATACCTTGTTGTCCTCTATGTGTCCCATTAATTTTCATGGGTTCTTGCAATCTATAATAACATAAAGAAGGATGTGAGATTTAAGTACACTATCTCCTAAAAGGCTTACAATGTGGTGACTAAGGGCATATTTTTTTCTGCCTCAGACCTGGAAGCCAGAGAGAGGTCCATTTTACAAGGATAGCTGAAATTGGCAATAAGATAAAGCAACTGAAGACTCTAACCTGGGCATACATATGATAACTCAGAATATAGGTATCAACGTGGTTCTAAGGTAATGTTTAACAAGACATGTAGAGAACATCCAGAAAAGCCTAGAGTCAAGTTGAGACTTTCATTTTCCATGGAAATAATATCTGTGTCCATTCAAAATACATCTGTTGAATCTATCTCTTGGTATGTAATACCTAGAGGTAGGGGCTTCAAGGAGGAAATCAAGGCTAAATTATGCTACAAGAGATCAACCCATTCTGGTCTTGATCTGTGGAGAATATTATTTTTCTGCACAAAGGAAAGGACTTGTGAAGATGTAGAGAGAAAGTGAAGTTCTACACATCAATAGATTGCCAGTACCTTAAACAAAGATGACTTGCCTCCAAAATAATGTGAAAATTAATTTCTGTTGAATAAAACACTATGAATGTGGTATTTTTATAGCAGTCCAAGCAGGTTAATGTTGACATTAAACAAAATAGCACTGTAGCACTGTCATCCCATTGTTCTATTTGCTCAAGCGGGCACCAGTAACGTCTCCATTATGAGACTTGTTACTGGTTTTGGCATATTGAACATGCCACGGGTAGCTTGCCACGCTCTGCCATGTGGGTGAGATAGTCTCGGTAGTAGCTTGCCGTGCTCTCCGAGGAGGACAGAGGAATCGAATCGGGTTAGCTGTGTGCAAGGCAAATGCCCTACCTGCTGTACTATCGCTCCAGTCCATTAAACACAATAATAATGGAAATTTGGGAAAACTCCAGAATTACCTTCTGAGTACAATTCAGCTTAACCTGCTCTCTCTAACCTTGTTCAATAGGTGAAATGGATGGGACTCTAAATTTATATCACAGCCACTGTTGTAAAATATCAAGCATTCCACGGTTTATAAATATCTCCTTAAAAAGCATTACATATATATACTAGAGAATTTAATGGTCAATTTCTCATAAGAACATTTTTCTTGGAAAATCTATTTTAAGAAAATAATATATAGTCTAATGATAGAAAGTACAGATTCTTGAGTAAATATTGAGATGTTATGTACTTCCAGGAACTACTTGTTCTTTGACATTAAGTATCACTCAGCCTGACCCAGCCACAGTTTCCTGATAATTACAACTCAGTGGCATTAAAAGTGAGGAAATGGGAGGTTCTTCTAGTAATATACTATTGCGATTCTAACCTTTAACAGCATGATTTTCTAGACTCCTTAAATCTTGTTAAGTCAATTAAGAGAACAATTATCTGTCTTTTGTATAAGATGTTTCGTTTTTAAACTTGCAGCTCTACTGAATATAGTTAATATATAAAATGGTAATATAAAGCATGCATTTTGGTCATTTGATGTATGTATTATTTACTATAAAATTTCAGGGGTCAGAGAGGTAGCACAGTGGCTAAGGTGCTTGTCTTGCACAGGGTCGACCCAGATTCAATTCCTGGTATCCCAAATGGTCCCCTGAACACTGATAGGAGTGATTTCTAGGTGTAGAGCCAGTAGAAACCCTGAGTATCCCCAGAACAACAGAAAATAACAAATGGTCAAACAAAAAATAATTTCATTTAATTACCACATTAGTAGTTCCAAAGCCTCACAGGCTTATCTTCGCTTCTGATAATTCAGATTTCTCAAAATTCAGCGAACTTCAAAATATAAATTTCAATTATACAATGTAAAATTAAATTATACATGTAAAATGATATTATACATTTTACAGCTGAGCATTATTAAACTTTTACTACCTTCAGCCTTTTTGCCCCTTGCCCATTCTCTGTGCTGTACTTTTATAAGTTTGATTCATTTCTATGTTGCATTTAGAAATGGCTCCATGCAGTCCTTGTCTTTATCAGAACTATAGCACTGCACTGTAGCACTGTAGCACTGTTGTCCCATTGTTCATTGATTTGCTTGAGCGGGCACCAATAATGTCTCCATTGTGAGACTTGTTGTTACTGTTTTTGGCATATGGAATACGCCAGGATAGCTTGCCAGGCTCTGCCGTCCAGGTGGGATACTCTCGGTAGCTTGCTGGACTCTCCGAGAGGGAGAGAGGAATCAAACCTGGGTCGGCCATGTGCAAGGCAAATGCCCTACCTGCTGTACTATCGCTCCTTCAATATCCATTCCTATTTTCACAATGGAGGAATTTTCCACTGAATAGCAATCATGAGTGTGTTTATGTGTATGCATGTGTGTATACCTAGAGAAAGTCCTGGATAATATACTCAGAAGGAAGGATTGGTGGATTAGATGGCAACTGTATTTTGATTTTTTTTGAGCAACTATCATGTTTTTCATCACCGCCACACACAGTTACATTATCAAAAATTCATAGAATCTCTTCTCTCTGTGTGGAGTGGTACGACCACCAATACTCAGGGGCTCGTCCTGGCTCTGCACTCAGGGTGACTCCTGAAGTGCTCCGGGGAGAAAATGTGATGCTAATGGTTCAAACCTGGATTGACAGGGTACAAGTCAAGCACATTTACCTCAGGACTGTTTTTGTGGCCACAGTTCATGTAATTATCAAGCCTTCTCGACCACCCTCACAGAACTATATTTTAAAATATATTAGTGGTGGGAAATGTACACTGGTAAAAGGACATGTGTTGGAACATTGCACAACTGAAACCCAATCATGAACAAATTAATAAATCTTTAATTTAAAGATTAAATTAAATAGTTAAAATAAAATAAAATAAAATGTATGGAAATGTTCTGAATTTAGAAAGAAATATAGTACAGTCTGACCCTGATACTATTTTTGAGCTCTTTCATCAATTCCTGGTTTCTTAAGGGCAGAGGTTTGTCGTCTAATCATCATGAAAAACATTTGTTACCAGATCTTATTTTCATCTTTGATCAAGAAATCTTAGGCTAAGTATTATCATTTTTAGAATGTCATATTTTGACTTTATGAGTTTTTTCTTTTTTAATTTATGCCTATACCACTTTAAGAAAAATAGTTCATATTTTGGGTGAAAGTAATTGTTTAAGAAATGAATTTAGAAATACAAAGGCAGTTAAAAATCAATGACACTCTGGAACCCATATAAAGGTTTAAAGGAACTATGACACTTATTAGCTGCATAACCTAGGGCAAGTTCTTCACACTTCCTCTGATTTTCTTCATCTATAAATTAGTTAAAATCTCAGAGGATTTGGGTGAGAATAAAATGAATTGCAACACATTTACTAGCATAGGGTTTAGGAAATGTTAACTACTCAATATATCACTGTATCACTGTCACTGTCACCATTGTGAGACTTGTTGTTACTGTTTTTGGCATATCGAATACGCCACAGGTAGCTTGCCAGGCTCTGCCGTGCAAGTGGGATATTCTTGGTAGTTTGCCGGGCTCTCCGAGAGGACAAAGGAATCAAACCCGGGTTGGCCACATGCAAGGCAAACGCCCTACCTGCTGTGCTATTCCTCCAGCCCACTCAATATATACTGTGATTAACAATGTCAAAATAAGTATCAAGCATAAAAAGGACTAACTGAATTAAACCAATTAGGTAATTTCTGACCAATATATGTATATATATCCAGGTGGGCCAGGCCATAGCACAGCAGGCAGGGGGCTTGCCTTGCATACACCTCATATCATCTCTTGAGCCCACCAGGAATAAATCCTGATGCAGAGTCAGGAGTAAACTCTCACACACTGGTGTAGCCCCAAAACAAGCAAACAAAAAAGAAACAAAAGAATATGGGCTAGTTCCAAAATATATTAAAAATTAATCATGGGAAAAAAATCTATTCATTAGGGAACTGAGTTGATGTTGTTCTGAGGGCCACAGATCCCAAGCTCAGGGCTTAGTCCTGACAGTGCTCAGGAGACCACACACCTTGCTAGGGATTCACACCAGGGTTGGCTTCAGGCAAGTCAAGTGTCTTGACCCCTATAAGATCTCGCTGGTCCCAAATGTTAGGTAACTTCGAAAATAAAAATAGACTACTTTGTGCATTGTGTGTGTATGTGTGTGTGTGTTTTTGTGTGTTTGAGAGTGAGAGAAAGAGAGGGAGACCTCCAACACCACCCGAATAAAGAAATTTTGATCAGTTTGTGATCTTTTTAATATATTAAATATACAAAGATATGATCATTAATGGATTTTAGAGAAATTGCTTAAACCGGGAGACTATGTGAATGAGCTATTTTTAATGTTTTGATGGTGAAGCAGAATGGGAGTGATAAAAATTATTCCTCTTTACTTAAAAAGGGATTCGATTCCATGTAGATCTCAGAATTTGATCCACATCCTTAAAGAATGTCATTAGAATTTTAATAGGGAGTGCATTGGATCTGTATAATGTTTCAGTAGGAGAGTCATTTTGATAATGTTACTTCTTTCAATCCATGAAAAGGAAATGTTTTTCCACCTTGTGGAGTCCTCATCTACTTTTAAAAAATAATAATCGCATATAGTTTTCACATTGCAAATCTTTGACAGCCTTTGTTAAGTTTATTTCCATATATTTAATGATTTTGGACATATAATGATAGTGTCTTTTTCATTTCTTTCTCCTCTAATTCATTATGTGCATGCAGAAATACCACATATTTTTGTGCACTGAATTTGTAGTCTTTCTCTATTGTTTTATCATTTATAATTATTCTATACAGCAGGTAGGGCGTTTGCCTTGCACGTGGCTGACCCGGGTTCGATTCCTCCTTTCCTCTCGGAGAGCCCGAAAAGTTACTGAGAGTATCCACCCACACTGCAGAGCCTGACAAGCTATCCGTGGCGTATTCACTATGTTAAAAACAGTAACAACAAGTCTCACAATGGAGACATTTCTGGTGCCCTCTTGAGCAAATCAATGAGCCTACAGGATGACAGTGATGAAACACAACGAAATATCATGCAGTTATATGAAAAGATGAAATCATGAAGTTGGCTGCTACGTAATGGAGGATAATCACGTTAAGTGAAACAGGAGAGAGGGAGAAGGACAAAATAGGGATGATCTCACTCATCTGTGTATTATAGAGAAACAAAACTATAGAAAGGATAGTACTAGACAATGATGAATCCTGGGAAGTGGGATAAAAAAATCATTTTCCAATCGTGTAGAAGGGGCTGGAAAGAACAAGAATGCTTGAAGTCATGGACACTTTGGTAGCTGTTGGTTTAGTTATTTTGTTAATCAATACTGTAAAGTTAAACACTGTTGTAAGTATCTGGACTATATAAATAAACTATAAATCCATGAGGGCTGGAGCAAGTGTACAGTGGGTAGGACACAAACCTTGCATGCAGCTGAATGGTTTCATCCCAGTCCCCTCTATATTCCCCTGAGGCTGCCAAGAAATCACTAAGCACAGAGCTAGCAGTAAGTTCTGAGTACTGCTAGTGTGGCCCCCAAATAAAACAAAATTATGTCTGTAAACCCTGGGGGTTTTGTTATACCCAGTGAATCAGGACTTTCTTCTGGTTGTGTTCTCAGGGATACTTCCTGGCAGGCTCTGGAGATGATATCTGGAACCTGGGTCGGCTACACTGGAGATATGTGAGCTTTCTACTGCTGTACTACGCCCCTGGCTCCAACTCATGGATATGTTAGAGAAGTTCAAGAATTGAGAAAAAAAATCAAATTATAATAAACCATGATAAATATAATTATCAAAATACTTATAATATTTGTCAGAAACACTGAACATCTTCAGATTTCATGTGGCATATTTTGAATTTAGTTCCAAATAGAAGTCAGTTAGTAGAGGCATATAATAAAGTACATCCGACTACCAGGATCCTTGCTAGTTTTTGTTGCTGTTGTCATCACTCTACTCTGCCTTGTTTTATAGATTTTATAAGTAACATTTATTTTTGTTGTCTTTCAAAATATGGCTTTCGATTGTACATATTACATTTAACTAATAAAATGTACTACACAACATCATATTCATAAAAAATCTTTCCTATTTTTTACTTATAGTTCACCTGCATCATATTTAAATCATTCTTTCAAAGGAAACTCTAAGAGCTAATGAATTATAAAATTACGTAGGAAAAACAGGCATTAATTTTCCAAATCAAAGCTGATAAAAGCAGACCAAATGACCAAAATATAAATGCCTAACTCACCCTAATGACATGAGTACATATACAAAATTGTTTAGTATGAGATACCATATATCTGTACTATGGTTATACAGGGAATTATTAACTCCCAATTACAACATTAATGTTCATTAACGTGATTTTATTCAATGTCCTTTTTTATTCACAAATAAATGCTACTAGAAATAAATGTATCTGCCTTTAGAAGCAAAGGGGGAGTTCTAAGCAACATAAAAAAAACTTCATGATGAATAAGACAAGTGAGAAATGGGAAAGGTTTCATAAAGACATTAAGTTAATTTTTAACAAGATTTTTTTATGATTCATAAATGAAGCCACCCAAGTTATTTTAGAACTATTTGAATATAACAGCTTCAACATGCATTTTTCTAAGAATTTTACACTGTATCTTTTTGCCTATGCAGGCAGTTGAAGTAGCATTTAATTGGATATATGTGGCTCATTCAGAGATACTTAACTTTGGAGATATCTGGTCCCCAAGGTGTCCTAAGATCTTTCTTTAGACCTAAGTACTGTGTCAAGAGTAAATGAGAATCAGGTCACTATAGACTTAAATGCATAATGATTTTCTGTAAAACCATACTCTCTACACTCAATTCTGAGAGCCATGATGCTAATATAAATATTTCTGGAAAAAACGATTCCTTGTAATAAATCTTTAGGCAGTGGAGAAATATAACAAAGACCACAAATGACAGAACTATATGTTACATTATACACAAAGGTGAAAAATAGTCCTGAGAATAAGACAGAATATCTACTCTCATCATGACTTTACTGTTTTTGGAGAGGGAGGGAGGCTGGTTTGAGGCCAGCAGTGCAGCAGGTCAATTCTCATTTCATGTGAGCACTCTCAGCTCATATGCAGTGGTATGTGGAGGGATCATATGGTACTGGGAATCAAACATGGGTTTTCTGTACAGAAAATATGCTTTTCAGTCCCCACATCCACCATATTTTTCCATATAGTTTTAAAAGTTCTAGCCCGAGTCCTAGCCAGACAACTGCATACATGGAATCCAAATTGGAAAAGAATGAAACAATTGCTATTTGAGGATGACATAAATTCATGACAAAAATAAAAGGATGACATAAAACAAAATTCTCAAGTATTCACAAAAAAATAATGAGTTCAGTTAAGTGGTAGGTACAAAATCAATATACACAAATCCATTGCATTTCTGTAAGCAAACAATGAACTAGAGGAAAGTTCAATGGAACAAACAACCTCAGGGTTCACGGAGATAGTTCAAGTGGTAGAACACCCTACAGTCAGAGTCACACTTGGCCAACAGTCAGATGGAGGGAAGTCTCTTTTTGGGAGTGACTCAATTTTACAGGAATTTTAAAAACTATTTTATAATCAAAACAGACAAAACCAAAAGGGGAACAAATCAAAGAGATTTCTCAAATGATCCTATGACATCAATGTGCAACAAATGATAGCAAAAACTTAATTTTCCATGCATTCTCAAGATAAAATAAACTCTGCAGGTAATTTTTGAAGGTTTTGCTAAATACTATGTTCAGTCATCATTTCCCAGTAATGTGCATTACAGAGCAGAAGAAGATAAGACAATTGGACGCCACCAACAAAACATTCTATGCTGGACCGTGATTTATAACCACTAATTGAATTTCATAATCATAATTCCAATCATAATAATAGTAATACACCTTTCTGAAGGAAAAATATTATGTTCTTGTCTCCCGAAAAAGCTACTACCACAAGTGAGATGTCTGAAGAGATATAAATTGTCACATTCACAAAATTTTAAATCACAAACATTTTAGCAATTTGTGAACAAATGAAATAATAGACATTACATTATTCAAGTACCTAAAAGAGACTTGAATCCTGAATTAGAATTTTCCATTATTATCCCCTTTGGGGCATATGGTCACTGTCACTGTCACTGTCATCCCATTGCTCATCGATTTGTTTGAGCGGGCACCAGTAACGTCTGTCATTGAGAGACTTATTGTTACTGTTTTTGGCCTATGAAATACGCACAGGTAGCTTGCCAGGCTCTGCCACGCGGGATCGATACTCTCAGTAGCTTGCTGGGCTCTCCAAGAGGGGCGGAGAAATCGAACTCAGGTCGGCCTCGTGAAAGGCACGCCAAACTGTATATATATATTTATATATATATGTGTATGCTGCCCATTTACCAAGTTCTATTAACTATTTTCTTCAGCATTTTTATTTTTCTGGAGGAAAGTTTGGAGCCACACCCAGCAGTGCTCATGGCTTATTTTTGGCTATGTGCTCAGTGATTGCTCCTGTCAGTGCTCAAGAGTCTATAGGGAGTGTCTGGGACTGAATCCAGTTTAGCCACATGCAAATAAAGAGCTCTACCAATCATATTATCTCTCCAGTTCCTTATCAGTATTCTTCTACATAGAAATATTATCTAGTGTGAGGCATGGTCTCCGACATTTTGTGGGTCCTTTGAGCAGGTATGAACTTTGCGGCTCGGAAAAAAAGAAATGTGCTTTGAACTTGAAACAGCCGCGGGATACCGGGGCAGTCTCAGCCCGGGCCAGAGCTTGGGCTCCATCCGAGTTTCAACCCGGGTGGCCATGCCTTTGCACAGCCGGTGGATGTGGAACAAGCGGGAACCAGAGACAGCTTTAGGATTTGGGGTTCCAGCAAGTGCTTGCAACCATGTATGGAGACTGTGAACTAAGCTTTTGCTACACGCTGTTCCAGGAAGGGAAATGATTCATTTTCCAACTTAAATCTCCGAGGACTTAATTACTAGAACACAGAAATTGTAAACCGCGCGGCCGCTACCGTGGCCACGCAACATTTTATCTCTTCATTCTCATCAGTGGAAAACTTATTATCAAATATTTCCTTGTTAATAGAGCTGTACTCTTGGGGGATAAATTCCAACAAAAATAGTGAGTCTGTTTTGAAACTCCAACATTAGTGAGTTGTGTGATGAAATCTGGAATGTAATCAAGGTAAAGAGAAAAGGAAGTGAAATTATCAGTCATGCATGGGGTGGGGTTTGGGGGGTGAGGGGTGGGATGTATACTGGTTTTTGTTTTTGTTTTTGTTTTTGTTTTCATTGGTGATGGAGTATGGGCACTGGTGAAGGGATGGGTGTTTGAGCATTGTATAACTGAGATATAAGCCTGAGAACTTTGTAACTTTCCACTTGGTGATTCAATAAAATAAATTTAAAAAAAAGAAATATTATCTAGTGAATGCCAGCTAATTATTTTTCTTCTCCTAAGTATACATGTTCATTCATAAATATGTGCTTTATTTGTGGACTGAGTTACAGTATCCTAAAAATGGAAAGGAAATTATTTTGCTGTGAAACAAATGATTTTGAGCTGAAACATTTATAATGTACATACATTATAAAGCTTAGTCAAATATTTCAGTCAAGATTCATAATTAAAATGTATGAAAATTCTATTTAACTTGTGGGAGGAATGAGATTGAGTATTCTCTAAATAGTAGTGCACAGTAGAGATATATTACCTTAGAATATTTATTTCACTTGTTGTGTGTTGTTAAACCTACTTAAGAGGTTGAAAATTGCAATAAAAACACAAAAATCACATCATTTTAAAATGGAGAGAAGTCCGTCACGTAAAGCTTGTGAAAGTTTATAGCTATTAGAAATCTTTAAAACATTTCCAGCAATAATTATAATAAAGCATGTGATAAATAATAGTATAACAATATACAAAAATGATATCACAATTTAAAAATATTTCTGAGTACTTACCCAAAATATTCATAAATATGACTTCAGTTAGTTCTATAAATCTCCATGTTAATCAGAGTATTTTTTATGTATGAGAGGTTAGAAATAACCTCTGTCAGTTAACAGATGATTGGTAAAAGAAATTTTATGTATAATTATCCTCAGATATTAAAAAATGATATTTCTACTATTTTTGAGAAAATGAATTCACTTAGATGGAGAATGTTTAGTAAAATAAGTAAACACCATATGATATCATTCATATAGGGCGTACAGAGAAACAAACAGATAAATATTCAGCTGAATTAAACAGAATCTTCTAGATATAACACCATAGTATGAATAAAGGAGAAGGGGGGGAAATTTGTTTTAAAAATTGCATTGCATGTGGAGGGCAACTGGACTCTTAGGGGTGAGCTTAATGTAGTATATATAGATCAGTGTTTCTTAGGCTTTGTCCATGGCAAATTGTTCTCAACCAAGGAACGCAATATTGGTGATTACTATCAGTCTGAGTTTTATTATACATTTGATTTTGTGCTAATTTTTGGTCTTTGCACAGTCAAAGCCCTTTCAGTTCTGCGGAACGTTTTGCAATCTCACATTAAGTAACAAGACCCCCCTATAGTCTCTCTTACAAATCATAGTTTAAGATAGCTAGGATTTAGATGATGCTTTAGAATGTCTCACACCTGAAAGTAGTATGTAATGCAAAGGGACAACATTAAAAAGATATTAAAATTTTAATAAATACCCCTGACAGCACTCAGATTTCTGCAATTTTCTGAAACAATGGAAAAAATATATGTTGGAATTTTACTTACGTTCAAATTTCTGCACTAGAACTGAATTAGCACCAGTTTTTATAATATGGCTGGTCTTAAAAAATCCTCATTTACAAAATGGTTAATTGATATTACTCACATTGCTGCTGAGTATTTAAGTATATAGGAGTGAGTGTTTTAAAGGTATTCAATATTGGAGAGTTTTCATATTCATATAATGTTTTAATTTTATTTATTTATTTTGCTTTTGGGGTCACACCCGGCATTTGACAGGGGTTACTCCTGGCTCACGCACTCAGGAATTATTCCTGGCGGTGCTCCAGGGACCATATGGAATGCTGGGAATTGAACCCGGGTCGGCTGCATGCAAGGCAAACGCCCTACCCACTGTGCTATTGCTCTAGCCCCCATATAATAGTTTAAAGAAATATTGGGAATTTAAGAGAGCAACAAAAATAAAAAAAACAAAGTAGCCCCCAAATCACTTCCAAATCGAATGTTTCAAGAGAAGAAAAAGATTTTCGGAGATTCTCTGAGCCATTTCTGATGTTTAAATTCACTGAGAAAAGAAACTTTCTATTTGAAGGTATGTAAACAGTCATTCTCTCCCTTGGCCAATTTAACAAAGAGCCTGCTATCTTTAAACCCCCTTATGGCTACCTGTTGTAGCTCAACACAGACAGTCGTTCTTCTCAAAACAAAAACAGTAATAACTGGAAGATGGCGATTACCTTGTTTCCCCAATGTGGGAAAGGTCAAATTAATTCACCCTTTCCTCCATGAAAATATTTATACTATGGGATTGATCACTTGAAAAAAGTTACTAAGACTTGGCCTCAGTAAGACCTTGGCCAGTAAGTGTCATCTCAGAGTGGTGAAGTAAGGTGAGGAGAAGCCATGAAGTCTGTTAACATTATATAGAGAATGCAATTTGTTTTTTTTTCCTGCACCAAAATGCTGGCAGTCTGGAGTGGGGAAATCAGCAAAGGTTGGGAAAAGTGGTATTAGGAATCCTGTAGGGCAACTCGTCTCATTCATGAGCATCCTAGAGAGTGGTGGGAATTTCCTGCAATTTGACAATACTTTCCATTGAAATTGAGTTTGACGATTAAAATAGTTTACTCTCTCCTTAGAGTTTCAATCACTGCTTTGACTTAATCAAAATAGAAGTAGGGCCTTTGAGTTGGCTAATTTCATTTCTTTTAGCTCTTCATCTTATTTCCTTCACTGTATGAAAATTAGAATCAGGTCCTGTAAATTGTTTTTCCAACATATATAAGACATGATGCTTAAATATATGCCAATATTAATTTATTATACTTATTACCATGTTTTGTTTTCTCTTTTGGCCTACACCCAGTAGCACTCATGGTTTACTACTGGCTTCACCCTAAGGGACCACCCCTGACCAGGTTGTGAGGACCAGAGAGGGAGCTGGGGATGAACCTCAGTTGGACCCAAAGCTTGTTTAGTGCCCTACACACTCTACCCATGCTTCTAATATAGGGGCCACTATGCCCATAAACCCTAATTCAACAAACTTAAAAATAAACTTAAAACTTAAAAAAATAAACTTTAAAATAAAAATAAAATAAAATAACTAAATTTTTTTTTTAAAAGCACTGCACTGTCACACTGTCGTCTGGTTGTTCATCAATTTGCTCGAGCGGGCACCAGTAATATCCAGACTTCTGTAGAATTAACAATGGAGAAATAATTTTTGTTTTCAGGAATTTGGGGGGTTTGGGGAACCTAGTCCAGACCCCATGTCCTGCCTCTATCTGATTTGGAGTTGGGCTGCCTGGGTGAGTCTGTTTCATTGGCTTCAAACCCCAGGATGCTCTATCTGTGACCTGAATCTTTCTTGAGACCAGAGGTACCTCTACTTGCCTGGCTAGACCATCAGAAGAGGTCTCTGTCTCTGGGGAAGTACCAGGAGTGGGTGCTACCTTCTAAGCTGTAAGCCCCACCCACCACAAGGGTGGGATGGTGATAAAGGTGCAGAACCAAGCTTCTTGAGCTCCAGACAAGAAGTAGAGAATATCATGCTAAATGAAAGGAGTCAGAAAGAGAGGGACAGAAGGGCTGCCCTCATTTGTGAAATACAAGATAACATAATAGGAGAATGACACCCACGGACAGTAGACACAAGGGCCAGGAATATTGCCACATAGTTGGAAGCCTGTCTCATGAGCTGGGGGAGAAGGCAGCTGGAATAGAGAAGGGATCACTAAGACAATAATGGTTCGAGGAATCAGTTGGGATGGGTGATGTATGCTGAGAGTAGATAAAGAACCAAGAGTGATAGCCTCTCAGTATCTGTATTGCAAACTATAATGCCCCAAAGTAGAGAGGGAGAATATGGGAGAAATTGTCTGCAATGGAGGCAGAGGGAGGGTTGGACAGGGTGGGGGGAGGTAGCCTGGGGACATTGGTGGTGAGAATGTGCACTGGTGTAGGGATGGGGTGTTTGATCACTATATGACTGAAACTCAATCATGAAAGCTTTGTAACTGTATCTCAGGGTAATTCAATTTTAAAAAAAACAGGTGGATTCCAGCAGGCAGATCCCATTAGGGCCTCCCAGGAGAACCGCTCTGCACCCTCTCTGTCTAGATCTCTTCCTCTTAGCCACTTAAACTAATAGACATCACCCTTCAGGACCTGATGGCTTTCTGGTGGCTGTCATAGTGAAGAGGAAGAAAACGAGACCCATCTCCAGATGTCTGCAGTTCGCAGACAGAGAAATCCATGTGCCTTGCTCCCAGGGCATCCATTGACACAGGCCCCGCCCCATGACCCCCTGCAGCCGGGGGTGGGGGTGAGGGGGCGGGGGGATATATATTGACTTGTTTGTTTGTAAGTTTGCATTTGGACAGGCACTGCTCAGGGCTTACTCTTGACTCTGTGCATAAGATTCACTCTAAATGAGCTCGGGGAACCACATGGGGTGCACAGGCTGGTCACTTGCAAGGTAAGTGTCCTGCCTACTGTGATGTTACTCCAGCCCTGACACTGTTTTTGTTTTGGAACCAACCATATCAGTTGATGCTGAGGACTTACTGCTCACTCTGTTCTCGGGGGGTCGTTTATGGCAGTGTTCGGAGGATTATATGTGGTGCCAGATATTGAGCCAAGTGTACTGTATGCAAGGCAAATCCCTTAGCTCTACTATTTTTCTGGTCTTTGGGGATCTTTTTCTCCCCCCTCTTTAGATTTAGATTTAAAATTCTATTGACATTCAAAAGTTTGAGGATTTGGGGGCTGGAGCGATAGCACAGTGGGTAGGGCATTTGCCGACCTGGGCTCGAGTTCCAGCATCCCATATGGTCCCCTGAGCACCATCAGGAGTAATTTCTGAGAGCGGAGCCAGGAATAACCCCTGTGCATTGCCAGGTGTGACCCCCCAAAAAAAGTTTGAGGATGTAGATCATTTGGGGAGGTCAATTAAAATTGAAGAAGAGTCTCATGTATGTGATTATTAGCTAAGTGTCGCTTTCTAGACTAAATTAAAAGAAATAAATTAAAATATTGTGTTTAAAATGTCATTTTATATAAACTATCCAGAAGATAATTTTTTACTTTTATTTTTTATTTCCTGTGCTGTCCTACCAGGATATAAATTAAATAAAAAAATTAAAAATTAATTAAAAAAATAAAATTTAAATTTAAAAAAAACAGTAGGCAGGACACTTACCTTGCAAGTGACCAGCCTGTGCATCCCATATGGTTCCCTCAGCTTATTTAGAGTGAATCTTGTGCACAGAGCCAGGAGTAAACCCAGAGCAGTGCCAGTTCAAAATCAAACTTACAAACAAACAAGTCAATATCCCCACCCCCCTCAACCACCACCACCACCCATTTAGATGCCCTATTAACGGGGAAAGGTGCTATGATAAAAGAATAAGTCAATATCCACCCCTTCCTGTTTTGATGACCTACTGACTGCTTGGAAAGGGTGCTATGACAAAAGTTAGGAATCCTCCTGATAACAAGGCATATTTTATAAAGTGATAATCAAATTAGCATTTTTCAGTATTTTGTATTTCTTTAAATTATTTAGAGAATTTCAAAGATGTCTCAAAACTGAACTCAGACATACTGAATACGTCTTATATTTTATGGTTGTTTATTTGTATGTGTTTTTTTTTTCACCTAAAGAACCAGCAGTGCTCAGGAATTACTCCTGGCTCTGTGCTCAGGAGATCACTCCAAGAAGGACCTAGCAGTTACCTGGAATCAGATGCATGCAAGGCAAGTGCATTAGCCCTTTTATTATTTCTAACTGATCTGGATAAGTGCTACCTCCATCAAGATGTTTGGGGAACCAAAACCAACGAAACTCAGAGGCTACTTCTGGTTCTGCACTTAGGAATTTCTCCTGGAGGTGCTCGGGGTACTATGAGCGATATTAAGGATCAAATTCAAGTGCCCACCTGCTGTACTACTTTCTAGCCGCCACTAATATATTAATGGAGCCTGGCAAGCTCCCCGTGGCGTATTCCATACGCCAAAAACAGTAACACAGTAACACAATGGAGATGTTACTGGTGCCTGCTTGAGCAAATTGATGAGCAATGGGATTACAGTGATACAGTGATTAATATATTTATGTAAAACAGACATGCATCATATTTTGCTTGAACCACCATATAAAGAGTGTTTCTTATTACTATTTCATAGGCATATGAAGCTAATACATAAATTTGAAAATAAAAATGAAATACTTTTCATTTCTAATTTGCACATTATAACCTTTGTGGTTCTGGTGACATTTCATTTTCTCTACCTTCACATAGTAACTTCCTTCTCTGAGCTCAAGTACTATTTCTTATAATAAAAAATGTTCCTAATTCGTTCAGCTTTTCACTTAATTCTCCTCAGCTCCCTGAGGGTCATTTAATAGGAAAAGAATCCTACACACAATACAATTTTAGCATGTATATTCTCTGAAAGCTTGAAAAGTATAAATTTTATGTGATTCTTTAGCTGTTATTAAAATACACACATAATATAAATGCCAGTATTCCATGTAAGTCATATGGTTTGTCTAATCCTTCACTGTTGGGTTACTTGGGCTCATCAGAATTTTTAATAAAGAAATGATTGGAATTAAAAGATCTCAATAGTAAATTTAAAAAGCATACACCTCCTTTGTGTGATTAAAACATTCTATCTTTAAGCCACATACTCATATCTCAATATATAATTCAGCATCTCTACTTAAAATCAGCTAAATTTATTTCTGGATCATTGAAAATAACATAAGCATCCATGCTTTTTTAAAATTAGTTCTTAAGAAAATTTCTACTTAAAAATGAAATTCCTTGTTTAAAACCAGTACCTACTTCCATTTATATAATATGTTTCATTATCAATAGTAGATGCTTGTTGATTTTTAAATAGAAACCTTAAAGATGTTTTAAAGGATTATGGAAAAAATATTTTAAGATATCGATACTTTATTTGGTGATTTTCATGGAACAACTTCCTAAGATTACATTATGAAAGAAAAAGGAAGATTAAATCTCTGGTCTTCTAAAAATCTAGCTCACCTGATACCATTTCTCATATGGGAACATAAAAAATGCATAATAAATAAAGTCATATTCTATGGAAGAACAAAAAAGAAAACAAGAAATTTCTTGATCCAGTTGGACAGATCCAGACCTAGCATTTAAATTTTCTTACTTTGAAGTTTTTATTTAGAACTGAGCAAAATGAAAGATTTTTAGCAAATAAAGACATGAATAATAATGAATAAAAATAGTTAACATTTTAAAGTTGCCTTCTCTTTGTCAAGCATTTCATCGATTACATCATCTCTAACCTCTAATCTCATCCTAAAATGTAATAATATAATTACTCTCTAACTCACGCAGATGGATAAACCTAATTACCTTCTTCAAGGTCATAATACCAGTGTTTGAGGTAGAGTTACTGTTCCACACTGCTATGCCTTATCCTATTCTTCCACCAGTGCTTAGCCGTGGAAACAAGTATTATGTGGAGCTAATAATGAATAACATTATCCTATTCGATATTACTAAAAGCTTACCTCTAAAGGCTGAGAACTGTTTAAAATATTAAACCTTTCTGGAAGAATTTACAATGCAACTATCTGTCTCAAATAAATAAAAATGAAGGCCATCAAATATAAATCAAGAAGGAAAAATATATTATTACCTCACCTTTAAAAACTAGCTAAAAAATAAAGTAGGCTTATAAGTTCACAGTTGCAAATAAATCTAAATTATCTTTAGGTGAATTATTCACGTTTTGCATATTTTCATATCAGCACTGTCAAAGACCACAATACTCTTTTTAAGGTAGAAATAAGCTTACAATCCTCAGAAGGAAGGATTTTATTACCTATCCATAAAATTCAAGTTTCTAAGAGAGCTGGAATATATGCTGTGGTAACCTGATCATGCATAGAAGGGCTACTCTGGGTGGCTCACATTACTTTAATTAAAAACCAACTTGGGCTTCTTTTGGTAGGAGAAAAAGCACAGAAATAGAAGTTACAAGGGAAGAGTTATACTTGAGATCAAACTAGTAATCCTGCATAATTTAAACATTGTTTTATTTATGTCAGAAATCCACCAATATAAACCAAATGTGAGATGCTCAGTATTTTAATAGAAGGACTAAAATTGGATTATTGTCACAAATTACATTACATAATTTCTAAATTTTTTTCAGAGCTAAGTTCCTACTTCCCAAGCAATAACTTTCACAAACTTAAGAATTTGACCTAAAAGTAATTGAATAATGTATCAAAATATACCATATTAATAAAAGTATGTTTCAAAATTTATGAGAAAAAATATATTTACATAGGTCAGGGAAGAAGGTTGATTAATGGAGTCAAATTGAGAACAGCTCTGCAAAATGAATAGAATGTTGCCTTCTAACCTAAGAACCAGGTAAACTAAAAAATGGAAAGGAAGGTAGAAATAGATATAACTAATAAAAGAAAATCACGCAAGCAGGAAATTTAGTTTTCATTCAGAACTGATTATAGGCAATATACTTTTCAGAGAAATATAACATTTCACAAACCATCTGTTACTCCTTCTGATAATCATTATAATCTACAGAACTGTAAAATACAGAAAAACACATCCTCATTTTACAATGCACAGGGAAATACTTAAGAGTTTGATGGCTCCCTCATTCTTGACACATAATTACAGTTATTCAAACCCACAATCACTAATTCCAGGTAAGTCATTCAGAGGTCAGAGATAAAGTGTAGGGATTAAAGTGTTTGCCTTGCATCTGGCTGACCCCAGTTCAATTTCTGGAACTGCCAGGAGTGACCCTGAGCACAGAGTCAGTCTGCCCCTGTGCACAGTTGAGTGTAGACCCCAAACAAACAAATGTAAGGAATGTAAAAATAAATCCACTTGATTGATGTCATCTACTGTCAAAAAGGAGCATTGGTAATGAAAAATGAAAAATTAATCAAATATTCCACTTACCAAAATATATCAATAGGGAGACAGCTTCGAGTAATCTATGGAAGATGCAAATGTTCCTCATCCCTGGTAATAAGGCAACTAAAATATACATATGAGGCAATGAAAATGTACATGAATACGGGTAAAAATGATGAGTTTGGACGATTTTTTTTTTTGGAGTGGTGCATATTCTCAGACAGTCATGGGGTTATTCTCTGTGATACTTGACACAAAGGCACATTTTTGTGCTTGGACCTGGTGAAGCAATGCTGCTGCCTTGTGGCAATGCTGGGGGTCACCATTGCTATACCCAGCACATCTCAGGGTGTACACAGGGCATCAAACCCAGGACCTACTGCAGTCTGGGCATTCTCCAGATTGCGTGAGTGTTTTAAAGGACTACTAAATAATCTTTTCTTTACTCCTGTAAATTAGCAGAAGATCACTGCAGTTTCTTGAATTGTTTAATTGTTTGTTACATGAAAATAACAGGATTTTCTTCACTGAAAGAATCATGATCGCCTAAGTCAATGATGGTTGGAGGATGGATCAGGATGGCAGATGGGTGCTGAATGGAGATAAAGGACCAAACATGATAGCCTCTCAATATTTGTATTGCAAACCATAATTACCCAAAGTAGAGAGAGTATGGGGGAAATTGTCTGTCATAGAGGGGTGGGATGTGTGTGTGTGTGGGGGGGGGGTGTTAACTGGGGACATTGGTGGTGGAAAATGTGCACTGGTGGAGGGATGGGTGTTCGATCATTGTGTGACTGAAACTCAAACATGAAAGCATTGGAAATGTTGCTCACAGTGATTCAATAAAAAAAAAATAAGAATCACAATCTCTACATTTAGTAAATGCCACACACAAAGAACAGATTTCACTTACAGTGGGACAAAAAGATCTCAAAATAATTAGCACTCTAATGAAGTAATATTTGACTTGATTCTTAAGTCGGGCGTAAGAATAACTCATTAATAAACTTATGACAAGAAATCAAACCACAGAAAGTAGAAGTCTATGCCGACACTGGAGATGTTTGTTTTTCTCGTGGTTCAGTTGGAGAGTTAGCTCAAGTGGGAGAGTGCCTGCCTAGCAAACGCAAAGTGTTGGACACAGCATGGCGCTTTCTGAGCGCTGCCATTGTGATCCTGGTGATCACAGAACACCACAGGGGGGAGATGGGGGTGGCTGTTAACAATTCTTTTCAGTTGCTTTGCCATTTCCATTTCTAACATATACACTTCATTCTATTTCCCACATTTTGACTTCAAAGTGAGGTTGATTAATTTTTACTGTGTGAGGATTACTTCTATTCCTCTTTGGTAGTAGATCATGTTGACACAATATTATGTAGAAAAGAGGTGAAAATAAAACCTAAATTATCTTTCCTTCTCGGGTAAATGCATGGAAACTATAGGAATTTTGACTTAGAAAATAAAATAAACTTACTTATTCTAATATTACTGAACATTTACTTTTCAATATAAAAACAAAACTACAGGTTTCAAAAGACTTTTATACTACCATAATGATAATGTAATTTATTTAGTACTTTGGTGCAAATGTATTTTTATTAGCAAAAAATCTTTGGACAGAAAAACTCTGTGAATGAATCATAAAATTTGGTTTCATTCTTTATCAGGAAATTAAGAATGAACAAAAGGCACAAGGACACAAACCATTTAAATGTGTTCATAGAATGCAGCCATTTCTCTAATGAATTCCAGCCCTATGGAAAAATTCTACCTCATTTTATGAGGTTTGAATCCATTCCCTAAAGGGATAGAAATATTATTGAGGCTGCAGACTAACAGTCAGGGCACAACTTCACATTACAAAGCAATTCACTCAATTGGTTCTTCTTGGGAAATATCATTCATTGTCAATGGTAGTTTCTGATTGTCTTGTGTTTGCAATCTATCTATCTATCTCTCTATCTATCTCTCTATCTATCTATCTATCTTTTCTAAGATCCTTCAAGTTACAAGAAGTAAAAAAAGCTATTTATAAATTCCTAACACTCCAAACAAACCTATCCATTATATGCATTATACCTTGATACTAACATGCAACGAATCACCATAATACCTTAGTAAATAGGGGTGACAATTGTGGGGGAAAAAAAACATTTTATTATTTCTTTCAGTAGATTTCATGCTCATCGTGAAGATCCCAAATGTTTCTTTTAGTCAACAGTAAGCACTCCATAATACTGACTTCCATGAGGTAGACATGGAATCCAGTGTAATGGAGGAATCCAGCACCACACATGATTTCCTGAGCTCTGGGAGTTATTCCTAAGTACAGAGGCAGAAGCAAGCCCTAAGCACCACGGGGTATGGTCTCTCCCAAAAAAAGATTACTGCATAGAGAAAGAAACTACATTATTATGAAAAGACATCCAATGGAATGAGAGAAAATAGTTGCAAACATACATTTGACAATGTATGTAGCATATATCAGGAACCCATGTCTTCAGCAATAACAAAACACCCCCATCATGAAATGGGGAGAAGAATCTCTTCACTGAAGAACACATATAGATGGTCAACAGCACTCACACAAAAGAATTCATTTTCTCTGTCAGAGAAATGCAAATCAAGACAATATGATAGTACTTCACACCTGTGAAAATTGACCAGCATCCAAAAAGCCATATATAGGCTTTAAGGAGATATAGAGAAAATGTACTCCAATTTACCATTTGTGAAGATGTAAATTGTTTGAGCCTTTATAAAAATACACTATGAAGATTTCTCAAAACATTAAAAATATATCTACCACCTGACCCAGAAATTCTACTTTTAGTTGTCTATGGGAAAGAACACAGTTATTGTAAAAGAACAGGCGCACCTATACTCACTGTAACTCTGTTATAGGCTATACATGAAAACAGACCATGTCTTCAGAAACATACAATGGATTAAGGAAATGTGATCCATATGCTCAGCAAAATGAAATACTACACAGTTATAAGATTAAATCTTGCCTTTTGAAACAACATGCAGAGAAATATAATCAGTCATGGTAAGTGAAATAAGTCAGGGAAAAAAAGACAAATTCCAGATTATATGGCAAATATGAAGGATCTAGAGATTCAAAGCAAGAGCAGAGTCAAATGAAAACAAGCCCTAAGGAACTCTGACCACAGAAAGGAGCGTATCAAAGGAGGAATGGTGAGAGGATTGAAGCTGAAAGTGGTAAAGTGGTTCAGTGGAAAACATGTATTGATTTCTTAAACCAATGTCATCTCAATTTTTTTTTAAAAAAAAGGATAAAAAGAAAAACAGTCAAAAGTCTCTATGAAGAAAAATCTAGAATTGATGCTAGGGTAATTTCATTTCACATATATTTGATCACCTATATTTAAATTGACTAGAGCAATAAATAGCACAGCAGGTAGGGCATTTGCCTTGCATGCAGCCGACCCAGGTTTGATTCTTCAGCCCCTGTCGGAGAGCCTTACAAGCTACTGAGAGTAAGCACTGCAGACAGTGCTCAGAGAGCCGACACCATTCTTATGACCGCCTAGGGAAATCAAGGCAGACACTCCTCCCGCCCGCACGGCAGAGCCTGGCAAGCGACCCGTGGCTTATTCGATATGCCAAAACCAGTAACAAGTCTCACAATGGAGACGTTACTGGTGCCTGCTGGAGCAAATCGATGAACAACGAGAAGACAGTGCGACAGTGTTACAGTACATATAAATTTATAAACATACATATACAAAAATCACACATATACCTAATTCTTTCTGGTGTTACTTGTAGTCAATTCTACAATAGTAATGCTACTATTACTGGTTTATCTTCATATTTCTGATCGATAAGGCTACTATCATGTTTTCCTTCATAGTATCTCCTCTTTTACACTTTAAATTTTAATTCAACATTAACTTTACTGGATGTCTTGGCTTGATTCATGCATTCAGATTTACATTTTAAATTAAAATCACGTTCCACAAGAATTTTAGATGTGTATGTTTATATATAGGCAGAGAGTCTCTTGCCTGCATGCCTTGCTGTCTTCCCTGGGGCCCCTCGAAAGGGATGGGCTCCAGCTTCCCTCCCCACCCCAAGCAGAGCTCTCGGCGGCTGAAGACCACCGGAACCTAGCCACAGCCATGCTCGAGGCCCCTCTCCACATGTTCGGACAAGCCTCACGCATGAAGGTAATGGCAGAGGAACCCAAGTGTGTGTAATCCCTTCAACGGTCAACATCCAGAGACTTAAAAGCAAGCTCTCAGGTAGATATCTTTAGCCTACTTCTCCCTCTAGGAGAAACTGGCAATCTTCTGAGAGTTTCCTGCCCCATGGGACAGCCTTGCAAGCTTCCCATGGTGTATTCATATGCAAAAGCCAGTAACAAGCTGGATCTCATTCCCCTGACCCTGAAGAGCCCCCAGTGCAACATCGTTAGGAGGGCCACATCGAAATAGACTTCTAAGATCTCAGGGAAAGGATGAAATGAGATGTTACTGAGCCCACCCGAGAAATCGGTGATTAACGGGATTTCGTGATGTTTATATAAATATACATATATATAAAATATAGCAATAAAATAAAGTGATAATTTTAAATATATATCGCTGAAGAGTATTGAATATAATTTAAATTTTCTTTTATAAGAAATGGAATTATGAAAACTATGAAGATATTATTTTAAAGTGATGTTAAAGTATATGGTTCTATGTAATCCTTTACTGGTAAAAAATATATATTTTTTACCTTTTTTTTAAAAGCTATTGACTATGTTTATAAAGTCTTGTATATATATATATATATATACACATCTAAAATTCTTGTGTGTATTTGTGTGTGATATATATATGGCTACATAACCATGGTCAATAACTTCTAAGAAAAAAAGATTAAGAATAAACTAATTTTTAAATTTTATATTTATTGATTTATCTATGGTTTATAATATGTTGGAAATGTATAATTAAACTTCATATCTCTGTATAATACCACACTCACCACCAAAATTCCAGGGTCATCCTACCACAAAAAGACCTGTCTATCCAGTCCTCACACCCCACTTCCCTTTCTGCTTACTTCAATAGTTTGCACAGAAACATTTGGTTTAGTTATTCATATGCACGTAGGAGAATCCTCCTAGTAATCAGCTAAGTAACCATTAGTTTTGTCCCCATAGGCACATTTTTTCCTGTAGTAGCACAGTCATACTCCATTGACTATACACATCACAGCTTTCGTTATCCAGTGATCTGCCCATAGATAGTTAGGGTTTTCTTCATGTTTCAGCTATGGTGAATAATGTTGCCATGAGCATTAACATGTAAATAGCCTTTCAATTGAGGCTTTTATATTCAGATAAATGTGCAGGAGTGATATTGCCAGATTACATAGCACATTTTTTACATAGCACATTTTTTACATAGTACATTTTTAAGGAATTCCTACACCATTTTCCATAGACACCATACTTTTACATTCCTATTCATGGTACATTAGAATTCTTTTCTCCCCCACATCTCAGAAACACTTGTGTCTTCCAATCTTTTTGACATAGGCGATTCTCACTACTAGGAAGTAACATCTTCTTGTGGTTTTGATGTTTTTCTCCCTTGGGGTAGGTATTAGTTGCCGGATCTGTGCTCAATCCATACGGGAAAGCAAGGATTTGGACTCATGACTATAAACTTGTAAGGCAGCTGTTCCTGCACTATTCCTCCACGGCTTTTATTTTTAAATTAGGTAGCTTGCTTTTTATTGCTATGTGCATTCTTCAAATATTTTGGATCTCAATCTTTTGTCAATGTGCAAAATATCTTCTCCGAATTGTTAGGTTAATACACGCACACACACACACATCCAAAAGAATACACCAAATACTAACCTAAAGGAATATATTAGAAGTATGTTCTCAATTCAATTTTGACAAATCACCTCTTATGAGATGTTTTAACTATTTTCTTAGTGAAGCAAGGTTTGTTTTTGGTTTTTTTTTTTTTTAAATTTAAACTTACTTAAAAAGATGTGAGGGAAGAGGACAGGAGGGAACATGGGTTCCCCAGAATGGAAAAAGCAGAGACATGGACAAGCAAGTGAGATTACATGTTTAAGGGAGAACACAGTCTTGAAGTGAAAGCCCACTAGCTAATTTTAAAATAATTTAATTGAAGAGAATTCTATCCTGATACTATTCTTCCCACGTTCATTTAAAAAATTAAATTAGTATAACCTACAGCATAGATTTCAGTCTTGTATTGATCTTGGAATATTTCTTCTAATCCTAAACACCTCTGATTTTATAAGCATGTGCAGTGAAATTCCTTATCAAAATGAATTATAATGAAATTACAAAACCACCTTTTAATAGATGTACTAAATTTCAAGGTGGGTGTGTAAGAGGAGTGAGAAACTAGAATTACACTCCTCAATATGGTACTAAAAGAGAAAAATCTTCTTCAGTTGTCACATTTAATTCAAGTACTTTGTCTTCTTAAATTTATCCTACAGTAGTCTAATCTAAGAATAGGTAAAAGAGTATGCTTCAGTGAGAACCCATATCCCTCTATTGATCTGACCTATTTGCAAGATCTGATTATCTCTATCTAAAGCTCATACATTGCATACGAGGTTACTAAGGAAGAGGAAGGAAGGTATTAGCTGTGACTTGTGGGATCTTCATTGAAATTCACTTGCACAGCAACAATGGTCGCATTAAAGCAAAGGATAACATGTCTGACAAAATGGATAACCTGTGACAAAACAGCTCATTAGAAAATGTCACACCATGCTTATGAATCACCTATCATCAGACATGTTAAGTACCCTGGAGGCTGGTAGTATCACCAGAAGAACATTCCCAACCATGAATAATGTGATTTCTCTGGTAAAAGCTTCTAAACTCAGCTTGCAGACTTGCAGATGGTCACAATAAAAGAAGCACTACCAAAGCACTACAGTTTAGGCCTTAGCAAAGTAGATCATTAGGCAAATAATCAAGATAATGACTTTTACCTACTTTTGCAATGATAGGTCAATAAAGTGATCACTCAGAAATAGTGTAAGAGATGAGGAAGCCTGACATCATGGCTTCTCTCCCTTAGGTGTGACAGCCTTTCAGGTGAGAGGGTATTGGTATGTTTCAGCACTTAGAGCAAAACTCACAATTCCAATCTCACCTAATCCAAGGCAGAGTTCTATCACATGCAGTCACATAATTTAGGAGCATCAATTTAGCTAGCCACAGAAAAGCGAAGTATTGCACAAACAACAGATGCAGAAGTGGTAAAAAGAACTGAGCCTTTTGTGCTAGTGAAAGAAATTTGGTATAGTGAACACCTGCACACTTAATTTGATATTTAACCCATTTACCTCAGATCACTGATTACAAACTATTAAACCCATTAGTCATATTGTAGATGAGTATCATTCCATATAGTTTATATGTGATGATTAAGTGAAAAGGGGAAATACATCATTCAATTGTCAATGTTAGCTCTGGTATAAACCAATTTTTAAGAAGGGTCTAGAAACCTGTTGATAATTATCTTCTAAAATTGCCCCATAGGTCCCTTTGGACCTGTTCAAGAAAAATACTTTGAATTGAGTAATTGAAATTTTTATAAATTATTTCTTATTATCAATATTTAAAACAATGAAATGTAGTCAGCATCCCTAGGATACAGAGACAACCGACAGAACGAGAGATATTATTTACCCAACACTCATCTGATAAGGGGTTAATATCAAAGATACAAAAGGTACTGTTATAACTTAACAAGAAAAAAAATCCAACATCATCAAAAAATTGGGAGAAGAGATGGACAGAAACTTAATCAAAAAAGGAAATACAAATGGTAAAAAACACATATGAAAAAAATGCTCTGTGTCACTAATTATCAGGGAGATGCAAATACATCCTACTACAAAGAGACTGGCACACATCAAAAAGAACAAGAACAACCAGTGCTGGTGTAGATGTGAGGAGATAGGTCTTTCATTCACTGCTGCTGGAATGTAGGTTGATCCAGCCTTTCTGGAAAAACAATGTAGATATTCCTAAAAGCATCTAGGAATTGATCTTCCATTTGACCCAGGAACCCCACTTCTTAAAACATACCCCAAAATGGAGAGAAGACATTTGCACCCGTGTGTTCCTTATGGCACTATCAACAATAGCCAAAACCTGGACACAAACCAAGTGCCCAAGAATAGATGACTGAATAAAGAACCTATGGTACATCTACACAGTGGACTATTACTTAATCACAAGAAGAGATAAAGTTATGGAAGCTTGCTCCAACATGGAGAGCCCTGGAGAGAATCATGCTGAGTGAAGTGATGTGGAGAGAGATAATTCAACACAGAATGCTCTCTCTCCTATGGGCACATAAAGAAACATTTCTGAAACAATAAATACCCAATGATAATGGAAACAAAGAATGTGAAAACTTGTATTCAGTAGTAGAAAACATGCCACCTGAGGGTGGCTTGGGGAAAAGATAGGAAGAAGGGGGACATCTGTGGTGGAGGGAAATGTTCAACCAGGAGGAGGAGGCAGTGCTGAAAGGTGGTGAAGTGTTATGTATGAGACCTACCAGCAATCAATAGTACTGTAAGTCACAGTGACAAATATATATATATATATGTATGTATATATATGTATTTGTCACGATATCCCATTAATCACCATTAATCACGATCCCATTAATCATGATCCCGATATCCCATTAATCACCCATTTCTCGGGCAGGCTCAGTAACATCTCATTTCGTCCTTTCCCTGAGATCTTAGAAGTCTGTCTCGACTCGGCCCTCCCAAGATGTTGCACTGAGGCTCTGCAGGGTCAGGGGAATGAGATCCAGCTTGTTACTGGATTTTGCATATGAATACACCATGGGAAGCTTGCAAGGCTGTCCCATGTGGGCAGAAAACCCTCATAGAATTGCCAGTTTCTCCCAGAGGGAGAAGTAGGCAAAAGATATCACTTCTGGGAGCTTGCTTTTAAGACTCTCTCTGGATGTTGGACATTGATGGGATTACACACACCTGGGTTCCTCTGCCGGTACCTTCATGCATGAGACCTCTTCTCTCTCTCTCTCTCTCTCTCTCTCTATATATATATATATATATATATATATATATATATATTTGTTGCTGTTGTTAAAACAGGCTGGGAAGCAAATGGGTCAGGTGGGGGCAGTGGTGGAGGGAAGTGCACACTGGTGAAGGGATTGGTGTTGAACCATTGCATGCCTGAAACCCCATTGAATAACTTTGTAATTTCATGATAATTAAAAATTTTAAAAATATATAGTCAATATTAAATATCATATCCATGTGAATTCAAGAAGTCAAATTACATTTAAGGAATCAAGCTACACTGGAAATTTTATAGAGGGTTAGGCTCTTAACTCTCAATTGAGTTTTAAAATGGAGTTTAGCTTCTCTGTGTTTTGAAATGACATCAGGAAAGCAAATTTGAAGAGCGACTATTCAATCTTATTGAAATAAGTACGGTCCGAAGATGAATAATTGCTTAAGGAGCTATTTACTCATATTTTAAAATACTTTTCTGGGAAAAGCTACTAAATTCAATTACCATAAATTTGATATTTTGATCTACTGTACTGCCCTAGGGCTGGAGCAATCGCACAACCAGTAGGGTGTTTTGCCTTGCACGCAGCTGACCCGGGTTCGATTCCTCCATCCCTCTTGGACAGCCCAGCAAGCTACCGAGAGTATCCCACCCGCATGGCAGAGCCTGGCAAGCTCCCCATGGCATATTCGATATGCCAAAAACAGTAACAATAAGTCTCACAATAGAGACTGGTGCCCGCTAGAGCAAATCGATGAACAATGGGAGAACAGTGCGACAGTGCTACAGTGCTTAAGTCCTAGAGAATTTTGTTACAATGCTAATCGTCAGTTCTCAAATATTGTTTTACTTCTTTGCCTTTAAAAATGTTAGTCAGGGGCCAGAGTGAGAGTGTAGCAGGTAGGACACTTGCCTTGCATGTAGGTGGACCCAGGTTTTAGTGCCAGCACTGTATTTGTTGACACAAGCCCAACAGGAGGGATCCCTTAATGTTGAGCCAGGAGTAAGCTCTGAGCACTACAGGGTGTGACCCCAAAATAAACAAACAAAAATATCAATCAACTTCAAGTGCAATTCTGTTTTCTTTTTCTAAAGATGTATAATCATTCAAGAAAGGGTTGACAAGTCCTGGTATGGTTGATAAAGTTTCAGTTGCCAGTTTAGTCAATTCTTTTTTAATTTTTCTCTCTGGGTCTCACCCGGCAAAGCACAGGAGTTATTCCTGGAAAATGCACTCAGGAATTACTCCTGGCAGTGCTCAGGGGACCATATGGGATGCTGGGAATCAAAGCCAGGTCAGCTGGTGCAAGGCAAGCGCCCTACCTGCTGTGCTATCACTCCAGCCCCCAGTTTAGTCAATTATTTAGTTAATTTTTTTCCAGATTTGTAAATACAGTGGTAGAAGACAAGGGAAATTTGTGACCACATCAATATATAGCCAGCATATTTGACATCTGTGGAGCTAGTTTAATTTACTAAAAAGATAGTTAGATTATTTTTATTTAATTTGTTCAAAATTGTTATATAACACCTCTCAAAATAATTCAGGACTAAAGTCATATGTAGTAAATCAGGATTTACTAAATTTACTAAACCTTTTTCTGGTTATACAATTTTACAGTACAGATTCCTAACTTATACGGACAAGCAAATCAACTGGACAGCCATCTGGAGTTTGAAATCATCAAATAACAGAGTAACTGTTAAATATATTAGTCTAGCTCTCTGAGAGGCATTTTCCCCTGTGTCATCATGCTAAATACTCATGGATGTATCCACCCCAACCATAATCTGAGACATCTAAACCTTCAGGCAAGAAGTAGATAGAAAGCAAATGAACGGTAAAGTACAGAAAATTGATTAGAAATAAAATTGAATTAACACTTAGAAATGAGATTGCTTATTTAATGATTTCATTTAGTTTTCATTTTCCTTCAATTACTTTGTAATCTTTAGTAATAAATGAGACCAAATCATATAGAAAAAAAAGTCTTGACTTTCTTTTTAAAAACTAGACCATTTCATAAACTAAAAATGTGAAAATACCTGGTTAACTATTTATTTAGTTTTTAGCACATGTGCCTATAGTTTGAAGATTTCACAAAATAAATGTCATTTTAGAGTAGCATTGAATTTCTTCGGTTTCGACATAATTAAAATGCCATATTACCAAAAAATTTTTCTGTAGAAAACATTGTTAACAAATCAACATCAACTGAGACATAAAATGCTTTTATCAAATGCTACTATACATAGATCCTTTGTGCTGAAGTTTGAAAATACATCTTTGTTCTGAGAATACTAAAAAGAATGTCTTAAATATATATTACTAGAAGCAAATCAATGTATTTATAGTAAGGAAAACAAAACATAAAGAGTAAGCAAGATTGTGCAATAATCAAACAAATATTATTTAAGCAGTGAGAAAATAATAAAATATTATACTTAAATTTACTGCCATGTTATTGTTTGTTAGGGATATAAAATTAAAAGCATAAGCAATATTGTATGATGATCAGACACATAATGTTTAAGCAGTACAAAGTTGATGATGGACATTGATATTTAAAATTATTTCCATTTTACAGTTTATGGTCAAATTGATATTGGCATTCAATAATAAATATAAATGCTCAGAGTTCTGGGGAGATAGTACAGTGAAAAAGGAGCTTGCTTTCCAGTTGGCCAACGAGAAATCCATCCTGGGGATCCCATATGGTTCCACAAGACTAATCAGGAGGGATATTTGAGTGCAGAGCCAGGAGTAAGCCCTGCACATTGCTGGTTGTGGTCACAAAACAGAACAAAAAGTAAAATATTTTTTTTTTCTCTATACAGATAGAAACACCCATATCAACGCACACACATACCATGCATATCACATACAAATGACATGCTTTATACTCTCCCTGCTTCCCCCAGTCTCTGGTGGCCCAGGGGTCGTGCCCATAAGCCACCTCCTGCCAGAGCCAAATAATCTCCTCATCGGCCACCCTCCAGAACTCACGGCTGTTTCTCCCAGAAGGGAGCATAAAATGAGACCCCCATAACCATGCCATGGGATTTCACGCCAGGCTGTTTTCAGTCAGGGCACCCCAGAGGGGAGCAGGTGAGAGTCCTCCCCACCCCAAGGGACCCAGCCCGGGCAGCTGACCTCCACTATCCAACTGCTGCCATGCTCCAGGCTGCTTTCCACATGCTCGGGCTGAGCTTCACATAAAAGTGAACATGTTCCTGGACCACTGCGAAAAGCGACCACGTGACACATCATAAGTCACTCCCTACTCATTTTCCATAATTACCACACCATATTTGATGGGGTTCAGACACTAGGCAACAAATCATAGAGGGAAATAAATACATATATATATATATACATATATGTATATCTGACTGGGAACACGTGTCAGGCAATTAGAAGCCACCCCAAAAATCTCCATTCCTGTCAGAGAGCCCGGCAAGCTACCCAGAGTATCCCGCCTGCATAACAGAATCTGGCAAGCTACCCGTGGTGTACTCGATACGCCAAAAACAGTAACAATGATGGTGCTCATTCCCCTGACCCAGAAAAAGCCCCCAATACATCATTGGACTACACAATCATGCGACAGAAATGAATGAAGATGTTACTGGTGCCCGTTCAAGCAAGTCGATGAACAATGGGATGACAGTGATACAGTGATACAGTGATGTATAATATATATGACACGAACCTGAAAATATGTTTATGCTACCTTTTGTCTGGGTACAATTAATCAGAATATCTTAAACATTCTAATAATTATGTCACAAAATGTAAATATTTTAAAAGAGAAATTCCTAAAAAAAAAGATTTTATTTTAATTGCAATTGTTGCACTGTAGCACTGTCATCCCATTGTTCATCAGTTTGATCTAGCAGGTACCAGTAATGTCTCCATTGTGAGACCTGTTGTTACTGTTTTTGGCATATCGAATATGCCATGGGTAGCTTGCCAGGCTCTGCCATGCAGGCAGGATACTCTCAGTAGCTTGCTGGATTCTCTGAGAGGGAAGGAAGAATTGAACCTGGGTCAGCTGCATGCAAGGCAAATACCCTACCCACTGTGCTATTGCTCCAGCCCTTAATTACAATTACTGATACAAATTTATGGACTACACACTATTTTTCTCTATCTTATATACACATAATTATCAGAACCATATGTATTCTTCCCATACTGTAGTATAAAGGTGGAAGTAAATGGCTAACCTAGAGTGAAAATCATAAATATTAACAGAAAAATGGTTAAACTTATTTGTTCACTATAACTGCTGTTTTAAAACTAAGACATGTGAAAACTGAATGACAAAAAACTGAAAGCAACAATGATAACCACAGTTCCATAGATATTGATGTCATATCTTTGAGATTGACAACTCCTTTGAGGGAAAAACTTTATTTTCTTTGTACAGCATACAAGGAACAGTGAACTTTTAAAATATATATTTGAATGTTCCTAAAATGTACAGGAGATTTCCATAAGGGTGGAATTTACTCACTTGTCTATGTTAGATCACTCTTACATTAGAGCTGCCAGTGTGTATTAGATAGCTATGGAGAGTGTCTTTGGGACACCCATGGTCCATTCCTTTACAATAAGCAAGATACTTCATGAGAGAACATAGATTCCAAAGTTTTATGCTCCGACCCCAAGATCCATTCTAACGACAAGATTGCATTTCTATAATGCACCATGAAAAGCTATGTGATCATCTTAAGCCATTAGATTGTCAGACATTTGACAAAACTGTTAACCCACACTTGGTGTCTATGTTACTACTCTTGAGATTGCCCGGAGTCTCAATACTTGAGATGACATCTTGATCTCATGGCTGGCTTAGCATTATTTAATGATTCTTCCATATATTAAAAGAATCTAATACTACTATAACACAATAAAAGTTTTAAAATTAAATTTCCAAGAGTTTTGTTAATCAATATATAAAATATTTTAGCTCAATGAAAGAAAACAGGGAAATATGGGCTCTATATAATATTTGCAGTTGAAAATAATTTTTAGAATATATTCAAGTAAATGTTGCTATGTCTTCTCCAACTGATAAAAAAGAAGAATATTGAAAGCAATCTAGACAAAATGTTGTTTTGGTTTTGTAAGATAAAATGGGCAATTACATACACACATATATGTATATACACACACATACATATATATGTATATGAACAATTGGAACCAGAGAAACATAAAATTATGGGGAAAACATTTAACTCAAATTTGAAAATCGGTGTTCCATAAATGTAGTCAGCAAGAGCTGAAATATAGCACAGGGAGTAAGGTACTTGCTTTATACACAGTCAACCTGGGTATGAATCCAAGGCACTGCATCTGGTCTTCCAACAACAGGCTGGAAGACCAGAACATAGAACAAGCATATGTCCTAAGCACTCCTAAGCATAGAACAGGCATTTGCCCTGAACACTACTATGTATGCCTCCAAACACACACATGAAAGTAATAAGTCCCATGCGATCTGACAAACTGATAGTGAAAACAAAAGAAAAATTAATTAGGTAAAAATTACATTACTCAACTATCAGTAAAAATGATATATACTCCATTTTATAATAGAAACATGTAACTGGAAATAGATTCTACACATAGCATAAAATTTAAAAGAAGTCTTTTTAAACATTTTTTATTGATCTGTTGTCTTTTCTATAGTTACTGTCCTGATTTTCCTTTAAAATTTCTGTATTTCCCAACTGAATGTCCCTTTAAAGTTAATTTCTAAATTCTACTGCTTTTCTTTAAATAATGCTAGACTATATGGAGGCACTAATATTACATATACTAAAGTGTTATTCATGTAAATATTTTATGATGTCATATAATAAATACATTTATCAAGTAATGTCAATATACACAACATGCAAAATTATTTTTTACTTTATATATAGAGAAATGGAACAGGAGGCAAGGAGCTAGCCTTGCCCGGAGCCAATCCCAGTTCAATAACTAGCACCATACATGAGTTTCTCCATAATTGATAATTGAGCACAAAACCAAGAGTAAGTGCTGAGCACTGCTGGACTTACACCACAACTAAAAAAATAAAACAAAAAACAATTCTCAAGGGATTTGTCAAGTATAGTTTAAAATAAATCTGCAATATTTATACAATTTGGATGTCTTTCTAAAGTTAACAACAACAATACCACCTTAACAACCCATAAAGGAACTAAACTATGGCTTAAAAGTAATAATCAAGATTAACTACAAACTAATTCTAAATTGAGTTTAATTCAATAGTCTACACAAAGTGGCTCCACTCCCAATTGTGCCCAACACCACCAGGCTTGCCCGTGACACTCCTGATGGTAAGCACTAAAGCATTTTTTGCCACACCACCTCGTATAAGTCTTTCCCCACACCGTTATTTAAAAATAATAACAATAATTTGGGAACTATTCAGAATGATTTATGAGGAGAAAAGGCTATGGAAGTAGCTATTATTACAGCAATTTAATACTGCTATTGGACAAGAGATAAAAAAAAATAGTCTCAACATACATGAAACACTTGCAACTTCAGAACTACTTCAAAATCAGTCTTTTATTTAAAGTGATAAAAAACAGGGCAGAGGTCAGCCACACAGTGGTCATGTTCCTGCTGATACCACTACACTGAAAAGAGACAGTAAGAGACAATAAGTGGATTTGTCACCGCTGTGCATCCACCAGTACACACCAAGATTTAAGTTGAAATCTTCACTTTTTGGATAGACATAGAGAGTATCATGCTATGTGAAATGCATCAGAAAGAGTGGGACAGATATAGAAGGACTGCACTCATTTGTGGAGTATAGAATAACATAACGCAGAACTGACACCCAAGGACAATAGATATAAGGGTCAGGAAGATTGCTTCATAGTTGGAAGCCTGCCTCATGAGCGGACAGGGAGAGGAGAGCTGGAATAGAGAAGGGATCACTAAGAAAATGATGGTTGGAGGAATCGGTCGGGATGGGAGATGTGTGCCGAAAGTAGATAAAGGACCAAACATGATGACCTCTCAGTGTCTGCACTGCATACCATAACGCCCAAAAGTAGAGAGGGAGTATGGGGAATATTGTCTGCTATGGAGGCAGTGGGAGGGTGTGAAAGGGGGGGGTATACTGAGGATATTGGTGGTAGGGAATGTGTACTGGTGGACAAATGGGTGTTTGATTGTGTGATTGTAACTCAAACATGAAAGCTTGTAACTATATCTCACGTTGAATCAATAAAATTAAAAAAAAGAAACCTTCACTATTTTATAGATAACATTCTTTCACCCACAGTTAACCACAAACACCAGTTTAATGTCCAATATTGTTAAAAGAGTGGTCAAAACACTTTCTTCTATGTTCCAGATAACACAGCAGTGCCAAGTAATTAATAACATACAGATAAGCAAGTCATAAATTACATATTTATCCTTATCAATTGTTTTGACATATTTGGACTAATTTTTCTCTATACATACACCAGTTATAGAAAAAGTTGCCAGCTATGTTGTAAATGGTAATACTTGTATTCTTACTTATTCCATTTGAACCCTGATTCTGTTTGGAATATCAATGGGAGCTAGAAACATTCCTTCTTTCTTAGCATCTTATATGATCAGTTATCAGATTTCTGACCAATCAGAAACATCAAAAAGTAGATATACCTTCTCAAATTTAAGAAATAGTCTTGCTTATCCTTGAAATATTTTTCTTTCTGAAGTCAACATGAATCCATGGAACCTCTATCCAAAATAATTCAGTTGAATTGGAGAAAGACAAGAACATTAATAAAGTTACAAAATAAGATATATGAAAGTTAGTGAGAGTTTTTTCAATTAATAAAATTTAATAATAACTAGTTACATAGTCTGAAAAAAGCATCATCAGAATAAAGCAGAGCAGTTACATACTATCACTAATAACTCTATACATAAATATTGAAAGAATGATAAAGTTTGTGTGTAAAGTATGTAAAAATAAATGCCAGTAAATATAAAAATAATAAACCGTTTTAAAATAATAGCTCTGTCACACTCGAGCACTGTCGTCCCGTCATTCATTGATTTGCTCGAGGAGGCACCAGTAACATCTCAATTGTGAGACTTATTGTTACTGTTTTTGGCATATCGAATATGCCACAGGTAGCTTGCCAAGCTCTGTGGGTGTGATACTCTCGGTAGCTTGCCAGGCTTTCCGAGAGGGACGGAGGAATCGAACCCGGGTTGGCCGCGTGCAAGGCAAACGCCCGACCCGCTGTGCTATCACTCCAGTCCAAAATCATGGGGAGGGGAAGGCCAATGTGAGTTGTACTAAAAAGTGATACATGGGCTGGAGATATAGTTCACCAGTTAAGATGCTTGCATAGCATGTGGCTAACTTGGGTTCGATACCAGGTACCCCAGATGGTCCCCTGAGCACCACCAGAACTGATTCCTGAGTGCAGAGCCAGGAGAAACCCCTGAGCATCACCTATTAAGATCTGAAACTAAACTAAACTTAAATTTCCAGATTCTTGGAATAGGGCTATTATTAATGTCCTTCTCATAAGAATTTGTGGGCTTAAAACTGTTTTCTTTCATACCTAGCAGCACAGCAAACTGGCAAAACTGTTAAGGCATTCTGTTCTGTGTTCCATGCATCAGTTAGAACTGTTATATTATTCTTTGAGAACGATTTTATGGCTTTATACTAAAATGTTTCAATTGAAGGACATTAATATACAGATGCAGAGAGTCTCTTGCCCACACGCTTGGCTGTCTTCCCTGGGGCCCCTTGGAGGGGATGGGCTCCAGCTTCCCTCCCCACCCCAAGCAGAGCTCCCGGGGGCCGAAGACCACTGGAACCTAGCTATAGCCATGCTCGAGGCCCCTCTCCACACGTTTGGATGGGCCTCACGCATGAAGGTACCGGCAGAAGAACCCAGGTGTGTGTAATTCCATCAACGGTCAGCACCCAGAGACTTAAAAGCAAGCTCCCAGAAGCGTGCAGCCACAAAGCCGCTTGTAGTCCTCTGGGAGAAACTGGCAATCTTCTGAGAGTTTCCTGCCCACATGGGACAGCCCTGCAAGCTTCTTATAGTGTATTCATATGCTAAATCCCGTAACAAGCTGGATCTCATTCCCCTGACCCTCAAAGAGCCTCCAGTGCGACATCACTGAGAGGGCCGAGAGAGACTTCTAAGATCTCAGGGAAAGGACGAATGGAGAGGTTACTGAGCCCGCTCGAGAAATCGACGATTAACGAGGATTTCGTGATTTGTGAATATACAGATAATACATTGACATTTTACAATAGTATGTTTATCTAAGTAGAGCACATAACAAAATAATGATGAGTAGATATCCAACGTGTTGATTTGCTCCCGCTCGGGGATCAATGCTCAGAGGGGTCAAGGGGCCTGTTTAAAGAGACGGGATTGAACTAGGATTGGGTACATGCATGACCAACACCTTAATCCTTGAACTATGCTCCCATTTCCCATAAAAATACAGTTTGAAACCGATAGTAAGAGTTGGGACTGCCATGGATTGGAAGCCGGCCTCACATGCTGGGGTAAAGACAGCTCAGATAGAGAAGGGAACACTGAGTAAAGAGTGTTTGGAGGACTCGCTCAGGTTGGGAGATGTGTGCTCAAAGTAGACTATCGATTGAAGACAATAGCCACGCAATACCTCTGTTGCAAACCACAACACCCAAAGGAGAGAGAGAACAGAGGGAATGCCCTGCCACAGAGGCAGGGTGGGGTGGGGAGTGTGGTGGGAGGGATACTGGGACCACTGGTGGTGGAGAATGGGCACTGGTGGAGGGAGAGGTACTCGATCATTGTATGACTGAAATGCAAACCCAAAAAAATTTTTAGTATGTAACTGTACCCCACGGTGATTCACTAATAAAAAATAAATAAATAAAATAAAAAATATATTTTTAAAGGAGCAAACTTGATTAAACAGTGAAAAAAAAAGAGTTGGGGCTGGAGCAGGTAGGGTACAGCTGGTAGGGTGTTCGCCTTGCACGTGGCCTACCTGGGTTTGATCCCCAGCATTACATATGGTCCCCCAAGCACCGCCAGGAGTAATTCCTGAGTGCAGAGCCAGGAGTAACCCCTGCGCATCACTGGGTGTGACCCAAAAAGAAAGCACTGTAGCACTGTTGTCCTGTTGCTCATCAATTTGCTCGAGCGGGCACCAGTAACATCTTCATTGTGAGACTTGTTACTGTTTTTGGCATATCGAATACACCACAGGTAGCTTGCCAGACTTTGCCATGTGGGTAAGATACTCTTGGTAGCTTGCCGGGATTTCCGAGAGGATGGAGGAATCGAACCCAGATCGGACACGTGCAAGGCAAATGCCCTGCCTGCTATGCTATCGCTCCAGGCGCCCCTCCCCCAGGAGTACACTTTGGGGACATAAACAGATGTTTTATTGAATGAGCATGCAGACTAATCATTCTGGAGAGGTATCATCCCCTAAAATCACAAAATATCTCCTTGTAAATAGGTTTTGTAAAACTTTGCCAAACAGCCAGAATCATGACTGGAAGCAGAGTCTTACCACTGGAACTTAAATTAGTTAAAACATCTCTGAATTTACTGGAATGAAACCAACCAATACAAGTATGATTTTTTAGGTTTGTGTTCTCAAGGCTTTATATAAATGCTTCCTTCAGAGATACAATTAATCATATGAGGTATAGTCTAGTAAATAAACAGAACAATCAAGTCCATATGGTTGAAAATTAGTTTACATTAACTTTTGAATAACAGTTATCCTTTCCTTCTGTGATGTGTATAGATTAAACACACTAAATTTTATTAAAACAATTGCTTTTGAGATGGGACAAAGAAAATTATCACACTATTCTTTAATAAAAAATTGTTTAATTAAAATATATATGGTATTAAAATACAAATCTCACTAACATATCAAAATATATTTTATTCTTTTAGGAAAATGTCTCATTTAAATGAATAACGTTATGTTTATTTACCCTTAAAGAAAACTCTTGCAAGCTAAAAATTAAACAATGGTAGATTTTATAGATATCAAACTGTAATATGAAAAGTGTCTAGTTCACTATCAAAGAACATAGAACACTGTTCTTTGAGCAAAAACTGAACCCCAAACCACATACCACTACAAGAAATTTTTTTCATATTTACCACGATTACATTAAATTATTTATTTGAAAATCAGGTCACCACTAAAAGAATTTGAATTGCAAAGTTGTTCTATCAAAGCAGAAAAGTTCATATTGCTACAGAAAATTATTGTTAGTCAACTTTATTTTGTAACACTTATAAAAAATTCCTAGCCTTAATAAAAGTTCAAAACATAAAATAAATGTGCATTTATTTTTATGATCTTAGACTGATAACTTCAATTCTATAATTAAATGCAACATACCTGAAATACCTCACCAAAGCACTGTTTTATTTTTATTGTAGTTACATAATATATAAATAAAATGTGAAATATTATTTATCTATTATTATTGATGTCAAATAAAATATATTTTTCTAAATATAACATTTTTCTTTTTCTTTTTTCTTATAAGAATTCATTTCATAGTTTAGGTAATGTGGCTACAATGGTGTTATTTGGTGTTGATATACAAAGTTATTGGACATTGCCACAATGAAAGTTCCCATGTCATTACACAACTAAATATGATGTTTTACTTTTGGTGATATAATTAATGCCAGGGACAAACCCAGGAGGAAGTCCTGAGCATTGCTGGGTATGGCCCAGAAAAGACTCCCAAAATTTAATGTAAATAATTTGATAATTTTTTATTGAAATAGACAATAGAAGATACACTTCTAAAACTATTTTAGATTATCTTTAATATATCCAAATGTAACTCTGAGTAATATATTACTTAGATTTTATGTACTCAATGATGTTTATATCCTTTGCATTATAAAATAAAAATATTTTCATAACTAACCAAATCTCTTTATTTATGTTACTCAAAAAAATGCATCACAAGGTTTATACTGAATTAAAAACCTGGAGCTATACAATTTCCAAAACAGAAAAATCAAAACTCAAAATTTTTATCTTAATTTTTAATTAAGCCAACAAAAACTGCTTACATTCTGACTTGTTACTCATACCATTTATATACCATTAAGATCCTATTTGTTGTTCCTCTAAAAGAAGAGCAGGATAAGTTGTTTTAGTACAAGGTATTATTGGAAACAAGTGCTAAATATTCTCTAAACATTAAATCGGGATATTTAAATCCACTCCTACAACGTTCTTGGGGATACAATTTAATTTAAAAATATGATAGCAAAATATATTTCAGCCAGGATTTTTGATGGCAACACCTAATTAAACATGTTCACAATAATGAATATAAACAAACATAGGTCCTCTAAACATCTTTTGTGTCCTGATATTTATCCTTGTCTTTGGCGATAAGATCTATTGTCAGCAGTTTCACCAAAGCAGACAGTGGGGAAGAATACCTCCAAGAGAATTTAAAGGACTGAGGTTGTAGAATGTATGTTTCTGGACAGAAAACATTTAATTAAGATCATTTCTGATTTTGAGTCTCCCTCTGTGCTAATGAAAAGGCGAGCTGTTAGGAAGAAAAAGGTCCCCTGCTGGCTGTAAACAGGGTAGAAAAACACCCTGCAGCTCTAAAACAAGGAAACAAGGGCCTCCTGTGGACTAGCAATGAGAGGAAGTTATCTCCCACAGACTTCAGAGATAAGTCCAAGAAAGGAGAGAGGTCTAAGAATCATAAGCACATGTAAAAGGAAGAGGAAATGGTGCTAAATCATTCATCATGGTGCAGTTCCACTGTATGGCATAATATAGTCAAATTTCTGAATACAGAGTGTCTGGAACCACATTTTCATAATATAAACCATTACTGTTAATATTCTAAAAGGAAAGGTCCCTTTAACACTTCTACTTTATTCATCTCTGAATCACATATTAATAGTTTATTTATGTTTTATCAGGGGACAAATATTACATCTTGTTAAAATCGCACATTGACTATTTTTTCATTAGATCTCTCATAAAATTATAATGAAACTCTTAACTAAGTGGATTTCTTTAATGAAGATAATAGAATAAAACTATGTTAAAAATACACACACATAAACACACACACACACACACACACACACACACAAGTCACACTTAAAAGTATTAGCTTGGCAGCCCAATATATAGTTTTGAACTGCAAATGCTTTCAAGAAAAATTAGAATGGCATTTTTAGAGAAACCTGACTCATCTTTAATTTTACAATTTCTTTGCATTTTTTAAAATATAAACTTGAAAAACATGGTACATACTGAAATCACTCAACAATATTTTATACAGGTTTAAATATAAACATATATACACAGATACATTCATATATACTCATGGTTATATATGAATTTTAAGCCACTAAAAGAGCAATCTTATTACAAGAAAAATTATAAATCACATTTTGATTCATTACTTCCTCTGGATTATTCCTATTAAATTTAATAATATATACATCACTAAATAAATAAGCATCAATATTCATTGCAGCAAAACTACATGATATAACTTTCCCCAGTAGCTAAGCTTTGCATATTAAAAATGCAAACCAGAGACTATTAACAGATTATTCTTGTTGCTATATGTAGACAGTTAAACTGTTGATTTTGGTTGAATTTTTATCCCAAATGATATTTTATTAAGAAAACCATTATTTCTAGTGACATAACAGTGTTGCCCTGTTGACAATGGTTTGCTTTGCTTTCCTAATGCAATGTTTATTCAATCAAAATTTTTGTCTATATAAAAATAAAGGCAACAAAATGATAGTTATAAATTTTTATTTTACATTTAAAGTTAAAATGTATGCTTATCGTAAATTGACTAATTCCCTTTTTCTATTCGTTGTGGCTCTACAATAATGCCGCATAGTTATGAGTCTCAAGGATTCTAAGCAGTGATAAGACCATTAAAGGCCAGTGATAATATTCTACCTTTTTTATGATACCAGTGTATATTGATAAAAAATATATACAGGGTCTTCTACTATCATAAATAAGTCATTCTTTAAAGTACGTTATGCATTAAAAAATTATCACAGTGTTCACTGTGACTTGGTTATAGAATATCCAATTTCTTCCACCTAAGGCACAAAGTAGAAATTACTTTCTTGCCTCTTTTGAATTAGATGTGCCTGCATGAGCACATTGATCAATGAAACTGACCAGTGTCCCTTACTCTGCTCCATCAGCCTCGGCTCTGAGCATCCTTAATTAGGACACGCCTGCTGTTCCATGAGTAGAAACAACTGCTGAACTAACCCACTGAAATGTGGGATGGTTCATAACTGCAACATATTCAGGAATATTCTGATTCCATGAAATATACAAAAGATAATAGATCAGTTTTATAATATTTTTTTTAAAAAAGTCCTAAAATAAGTTTTTCTGCTTTGCCCTTTATTTATTTTAATTTTTGTGTCACACCTGGAGATGCTCAGTTGTAACTCCTGGTTCTGCAACTCAGGAATTATTTCTGGCATACGGGATGCCAGGGATCGAATCCAGGTTGGGTGCCTGCAAGGAAAGGGTCTTACCCACCGTACTCTCTCTCCAATCCCTATTTTTAATTTTATAGAGACCGTTCTCAGTGAAATTTGCAACCATTGCAGTGCAGGCTTGATATATCAGGGTTCTAAGCCCTTCCAGGTGAGCTAAGCGGTGCCAAAGGGACCCATTAAAGGTCAGGCTTGGGGTCTTACACATGGTAAACATGTGCTCTGCTTCTTGAGTCAGATCCCTGCCGCAGAAACATGTTTGCTACATACAAACTATAATCTCATCCTCATCTCAATATACTCTATTTTTGAGACCTACAATGTCACCCACACTAGGTTTGTTTTTTTTTTTCTCTTGTCTACACATTTTCATAAAGGAAAATTAACTTCTATTACAGAAAGAAATGGTGCAATATCAAAAGTTAACTGTTATCTCAAACTATAAAAAACTTTTGTGGGATTGAAGAGATCTTTCACATAGCTGACCTGGATTTGATCCCTGGGACCCGATCTGATTCCCCAAGCCTGACTAGGAGTGAAACCTGAGCACAGAATCACAAGTAAAGCCCTGAGGACTGCTGAATGTGGCTTCCAAAACCAAACTAAGACACATAAACCACCAGAAAACCTGTACATAATTTTGCTAACAAATTAACATAGAAGCAAATTTGAGCAAAAATGAAAAAAAAAATTAATGCAAAGGAATGTCAGCTTTGAAGTCCAGATGCAAAGCATAAGACAGTGACATTACGCTATACATGAAAGTGTTTTGTAAACAAGACATACGAAATTAATTTTTCAGAAAGAAATAGATACTTTCACCTTTAATAAGATGAAAACTGCCTTAATTTCCATACTTAATCACATCATGGAATCAGGAAGACAGCTGAGGTGCACACATTGCATGCAGGAGCCCAAGATCTCATCTTTGCTACCACATGATTCCCAAAGGCTGAGTACTACTGGACGTAGTCCAAAAGCAAATTAAGCAAACCACATAAGCAGCAACAGAACACCAGCTCAATCAGATCAATACAAATTTTCTGAATTTTTGTAAATTTTTGCTCAAAACATAATAATTTACCGTGGAAATAGGAATTTGCAATGTCTCCTAATCCAGATAAATACCCAAAGAACTATGTCACTTCTATATTTAGCCAAAAACCGAGTAAAGTGCATGTCCTTTCCTGGATTCCTCTTCCCCTGGAAGTGCATAATTTATGCACTTCTAGAATTTTCAATGTGAGCAAGCTTCACTGTTTGTGAATAAATGAATAAATATAACAAAAAATGTATTCAGTTTGAAATCATGGTTATAGCATTTTCAGAATTTACCATTTACAACATTTTAAAGCATGCTAAAGCAGAACTTCTCATCACTAAATTCACATTAAAATAACTTAGAAGTAATAAATACAGTTTCTGATTTCCATCTAGAATCAATTAAATTAGAAATTCTTAAAAATTGGCTTGAGTATTACCCTTTTCCCACTAAATAGGCAGAATCTTATGATAAGTGAATGCTTTCATCTTCTTAAATAACACATAAATTGTATTTAAAAGATATAATTTAAATTACATTTTAAAAGATACCATTGTTCCAGTTTTAAAGTAGTTAGAGCTATGTAAAATATCTCCACAATCAAGTTTTACCACCATTCCCAGTTATTTTTTAAAATGTTTTTTTTTTTTGCATGTTGGATGAGATAGTACAGCAGGTAAGGCATTTACCTTGAACCTGGCTAACCTAGACTTAATACCTGTCATTCCATATGGTCCCTTGAACTCCACCAGAAATGATCCCTCATAACAAGAGCCAAGAGTGAAGTCCTGAGCAAAGCCTGGTAGGACTCAATAAACAAAACAAAACAAAAAAACTTCACATATGTTTCTAATATAAAGCAAAAACTGGTAAACATGAAACTATTTTATCATAGAAACAGAAACACATAGTTAAATGAGAAGAACATTGTCTAGTAATGCACCATTGTTTGTAAGAGACTAGCAATTAGATAATTATAACTAAATACAAAGGAGTCTAAATACAGAAACAAGTATTTTGTTTTGAGAAAGAGGTAATAGGAATAAGAAAAACATCTTCAGAGTGGTAGAAGTGGTTTTCCAAGTGGCTTATGAGCAACAGGCACCTTCTCTAAGCGAAAGACCCTGTGGGAAGAAGCTTCCCCAGTGCCCAGTACTAACTACATAGAAGGCCTTTCTGTGCCAACGCCCTACAGGAATTTTCCTGAGAGCAAATGAGCAAGCCGGCAGCAACATTCAAACACACACTCTGTGAACCCCTGAATGTCTCTAATGCTTGACTTCTCCCATAGGTCAGAACAGAGCTGGGCATGGTTTTCCAAGCTGGTGGCCCCTAATGTGGTCCTCTATTAATATGCCCTCCATATTTCTAAATATATACCTCTTGACCTTTCATCAAGGTAGTCTGGCTACCTCAACTACATTAGGCCAAAAGTTCATTAGCTCCAGTCCTTATTCCAATCAACATTCCCCCAAAATCTATGAAACTAGTAGCAGTGAGCACAAGAAACAATATAATCCTAATCAAAGAGTAGCAATAAGTTCAGGCTAAAAAATCACATTCACTGAATCAACACAAGAGTCTCCATGCAATTACACAGGAACAATTGGAAGGGAATATCTTTGATGGAGAAAGAAGAGACCACCACCCAGCAAATTGCCCCAGAGTCCTCCCTGGAAATGACAAAGGGATGCTAATAGTATATTGGAAAATATCATCTCCAGGCACCATGGGAAACAGTGCAGAACACCATAATGAGAAGTGGACAAAGATAAGAGCCCGGAAGCATCAACAAGAAATATCCACCTACATAATGACCTCTGTTAAAAAATTCTGAGACAAAATGGTGAGGTGTTTAATGAACCCAAAGAAATAGTGGAATGAACATTCAATAAAGCAGAAATAAGAAAACTACAAGCAGAAATGTCATTATTAAAAATATGGTAAGTGAAATGAAAAACTTAATGGATGTCCTCAACAGTAGCATAAAAGCAGCTGAAGACAGAATCAATGATTTTTTTTTCTTTTTTTTTGCTTTTTGGGTCACACCTGGCAATGCACAAGGGTTACCTCCTGGCTTTGCACTCAGGAGTTACTCCTGGCAGTGCTCAGGGGACCATATGGGATGCTGGGAATCGAACCCGGGTTGGCCGCATGCAAGGCAAACACCCTACCCACTGTGCTACTGCTCCAGCCCCAGAATCAATGATCTTGATTGACGATGAGATGCAGGAAACTTCCAGGCGACAGTAGAAGATGGAGAAAGACCTCAAAATAAATCAGTGAGACAAGAAAACTTTGAGAAGAATTTAAGAGAAACAACATAAGAGTAATCAAAGCACCAGAGGGAAAGGAAGGAAACTTTAATGAGGAAGTAACAGTCAAAGACATCATTGGGGAAAAGTTCCCAGAGCTGGAGAACACAGGTATCCAGGTCCAGGAAGCCCGAAAGCTATCAGCTAAAAGAGATCCTAATAAAGACTCCAAGTTACATTGTTATTGAAATGATAAAAACCATAGAAAACAGAGAGATTAAATATAAAAAAGCATCCCTTAGATTTACGGCAGACCTATTGAATGAAACACTTCGGGACCAAGGGCAATGGTAGGATGTAGTAAAAACAAAATTAATGAAATGAAGGCCTTTCAAAGAATACTTTATCCAGTCAGACTCTGATTCACATTTGAAGCAATGCTATACAACTTTGTAGATAAACAACCCTCCAAAAACTACATAGACTCAAAACCATTTTTTTTTTACTTTTTGGGGGGTCATATGCTCAGGGGTTACTCCTGGCTCTGAACTCAGGAATTACTCCTGGTGGTGCTCCGCAGACTATATGGGATGCTGAGAATCGAACCTGGGTTGGCCGTGTGCAAGGCAAATACCCTACCTGCTGTGCTATTGCTCCAGCCCCTCAAAACCAATTTTGAAAGAAGAATTAAAGGGGTAATTTTAAGACATGAAAACCCTACAAACCAAACTTCCACAGAAAGATGTTACTAATTCCCATGAGAATAATCTCTCTCAATATCAATGGTCTAAACACATCAATTTAGAAATACAGAGTAGTAAAACAGATTAAAAAATAAAATATATTGGAGAAAAATCTAATTTTGTCTCTTTTTCATATGATGAGGACAAAAGAAAAATAATTCTACTTGAGTCAAGTAGTATGAAGTAGCTGCTAATTTTGTCAACTGTAAATCAATCTAAACATCCCAAATCTTACAAAATACAATGGCATAACTTATTTATAATTGGTTTTATCAAGAATCAAATATTTAATTGCATGTTTTAAGATATTTAATTGCCCATATTAAATGATAATCATGGATATTTAAATATCAGCAACAAGGGAAAGTAAGAACTTAACGTTGGAATTGAATTACCAAGAGAAGAAGTTGAATGCTCAACACACGTCAGAAAATGTTCTGAATACCAGTAAATCATAATACAATTTAATCATGTTATTGAATTCAGGAGAGTAGGAACAAAAAAAAAATAACCATTAAACTGAGAAGGGGAAAACTTGGCACCAAACTCTGAAGAAATTCTAATGAAGTGCTGAGTTTGTGCTTTTTCTTCTAAGCAAAGCAAAACTTTTAATGGATGACTCTCATGATCACAAACACATTTTAGGAAGAAGTCTCTTGGCAGAATGATTGATGGCTAGAAAGAGAAAAATAAAGAAATAGAAGCTTATACAAAGTCAAGAAATAGATTTTGTGTTTTAAAACCAAGAACATGAATAAATGCAGACGTAAAGAGAAGTCATTTGGGATAAACGAAAAGACATGTACAACATACTTTTGATGAAGGGTTTTAAGGATGTGAGATAGTAAATAGCAAGCCTACTGATTTAGTAAAAATTACTTATTGAGAAACTCTTATATTTCTTGTGTAGACTATTATCAACCATCAATCAGAACAGGAAAAAGAAGGCACAGGTTAGAATCAAGGCAGTAAGGCCAATGAGATGTCTCAGAGGAACAGAGTGTATGCCTTTCATCCTGGCAACACCATGTGATCTTGAGCACTGCATTGACCTGACATGCACACCACTGTTTGGTGTGGCCCTGATGACCCCCACCTCCACTGGACTAGAACATGTCACCACTGGAATGAATACCAAGGGATATTGTTCCAAGGGTCCCAACACAATTGACTAGGGCCCCTCCAAAAAAATAACTGAGCTCATATTCACAATACTGAACCTTGTAGTTTTCAAAAAAGAGGATTAAACTCCCTGTACCACAGGTATCATTATTTCTAGATGCGGTGGGGAGACCTTTTCTACTTTTTAGCATAGAGCAAAATATGTACTTGATTTTGAGAACTTTCTGATGATAGCTGAATAAGGCTGACTTTCGGACCCTGAAAGAATTCTGTTTTAGGCATTTACAAGCTCTAGTAATGTCAACAAGAAAAAGGAGAAGCAACAAAATAGTCACCTGGTAAGAAAGTCATCCCATCTTACATTTAAAAGGTTAGTGCCACTGAAGGTCATAAAATAACTGATTACATGAAGAAAAAAATGGTGGTAGTTGAAATAATCTTGGGAAAAGGCAAGAACACATAATCCTTCCTTCTAAGACAGGAATATTTATTTTTTCTTTTTGGGTCACACCCAGCGATGCTCAGGGGTTACTCCTGGTTTGTGACTCTGGAATTACTCCTGGCAGTGCTTGGGGGACTCTATGGGATGCCAGGGATTGAATTTGGGTTGGCCATGTGCAAGGCAAATGCCCTCCCTGCTGTACTATCGATTTGACCCCAGGAATGTATTTTTAAGGAGAGATTCCTAAAAGTGGGAATGTGGGAACTAACTAGATTCCCAGCTCTAATTTCTATTCTAGTGTTACTCCTACTCTAGTTAATCTTTCCTACTCCCCAAATATCTCTTCCTAAAGAAGATCTACTCCTATAACAACTTAGTTGATATTTGGTGACTATGTGCTTATACAATAAATCCAAATGGATCACATAGTTATAAGACTGTGAAAACCAGCCCCAATTTTGACCAGTATATAGAATATAAAAGCATATATGTATACACAATAGAATATTACTCAGCTACAAGAAAAGACAAAATCTCCAAGTTGCAAAGTGAATGATTGAAGAGTATCATGCTGAGTAAAGTAAGGAGAGGAACAGATACAGAAAGACTTATGTGGGAAATAAAGAAACACAGTTGAGAATGACAAATGCCAAAGGCAACAGAGTTTAGAACTGATATTAAACATGGTGGGGGGTAGGAATGGGTAGCCAATTGGGGAAATTTAGTGTAGGGGGAAGTATCCATAATAATAACTGCATGTTTACCAATTAATATAGATTTGGATTAAATATTATTTTTATTTATCTATTTTTGCGTTATTTTTGGGTCACACCTGGCAATGCACAGGGGTTACTCCTGGCTCTGCACTCAGGAATTACCCCTGGCGGTGCTCAGGGGACCATGTGGGATGCTGGGAATCGAACCCGGGTAGGCTGCGTGTAAGGCAAACACCCTACCCACTGTGCTACCGCTCCAGCCCCTGAATATTGTTTTAAGCATTCACAAATATTTGAAAACTTAATCATTCAAACCTTAGAACAACTAAAATACACTCTTATATTTGTGAAAAAAGAAACATCAAAATTTTCAAATAGAATAAGAAATTAACAAGGTGTTCAGAAGAATTAATACATTAATACAAAAGAGAAAGATATCAAACAATACCATTTTGCCCTTTTTTAAAAAAGATTTATAAACTGTTGTCTTGTATAATTAGTAACAAAACACAAAGGACAGAAATTAGAAAATATAACTTATTAAACTATCAGCAATGTTTCTAAACCATAATATTGTTGTGCATAGGTTAGCTTGGCAGTCATACACACAAACTCCCCTGGCCCCATGTAATCTCATCGATGCCAAGATTCAGAGACTATAAAACAAAGCTCCTGGAAGAGAGCGATGCAGAATCTCCTGCCCCAGCACCAGGCTGTCTTCACCGGGGTCCCTTGGAGGGGGGTGGGTTGAGTTTTATTGCCCGACCCAAGCAGAGCCCTGGCAGCTGAAAACCTCCAGAATTCAACCATAGCCATGCTCAAGGCCACTCTCCACACGCTCGGATGAACCTCACCCATGAAGGAACTAACAGAGGAACCCAGGGAGGCAGGACCCGTGGCTGAGATCTCCAAGCCTCTTCCACCCAGAACCCCAGTTTTCCAGTAGCTTGGCAGTCACACCCACAAACTCTCCCTGGTGCCATGTAATCTCATCAACAGCAAAGACCCAGAGACTATAAAACAAAACTCCCGGAAGAGAGCGATGATGCAATTTCTCTTTATTTATTTATTTATTTATTTATTTATTCATTCATTCATTCATTCATTCATTTATATTTATGTATTTTTTCACACAACAGAGCCTGGCAAGCTACCCCTGCCGTATTTGATATGCCCAAAACAGTAACAACAATGTGCTCTTTGTGCTCCTGGAGCGAGCAAAAGTCACTGGGCTACACTAGCATGCAACAGGGACAAATGGAGATATTACTGCCACCTGCTTCAGCAAATCAATGAACAATAGGATACAGTGACAGGGATAGGTTAACAAAATGCAATGCTTAAAAAAATAAGTAACATTTATGAAAACAAAGAAAAATCATTATTTTCATCAGATTGAAAATAAATTTAATAAAATTTCAACAATATTTTAAGAAAAATGGATAAAAATATTTTAAATTCAAATATTACTTTAAAAGTACATTTGATGCCCTTACTGCTTCGTGATGAGTTTTATTTTAAAGTTTAAAATTATCTATCTACAGAGAATATTTTTAAAACTGCAATGTGAATATAACCTCCTTATTAATAATACAAATACGGCAAAAAAAAGAAAATACTATAGCAAAATAACTCTCACTTTGGAACATTATTCCAAGGCCTAAGTAAGTAAAACTGGAATAAAACTAAAGCATGGATAAAATAAAAAGCTTCAAAATATTAAAAATGCAACATAAAATTAATAAGTAAAAAAACTCCACATATTCAAAGAAGATATGCTTCAAGAGTAATAGAATACCAACATAAATTTCCTGATTTTTTTTTCATTGAAAGCAGAATAACAGGTGGTATAGTGCTACCAGCAAGTCAGCCTGTGCCTGTAGGGCAATACAGGAGCCTAATGGTGCCTTCAGCCTTCCTGATAGCTCAAAATTGCCTCTGTGCCTTTGGCTTGACCCCAACAACTTGGGGCCAAGTTTACCAAGAAATTAAATGACCAAAAGTTAGGCATGTGGGAGCCATGCCCACAAACCACATCCAGCTTAGCTATACAAGCTCATTTATTGACCTTATTTCAGAGACCCATAAATAAATCTTGAAAGAAATCAAAAGCCACAGTTAATCTGGACCTAGGCATGGCTGAACAGACTGGGCTAAATCGGAGGGTATTGGGTTAATCTGGGGCCCACCCAAGCACAGCCCCTGGCAGCCACTTTTTTCCACAATCTACAATTGCCTTCATACCCCCAGCCTGACTCCACCATCTCATGACAAACCTCACCAAGATATAATCTGCTGACAACTCCAGTAGGCAGGTTTTGTGACTGAAATCTTCAGGCTTTCTCAAGTTGGGATGGGCTACCTTCTCCCACTTGCCAGTACTCCTGAAAACACTGGTAGTCACCCACACGAACCAACTCCAGCACCACCATGTAAGCTCTACTACCAGCCTTGCTTCAGAGACCCATACATAAATCTCAAAAGAGATCAAAAGCCACAGTTAATCTCAGTCCCGCACAAGGCTGAACGGACGAGCGTAAATTGGAGGGGGGTGGGTCAGCCTGCTGCCCATCCAAGCAGAGCCCCTGGAAGCCACTTGATCCCACTAATCCAAATTGCTGCCATACCCTGGCCCAACTTCACCCTCTCAGGACAGACCTCACCAAGACATAATTTGCTGAAAGTTCTGGTTTGCGGGTTTTGTGACTGAAATCTCGAGGCTTTCTTGGGCTTGGGATGGGCTGTCTCCCTCCACCTCCCTATACTTCTGGAAGCCTCAACAGTCACATCCACACCTTAAAGCAGCCACCCAATTGGAAAGCTACTGCAGCCTTATTGTCCCAATAGAAATATTGAATGCTTTGAACAAACACCATGACCTCTTATCACCTGTATTGCAAACCATCATGCACAAAAGAAAAGGAGAGAGAGCAAAAAAGAAAGCACCTCCCACAAAGGTAGGCTGGGGATGGTGGGTGTGTGTTTAAAGATGGTGTTAGGGAAACAGGGGAAATGGGTGAGGGGAAACGTACACTGGTGAAGGGATGGGAGCTGGATCATTGTATGACTGAAACCAAATTATTAACAGCTTTGTAATGGTATATCTCATGAATATTCTTTGTTTTTAATTTTAGCACTGTCTATTTAGCACTGTTGTATTAAGAAAGTAGTATTGACAAGACTGGCTGTAGCACTGTAGCGCTGTCATCTCATTGTTCATTGATTTGCTTGAGCGGGCACCAGTAACGTCTCCATTGTGAGACTTATTGTTACTATTTTTTGGCATATTGAATACACCACAGGTAGCTTGCCAGTCTATGCCATGCAGGTTGGATACTTTTGGTAGCTTGCTGAGCTCTCCAAGAGGGATGGCGGAATCAAACCCCGATCTACCGTAGGCAAGGAAAACTCCCTACCTGCTGTGTTATTGTTCCAGTATTTTTTAAATTTTAAAAAAAGTAATGTGGGGCTGGAGCCCTGAGCATCATTCGGGGTAATTCCTGAGTGCATGAGCCAGGAGTAACCCCTGAACGTCAGTGGGTGTGACCCAAAAAGGAAAAAAAAGAACAGTAATGTGGAGTTCATGCCCAATTCAATCAGCTCAATTAATGACTGAATAAATAGCAGTACTCCTACATTAAAAAAAGTAGAATAACGTAACATAAACAATGGCAAAATTTATACAAGTATTCTATATATTCTTCAATGACAACATGAAACTAATTCTCAATTAATTCAGAAAGTAGAGAGTTATGCTACTATTCAGGCATTGATCTGGAAGATATGGTCAAGACAGTGAGGTGAACTCAAAAGTTTAGAGTATCTGAGCAGAAAAAGAAGCTGTCTAGGCGCCAGAGCAATGACACAGTGAGTAGGGCATTTGCCTTGCATGTGGCTGACCTAGGTTCAATTCCACAGACCTCATATGGCCTCCAGAGCCTTCGAGTAGTGATTCCTGAGGATAGAGACAAGAGTAAGCTCTGAGCTCAGCCAAGTGTGCCCCCTGGGCCAAAACAAAAAAAAAAAAAGAGGAAAGAAAGAAAAGAAAAAGGATGTCTAAATGTGTACTGGCCATGAGATGATTAACTTCCTGAAGCCACATAAAACCAACAACTAATGAGATATCTTAATGCCAATTAATGCAAATTAATATTGTCTCAGGGCTGGAGCGATAGCAGAGCGGGTAGGGTGTTTGCCTTGCATGCAGCTGACCCAGGTTCAATCCCTCCGCCCCTCTCGAAGAGCCTAGCAAGCTACCGAGAGTATCTCGGCAGCCCACACAGCAGAGTCTGGCAAGCTACCTGTGGCATATTCGATATGCCAAAAACAGTAACGACCAGTCTCACAATGGAGACATTACTGGTGCCTGCTTGCACAAATTGATGAGCAATGGGGTGACAATGACAGTGACAGTGAAGGTGACGATATTGTCTCCCTGGAAAAATGAATTAAAACATAATGAATACTGTCAAAGTATCTACTTTTTTGTACTAGTTACTGCTCTATGCCCTTTAACTGTATGAATTTATTATTGAATTTTCAAGATAACCCCACCAATTAGATATGGTTTAACTGTTCTTTTTTGCCAAACACAGAAATAAAGGCTCAGAGAGAAACTTCATGTTTTCCTCAAGGTCACTCAAAGTTTACTTAGTGGACTGTGGATTCAAAGCAAGGCCTGAGAGTGATTTGGCGACTGGGGTATTAAATCTAAATTTCACACCACATTATTCTCATTGTTTGAATTCCTACAACAATCTGTTATGTTCAAATACTGAAAACATTACCAATTTGTACTAAAGGTAATTGGTTGCTTTTTATGGGAATGATGTGGTTATTTTTCACTTATTTATATCTCTACTCATTTAAGACCTTTTCCACTATGAATATATCACTGTTTCTGTATCACTGCCATCCCATTGTTTATCCATTTACTCGAGTGGGTGCCAGTAACATTTCCATTTGTCTCAGCCCTGAGATTTTAGCAGCCTCTCCTTATTGTCTTTCCCAATGATTCAAGACTCTTTCAGGGTCAGGGGAATGAGACCTGTTATTGTTACTGTTTTTAGCATATCAAATATGCCACGGGGAGTTTGCCAGGCTCTGATGTATGGAATATAAAATAACATAATGAGACTGACACCAAAGGACAGTATACACAAGGGTCAGGAATATTGCTCCATAGTTGGAAGCCTGCCTCATGAGCTGCGGGAGAAGGCAGGTGGAACAGAGAAGGGATCACTAAGTCAATGATGGTTGGATGAATTGTTCATCATGGGAGATGTGTGCTGAAAGTAGATAAAGGATCAAACATGATAGCCTCCCAGTATCTATATTGCAAACCATGATGCCAAAAAGTAGAGAGAGAATGGGGGAAACTGTCTGGCATAGAGGCGGGGGTAGGGCTGGTAAGGGGGGATATACTGGGGACATTGGTGGTGGAGAATGTGCACTGGTGGAAGGATGGGGTGTTTGATCATTGTATGACTGAAACTCAAATGTGAAGGTTTTTAACTGTATTTCATGGTGATTCATTTAAAAATATATTTTTAATTTTTTTTTAAAAAGTACAAAAGAGTCTAGTTCTGTTTCACTATTTGGGAATTCTATTTCCCAAAATGAAATAAAGTTATGCACTTTATTCTGTATTCATCTGCATCCCAATTTATGGTACATTTCACTCCCTTCACTTTTTTTTTTCTTTTTAGGTCACACCTGGCAATGCACAGGGGTTACTCCTGGCTCTGCACTCAGGAATTACTCCTGGTGGTGCTCAGGGGACCATATGGGATGCTGGGAATCGAACCCAGGTCAGCCGCATGCAAGGCAAATGCCCTACCCATTGTGCTATTGGTCCAGCCCCTCACTCCCTTCACTTTATGGGATTCTCTCCCCCATCTGCTCACATTTCTCCACTTTTGGGTGCTGAGAGGGGAGATTGGGAAACAGCTGGCTTAGGGCACTTTGTATGGTTCTAGGAACTGAAATATGGTGAGTCACATGTAAAGCTACCAGGCCATGTACTATATTTTTAACCCTTCTCATATTTCTTAAATAAAAATAAAAAGAAGTTAAGTAGGGACTGGAAAAATAGCACAGCGGGTAGGGCATTTGCTTTGCATGTGGCCGATCCAGATTCGATTCCCAGCATTCCATATGGCCCCCTGAGCACCACCAGGAGTGATTCCTGAGTGCAAAGTCAGGAGTAATCCCTGAGCATCGCCAGGTGTGACCCTGCCCCAAAAAAAGCAAAAAAAAAAAAAAAAAGTGAAGTATATAACTTGTAAGGAAAAAGTCTGTCTTAATTGTACCATGAAAGGTTAAAATTTACATTTCCTGTTTTTTCTGAGTGTAAATCAATGCTTCCTAATTTCTGACATGACCACCAATCTCTCCTGACTCATACATGAGCATAAGCAACAGGCATATGGGTGGCTTTCCCCATCATTATTTAATACATTCTGTCATCCATTTATCTCAATAATTCAGACATGCAACTACAATAAGGGAACAAGACAGACCATATGATAGGGAAAAATGTTTTTAAATATTCAGTTCACGCCATAGCTTGCTTAGAAATCATGGATACACAAGCTAGAGGTAGTATATTTGCCTTGTATGCAGCCGACCCAGGTTTGATCCCCAGCATCTCATATGGCCCCCCAAGCACTGACTGAAGTAATTCCTGAATGCAGAGCCAGGAGAAACCCTAGCATCCCATTTGGTCCCCCAAGCACTGCCAGGAGTAATTCCTGAGTACTGAACCAGGAGTAATCCCTGAGCATTGCTGGGTATGGCTCAAAAAACAAAAGGAAAAGAAAAAAAAAAAGAAACCACGGATACAGCATCTTTGTTCTACCCCATGCTATGGCTTATTCAATTAACTGGGTCATAAATGGAAAAAAATCAAAGTACCATTTTAGTACTTTGCTTGGATCATGAGGTCAGATGTAGAATTATTTATATTTTCTATACCTCCCTTAACATTAATCAGTATTAAAGGACATAAAACTCTTCTAATATCATCTGTCACACAAAGGAAGAGCAAGTTTCAAGATTAATAATCCTCACTTCCTGCCAAGCGATTGTAAACAAGAAGCTTTATGACTTCATTTCCCCATCTCAAAACTTGAACAAATAAACTTTCATTATTATAGCCAAAGTAAAGTTTGATCCGTTCATAAATAAAAACGTACCATGGACAGAATTCATTAAGTGTTTAAGTACACTTAATTGCCTACCATCAAAATATATAAATTATATTTAAAGTTTTTTCTAAAAGAAAAACACGTGACTGGAGACAAAGTTCAATGGGTAGGGCACTTGCTTGCACCAAGCCTGGCTTGATCCCCTATCACCCCAAATGCCACCCCTACCCCCTGACACCTTTAGGATTGATCCCTAAGCATGGAGGCAGGAATTAGCCTTGGGCACAGTCTGGTGTGCCCTCAAAAAAACAAAAAACAAAGAAAACAATAAAGTTTTCCAGCAAGAGAACTTAGAGTATTTCTATATACAAAATTCTACACAGCTTAAAAATATCATATAGAATATTTGTTAGTGACAAATGAATTGATTTGCAGACACTTTATTTCAGGTTTTGATTTTATGGTTTTTTTGGGTTTTTTTAGCTGTCAGTCAAGTCATTCCTACCTCTCTGCTAAAGATCACTCCTGGCAGAACTCAGGAGAGATTTTTTTTGGTGACAAGGATCAAATCCAGGCTGATCACATGGAAGAAAAGATAGATACTGTACTATATTTCTGGCAAAACAATTATATTGTAAAAAAGGGAAGAAAAGGTATTTTTAAAAATTGAAAGTTAAGAACAGTAACACATGTCATTTCAGTACTTAAAGCAATTGTACTAATAACAGATAAATTAATATGGTAATTTAATAAATAGCTCTCCTTACCATTTGGCCATGATGCTTGGACTTTCCAATGGAAACTTGTTCTAGAAAATCCGTAAACACCTGTAAGATGAAAATGAAGATCAATGAAACATAATAGTACAACATTTCTGACTTAAACTTGTTTTCATATGTTAACAAGCATACATTTAAACTTATCATTTCATGCAAAAAGTTTCTAAACTTCACAGGTAATGTTCCCTTTTATTAATTCTTACATCGCTTTTCTTCTAGGAGATTGGGAGTTCTTGCCTGCCTGCTCTTAACCTCAACCCTGAACTGCAGGAACCACACCACAGATTAAAGGAATAATTTATCTTAAATTCTGACTCAATACTTCCCTAAACAAATCAAGAGGCTACACTACGACATTTTTGTTTAGTTCACACTTCTATATGTGAGTGTCTGTTTGTAGAAAATACATTATATTGGATTTTATGTGATAGAGAAAATATATATGCTGATTTTTTTTAATTGCATGGACTTGGGTTAAAAGTTGAGAATTTAACAATTATGTCAACTAGAGAAGTGTACTTCAAAGTAGTTGCTACAAAGTAATTCTGATATAAAACTATAAAAACCAAGCATTTGTATAAGATCAGAAGAATCCACATCGCTTCTGATGGGGCTCAGGGAACCATATGAGGTGCTAGGTATTGAACCCTGGTCAGCAAGGCAAGAGCCCTGCCAGCTATACAATTTCTCTAGCCCCCCCCCTCATTGCATTTAAAAAAAAAAATCTTGTATTTTTTTAAATTACCAGGATTCTATGTTTTGCAAAACTGTTAATGTTTTTTATGCACATAATTCCAACACTATGCTCATCACCATTGATCTACATTCTTGCCCCCAAGAGCAACACTACTCTCTCATAGAAGATAACCAAAATAAGACCCAATAAAAAAGAAATGGCTTGGTTAAGATCTAACTTAAAGGCATCCCTAAGATCAAAGGCTAACTATTCGGGCTTTAGCTTATTTATCTTTTTCCTATGTGTTATTTTAAAAACACATTTATTAAGACTTCAATATTTGACAATCACTGCAGTTGCCACAGGATAATGAATATAATATTGAACATATAATGAATAAAATCTATATAAGTACCACCATAATAGTTTAATTTTAAGTTAAACTGATCAACTTGATTTATAAAAGGACAGATTTATGAAAGGAAACTGATCCATAAGAGGATTGAATCACATTTATATAAATGATCATTTTATTACTGTATCACTGTCATCCCATTGTTCATCAATTTACTTGAGTGGGTGCCAGTAATGTCTCCATTCATTCCAGGCCAGAGATTTTAGCAGCCTCTCCTTACTCGTCTTTCCCAATGATTGGAGGCTTCTTTCAGGCTCAGGGGAATGATTCCTGTGATTGTTATTATTTTTGGCATATCGAATGCTCCATGGGTAGCTTGCCAGGGTCTGCCATGTGGGCGCGATATTCTCAGTAGCTTGCCACGCTCTACGAGAGGTATATATATTTTATGTATATATATATAATATACAATATATAATATATATAAATGATATGGTATCTAAATATAACAAGTAGACCAAGATTTTATAATTGTTTTCAAACTATGTCTAATTTCCATAAACACTTTTTTCTTAAACTTCAAGATACATTTGACCCACAAAGCACATGCTAAACATTTGACTATATTTGACATATAGAAAGACAGTTTATGTAAACATAAATCTCTCAGAGCTGAAAGACATATTCATTCCTTACTGAATGAATGTTTTAAAATAAAAATTTCATTTGCTTACTGACATGAATCTACATTAGCTTCCTGGATCAGTGTGACGCTTAGTAATAAGATACATATATTTTTGTTTTTAGGTTCACTTAACCTAGCAGTTTTCAATGTCAGGTCCCTGGTGAGAGATATCAAGAATTGGGGTATCATGCCATAAACTGGGAGTGCAACCAGTAAGAGAGAGGGGACTCAGAAAAGAAACAGGGTTGAAAAGGGCCAAGGTCAGAATGTTCATATTTAATATTATTATAGATGATATTTACCACTGTTACAGAAATGAATAGATTTTCAGCATAGTGACATCAAATTGATGGCCCTTCTAGATCAATTTACTAAGTCTAACAGCTTTCTAAAAAGAAATCATAATTTCTATATTACAATCATTTTCAAACAAAGACTGTTAAACTTTCTTTCAAAGAAATAAGGAGAAAAAAGCAAACTATTAAAGGTAGTTCCATACATGCAAATGAGTATGTGTATTCCACATAGAAGAACTAAAAAGGAACCCTGGGGTTGGAGGAATAGCACAGCGGGTAGGGCGTTTGCCTTGCACGCGGCAGACCCAGGTTTGAATCCCAGCATCCCATATGGTCCCCTGAGCACCTCCAGGAGTAATTCCTGAGTGCATGAGCCAGGAGTAACCCCTGTGCATCATCACTGGGTATGACCAAAAAACCAAAAAATTAAATAAAAAGGAACCCTGAAATCCATTACTCAAATATTTTTTAACTATTTCATTTAGCACCAAGTTCAGGGTTCTGCTTTTAACAAATATTGGAAAAATAGAATTACATGTTTTAAAAATAAAGATATTTAATCCCTAGACTACCAAAGCACTTTACTCACTTCTTGATTTTCTATCAATAGAATATAGGTAACTGCATTCCAGTTTACTTAAATTTGATAGCCCTACTTGGGAAACATTAGTGTATTAGAATGATTTTCATGTTAAAAAGTAAGATATAAACTGTCACTGTCACTGTCATCTCATTGCTCATCAATTTGTTTGAGTGGGCACCAGTAATGTCTCACATTGTGTAAGACTTATTGTTACTGTTTTTGGCATATCAAATACGCCACGGGTAGCTTGCCAGGCTCTGCCATGAGGGCAGAATACTCTCTGTAGCTTGCCAGGCTCTCCAAGAGAGATGGAGGAATCAAACACGGGTTGTCTGCGTCAAAGGCGAACGCCCTACCACTGTGCTATTGCTCCAGCCCTAAGATATAAACATCAATATAAAATATCCATTAAAGATGATATGTAAGAAAATATAAACTCATTTCACAACAATGTAGCTGAAACTAGAGAAAGTCGCACTGATCTGAGTGAGTCACAAAGAGAAGGACAAATAACGGATACCTTACTAATATGTAGTATATAAAGAAATGAAACAAACCAATAGTCAATAACTAGTGAAAGCACATCAAGAGTCTGCCAACAGAACTGAATTTGAGGGTTGAGGAGGAGTCTGGGAAAAACATATTTGTGTTTGATGAAATATATGGAGAATGATAAGGAAGAATAGTTTTGCCATTCTGCCCATGAGTGTCATGAATAAATCATGGCAACTAAGATATTGTGAAAAATACCATCATAAATCCTCTATCAACCAAATTGACTGGAACAAGACAATGCACTTATGTCACAGGTGCCTTGGGAGGAATTTCCACATCTTTCACAACCTCAGTCTCCGGCTCTACCAGCTCTTTATGCACATGTCATTAATCATGATTGTTTGTTTCTAAGCATGACCATCAGTACACCTCTCCTCAAACTGGACTCCTCTAGTTAGTATCATTGCCTCTCTCATAGCCAAGCTCCCCGGCAAAGAACATGAATGTGTTCATTCAAATTCTTCCCATTTTAATTTTACTATGCCACTGAGTGGGAATTTCCATTAGCATGACATCAGTGCAACTGATTTTTATAAGAACAACCAATAACCCCCCCAGTTTTGACACCAGTTATTTTAGTGAACTCTTTCACCATCTCCTCCTCTTTTTAATAATTTTTTGTCTGAATTGCTGTTCTATCTTCTTTCAGATATTTGCCCTGAGAAATATTAACACTCCATTATTGACTGATGGAGGTGAACAAATTAATTTTTCTATTCCAGTCCATACTCTGACCTTAAATTCCACATATTTACCTGTTCCCTTGTCATTTCCCCCACTTTATACTAAATATAACTGACCAGGGAGCTCCTGTCCTTTACTCCTCAACACCCTTTCCTATTTATTAGTATATGCAGCATATAGTAATTTATTAGTATATGCAGCATCACCACACACTCATTCAAGAAAGACAACTTGAAACAAACCTATGCTACTGTATTTTTCACATTCTCCAAATTTTAACACTTAGCCAGTCTTGTCTGGAGCCATAGCACAGCGGTTAGGGCATTTGCCTTGCATGCGGCCGACCCAGATTTGATTCCTCCATCCATCCCTCTTAGAGAACCTGGCAAGCTACCAAGAGTATCCCACCTGCACGGCAGAGCCTGGCAAGCTACCTGTGGCATATTCAATATGCCGAAAACAGTAACAAGCCTCACAATGGAGACACTACTGGTGCCCGCTTGAGCAAATTAATGAACAATGGGATGACAGCACTACAGTGCTACAGCCAGTCTTGTCAATACTATTTTCTTAATACAACGTAGACTGCATGAGCCCTTCTCAATCCCCACTCTTCTGGTTTTACTTGTCTCAGTATCACCTGAATGAATGCTCTTAAGTCTTCTCGTTGTACTTTACCCATTTATTTTTCCTTTGCCTCCTTGCCAGAGATCTTTCTAACATGTAGAACTTAATTGTTCTCCTGCTAAAAATTATTTCACAACACTTCAGTGTGCTTCTGGTAGTTTCTATGCTCAACCCCCACTTTAGCAAATCTTTATTCTTATTTCTTATCAAAATATACTTCCATATTCAAGCATTTCCATGTATCAAGGTTGTGTTATATTTCTGTCTCTTCTATATCTAAATATATCCTTAATGTGCCCATGGATAACCCTGTCAGTAATTCAAATTATGCTGGAGTTTACCATTGAAATTAGCACTCTATATGTTCTGCTAGAAGTAATTCCTCTTTGTTACTTTATACCGCTTTACACAAAGTTCTCACATAGAATTCTAATATTTTATGGAACTCATTGATTTCATACCACACAATACTGCTTTAGTCTTTATAACCCAACTACAAGTGAATGTTCAATAAATAATTAATGTTATTCAAGAGTGAATAAAGAATAGTTAAAGTTCTTCAAGTCCTCCAAATGTCCTAACATTGATAACTAATTGCAGAAATTCTTCCATAATAAAAATTATAATTATGCAAATCTCAAAGAAAATAACATCTGTATTTACATATACCTCATATATGCTTTTTTATATGTTCACTTAAAGTGTATAAATATATATATATGTAAAGAGCATATTATGAAAGAACAAAGAGCAACTTAGAACAAATCTATTAGCTCAACTATTGACAGACATAAAGCATTTTATGGATTTTGGCTACAGCCAATTTTGAAAATAAAATTCTAAGTTAAACTATGAACTCCAAAATTTAGGAAGAAGAAAAACAACCAAAATAAATTTCATCATCATCTTAATTTAAATTGGAACTACTTCTAGATGCAGCTTAAATTTCTGTTAGCTATCTCATGCCTTAGTGCCCAAACTAACCATGGGCAAAGTATGTTAATTGGCATCATTAGCAAAGAGTGATCCTTAAAACATATGTAATATTATTCATGTGCTTGGGTAAGAATTACATTTAGTGGAACAGATGAAAGTGATTTATTCTAGAAAATGATTTGTTCTAATCTATTTTATAATTTTTACCTATAAGAATAAATTCATATACTAGAGAAAATAAGTCTCCTGCTACCCATAGTATATTCGATATGCCAAAAACAGTAACAACATGTCTCACAGTGGACATTTTACTGGTGCCCGCTAGAACAAATCAATGAGCAACAGGATGACAATGACAGTGACAGAGATAGGGGGTTTGAGGTGGTGGGGATGAATTGTCCTTCTATAAAATACACTAAGACAGACTGAATTAGAATGTCATTACATTTCAGCTATAAAATTAGCTTAATATTTTCATATAGTTTCCTTTGTTCTGTTATTAAATATAAGTAGCTATTAAAATTTTAACATACTAGCAGTTTATAAACTTACCATAACTGTAAAAAAAATCAAAAATATATGTTCAATATGCAAAATTTTCTCTTCTCATTTTTCTCAAATATATACTCATGCCAGCCCAAATGTCAATATTCCATGCATATCATTTGAATTATTATCTTACATATTTGAATGTGTCTTTTAATATAAGTAAAACTACATGGATAAATTGTTATTTCAGTGTTGCTATGAAAATATTAATTCAACATTATTTGTTAGCAACAGTCTCCAAAGATACTTAATGAAAGAATAGGAGTAACTGTTAATTTTTATATGTCAGGAAAATTTTCTGTGCATGTGATGTGGGTATTGAACCCAGGGCCTGAAATATGCGAGGAAGACATGTGCTTTACCACTGGAAGATATCCTTCACCTAACGAAGTCTACTAGGAGAGTAAGAGTTAGCTGGTTGATTTCAGATTAGAAAAAGTAGTGGCTTTCTTTTTCTTAGGAAACTCTCCCTCTGAAAGTTGATACAAATAAAAACAAAGGATCTTTAAAGCATTAAGGACTTTAAGCAAGTTCTTCTCAAACTCAATTTTCCCATCTCCAAATGTGTGTGTGTGTATATACATACATATCTATATATTCACACGTATATAAAGCAATATCTCATAAATATCTGTTCATAAAATGTATGATAAAATTATATGAATTTGTTTAGGTTTTCTTTAGTTGTTTATTGTAGGAGCTATAATCAATGATGCTTGAGGCAAATAGAGATAAACCCAGTAGTGGCCAAAAGCCAAGTGGTGCCGGGATCAAACCCAAACCCAGCAATTTCTACATACAAGACACGTGATATACACATAAGCCACATCCTGGGTAACTGGTTTTAAACTGTCATAAAAGTTCTTTCTCGGCCGTTCTTGGATGATGAGCCCAATTAACTTCTTGCAATCCTGATTATTTAATATCTATCAACTTGATTTATATAACAAGTAAAGATGATTGGTAATAAAAAAGATTTTGGCTAAGTGGAATAAGTTATTGAACAAGAGTACATTTTTTAATACAGAATCAGATTCCCCAAATTAGAACCTTTTAAACTGATGTAAAATTCATTTTAACCACTAAGTTATGAAAGTAAATGAAATTCATTTTAATTTATTAAGCCTGACCAAAAATACAACTTACATTTGCAAGATACTTTCCTTTGTATCACCTTACCTAACATCCTGTTTATCATAATCACAGAAGTAGAGAAAGATTTCAACTGAAGATGGGATTTGAGGATGTGTCTCAGTGGCACAGCTTATGAATGGGATGTGTGAGGTCCTACGTGCAATCCCCACCTCACTTCTCAGAGTAGGAATTCTGGAACCACCATCAGTCCCGCCACTACCATAAAAATAACTACTCAATAAATAAATGTAATGGAACCTAAGGCTGTGAGATGGAAAACTCACATGTGCACTCTAGAATAGAAATCAAGAATGGAGAGAATGATGTCCACCAAATTTGGTATACAGACTATCAAGCTTTATTTATTCACTTATGAGCAGTGAATATCCATCAAATATCTCACTCAACCTGAGCCAATGTACGTACTACAGCGGATATTTTCACTGGACTTCCCACTCTGTGTACTACTTCCTTATAAATAGGTCATCCTAATTCCTCAAAAGACATGCCTGTGGATTGCTATTATGTGTTCCCCAAAACTCCTCTTCTAGTCCCAAATAAATCCATTTTCTGGTCATCAGAGCTTGCTTTAGTTTACCGATTAAGTTGACAGAGTTGACTAAATAAATACGGAATAACTGAAAATAAAGACCAGAATTGTATCTACACTTCTGGAATACCTGACAAGAAATAGAATGGAATGATTGTTATGATTTAGAACTTAGCAAAAAACAGACTACACTAGCATTCATTTCTCATAAAACAGCGTATAGCCAAGTACTAAAGGCATGTTTTCTATGAGGGAGTAATAGGAACCTAGGTGAAAGAGTGAGAAAAAATTATATCATTGATAATAGGTAGCACTGTAGCACTGTCATCCCGTTATTCATCGATTTGCTGGAGCGGGCACCAGTAACGTCTCCATTGTGAGACTTGTTGTTACTGTTTTTGGCATATCGAATACGTCACAGATAGCTTGCAAGGCTTTGCCATGGGGGAAAGATACTCTCGGTAGCTTGCTGGGTTCTCTGAGAGGGACAAAGGAATCAAACGCGGGTCATATTTTCTATTATATTGTATCATAGAAAGAGAAAGAAAGCCTAGTAATATAAGTATATGTTACTACTACTACTTATCTGCTACTCACATACCTAGGTCAGGCTTGATTTTTGGAAGAATCAAACAAGTGATGAAAAATGAAACTAGATAATTGGAAACACTAGTTTGAAACTTTAAAACATGCCAATATGCTAATTCAAATATGATTAATAAAGCATATGCAGAAATACTAGACACAAACCATGAGAATAAGCAAAAAAATGTTTTTATAAATATGATAAGGGGGACTAGAAAAATAAAATAATGGAGAAATCCATTTAGTGCATGATATAAATACTAAAATATATATCTCTATATATAAATATATAGATACTAAAATATATCTTCCTTGAGAATTGAAATAGAGATGGTTAAATAATTCACTTAAGGCAGATATAAAAAGATGGAACAATTTTTTGCACAATTAAGGATAAATTTACAATCAATAAAAGATAGTTTCAAATATGGTAATATCAAAAAATCTCATTTAATCCATTTCACATTATTTCCTTTGAGAAGAAAGGAGAAAAGGATAATTTCTCACATTTCTCATGAATGATTTTTTAATAAGATTCAATAAACACATTCTTGAGATAACAGCTCACATAAATTATCTCATTTAGCTCTCTCAAAAGCCCACCAGAGTAGGAATTATTTGTCTTATTTTACTAATGATGAATGAAGCTTAGAGAGGTTAATAAACCTGCTAGTAATTTCCTGGTTCAAAACTGCAGAGCTGAAATTTGAATTTCCATTTTTCCCATTCCAGATATAATGCTCATTTTACCATATTGTTTGTTTTAAAATTCTTGTATAAAAATTCTTTTAAAATGCACATCAATTCTTTGCCCTCACTTTTTTAGTGAATTTTTACTAGTCAACACAAACTTTCTCATTACTTGCATGGAATGACAACCATTTACTGTTGTATAAACTTTATCAGCTATATTATATTTTCCCCATATGGTAGGAAAGATGAGAAAACTCTGAAGTTCATTCTTTTTCTTTCCCTCCCTCCCTTCCTTCCTTCCTTCCTTCCTTCCTCCCTCCCTTCCTCCCTTCCTTCCTCCCTCCCTTCCTCCCTCCCTCCCTCCCTCCCTCCCTCCCTCCCTCCCTCCCTCCCTTCCTCCTTCCTTCCTTCCTTCCTTCCTTCCTTCCTTCCTTCCTTCCTTCCTTCCTTCCTTCCTTCCTTCCTTCCTTCCTTCCTTCCTTCCTTCCTTCCTTCCTTCCTTCTGTAATTGTTGTTGGGTTTCTTTGTTTAAAGAGAAATTGTCAGCAATTAAGTAACTATCACCCACTAAAAGCACAGGCTGATCTCAGTACCATATTCACATAAATTTGGAAAGATGACATTTTTCACTTTGTGGCCTGGACACCTGGTGCACAAACTCCAGAAAGGTCAACATAATTCAAACCATCTTCATGCCCCTGTCATTTAAATATAAGTTTGATTTTTTGAAAACACTAAAGAAAGAAGATTAATTTCTTTCGCATTAGTTATGAGGACTAGTGTGTTCTATGTGTAATTTGAGTTGTTCTTGGGGTCAATTCTGTACGGTTTTAGCATCATTCTTTACTTAATAAAAGTTCTTTACATTATCAAGATCTAATTATATTATGCAAAATCCACAGGGATAATTATAGTTCATCTAGACATTCTTAATCTCTATTATGGAAACATGCTACAAGTTTGATGAGAAATTCATATATCATTATCCAATCTCAACAGCTGCTTAGCTCAATCTTGTTGTCATCCAATCTAAGTTATCCCATCATTTATAACCTGCCATCTTCTTCTGCATTTTAAAAATGTATTAAGTATATATTTTAAATCATCGGGTCTATTTAAGGCTTTGCTAAATTGGTTTCAGTAAGCCAAGCCCATACTTTTTCAAACTTAATTTAAAATCACACTATATAAATACTTTCTATTTGATTTAACTTATATTAGTTGAATATTTACTGCAGCTTTTATACTAGTAGAACTAGGGAGTCAATGGGTCTTATAAAAATTGCTACATGTTCATAAGAAACTCAATCCTTCCAGGCAGAAAATAATTTCATTACCGTATATGTTCAATTTCCATATATCTTGATTTTCCAAATATACTTAAAGTGGCAGTAAATCCTCATTAAAAAACAACTGATATGGAAAGTATTCCTTTACAGAAAAATATTGTATCTCTATTGAATGTAGCTTAGCACTTTCCAGCTAGATTTCACTTATCCAAAGTGCTGGCATTTCCACCATTTCCGTTGGAATTTTCCTCCATAACTGAACAAATTTCATTCCTAGATTGTATTTCCTGCCATTCAGTTCATCTTCTTCCTGATGCTTATTAAGCTGGAGACAGTAACTTTAGATCTGTAGGACCCAAAATTAATTTTGCTTTGTTTTAGCAATCTTGGAAAGTCAACAGTCATTTGTAAATTTCCCATGAATAATAAACTTGTTCTTATCTCTGAAGGGTCAACATTATTGTAACCATTTCTGAATGATGGCAATATTATTGTTTTTGAAAAGAAAGGAAAAAATTATTAAAGAGTTGCTAAAATATTTAATTTTTTGTATTCATGTCAGGAAACTGCAGACCTCCTGCTTTGGAAAAAATTTTAGATACAGGTGAGTGAAAACTCTATTGTAAAAAACCAAAAGAGACATTGCACTACTTAAAAGAGTTTTGGAAGTGTAGAGAAATAAGAAAATAAACAAAACACACACACTAATTTATTCTAATGAATATTTTCACCAATGACAGTGTTAAGATGCTTAACACAGCTTAATTATTTTTACCTTAGCTTATAAATATATTTCTTAATTGGAAGTGAATCATAAATATTTTATGACAAGTGAATTAATATTAATTAAACATAAATATTTTAGTCTGTTTAAGTCATACCTATGTAAAACTTATTATATTTTATACACCAAATATCTTCCAATATCCAATGTATCTTACTAAAGAATTACTGTTATTATTGGGGCTGGAGCGATAGCACAGCGGGTAGGGCATTTGCCTTGCACGCGGCCGACCCAAGTTCAATTCCCAGCATCCCATATGGTCCTCTGAGCACCGCCAGGGGTAATTTCTGAGTGCAGAACCAGGATTAACCCCTGTGCATTGCCAGGTGTGACCCAAAAAGAAAGAAAAAAAAAAAAGAATTACTGTTATTATGTATGTAAACTTAGCTTCAGAGTTTGCTCTTACAACTCATTTTCTTTTTCCCTTGTTGCAGTATTCAAAGCTGTATTCAAATTAGCTATGCATTCTATGTGCTTTTTAGGGTTGTTAATTATAGCAAAAAGAGGAAAATTCACCAACTGATTTCTCTCCCATTGAATATATTTAAGAGCAAAGAGTCTAGTTGTAGCAGCCCTGAACACCACTGGGTTGGCGCCAGAGTTCAGGGGTTCACAGAGCCTGAGCATCAGCACATCCGTAATTCCTCATGTGAGCTCCTAGAGCAAGATTGATGAAGAATGGCCAAGAATAGTCTCCCGACTCTAAGCACTCAGGAGGTCATGCGAAATAAATTAATTAAAAAATGTCAGTGGATTTAAAATTAATGAGAGGCGTGCTTCTTGTGATTTTACTTGAGCTGAGTTAATCTTTGAGACATTTAATATACATTGTCAGCCTAATTGTCTAGGCACATATTAGATTCTAGTACAAGATATAATTCTGATGAGATACCCCAATCAAATACCCAGAGGTTTGAACAACATTAATCAATCACTGTATGTAATGTATATGACACAATAAGAATGGCAACATGCACTGGAAGATAGGTCAGTGGCTAGGGGCACATACAAAGTATGTACTGGGACCAGAGTTTAAGACCCTCCCTCTCTCTTCATCACCCCTGGGTGTGGCCCTGAAAGTTTATTGAGTACTTCTGTGGTGGTCCTGGGGGGTCCCTAAAATCACAAATCCCAAGCTTTGGACTCTTTCCCTAAGCTGGTCAAGTATTGCTGAGAACATCACATGTCTCCAACTAGATTCCAGAGTTCCTCAGAGGAAAAGAGAAAAGACAAGACTGCAACATCGGGACAAAGTACTGCACCAGCAACTAATAATAGTACAAAATGTACTTCTGAACACAGTTCCAGTATTTCATTTGACCTAAGTGCAGTGCATTAAAGTCCAGTTTGTCAAAAGGAAAACAGTCTCCATGCCACAATTGCCACATGACACATTATTGAATAAGAGTTATGGATGAACAGAGGTGATGAGAACCCAATAAGTAGATTAGAGTCACTGTGGTTTGAAATTACTGAACAGACTTCAACCTATTTCCTAACTCCCTCTGCATGCCGAAAGATGTGCTAATTGGGCTCTGGATAACTGTGGTAGAATGACAAGCTATCACAGATTCAAAACTAAGACCTCAAATAAGTGATGAGGTGAATGTAACCTAAGCTAACACTCTACTGTCAGGTAACTAATTATTACATTTTCTGCAGTTTTTAATTTTCAAAGCTTTGCTTGCTTTATGAATGCCATGAATAAACAGGAAGTTGTGAGTGTAGTCCCAGATACCTTTGGGAGATAATACTTCTCAATTTAATATTTTGAAAAGTATAGCCATTATTAAAGCAATAGCTATATTTCAGATCGAGAATTTCAATATCATATGGGTTCTACTTGCTGTAACTGAAATCCATTTGAAAACTGTATTACTAGATACATTTTAATAGTTAATGTACTGTTATTTTAGTTGTTATTGTATTTCCAGTTGCAGTCTCTACTCCATAGCTCAAAGTATGTTTAATAGAAGACAATTTCTCTGACAGCTAAAATAAAATAAGTAAACTATATAAGAATTAAGAATTAATATGTATATGACAGTGTATTAAAATGATAACAATATGTTGGACCATTAAACAATTTCCTTTTTGCTAGGAGAATTTGTGAAGGTCTTTTGTTTGACTTTAAATAGGGCTAGTTTATCTTCTTGAAGAAGTAAAACTTTTAGCAGCTAAGGTAAAAATATTCTAGGAGTGACATCTGGAAGCCAGTATTCAAGTACTCTAATGGGGTGGAAGGTGTAAAGATAGCACGATGGCAGGGCATTTCCTTGCAGGTAGTCAAGCCAGATTGGATAGATGATATACCACGTGTGTGCTCAGGATATTGCCAGAAGTGATCCCTGAGCACCAAGTCAGGAGCAATCCCTGAGCCCAGAGCACACTGAATGTGGCACAAAAGCAAAGAAAACAACAAACAAAGCAAGCAAGAAAAAAAAAACATTTCATTTGTGTCATAAAAATGATGAAAAATGCCACCTAAAATCCTCATTCAATGAAGCAATTTAAATAAAGAATATAATCACGTGAGTATTTGCATATGCCATCTGAGATTTACTCCAGTATTACCCTTTCCTCCACTAAAGTACTGCAAAATTTAAAGAATTCTTATTGATATCGAACACTCTACAAGTTCTTAACCTTTCTGCACAATTTAAAAAACATCAGTATCCTGACACTAAGTCTAGAAGTTAATGTAAACTTGGGATTTTTGTCAAGGGAAACATTTTGAGATAAAAGAAATACATTTGATTACTTTAAAGCTTAATTGGAGATGGTGGGGTGCTCTTACATATCTTGTTCAGAAGTTGTTTTTGCAAACTATGGTAATTTGTGATTACAATAGGTGATAATTATTGCACTTCTCTCAACTTCAAGGCTTCTATAGATGTCACTGCCTATCTCAGCAAACAATCTTGCCCTAGTAGTTTAAGCAGTTTCTTTAGATAATTAATTCAACTGTAAGCATCTTTGAAACTCATCAAATCATACTAAAATATGAACAGTTAAAAACACCATCACCATGGTGGTAGGATTTGGGTTGGAATATCGAATGCTTGTAAGAAATGTATCAGGAACAACTTCATAAACCATGATGTTTAAAGTGGAAAAAGAACACTATCACTGAAATACAAAAATCTCTAGACTTATCACCAACATAAGTAATATAAATTATTTTTAAGAATAGTTTTCAGACAACTGTCTAATAGATCAGTTCTTCCAGTTCATAATGCCTTAGTTTAAGTATTTCATTACTATTCCTTCCTTGATGCATTGTCATTGTCTTTTCTGAACATTTGTCTTGCACAGGGCCAACCTGGGTTCGATCCACAGCATCCCATATGGTCCCCCAAGTACTGCCAGGAGTGCAGATTCAGGAGTAACCCCTGAGAATTGCCAGGTGTGACCCAAAAATGAAAAAAATAAAAATAATATACTGGGGCTGGAGCAATAGCACAGCGGGTAGGGCGTTTGCCTTGCATGCGGCCAACCTGGGTTCAATTCCCAGCATCCTATATGGTTCCCTAAGCACTGCCAGGGGCAATTCCTGAGTGCAAAGCCAGGAGTCACCCTGAGCATTACCAGGTGTGACCCAAAAAGTAAAGAAGTAAAAAAAGAATATACTACAGATTATATATAGATATATCTATGTAGCTCTCTGTATATTTGTACATCTAGTATTACTGTATCACTGTAATCCCATTGCTCATCGATTGCTCGAGAGGGTGCCAGTAACGTCTCCATTCATCCCTGTCACGTGCTAGTGTAGCCAAATGGCATCTGCCCGCTTCAGGAACATGAAGAGCACGCTGCTGTTACTGTTTTTGGCATATTGAATACATCACAGGTAGCTTGCCAGGCTCTGTCATACAGACAGGATATCCTTGGTAGCTAACCATGCTCTCCGAGAAGGGCGGAACCTTTGAGCTTACATAGCTGAGATGGAGGTGGTTTGTGGGTGTGTCTGCCACATATCTATCTTTTGGCTGTTTAATTTCTTGGTAAACTTGGCCCCAAGTTGTTGGGGTCTGGCCAAAGGCACAGCAGCAATTTGGGATATCTGGAAGTCTGAAGGCACCATCTACATATAATTATATAAATTGTGAGACTATAAGTGGTGACTTGTTATCGGTATATGTTCCACTATGTGTGACGTAGAGCATCATACATACAATGTAAGTGTTATCTGAGTAAGTAGCTGGTATTTTCCTAGAACATAAGGACATTTCCTAGATACACTTTAGCATAGTGTGGCCTTTTCCCTTAGCTCTGAAAAGTGGAATATGCAGATGATTTATGAAGGCCACTTCCAAATTAAAACCATAGACCCATTCCAAGTGTGAACTTAAACACTAAAGCTACAGGTGATATTAGTTAGTAGAGCTGCATGATGGAAAGAACCTGAAACTGTTAGTTAATTTTCAGAATATTGTCCAAGTCACACCATATTGGTCTGTGCTCTACAAGAGTTCTTCTACATTAAACACAGCTCTTAGAATAGCCATCTCATCTTTTTTTCTTAGTGGTGAACCCATGCCCATTTTGTCTTGCTGACCCTTGTGTAGAACATTAGAATGTCTCCATTCTAATACTGTTAATCCTCTAGGATCTGGTATATCACTACGAAACCTGCCTCCAAATACTTAGGTTAGGGACTGAAGAGATAGAACAGTGGTTACAGCACTTGCCTTGCTTACATTTGACCTGAGTTGGAATCCCCTTACCCTATCTGTTCCCCAGATGATAGTACAGCCAGGAATAATCTTTTAGCTCAGAGCCAGGAATAAGGCCTGAGCACGACAGGATGTTCTCCCTCAAGAAACAAACAAACAAACAAACAAAAAAAAACCAGATCCTTTGGTTAGCACTAACTCCATATGGTGAGACTCTTTTTCTCAAATTCAAATGTCCAGATCACTTTTTCATTTAGTATGTTTTATTTGACACAAGTTCACTCTAAATGAATTTAGAGTGTTTTCACAGTTTTGTACTTCTGTAATATTCATTTAGTGATATCTTATACTCTAAATGATTCTTTATTTTCTGACTTCTTTTTAAAAGTTTAAAGTAATTCTGTTACTCAATTATTGATGAGCCAGTATTATGTCCACACTCTAAATCACAAAGTACTTGTCAAAGTTGCTGGAAAAATTTAAAAAAAGATTGGTGATGTAATGTGTTTGTTTTCAAATTGCTGGGAGGCAGAATAAAAGCAATCCTCAAAACAAGTTTAAATCTTTAGGCTCATCAAAACTGAATAAATCTAGATATATAGTCATTATTTGAAATAAAAAAAGAACAAAAAGGGAGAATTAGTACAACAGGCAGGGCACTTGGAGAATTAGTACTACAGGTAGGGCACTTGCCTTGCATGCAGCCAACCAGGGTTCGACTAGCGTCCCACTTGATTCCCAAAGCATGACCTGGAGTAATTGCTGAGTGCAGAGTCAGGATAGCCTCAGGGCATGACGGGGTCTAGCCCAACTACCCCCCAACCCCGAAAAAAAGAAAAGAAAGAAAAGGGATGTAATAACATTCTGAACACTAGTCACACTTTCATTACATGAGGTGAACTAAAATGAAATTCATGTGATGAAAGAGAACTTTAAATAGATAATCACGGCGCGTTGTCTTACCTTTACATCTGTGTCTAACAAATGAGGTAAAAATAATATGCTTTAAAATTTAGAGTGAGAAAAACATGTTGATGCTTAAAAAATTAACTTCTTGGGCCAACGAGACACTGCAATGCTTTGTGAGATGCTTTTCCTGTAAGCACCTGACCTAGGTTTAATCCCCAGAACCACATATAGTCCCCCCAGCTCTGCCAGGAGTGATTACTGAGCACAAAGTCAAAGGTAAACACAGGATGGAACCCAAACTTTAAAAAAAATAGTTCTTTTCTATATAATAAAGAAAACCTATGTTACTCTACATTTGATTAAAAGGTTGACCTTCCTTTATAACTATATTATAAACATATAATTAATTTTCAAAGTAATAATGCCATGGAACACACATTTTGGCTTCTTATGACTGGGATAAATTAAAAATTTTTAAATGACAGAATTAATTTTGTTTTGATTTAATTAAAAGTGATTCTTTAACTTGTATAGATGAAAGATGAACTATAGCATTTTATAATGTGTATTGTATCAATCTACTTCTACATGTGTATCTAACATCAATGTTACTCTTCTAAATTTCTGTTTGTTACTAGCCATTTATAATCAATAAGTAATTAAATTGATTTGCTAAATGCATAATAGTGATTAAAAGGTTAATAACATTTAGTTGGCATTGATCTCTTTTTTTTTCTATCCACAAGAGAAAAGAATTCTAAATGTTGATTAAAGTGCTCTAAACCTAGATGATTCAAGCCATATTCCTGTGACATTTTCCCCTATGTAATTTCTAGTGCATAAATAGTACAAATGAATATTGATTCTAAAATTCTTGCTACATTGTGTTGTGATATCCTGCCTTCAGGAACATATGAAATCTAATCTTACTAATTTACATCTGACTGACACGAAAATATTGATTGAGAGGATGGAACAATGAGAATGTCAATTATTAGCAGATAAAAAATAATGAGATTTAACATAGAAAAGACTGATGTCAAAGAAGACTACATTTGTTTTTGAGATTAAAACATTTTCCCTCTTTATTGTTGAGGAGATTTTGTCAAGTATTTGGAATGATACTTTTGCTCATGGAAAGAATGTGTAAGCAATAGTACAGGAGAAACTCAAAGCAATATTCAGTAACAACACAGAAAGAAAAGTGAAAGAAAAAACAGAGACAAAAACAAAGTCCTGAACACCACTGGATGTGGCACCAAAACCAAGCAAACAAAGGAAAAGTTATGGAATAATAATTTGGATATGGACTATAAATTCTAGAAAATGTAAGTGTGTCTAAATAAAATGAATAACTGGAACTGAAATACCTGAGGAAAATTATATAGGGAGACATATGGGCCACTAAAGAAAAAAAGTAACAATAATCTTCCTATAAAAATGAGGACTAGAGAAATTAACTTGCTTGAAAATAAGTAAACAGAAATGTCTCTAAAAGTTCTAAATGAGATATATCTTGCAGTAATCTGAGAAAACTTTACCAGAAACCATGAGTAGTTTTATTAAATGACAAAAACAGAAGTCCTCAAAGAACAAAATATTCTTTCATACCAGGGTATTACTTTGGAAAGGCAAAAACTTCTAAGAGCATGGAGTATGGATCCACACTATCAAATGTCATTCTTCATAAATAGATGGGAGTAGAGAAAAAATATGCAGCTATTCAGATTTAAAGAATAAAAATAGAACAAAAAATATACTAGCAAGTATTTGTATTAGTATATAACAAGAAATGTATCAAAAACAGGGTTAAAGAGATAGTACAGACATAAAGTCACGTATCTTACACTTGTCTAACCCAGTTCAATCCCTTGTACCATGTGTGATTGATAGTCATCCCTGAACAGAGAGCCAGGAGTAAACGTTAATCACCACCATATGTGATAATTCCCACCTCTCCAATAAAATAAAATAAAAGACTATGCTAAGAAGGGTGACTTCAGTGACATGTAACATGAATCTATCAGTGGAATATTGAAGATGACACATGAAAAAGATGAACTATATAAATAAATATTGTTTTCCTCATAAACATTCATATTCTTCACTACTGTATGAAATTAAAAACAATAATGTCACTGGGACTGGCAAGTATTACAGAAAATCCAAATGACAGACTACAACAGGAATTTACTGAAGGGTTTAAATTCTTAACATATTAGTAACTTGTCATTCAGCTTTGCAATGGTGACAGTAAATGTATTTCCTTATACGACAATCACCTGACCACAAACATTTCAAATACAGGAATCACTACCATCAAAAATAGAACCCTGAAAAATATAATGTGCAATACATATTTCTTGGGCTTGAAAAATTCAGGCATTGGAAGGTAGGACACTGGAATGATGATGGAGGGAAGTTTAAAGTGGTGAAGGATGGGGCTGGAGCGATACACAGTGGGTAGGGCATTTGCCTTGCACGTGGCTGACCCGGGCTCAATTCCCAGCATCCCATATGGTCCCCCGAGCACCGCCAGGAGTGATTCCTGAGTGCAGAGCCAGGAGTCAGCCCTGAGCATTGCCAGGTGTGATCTCAAAAGCCAAAAACAAAAAAAATGGTGAAGGGTATTGTGTTAAAATGTTTTATGCATTAAACTCTGCCATAAGTATTGCAAATTAAGGTACCTAAGATAAAATTTTAAAATAAAATAAATATACAAATTTAAAGCAATATTTTAAGGTATAAAGGCCAGAGAGAGTACAAGGGTTAAGGTGCATGATTTATATGCATTCAACCCCAGTTCTATACCGGGCACCACATACCCCTAGAAATCACAGAGTACACTTGAGGTGACCCTCAACTACTATCAGGTACAACCTTGGGACACCCAAATACATCATGGTGACCCAGGTCATCTCCAGCCCACGAGCATTGGGGCAGCTCAAGGTCCGCAGGTCCTTGCATTGACTTACCCATACATTTGGACAAGAGTCCCTAGAAGGGTTCCCAAGGTCCCCTGAGCACTGCCTTGGTGCCACTATCATCAAATACAACTAAGGTGATATCTAGAAGTTAGCAAGTATGTCTCTGGTCAGTTTTCTACTAAAGTACTTTTACTTATGCAATGGGCATAAGATTTGATCACCTAAACCACTCTCATTTACCACTTCCGCTTACCCAGTATAAAATATCTTTCAGCTATCCAAACCCAGAAGGGGTACAGGAGGAGAGGGATTCAATCTTAAGACTCTACTAGAGTTTGGCTTCTTATAGTTGCTGAAGTTTACCCGTAACAATTGTATGACTTTATCATTCTCATCAAGAATTTGAGAGTCCAAACAGCCCTTATGTTCAGTCCAAGAGTATCAGAACATAAAAGCTGTTTCATGTATGAAGTGAAACTTGTTGTTTATATATTCAAGCTGTGCAGTGAAGTCCCCATGTATATGTTTATATAGATATGAATATCACAGTATATTGCAAAACAAAAACATGATTTAAAGAAACTTACAAGGAAGCTTATAATTATCTCACAATGATTCAATAAAATTTAGAAAGAAAGAAAAGAAAGAAAGAAAGAAAGAAAGAAAGAAAGAAAGAAAGAAAGAAAGAAAGAAAGAAAGAAAGAAAGAGAAAGAAAGAAAGAAAGAAAGAAAGAAAGAAAGAAAGAAAGAAAGAAAGAAAGAAAGAAAGAAAGAAAGAAAGAAAGAAAGAAAGAAAGAAAGAAAGAAAGAAAGAAAGAAAGAAAGAAAGAAAGAAAGAAAGAGAAAAAGGAAGAAATAAACTTACAGGGAACAGAGATAATCAGCAGGTAAGGGACTTGTCTTGAACAAGGGAGACCAGGTTGGTTCCTGCATTTCATCAGGAATGTTCCCTGAACATAGAGCCATGAGTAATCCCTGTATACAGTGAGTGTGACCGCCCCAAATTAATTAATTGGAAAACCATGAGAATAAAGAGGTCTTAAAAGAAATGGCATAGTTATCTCGTGTTGCTAAAGGAGTGAAAGATGGAAAACAGTAAGTAAAAATACCAAAACAAGCCAAAATCACGTTGTATAAAGCAATTTTATAAATAATTTATGAGGTAGCAATTAAAAGGACATTAAAATTTTAATAAATATATTAATAAACATTTACACTAAATTTTGGGTAGCACATATCAGTCTCTATACAGCTAAGGTTTCTGTTGCTCACATTCAGAATCTTTCTACATTCATTTTTTTTTTCTTTTTGAGTCACAACCGGTGATGCACAGGAGTTATACTCCTGGCTCTGCACTCAGGGATTACTCCTGGTGGGGCTTGGGGAACAATATGGGATTCTGGGAATCAAACCCGGGTTGGCGGTATGCAGGGCAAACACTGTGCTATCACTCCAGCCCCCTACATTCATTAATTTTTTAAATTAAAACATTAATATCTTATTTTACTCAATAAATATCCCAAAGTTAAAATATTACACTATCTGGGTAAGAACGATAGTGCAACAGTAGAGCATTTGCCTTGCACACAGCCAACCCAGGTTCAATTTCCGGCCCTCCATGTCTTCCCCTGAGCAGTTCCAGGAATGATCCCTGAACACAAAAATAAGATTAATCCCTGAGCACCACAGGATGTGACCCAAAAGGAAAATAAGAACAAAAGCAAAAAAAAGACTATCATCGGAACTGAAAAACTTGCCTATAGAAGTGAACTTATACCAGGAGTGGGTGACAGGAAGAGTTCTTGGGATACTGGTGGAGGGAAACAAGTTCTGTGGTGATGTGTGTAGTGTTAGAATGATATACCCATGAAAACAAGAATGAACAGATTATAAATCCTGGAACCACAATAAAAATGGTTCAAAAGTAATAAGATAACATATTGTAATAAATGAAAGACCTAAGAGGATGTGAGCCAATGACATTCTAATAGCTATTGATGAAAAAGTTTGTACAGCATCTATGGAGACTAATTAGTTAAAAAACAATTGAGAGAACAGTAATTTAGATGCCAGATATATTTCACAGCACAATTACTCCAATTGTAACATACACTCTGAGAAATATCTAGTATATATTCATAAAGGGGCAATCACAATGATGTTCTTTGCAGTAATGAGGACCCATACAATATTGTTGAAAATAGCTAAAGAGATATATGCAAAAATAGTAAACACCTGGGGAAAAATAATGATTCTTTTGTGTACAATCTAGATATTCTTCTTTTATGGCCTCAGGACTGAAATTGCCCTTATACATTGAGACTGTTTTACCCTAATAATTGTCATTTTCTTCCTGAGGTGCTCACTATACAGTAATATACTTTGCCTTCTTTGATATGAACTGGGTTGCCAGAGCTAAGAGCTGCAGAAATAACCTTCATTGTTCTTGTTCTTGATTGTTACACCTCTGAAAGGCTCTCAAAGTCACTTGGGAGAGGTGGAATGCAAAGAGATAGTTCAGTGTGTAGGCACTTGCCTTGCATTCAGCTGACCCAGGTTTGATCCCTGGCACCGTAAGTAACTCCAGGAATGATCCCTGAGCACTACAGATTGCAGCTCAAAAGCTAAAAAATAAATGAACAAATAAAATGCATTCAGCTGATCCAGGTTTGATCCCTGGCACCCTAAGTACCTCCAGGAGTGATCCCTGAGCACCACAGATTGCAGCCCCAAACCTAAAAAATAAATAAACAAATAAATAAATAAATAAACCTGGTTTCTTTTGATTTGTTCTTCTCTCTGCTAAAATTTGTACACATGATATGGTCCAGCAACTTTCCCTCAACACTGTATCACTGTCATCCCGTTGTTTGTGGACTTACTCTAGCGGGCACCAGTAACGTCTCTATTTCTCCCAGCCCTGAGATAGTAGCAGCCTCTCCTTACTCGTCTTTCCCAATGATTGGAGGCTCTTTCATGGTCAGGGGAATGGGACCTATCGTTACTGTTTCTGGCATATTGAATACGCCATGAGTAGCTTGTCTGTGAGGGTGGGATACTCTTGGTGCCTTGCCAGGCTCTTCGAGAGGTATGTGTATATATATTACTCTTTGTGATTTGTTGCCTACTGTCTGAACTCCAACAAATATGGTGTGGTAATTGTGGAAAATGTGTAGGAAGTGTCTTATAATGTGTCACAAAGCAGTCACGCAATCCAGAAAGTGGCCTGAAGTGTGGCGGCAGTTGGGTAGTGGAGGTCAGATGCTGGGATTGGCTCCCCTGGGGCAGGGAGGGTTCTCACCCACCCCCCTCTGGGGCACCCTGAGTGAAAACAGCCTGGCATGGAGTCCTCTCATAATCTCATCCAATGCTTGGATCAGTCTTACAAGATAACCATTACTAGGGAAATGTCTCATGAAAAAAAGAAAACAAATTCTGCTTAGGATTTTGCCTATGGTGATGTAGAAAGCAGTTGAATTATATTTTGAACCCACGGTTTCTGATTCCAGAACTTTGGAAACGCTTGAAAGTGAGCTGCAATTTATGAGCTCTTCAGTGGAATGAAAGGCAAGTAATTCCCTAAAACTGTGATGTAACTGACTATTACTGTTGACGCATAATAGGGGGATGGGGAGGGGGTGGGAATCAGTGCCAGGTTCACAGATGGAAATCTGTGAGTAAGATAACAAGTAACTGAATTAGCAACCACCCCTTGGAATCATGACTCATCTAGAGCTGCTTGTAGGTTTGTAGAAAAGACCAGAAAGAACAACCATATCCTTACAATTTGCACATGGGTCATATTCCTATTTGACTTAGTCAACAGCTCTCCAAAGCTCTCTTTCAAAGACTGTGCTGGACCTGGGGAAGCACAAGACCAGCTCAGTATCCACAGATATGGGTGGCGGGGAGATAACAAAGAGAAAAAAAATCTTAAAATATCTATCTCAGGTTGAGTCTGCAAACCAAAATTCCAAGGCACGTGAAGTCATATTAAAACAATCAGCCATTTTTTAAAGTCAACTATCACCTAAACCAAGAGGGAGACATCAAGATCCCAAAGTAAGCATGTATCCTTGATAAGAATAAATAATAAATAATATCAATACAATTGATAAAAGAGAAGAGGTGAAACAATGAAAGAGGTTTATGATGAAAGAGTTAGTTGCACTCTCAGAAAAGAATATTGTTGAAATAGCTCTGAAATGGAAATAGCAAAACACAAATTAGTAACTTGAAAGTTATTTCTGCATTATTCACCAAAAAATTCAGCACAGAAGTCATTTAAAATAGTATAAAAGAGAATTTAAGATCTTTTGATGATATATTGTGTAGTATCCACGTAAATCTTCTAGGCTGCTCACGAAAAAGACCAATGATAAAAGAAGCAATATTTGAAAAGAAAATTGTGGAGTTTTCCATAATTTAAGAAAGATGTGAGTCCTCACATCAAAGTGTATAGGAAGATGAACAACCAGCATGTTCTCTTCCGCGTAAGAAGAGTAATGAAAACCATATTGCTACTCTCTAGGAAACCCATAATTTGTCAGAAAAGATAGAATCTAATCCTATAGTTGATGCCCTATAGTTTGATAGAATAAATCATCATTTAAAACAAATTGATAATGTAACTGAAACAAGAATATAGCTGAAGGCATAAATAAATTGCACCAGATGTCTGCTGCTACAAAGATAAAGAAAAATCTTGATATATAGTGACCAGGAATATTAAGGAAGAAAGTCAGAGTGTCATAACTGGCACACATTCACAGAATTAGGCCCTTCACCCTTCATATGATTCTAAGTGCAAATGTAAACACACAATGTCATGCACATACACAAGCCAATGTGGTATAATATAGTAATAATTGGGGAGGACAATGAATAACCAATGTTTTTAAATAAGAAAGATAATACAATAATTTAGAATACTTTTTCATTGTTTCTATTAATCTACTATGTAAGATTTGTGTGCAAAAATAATGCTATGGTTGAGAACTCTATGTTTAATGATATTTTCCTTTCAACATCCACTTGATATGTAAATATGAACAGAACAAAATGGAAGACTGTAGTTCAACATTCAATATCAGAAACACCATGAAATAGGTCCTTTTAGCTTTTGTTTATCACAGTGTATGTACTTCTATTACAGGGAAGCTCCTCCCAAATATAGTTACTTCCTGTTAGATTTTAGAACTTGGAAAACAAAGTTCCCTTCGATTTTTGATTGTTGGATCATTTTGGAGGGTATTGGTAAGAAGTAAACATATTTTTCCTTATAACAATACAAAGATCAAGGATAACTATTTTTAAAAGACTGATCTTTTGTCAAAGTCTTACTAAAATTTCAGTTTTCCTTAACTCTAGAAACTGGTGAAAGAAACCTCAAGCAATTTACAATCTCCTTTCTTCACTAGTCCATCAAGATTCAGTAAAAGTTCTTATAAAAAGTAATTTGGGTGAGGAAAGACTAATCTTAAACCTTTAAAGGGTTCATTCGAATAAAAACTTCTAATAGTTTTTTCTCTGTAAAAAAACAAAAGTTTTTACTTTTCTTCCTGTATCATGAATAAACAGACTGTCCATAAAATGAATGAATGTAACAGGTGAGACCACAATGAACTTGTTCTATTAAAAAAATAGATTTCTCAGTAAACATTTTGCAATTGTTGATAGAAACTTATATCACATCATAGTATTAACTAGGAAATTTTATGTATTTATGTCAAGACTATCAGTTCAAAAACAGTTGATCTTTTTCAATAAATCAATGTACAAAAGAGCTAATGTTTAAAAATTCTCTGATGAGCAAACATAAATTGATTCTTAAAACCTTTCTTCCCTTTATTGTAAAGTTTTATAGCTTCACAACATTTGTATTTTATGTTCCTGTTTATTAGTTCTCCTAAAGAAAAACCATAAATTTCTAAATATACTTATTTTAGTGTATTTTATTTTGGCAAGCATTCCACATTTGTATTATTAGCAGCTCTTTTAAAAATTAAAATAAATGTAAAATACAATAACCGCCAGATGTCTATATTTTATCAAATTAGCAGTGTGGAGAACAAGTTTTCACTTCATTTGATAACATTTAATGCCAGTGACATTGTTAATAAAATTAATTTTATACGTATAAAATTGATTTTTAAACAAAGCCAAAGATAGCAAGATTATTTTGGTATTAACTAAACTTCCCTCCTGCAAATGTAACTTCTGTAGAAGAATCTTTTCAATTAGATGTCTATAAATAACCCTGTAGACTCTAATTTTTTTTTCCAAAGAACTACATTGAATATAAACAGAATTATATATAGCCAAGCTAGGAATAAAGCACAATTTACACTCAATGTTTTTCTATTCCAGAAAATGTAAGCTTACTGAAGGCTTCCAAGAGACTTGCACTAAAATAAAAATTACTCGATATTGTTTCTAGATAATTACCATTAAAATACTTCGAAAACTGCCTGCAAATCTTCTGCAGTTCAAGGAGAGCAAAGAAGACAAAAAAGAAACAAAAAGAAGTTTGCTGCTTCCCAAAATAAGTTTCAACAGAGCTTTTGCCAGGAATAATACTGTAAGAAGGCAACTGTTGGGATCCAAACACACTTATATTTTAATGCCAAGATGCATTCCCCCCAACCTATTTTAGGTTAAAAAAAAAAATCAAAGGACACCCAGCGAGTCTTGTTCGCACTCAGATAAGGCATAGGCCCTGACCCTTTAACTCACAGGAATTCGCCCACAAAGCTCTTTTCACCCCAGTGCTTTGCAGAAATATAAGTGCTCTGTATTCCCGAGATAAGGCGACAAAACATGAAGCCGCAGAGAAATGACACCAAGTTGGACTCAAGGAAATGTTTACATACATTCTGTCACATTGTTTGTCCCTAGTCCACATATGATTTGCCTAAAGCAATATTTATTCAGGTAGAAGGGAAGCAAGAATTAAACAAAGACCACTATTTTTTTTTTAAGGACGCAGCACAAGACAATACAAATATTGTAGTTCTCTGTGAGCATTGCCAAGTTGACTGTGAAACGGAGCAGAAACAAAAGCAGCAAAGCACCTCGGAACTCGCAAGAAACGTGCTGGCTGTTAGTACCTCTCAGAGCACAACAACCTTTCGGGTTAACACTTGTCCTCCAACACAGAAAGCATACTGAGAAGAATATCTGAAAGCTGCACTCACCAGGCGCCAGCAACGGTTGTGGAGCAGAAAAGTGTGCTTGTTTGTTTGGTGTGGGTGTTTTGTTTTGTTTTTGTTTTTTTGCTTTTGTTTTGTTTTCCAGCCCCTGTTGCCTTTTCAGTTTTGCCAAGACCCAAGAGCCCAGAGCTGCCACCCCGAGGTCCCCCTCCACGTCCACGAGCCGGCTCATTCGCCTGTCAATCTGCGGTCCAGGCTTCTGGGAGACGACCGACGGCGCCGCTGTGCACTTTGCTGAAGTTGGAACTGCATTTCCAGACGCTTCGCGAGAGTCAAGCAATTGGCTCTTTCATTTCAAGGAGGACTCAAGTCAGGTCTCTCTCTCTCTCTCTCTCTCTCTCTCGGCCACTCTCTGGAATCGCCTTGGAGCTGTGCACCTTTGCAGGGAGAGTTCTTGGGGGAGCTTGTGGGTGGAGAGAAGTCAGCTCACTCCGGGGGAATTCGGAGTGTAATCAGGAGGCAGAGAAACTTCCTCTCTTTTTTTCCTGCCTGCCTCGCTAGGCTGAGCAGCCAGTTGCCTCTTTCACAGAACTTAGGAATGTAAAGGGAGGACGCAGAGAGGCCCCGCCAGACAAGCCTTTCTCAATCAATTAGCTAGCAGCCATTACTTGTGACCTTAGGTCACACGGCATAAGTGTGTGGGGTGTGCCTTCAGGGGTCCCAGGGCTACTTATTATAGCTAAGATAACTAAAACCAAGTCCACTCCGCACTCTAGAAATAGTTTTTCATAGAAAGTATGCCAAAGAGACAAAATAGACCAAAGGTAAACTGCAAGTTCCTTTTAGCCAAGGACCTTGACTTCAAGCCAAAATGATGTTTCGCTATTAACAAATACAAAACAATACACACACACACATATATATATATATATATATATTTTTTTTTTCCCTCCATCTGGGTCAGACAGAATTTTGAATACAGCCAAGAACCGTGTCTTTTATTCCATTTCAAGCTGGGCTACAGACATCACAAAATAACCAGTGCACCATATAGCTTCAGCCCTCACTGAAACACTTGAGGATTTGGGTTTTGTTTTACTTTTTGAAATAAACGCTAATTTATCGATCCGAACTGCAAATTAAACTATAATCAAAGTTTTCCATGCTAAAGGAAATGAAAAAAAAATACCTCTTTGGGAAAGAGGAACAGTTTTTCAAAATTATATACCAATTTAATGTTGCAATTTTTCTTAGTCTGGTTCCTACTTAATTAGTATTTCATTGTGTTTAGTACAGAAAAAATGCTTCCTTACTTTAATATAAATTTTAAAATGAGAGTTTAAATAACAGAATATAAGCAAAACATTAACAAAAAATGGAATCTTAAAAAAAAACAACTCACAACTTTATTTAAAATTCACACATTAGGTTCACAGAGTTCTTGAAAACTCATCGCTATCAATAAGTCAAAGTAAAAAATAGCAGGGCATTTCAAGTTTGAAATTTCAAACCAAGTTTGTGCTTTTGGAACTGCAATTTAATTAAGGAGCACATATGTTAAAGGGGATTAGACAATTTCCCTCACTTCCTGCAAAGTGCCATCAATCAAAGATGAATTTGCCAACACTCCTACACATCTTCTTATTGGGTGGGGTGGTAGTTGATCTACATCCATTGGGGGTGCTCAGGGACTATTTCAGGCAGCCATACTCAGTAGTGACCCCTGACATTCCTTGGAGACCATATGTAATATGGGGCTTCAAACGCTGGGATGGCCACATGCAGGACAAGAGTTTTAACCCAGGACAACCTCTATCTCTGCACCATACTTATATTTTATCCCTCTATTTACATGATTTGGTACAGCACACAATAGGAATGATAATGATCTATATGGGTACTGAATTTAGGATATTCATCTGATTTGCTTTTACTTAAGAAAATTGAATTGTCTTCAAATTTGGCATTGTCTGACTTCATAAAAAAATCAAGAACCCCAAAAGAATGAAAAATACAGGGAAAAGAAACAGGATCAGATAATATTCTCTGGTAGATAATATCAAATTTGAAAACTATAATCATAGAGAAAATAATAAAATGAGCGTTAAAAGCAATTCAAGGTGGGAGTTAGGGCATGAAGTAGGGATCTGTACTTTCTTCAATATAGATTTGCAATCAGTAATGCTTGGAAAAGGAGTTCAACTTTTGTTCTAAGTAAATTTTTTAAATGGGCAAACTTACATGAGAATCATTGTAAAATGATGGCACTATTGTAGTGATTTAGTTGTGACTGCTCTATATATTGGGGGCAAAGTCATTCAAGAAAATTTTGGGCTCTTTTGACATTATTTATATAGAAAATCAAGAATTTTAATTACTACTTAAGGGATCTAGTCTTTAGGAATTTCAATAATTCAATATGACTCTGTAATTCTAGGTTTCTATTCTACCCTCAGTGAGAAACAAGCTTTGTTTATTTTGTTTCCCTCATTCAAGACTTAAAGCTAACTCCTAAGGTTCAACAAGGCCACCAGTATTGCATGTTAGAAATCTACAATTATACATGTCAAGGATCTGGCCTCAGATCGCAACAGAACTTCTAAATGCATAAAATAAAGGACTTTCTGAAAAGTGCATAAAGGTCATTCCCAACCTACATAAAACATGAAACATACTCCAGAATTTGAAAGGGATTTGGTGATTTCATAGTCAATAATGTACATTTTTATGGCTAATTAGCTAAAACAATCAGACATTTCTAAATAAATTATATACAGTATTCTAAAGAGTGATATAAAAGATTGTACTGAAAACATCATGAACACCATACTATTGAAAATAGTTCATCACATTCATCCACACATTTATTTTATGGGAAAAAGGCTATTACACTCAATATATGTGTATCTATGTATATATAGATTTAATCAAACAGCATACTAAATTATTGCTAAAGTTACCTAATTTGAAAACTATTTCAATAACTCATAATTTTACCACAAATATCCTAAAAATAATATTAAGAAATGCTATGTCAAAATACATAACAAATCTGAAAATAATAAGATTGAACTTTAATAAAGACACTCAAATTGATGTAATGCAGTATTTATCAAGTAAATAGGACTTTCTAAGAATTATATGTAAGTATAAAAATATTAGCCTCAGATCTGTTGTACCCATTTCCTGCAACCATTCTATTCTGCATCTTTGTATTTTTTCCTAATCACCTGCTAATCTTTGCAAGGCAATCACATCTGGGTGGAAGAAAAGATTAATTGAAACAAAAAGACTTGAAGGTTTGGAACATAGAAAACTACTTCACTTAAGAAAGCAAAGTTGACAGATGAGAGGTACAAGCGGCAGCAATGGGACGCAAGGGTGCTCTCAGGAAGGTGGGCGGCACCGGCCCCACTCACCACTGAGATGTGTCCCGGGGGCTGCCCATGTGTGGCCTCACCACAGCCGCACAAGCACGATTCCAGAGGCCAGCTAAACTACTTTTGGTACCGGTAGCTCTTCGCAGAATGTCTCCAGACTGAGAACTAAGCCTTGACCCCATGCCTGCCCAGGAGGGTACAGGTTTTTCTCTAACTTGCCTTTTCCTTGTGGTGGGAGGGGAGGGCATGGTGACCACCATATTATGAGGCTCACTAATGAGAGATACAAGCTTACAATGATCCAATATCTGGAAGAAATTTTCCTGGGCTTAGTTGCTAAAATACAGAAATTCAAAACCTCATATCTCTTCACCACAGGTATGACTCTAGTGGGGAACTTCTAACAATAATAGTGAAGTTTTGGTTGAAATATTGAATGTAACCAAAGTAAAGAGAAAGTAAAGTGAAATTTATCAGTTACCCAGGCCGGGGGTGAGGGGGTGGGGGTGGTATACTTTTTTTTTTTTTTTGGTGGTGGAATATGGGCACTGGTGAAGGGATGGTTGTTTCAGCATTGTATAACTGAGACTTAAGCCTGAAAGCATTGTAATTTTCCACATGGTGATTCAATTAAAAAAAAAAAAAGAAAGAAAGCAAAGTTATAATCTATGTTTGCTTGTGAGTCTCTGGTTGGGAGGTATGCAATACAAATTTGCCACAAAACAATAGGAAGCAAATTTTACCACCATGAGCAAATTTTCAAAAGAGATAAAAGTATGGTAATGAAATAGCAAGTATCTTTTTTAAAAGTATTGATCAGAAATTACTGAAAATTCTTACTAAGGATATGGATAGAATATTTTAAAAAAAAGGGAAAACAAATGGAAAGCATCTAACAGTGCAGAGGAGATGAATTCCCTAAAAAATCTTGAAATATTTGACCCCATGCAATTTATCAAAGATGTTATAAAACATGAGGAGTTAGGAGTTAAAGATGTCATGGATTCATGTTATGAAAGAAATGAGAATGAGAAAAATGTGAAGAATTTTAACATACTTAACCCATGTAAGCTCTTCCACATCTTTCTAAAGTAATAGTAACCTTTATTAAAAATATACAGTAGGGGAGCAGAGAGTTCAAAGAAGAAATTAAAAGATAGAAATTAAAGCAACATTGAAATTAGAGTTCCAATTTTTGTTAATATAAAAAATTAAACAAATATTTCACAATGAATTATTCTGTTTATGAGCAGATAAATTAGAGTATGTTCTGGAAAACACCCAGCTTATATGTACCCATATAATTTTACTTTAATTATCCCTTTTGTTTAACCAAAATTAAATATTTACTAATCAATTACTATATGCTAGGTATTATCTGAAGCTCTGGGGATTCAGTGTTATAAAAATGGAATTTCTGAACCAGAGAGACAGGACCTCAAGTATGACAATTTTCTTACATATGGCTAACACAAGGTCCTATTCCTGGCACATATAAGATCCCCTGAGTATCACCAGGAGTGATCTCTGAGCATAGGACCAGGAGTCATCCTTGATGATCATGGGTGTGATATAAAAATAAAATCAAAGACAACAAAACCCAGGATTTCTGAGCAGGATATTTCATGAACTAAGGAACCTGGCTTATATGCAGACACAGTCGCCACAACTTTGGTTCAAATCCTTGGTACCACATATGGTTCCATGAGTATTTCCAGGGGTTACTCCTAAACACAGAGCCAGGATAGCCCCTAAACACCACCAAGAGTGGTCCACCCCCAAGAGTGGTCCACTTTGGGGAGTCCATCCCCACTCCCAGAAGAACAGAATTTCTCTTAGCATAGGTTCTATTTAGTTTAGGTTCTATTATGTGGGAAAAGATAACCAAGTGAACAAATAAGCTTAACAAAGTAGTACTAATGAACATTTAAAAGGAAAAGTAATACAGGATAAGAGGAGTGTGGATGATATTGATGATGTGAATATGACATTCTATGTAAGTGTTCAAGGAATCATCCTGTGTGATAATGTTAATCAATAATAATAGTAAACATAGAGAATGTAATAGTCCTGAAAATATAGGAGAGAGAAGTAATATGACAGAGGGGCCCCTAATGAGTGAACAGCTCTGAGGTGGGGCATTTTATTCAGCAATACGTCAAAGTTTCTTTTGAAAGATAGTCAAAGACTTTTTTATAAGAAGGTCATCCTTGAGCCCAATCAATATTTTTGTACAAATGTTGGTTGAGAACACCCAACTAAGCTGAAAATAAAACTTATGACAAAGTGTTTTATTGTCGTATAAAATCATTATTTTAATTTACTTTTATTTTCTTTTAACGGTGTACTTAATATCTGTGTGTGTGTGTGTGTGTGTGTGTGTGTGTGTGTGTGTGTAAGGATTCACTACACCTATCACCAAAGTTTCAGGGCCATCCTATTACCTAAAAGACACATAAACCCACTCAATCTTGTCAACAATCACTATTTTAGATTTATGAGTTCTCCACTGGTCAGGGGCCCAGATGGCATTGCATCACAGGCCAGCACAAAAACATCCAGCTTGCATGGCTTGACCAAGTATCAGTGCTAGTGGCCACCGGCTCCTGGAGTACTAGTGAACCCCTTACAAACAAAAAGAATTACTAGCTGTGAATTTTAAGTAAGCAAATACAGGTATAAAACAAACTCCATCTAATACATTAATCCTTTGGAAAGGATTACTACTTTATAAAATAGGTATCCTTGAGTATATTCAGACTCAGTTAAGATATTGATGCTAACTGATATCTCGGCGCATTTGAATAAGGAATTGTTTTATATCGCCTTTGACTTTCTAATCAGATCTTAGTTTTCTTTCACTTATTAAAAACTATAACAAAATAAAAGACAGGCATTTTCTAGCTTAAGTACATTAATTCTAACATTCTCTATATTAGGAAGCTTATGCTTTTGATTTACTTGGGGCTATTTATTTTCTCAAACATAGTTGATCAACACTTGTAATTGTTTTACTTTTATAACTAGTCTAAATATCCCCTCTATTAAACTGCTTCTCCATTGTTAGAGATGGGGGGCAATGTAGGTAAAATTATGTTCTTTTTTGTACAAAGCTCAAATTTTCTTCTTTGAGAACATATGGTAAGAGTCATCGCTCTCATACAGTGACAAATACCCTCCCACAATGTCTACTTTAACCTTAATTAGATCTTCCCAAACAATCTAAAATAACTCAAAGCCTGAGTCCCTCCCTCTGTGTCTGAGTCCCAAAGGATTGGGAGAATAGCAGGAAAGTAAGAAAGCATCTTAGTGAAGTGCGAGATGTATTAAACAAGAGTAGTAAACACATAGAGAGTTGAGTAAAGTGAATTGTGAAAAGAAAAAAGAAAAGAAAGAAGAAAAAGGAAAGTCAAGAAAATAAAAAAATGTACAAATGAGTCATCAATAAAAGCAAATTCTGAATAAAATGTTGGAATATAAAACAAAAACTCATGTTAATATGTTCAAATTTAATTTGGACAAAACCACTCAGCTCAACAAATTTTGCTGTTTCAATAGTTTTATAAAGGAAATAGTCTGATATATATATGTATATATACCTAAATTAAAATATATGGGGGTAAAGAGATAGTAAAGTTCTTCAGACACTTGACTTACATCTTACTTAACCCAGCTCAAACCCCTACCACATATGATTTCTCAGAGCACTGCTGTGGTTCACTCATGAGCACAAAAACAAAAATTGTCCCTGAATATTGCCAGGTATCATCCCCCCCCAAAATTAAAATATTAGGTAAAACAAAAGTAAAATGTGGAACTTAAAATTTTTAAAAAGAGAGAAAAAAAGCAGTGAGAAGTTGAAACAAAGAAAGGCAGAGAGGTATGAGCTGGTATCATGTGGGGAGTGGGAAATGATCCAACTGAATTAGAAAAAATATATATGGTTCTTTTTGATTATTGTGTGATTGTAACCGAAACATGAAAGCTTGTAACTATCTCACAGTGATTCAATAAAATTTAAAAAAGAATCATTAAATGCATGTATGTCAATGATTAATACATGTGTTGCTATATTTATACCAGTATAGATTTGAGAAGAATGTAGAAAATAACTTGGACTAAAGATAATTTCATTGAGGATTAGAAAACTAGAGTGTCTCGGGAAGTACGATTATTTTTTTTATTTAATCAAAGCAAATAAAAGATCAACTCACAGGAGGATAGAGACAAGTCACAAATTGGGACAAATTGCACAGGTCATGTCCCTTGCACAGATAAAAGCAGAAGTCTGATTCATGAGGAGCTGGGTAAGGGCCGAGTGTTGAGCTCCTTGTGGAATTATCTTCTCAGTCCAGGACTAAGCTAGAATGTTTCTGATTGTCTAGGATCACACATAGGATAGTGAGTAATCCCCATGTGCCCTTATTAGCAATAGATTCCTTTTCAGTCAAGCTATTATCACTTTAGCTGTTGGCAGCTAAATCTAAACCTAAACCTTGGAGAATAGCATGTTAACAAATTCAATCAAGGGATAGAAATGAAAGACAATAAGCAAATTTGTTCTAATATATCAGTGTTCAAGCAAGAATAAGAGTGGAGACCTGATGTGACATTTAATAGGGAAATGACCTAAGCAGTAAGGCCAGCGCATGCAAAATGATCTTCCCTTTGTTTGTATAATTGACAATTTTGTAGTTTAAGTTCTGTTTTGTTTTGTTTTGTTTTGTTTAGGGTCACACCTAGCAATATGCTAAGGGCTTACTCCTGACTCCGAGCTAAGAAATCACTTCAGATGGGCTTGGGGGACCATATGGAGTGCCCGGGATCAAACCCAGGCTGGCCATGTGCAAGGCAAGTACCCTACTCCCTGTATTATTTCTCCAACTTAAAATTGTCAATTCTGTTACCCCTCCAAATTTTCATAGTATCTAGACACTAATTCTAAATTAGGTAAAATATAAAATCCTATTTCTGGAAACTTATCACTGCCACTGTCACTGTCATCCTGTTGTTCATCGATTTGCTCAAGCAGGCACCAGTAACATCTCCATTGTGAGACTTGTTGTTACTGTGTTTGGCATATTGAATACACCACGGGTAGCTTGCCAGGCTCTGCCGTGCATTTCTGGAAACATATGAAAATAAAATATAGTACATATAAAGGTTACATTCATTTATTATAACTTTTATAAGGGTTTAGGTTAGAATTCTCAGCATCATCTAAAACAAATATATAGATCAGATAATTCAGAGAATACTGCCAGTAAAGGCTAGCCTCCTCCAACCTATAATGCCAACTTTGTTAATACTTTGAAATTTTTTATTCTAAAATTGTTGCTTTGTTATAGTTACAATGATGACTACCATGCGATTATTAACATGTAGACTATTTATTAGATAATCATAAAGAGTTCAAGTTATGTAATATCAAAATTTCCTGGACCTTTTGATCCTCTACCCAAATTATCAGATCTATATTTCCAATTCGATGAGGCTATAAAGAACTGTGAAACCAAAAGGCAGATACAATTCTGTGACTCCTGTTCTAAAATTTTCAATAAAAATTTTATTTTTCAGAGGCTGTGAGATAACTCAAAGAGCTGAAGAACATGTTTTTTAATGAGAGGCCTAAGTTCAACCCCTAGTGCCTCATGGCTCCCACAAAAATCAAAAACAAACCCCCAAATCTGCTATTTAACTGAGAGGGCAACTGTTGCGGATGCCATTTTGTCCCCAATCTTAGCCAAATTAATTAACTTGAAATTCTTTAAAGAAAACAATTTATTCTAATTATAGAATGTGCTAAAATTTGAACTAAAGCACTTTTAACCATGTCTTCAAATAACACTTCACAAAGTTTATTCATTTTTGTTTGAGGGCCACAGATGTTGGTTCCCAGGTCACCTAGCTCATTGTTTTGAGGTAGCTCCTGGAGGTGCTATGGCCAAAGTTTAATCTTTCATTTTCCTCTTTCCTTTCAGAAAATAAAGCTCAAGGAAAAAAAATGTCAAGTGTCACAAGATCTACTTGCCAGTACCGACTGAGAACTATGAACACCTGCAATGAGGTGTTGTCTTTTTCTTCAACACTTGTCAAATAACAGAATATGCTGGTGTGCATGACTCCCAAAGGAAGTCCCAGAGAGTGTCTTGGCTGTTAACATAGGCTAAATATGTGTTGGATGAATACGGATATATGAAAGATGAATAATATTGCTGGATATAATGTTTAATGAGTGCAAATCTATACAAATTTCTCCCAAGAACATAAAATTGGGACAGCTTCCCTGACAGATAGAAGCTCTGAAAGTGTTTTGAAGAAAGAAAGTACTAGGAGTGAAGAGAGACTGTTTTATACATAAAGATTAGTATCAGTAACAAAATCAGAACTTGAATAAAGAGAAAAACATGAAGGGAGAAAGGGAAAGAAGGAGAGTAAGAAAGAAGGGAGGAAGAGAAGAAAAGAGGGAGGGAGGAAGGAAGCAAGGAAGGAAGGAAGCAAGGAGGGAAAGAAGGAGAGTAAGAAAGAAGGGAGGAAGAGAAGAAAAGAGGGAGGGAGGAAGGAAGCAAGGAAGGAAGGAAGGAAGGAAGGAAGGAAGGAAGGAAGGAAGGAGGGAAGGAAGGAAGGAAGGAAGGAAGGAAGGAAGGAGGGAAGGAAGGAAGGAAGGAAGGAAGGAAGGAAGGAAGGAAGGAAGGAAGGAAGGGAGGGAGGGAGGGAGGGAGGGAGGAAGGAAGGGAGGGAGGGAGGAAGGGAGGGCGGGCGGAAAGAAGGAAGGAAGGGAGGAAGGAAGGGAGGGAGGGAGGAAGGGAGGGAGGAAGGAAGGGAGGGAGGAAGGGAGGGAGGAAGGGAGGGAGGAAGGGAGGGAGGGAGGAAGGGAGGGACGAATAAAGGGAGGAAGGGAGGAAGGAAGGGAGGGAGAGAGGAAAGGAGGGAGGGAGGGAGGATTATAATTGCATGCCACAGTGAACTTATTCAGTGGTCAATTTGTCTCTCACATTAAGCCTTTTATTAGATACACTTCTGATTCAAAGATCCTTGCTACCGCAGTCTGTTTCTGCTTCTCTTCTTTTTCAAATTTCAAATTACTTGCTCCTATCTTTTAAGACGCAGCTTAGCTATTACTGCCTCTGCTTTTGCTAGGACACAGTAGGGCCCCTCTCCTCACCCCCTCCCTGTATGTATTGTGACTAGATTATGACTCTTAACATTCACCGGTAGACTTTTTTCTAACACATTGATCCTTTTGTTTCAGTGTTATCACTGCTTTCCATTTTCTTTGATGAGGGTCAGTCTTAGCAGAACTTGGTGCTTCCTGAAGCCACCTCTTATATTCTCAATACAGCAGTAGAGGCTGATGTTTCAGCGTTTGGGCTCTGCAACGCAGCGCCACGCAGGCCCAGTAGTTACTCAGAAGCTGTCAAGAATGTACACAGCAGTCCTCAGAGGGCCCATATGGTCTTGGTCATTAAACTCAGGGCCTCATGGGAGTATATGCTACCACCTGATTTACCTCCCTGGGCCCATACCATCATTTTATTTTTTTGTTTTTTTGTTTGTTTGTTTATTTATTTATTTATTGAATCACCATGTGGAAAGTTACAAAGCTTTCAGGCTTCAGTCTCAGTTGCACAATGCTCAAACATCCATCCCTTCACCAGTGCACATATTCCACCACCAAGAACCACAGTAAACCTCCCCCACACCCCCCCACCTCTCCAGCCACCCACCCCACCTGTGTACTGATGAATTTCACTTTACTTTCTCTTTACTTTGATCACATTCAATATTTCAACAAAAAACTCACTATTATTGTTTGGAGTTCCCCCCCCCCAAAGTCAGACCTGCTGAAAAGGAAGCATTTGATTATTTGTTTTCCATTGCTGAGAATGAAGAGATATGAGGTTGTGTGGCTACAACAGCGGCCACGAGGTTTTGGATTTCTGTATTTTAGTATTTTAGTAACTAAGTCCAGAGAAATTTCTGCCAGAAGTTGCATCATTGCAAGCTCGTACCTCTCTGCTACAATCTGGAAAAAAATGGAGTGTCCAAAAACAGATAACTGGTTAAAGAAACTTTGATACATCTACACAATGGAATACTATGTAGCTGTTAGAAAACATGAAGTCATGAAATATGCTTATAGGTGGATCAACATGGAAAGTATCATGTTGAGTGAAATGAGTCAGAAAGAAAGAGACAGACATAGAAAGATTGCACTAATATGTGGAATATAAAGTAGCAGAGAGGTACGAGCTTGCAATGATGCAACTTCTGGCCATACCATCATTTTTATCTATAGATGATTGTCTCTGATTGGACTTGGGTCATCATCCTCAAAGTTTCCTACTTTCTAGATGGTTGGGTTGGGGTTTGGACCACCATGGTAGGTGCTCAGGAGCTATTTTAACTCTGTGCTCGACAGTAACCGAAGGTGCTGCTTGGGGACCATATCTTTTGGTGGGATTCAAACAAGGGTTTGTAGAATACAAAGAAAGTGTGTTAAACTCTGGCCTTCATCTTGTTTCTTCCTTTGTTTGTTTTAGGGTTAGAGGACACACACCAGGCAGTGCTTCGAGCTTGCTCCTGGCTCTGTGCTCAGGGATTATTCTTGGCAATGACTGATCGACCATATGTGGTGCTAGAGATCAAGCCAGGAATGTTTCATGTAAGGCAGCATCTTAACCCCTGTACTGTCGCTCCAGCTTTGACTTCACATGGTGTCTTAAGAGTCCCTAACTGATTTTCCTAGATTCTGAATGCCCATCTGTGCCGAAATCAAACACTGCCAGAATTTTTTCCTAATGAACCATGCCAGTTTCCTGCTTAGAATTCTATTTTCCTCCTTTCTAAAAGTCTAATCTCCTTGAATCAGATGAGCTAATATAGGTATGTACCAAAGCTTGCAACCCCCCAAAGTTGAATATCTATCTTTTTTAAGTGACAAAAACATTCTCAAGGTTAGCATACATGTTGGCACATAAAACAAATGCTAAGGCATTCATGAATATAAAAATTTTATCAGTAACATTTTGGATGGAATGCAATAAAACTAAACATCAAACATAAAAAGAAAAGAAAAAAATCTGTCAAATATATGGAGAATAAACAACATGTTTTTCAATTATCAATGGCCCAGTGAGGAAGTTGGGCTGAACATGGCTGAAGACCACCCGGCTGGGTGTGACCCCTGTGAAATAGAGGAACCTTTTAAATCCTGGAAAGAAATGAAAATGAAGACATGAGTTCCCAGAACATATGGGACATGCAAAAGAGAGACGCTCATAGAATTGCAATCTTACATCAGGAAAAAAGGAAAATCTCGCAAATCTATCTTCAAACTTAAAGGCATTCTGAGAGAAGAAAAAACAAAATATAAAGTTTTTATATGGGTGTAAATATTAAGAAAGAGAGAATAAAAAAACAGAACTGGAAATATTAAGAGATCATTAAAACCAACAGATGCTGTTTCGGTGCATAAGCAAAATTGTCAGATGCTTTGTTAGGCTCTAAGAAAATAATATAGATGGGCTGGAGAGGTAGTATAGCTGACAGGGCTCTTACCATGAATGCCACCAACCTGAGTTTGATTTCTAGCACCCTACATGTTTCCTTGAGCAACATTAGGAATACCTAAGTACAGATCCAGACGTAAGTTCTGAGCATTGCCAAGTGTGACCCCAAAACATGTAGCACTGTAGCTCTGTCCTCCCATTGTTCATCTATTTGCTCGAGTGGGCACCAGTAATGTCTCCATGTGAGACTTTCTTTTACTGATTTTGGCATATCAAATATGCCAGGGGTAACTTGCCAGGCTCTGCCATGAGGGCAGGATACTCTTGGTAGCTTGCCAGACTCTCCGAGAGGGGTGGAGGAATTGAACCCCGGTCAGCTGCGTGCAAAGCAAACACCCTACCCACTGTGCTAGCGCTCTAGCCCCCCAAAAGCATGAAAGAATTAAAACAATTAAAAATAAGATAGAAACCCAGAGCAAGTATGATCAAAAGTAAAAAGAAAGTTGTTACAACAGATACTCAGAAATACAAAGGATTATAAGGGATCACCAAAAATAACTTCACTATATTAGAGAATTTAAGAACAATCCCATTCTCAGAGCGTGATCCTCAACAATATCTTAATAAAGCAAATCTAGCAACACATTACAAGGATGGCAAAATGGAATTTACTACAGATTTGTAGGTATAGCTCAGCACATACAACCAACTAGCTTAATATATCATAGCAAAAGTAGGAGAAACAAAAAATATGTATTAATAAATGCATAGACATTTTCAAAAAAGATTCAACAACTGTATACTATAAAAAGTATGCAATATGGGTTAGGAGAAATATATTTCTGCGTAGTAAAAGTCATATCTGACAAAGGCACAGCTACATCATATTAGGTGGGGAAAATAGGAAAATAGTACACTTAAGATTAGTGGAAAGAAAACAAGAATATCCACTCATTTATATATCATTGAACATAGGATTAAAAGTCATAGCCAGAGTAAATTAAGCAAGAAGAAGTAGAAGGGATTCAAATTGAAAAAGAAATACAACTATTTGCAGTAGTCATGATAATATAAATGCAAAAAACCCTCATGACTCAACAGAAAATTACTAGAAACAAATCAATGTAGCAAATCGGCACATTTCAAAGTCAACGTACAAGACTGCTGCATTTCTATATGCAAGCAATGAATTTTTAAAAAGAATAAATCAAGAGAAAAAAGTTCCTTTGGGGACGGAGCGATAGCACAGCGAGTAGGGCGTTCGCCTTGCACGCAGCCGACCCGGGTTCGATCCCCGGCATCCCATATGGTCCCCCAAGCACCGCCCAGAGTAATTCCTGAGTACAAAGCCAGGAGTAACCCCTGAGCATCGCTGGGTATGACCCAAAAAGCAAAAAAAAAAAAAAAAGAAAGAAAAAAGTTCCTTTTACAACCACATCAAATAGAACTAAGTACCAAGGAGTCAACGTGAAAACAAGAGGTAAAAGGCTTATACATCAAAAGCTATTCACTGTAAAAAAGAAATACAAAACAACACACACAAAATAAAGTTATTCATGGGCCAGGAGAAGAGTTCAGTGATCTAGTATGCCTGCCTGGGAAGTCTGAGTGGACAAATTCAATCCCTTCTGCTACTGCATGAACTAGACACAATCCTGGCATCTCTGTTATTTGAGTCTCGCAGCTCTGCTCTCTGTAATCTCTGCCATTGAAGTGATTTCCGGCCACAGTGCAAGCAGTCTGGTATGTGTGAGCCACAGCAAAAAGGCGTGTGACCCCTAATGAGTGCCACTGTAAAAGGTCATGAGAAAAAGATCAAAAAGTGATCTTTTTGATGTGCCTCCAGTGCATGTAGGTCTAGATTCAACCTGGCACCACCAGATCTCCCTAACGCAATTGGGTGTGACTCTTGAGGACAGATCTAGGAGCAACCCCTGTCCACAGCCAGTTTCAAAGTGAATAAATAAATAAATCATGTATGGGCAGTACAACCACGAAGTGTGTCTCATGACAAGTACCTGTGTGCATGCTAAGCAATCTCCAGCAAGCAGTCCAATCAGAATGTGACTGAGCGCTGTAATTAAAGAGGCCAATTCCTCGCACAGAAGTGGAAAGCACAGCAATTAGAGAAGTGCAACCCTTGGTGAACACCATGACTTGAGTGTGTAAGCACTGTGGCTTGATGTGTGGCCCCAGGAAAACACTACAACTAAAAATGTGTGCCACAAATAAGTGTGTGCAATCTCCCCTTGCCCCAGGGAAATGAGAATGGTGGAGGGGGGTGTGGGGTGTGGGTGTAAAGGAATAGTAAAGTGGGGGGAATGTAAAAAATATACACTCGAGCGGATGATGTGTGTTGATCACTTTCGGTGTTCTTGAGCTGGTGTGTGTGGACTTGATCGGGAAGGCTGTTGGTGATGGGAAGACTAAGGGAGAATGAGGACCAAGCTGGTTGCTGATTAGTTGCCATTTACTCAATCTCTCATCTCTCCCATCTCATGCACTCTTCCTAGCCCCACATTCCTAGATCTCAGATTTCTGAATTCTGACTCTGATCCTGGTCTCTGGATCTTGACTCTCACTCCCACCTCTGGACTCTGATTCTCCGCCTGGATTCTGACTCTCACTCCAACCTCTCCAATGACTCCCTGACTCTCTTTTTCTACCTCTTCTTCTTCCCATTCTCTGCTTCTTCTTCCCTGGATCCTGAGTTTGGCTCTTCCCTGACTCTCTTACAGTCTTAGTTTATATAGCAATCACATAGGGTGGTGATACATTAACAAATCAACAAAGAGAGATAAAGCCACTCTTCCAGGAGATTAACTCAAGGATAAAATTTCATCTACAGAGATTATTCCAGATTACTAGGAGATCCCTTAAGGTGGGACCCCATCCAGGGTGTGTCACTTTCTTCTTTTCTCGGTGATTCTCACTGCATCACTGTCATCCCATTGTTCATCTGTTTGCTCGAGTGAGCACCAGTAACGTCTCCATTCATTCTAGCCCTGAGATTTTAGCAGCCTCTCTTTACTCATCCTTCCCAACAGTGCTGCATTGGAAGGTCTTTCAGGGCCAGGGGAATGATTATAGTTACTGTTTTTGGCATATTGAATACTCCATGGGGAGCTTGCCAGGCTCTGCCATGTGGGCAAGATACTCTCAGTAGATTGCTGAGTTCTCTGAGAGGGAGACTAGACAATAAGAGACCACACGGCCACAAATGCAGCCGTGCACTTCTGGGAGCTTTGTTTTATAGTCTCTGGATCTTGGCCATTGATGGGATTACACAATGCCAGGGGCAATTTGTGGTGTGACTGCCTAGCTACTGGAAGATGGGAGATCTGGGTGGAGGAGGCCCAGTCCTGATCCTAGCAGTCTGGATCTATATGACATTCTATATGAGCACAATAAGAGATTTATCAAACTTAAAGTTTGGTTCTTCCTGAGGACCTATCACTATATTTTCCAGACCACAGTCCTCAGGCCAGATTAGTCTTCCTAATCCCAGAAGGGTCCGAATCTCATTATTGCTTTGGGATCATAACAACATTTGTCTATGACCTTGCTCTCAACTTATAATTGAGTATTGTGGTGCTTTGGCCTGGCCCATTTCGATGCCAGGGTAGCTCATAGCTCATTCAGTCTCTCATAGGGACTCTGCTTTTGGGGTGCTAGGAACTAAGGGAAACTGAGTCAAGAAAGCAGATGCCCAAGAGTAAATATTATTTGGAGTCAACTAACTCCCAAATTACAAAAGCATAATATTAACTGTCTTCATATGTTCATACAGAAAGGACATTGCTTTAAGGTAAACTATACAAAAGACATAACTTTACAAGTTCAGTGTCCTTAGAGGGATCTGATCTTACAAGCTAACAGAATCTGACTGGGGGGAAAGATGATTAACTGGTTGTGGATGAAGGCACAGAGAAGAGTTTACAGATAAACAAAGCAATGGGAGTGACTCTGGGATGCACTGTTATGGGTGTAACCCGATAAACTTAAGTTCCCTGTGGCAAGGCTGAAAGGACAAGCCCAATGTTATCCTACAGGGGGGGAATTATTCTGTTTATAGACTAAAAGAATTAACATTGATAAAAATCACCATACTGCCTAAAGAAATATACAAATTCAGTGGAATTTCAACAAAATTGCAATGTACAAACACAAAAGAACTCTTAATAGTCAAAACAAACAATCTAAATAGTCAAAATAATTCTGAAGAAAAAAAATTGAGGCAAATATCTCTGATTTTAAGGGATACTACAAAGTTATCATAATCAAAAAAGTGTTATAGTAAACTTCATACATAAAAAAGTAAATCTTCATAAAAATCAATAGAATTGAGAGGCCAGAATTAAATCCTCACATATCTGTACTATTGATTTATAAAATAGGAAATAAGATAATTAAATGAAAAAAGAAAAGTTTATTCAACCAGTATTGTTAGAAAAACTGGATAGCTACAGAATAAAACTGCATTGCAATCTCACACTATGAATAAACATTAACTCAAAATAGATTAAATACTTGGATGCTAGACTACAAATCATAGAATAGATAAAGTAAACATAGGCAAAACACTCCATCATGTTGGATTCTGTCATGTCTTTGGGAATTCAACTCATGGCAAAGGAAACCAAAAATAACAACAACAAAATGAGATATATTTAACTAAAAATTTTCCTCCTGGCAAAAGAAATTTTCTAAGCTAAGGTGAAGAATATCTATAAATGATCAATTCCCAGAGCCATTGAGGGCTCTCTCCTCTTTGAAAAAAAGCTTATATATTCTTTGATGATAGCATAACTCTCTCTCTTTATGGCCTTGTTATATCTAATAAAAAATTTTCATAAATTAATAAAATATTTTACTTAAGGCTTGGAGAGATGTTGATAAAGCACTTGCCTTGCATACAGCTGACCTAGGTTATATCCTCAGCATCTCACAGGGTACCCCCCAAGATTGTCATGTGTGATCCTTGAACACAGAACCAAGAGTAAGCTCTCATCATATCAGGTGTCACCTGTCACTGTCACTGTCATCCCATTGCTCATCGATTTGTTCGAGAGGGCACCAGTAACATCTCTCAATGTGAGACTTATTGTTACTGTTTTTGGCATATCCAATATGCACGGGTAGCTTGCCAGGCTCTGCCGTGTGGGCTCGATACTCTCGGTAACTTGCTGGGCTCTCTGAGAGGGGTGGAGGAATCAAACTCGGGTCGGCCACGTGACAGGCGAACACCCAACTACTATGCTATCGCTCCAGCCCCAGGTGACACCATCATTTTTTATTTGTTTAAAATAAACTAACCCTTTATTATAAATGTTTTTTTTTAATTTTTACTTCAGAAATAGCACTGTAGCACTGTTGCCCCACTGTTCATTAATTTGCTCAAGTGGGCACCAGTTACATCTCCATTGTGAGACTTGTTACTGTTTTTGACATACTGAATATAATGTGGGGAGCTTGCCAGGCTCTCTGAGAGGGAGGAAGGAATCAAACCCAGGTTGGCCACATACTTCAGAAATAATTAAAAAAATAATTATTGTACTGTATAGAAAATATATATTCACTCTTCACAAACTGAATATTTGACAAGGGGCTAATATCCAACACAGTTTTAAAAATCTCACAGAACTCAACAACAAAACCAAACAACCTCACCAAAAATGGTGAAATCTAAAGAGACGGTTGGCCAAAGACATACAGATGGCCAATAGACTCATGAAAAAAATGCTCATTATCACTGACTACAGGAAATGCAAACCAAAATAACAATAAGATAGCATCGGAGTATAGATAAAAAAGTACATTTATTCACTGTTGAGGGAGATTGTTTAGTATCTATGAAAAACCATATGAAAGAGTTTGGAGTACTGAGGGAAATAATCGATTTTAATGAAAACAGCTACTTTTTTTTTGACCCAACTCTCTTTCATGTTACTCTGAATTATAACAGATTAAATCAAGCAAACATATACTCTCATTTTCCTTTAAAAATATCTACAAAGATAGATTCTCTACTAATATAACTGTTGGTGAATTAATGCTTGAATATAAGCTTTAGTGAGAAATACTGTTGTTTATAGAGAAATGAAGTGTTAGGTATAACAGTGGATGTCAATAAAATGATTACTATTAAGAAATTATGCCTTAAGTTTTAGAACTTCCTGAGGAAATCTGATCAAACTAATAAAATTCAAACTTATAATGATAATATGCATTCCCAAAGTTATCTGCATTAAGTTTACCTAGTTTCCATAATACTAAGTTTTCTTCAAATTAAGCACTTGTTGAGTTCTGATAGCCACTATCATCATTATCATTCTATATCACAAGTTGGCAATGTATCTAACATGTTGCAGAGAAGAAATGCTGACTTATAACTTTAGAAAAAGTTCCTTAAAAGTATCTATAAGGAGTTTCGACCCGGGTGGCCATGCCTTTGCACAGCTGGTGGATGTGGAACTAGCAGGAACCAGAGACAGCTTTAGGATTTGGGGTTCCAGCAAGTGCTTGCAACCATGTATTGAGACTGTGAACTAAGCTTTTGCCCCACGCCGGCTAACAGAGGAAATATCCTTCCTTCTTGGTCTCTCTCCCCTCCGGGAGAAGGCGTGGCGTCCGACATTTTGTGGGTCCTTTGAGCAGGTATGAACTTTGCGGCTCGGAAAAAAAAAAATGTGCTTTGAACTTGAAACAGCCGCGGGATGCCGGGGCAGTCTCAGCCCGGGCCAGAGCTTGGGCTCCATCCGATTTTCAACCTGGGTGGCCATGCCTTTGCACAGCCAGTGGATGTGGAACGAGCAGGAACCAGAGACAGCTTTAGGATTTGGGGTTCCAGCAAGTGCTTGCAACCATGTATGGAGACTGTGAACTAAGCTTTTGCTACATGCTGTTCCAGGAAGGGAAATGATTCAACTTAAATCTCCAAGGACTTAATTATTAGAATACAGAAATTGTAAACCGCGCGGCCGCTACCGCGGCCACACGACATTTTATCTCTTCATTCTCATCAGTGGAAAACTTATTATCAAATATTTCCTTGTCAACAGAACTGTATTCTTGGGGGATAGATTCCAACAAAAATAGTGAGTCTGTTTTGAAACTCCAACAACAACAGTGAGTTGTGTGTTGAAATCTGGAATGTAATCAAGGTAAAGAGAAAAGGAAGTGAAATTATCAGTCACGCACGAGGGGGGGTCTGGGGGGTGAGGGGTGGGTTTTTTTTGTTTTTGTTTTTGTTTTTGTTTTTATTGGTGGTGGAATATGGGCACTGGTGAAGGGATGGGTGTTTGAGCATTGTATAACTGAGATATAAGCCTGAGAACTTTGTAACTTTCCACTTGGTGATTCAATAAAATAAATCTAAAAAAAAAGTTTCTATAAGACATGCTAATATCAATTTTATAAAGTGGCTAAGCTAAAGCATATATAAAGTTACAAAGCCAAGTTACTTTAGCACAAATATTTGAATACCAATAACAATCATAGCACTGTCGTCATAGCACTGTCATCCCGTTGCTCATCAATTTGCTCGAGCGGGTGCCAGTAACGTCTCCATCATGAGACTTGTTGTTACTGTTTTTGGCATATCAACTATGCCACGGGGAGCTTGCCCAGGCTCTGCCATGTGGGCGAGATACTCTCAGTAGCTTGCCAGGCTCTCCGAGAGGGATGGAAGAATTAAACCCGGGTCGGCTGCATACAAGGCAAACACCCTACCTGCTGTGCTATCGCTCTATCCCAATAACAAAAATAATGTCTTATTTATTTTCCCAAATTTTAAATCAAACGTACTGCAAAGTGATATCTTTCCGAGAATAATGGCCCTTTAAAAGTCATTCCCACCAAATGCAGACATAGCTTACAAAACACAAAGCTATGCTCCATTATTATTTCTGGAACGCCTCCTAGGCCAATGTTTTTCCTTCTGCCATTCGAAAAGAAAAGATATCAAACATGACTGGTCAGTCCAGGTCCTGCTGACTTCATCAGGAATGAGGGTCAGGCAATAACCAGGATCCTTGGGAAAGTGGCCTAAGCTTACCCCAAAGGTCGTCTCCGTAAGGCATCAGAAAGTATGACTCTTTCCACTCACACAACCATCATGTAAACAGAACACTCGAGGCCTCTCTACTTATTATGAACCATGGTTTATAAAAATATTGAAATTGCTCTTTTTGACCACCCACAATAAACCAATGTTGCTTCATTTCTCAACAGCTATCTCAGCCCTTCTGATGCTTTTGAGGTCAAAATCAGAAGCTTGATCCTACTGCTCTGTCCTAACTGTGGAGGCAAAGTTTCAAAGAAAGCGCCTTAAAAGGCCTTCTTTGTTCCTAACTCACTAGGAGAATTCCTGGTATGTGACATCAAAGGAGAAATTCAGGTTACCTCTGTTGGATGTAGTCATGTGGGTGTGTGAAATAAAAACATGCAGCGAGGAACCTAGCTGATTCCTCTTTCAATATGGTCTCAGCTTCGAACTCTCCTAAAGGTGATCCTTCTTGATAATTAATGGAGAGCTCTTAGATGTTTTTCAGCCTGGCTTGGTGCTTTTCTGAGCACCAAGTTTAAAATGGGCAAGTTGTTTAAAATGGGCAAAGAGCCCAATTCGTTCAGGAAAGGATCGATTTAAAAAGCAGGACCAAATCTTGGTAATTTAAAAGGAAAAACTAATTTCTGAGACGATTTCTGTTCACCATAAAATAGATGAGAAGCCAAGCTGTTCGTGCACAGCTGAAGAAGGCGCAGAAGGGAAACGGAACACTTCTGGCTTAGCTTCTCAGAAAGCTAAATGTTTTGAGGCTATTAGGGCATAATTTGATAGGATGCTGTTTCATAGTGAGCAAAGTGATCAAGCATCTTAGCAGCCAAGATCAGTGGATCCTGTGGTGTGCTCAGGCAGTCAAAGGAATAGGTCACTTGTGTCCAAGAATTCAAAGCTTATATCGTACAAATGATCAACGTGCGGAAAGATTAAAACATGGAAGTCCTTGTGAGCCCGAAAAAGTGGTAAACTGATCTATGCAAATAAGAAAAATGATAAAAATGAAACAAGAATTTACTACTTGAAAGTTTTCATTTTAATCGTTCTGATGTTTCCTTCCAACATATCTGGCTTAAACCACTTCGAGTAGGTGATTTTCGATTTCTTCTATGGAAATTATTGTGACACCCGTTTTTCAGCAGATAAATGCTAGCCCTTCTGGAAAGTTCCTCTCAAATTGCAATTCCCAGGTACAATCTGTGACTCTTTGAGTAGTGGCGGTCTGAATTGAGAACATCTCTGTCTCTTTCTACAGTTTGCTTACGCTTCCTTGAGGTGTGATGCGCATGTGCAGAATGTTAGCTCAAACCAATGCGTGTCACTTTGTTTGCAGCACCAATCCCCTGAGATCAAGAACCAAGCCTTTTATTTTCTGTTTTAGTTTCCTACACCTCACCCCTTTATCATAGAAAATTATTATAGAATGTTTGACATAAGAATCAGTATCCATTGTTTTCATGTAGCATAAGAAGTACTGGAAGGAACTGTTTTGTCTCATAACACAGTTCAGTAAAAGATTTACTTTGACCTTGTGAGAAATAAGCAACAATAGTAAAAGGCTTTTTTTTCCAGTTATTTAGGAGCTTGGCTTAAAGTAAAGTGATAAACAATAGATGGGTATTATTTATAGCGCAGCTCAAAGTTGCTTGTCAGTAATTTTAAAAGTTGCCTCCATGTTTATGGGGTCAATAAAGATTTCCTTTGTAATTTACTTCCCCTACACGTAAGAAGTATGAGTCTGGATATTATCTTCAGACATACTATTTCGTTAAAAAAATTAAAAACTAAATTACTTTTAAAATAATACCAAATTCAAGGTAATGCACTAAATCTTGACTTTCTTTGGCACGTCTAGATTTACTTCAAAGACCATGTACTTTCTTGAACATATTTCCCCCTCAATGGAGATTAACTTGTCCTGGGAGAAATGGCCTATCCATTAGAAGAAATGTTAAGCCGTATAAACAAATAAGTGTTACCAGCCCAGCACAAAATAAAATAAATTTAAACTTGAGAAGCATGAGAAATTATTATATTCATGACAACTTGAAAATATGGCACAATTATCTAAAAGTGCTTTTGTTATTTGTATGTACATTCTCTTTTCTTTCTAGCTTACAGGGAAACATGCTATTTATAATTATTAATGTACATATTATTTTAACTGAATGAATACAGAAAAATGTTGTAAAGGACAATATGTCATCTGAAAAATAGGAGGACTTAAATGCAGAATGAAGGCCCATATGCATACCTAAAAGAATTAAAATGTTCATAACCAAGTCCTTACTGTCAAATTGAATTGAAAAAACAGAAACACACAGGGACACTGAATGGAAAAAGCATGTGCCTGGGAACAAATGAAAAAATTGTGAATGTGTACTCCATTGCTGTCTACCAGAAATACTTTCCTTCTTTGATTTAATTTAATGTTTTTAATTTAATCACCATGAATTACAAAGTTACAAAGTTAGTTTTGACTGGGTTTCATATGTACCAATCCCTTCCCCAGTGTCTCCTTCCCTTCACCAGTTTCCTTCGTTTTGCTCCCATCCCCAAGCCTGCCTCTACTATGAGGCACTTTTTCCTCTTTTCTTTGTTTCTTCTCGGCACTGTAGTTTACAATGCTGTTACTTGAGAGGGCAGCATGCATATCCCTTTACCTTTCAGAAAGACATCCATTCAGGTAAATTCACCAGGTCCCAGTTTAACAAACATCATTTTGCCCCATGGGGCTAAAGATTATAGGGTATCTAGGGCACTTGCCTTGCATATGACTGACATGGTTCAATCACCAGCATCCCATATGGTTCCCTGAGTCCAGCAGGAATGATCCCTGAGTGCACAGCCAGGAGTAGGCCATGAGTGCCTTTGGGCATGACCAAAAATAAAAACAAATATTAAAAAAGAAAAAACACAAATACCAGTACATTGCCCCATTTCTTGCTTGTCATATGAGTTCAATGAGTCATCTACTTGACAACACCTAATAAATTTTATGAAAACCTATCATCTTTTATCTGGCATACACTCCTTTCCTGCTCTACCCACAGAAACTCCTGTTCAAGACAAGAGATGCAGAATTTTACTTGAAATAAAAAGACTTGAATATTTAGATCAGCCATTGTAAAGAACCGAAGATTTAATTGGATTGCAGCATAAGAAAAAAGTTGGAGCAGTATAAAAAGGTTTTGGAGATAGTAAAGACGTTCTGAAGAATGTGAAAAACATAGCTAAAAGAATAACATAAGTAGTGGAATACTTCCAGCTGGGAAGATGAGGCTGTATGTAAAAGAGCGACTATGCGAACAAGTGATTTCAAAGGGGAAAATGTAGGTCGAGGCCAGGACTTGAATTCCAAGTGGAATATGAGGGTCATGTCGAAAAGCTGAGGAAATCTGAGCTGGGACACAAGAACTCACTTCTCAAGAAGGAAGTAAAGTGCTGCTATTCTTATCACATATGATTATTAATACTCCAGCTATGAGAACTTTACGTTTCTTTTAATCCTCACAAATAAACACTTCTCTCCATACAGATTTAAATTGAGCTTGTACATAAGAGTACATTTTCTGAAGAACATTGCTTAACACAACTAAATTATATAGTACTTTTGTGAAATGGCCAGCAAGGCAACAAAAACCTTCTCAAGTAACTATTTACAAGCATGTAAAATTTGGACTAGGCATGAAACAGAAATGCATATTATTATAAGTCTAACACTGCCTTAAAGGACCATGGTTTGGGAAGCAGAACAGATCACTAACCAAAAACCCTATAATGGATTTTTAATGCCCCTCTGTGGAATTCTTCAGATACAATAAAAACTGTAATGACCACAAATTGCCTATATTATGCTTATTGTTGAGTAGGAACATATTTTATTTACATGCAACATTTTTCTAGATTGCAATGAAGTCCAGATAAGCGATTATAATTATTCTCTTTTCCCTTCAAAATTTTACTCTATTGAAGGTAAGGAGTTCTTCCTGTTTTCTTCTGTGACATATCAATTGTCATCCATAGTTCATGTGTTCGTCATGCAGTTCTGTTTAAAGATGAAACATATATTTTAGTCTGGTGACTTAATTAGTTTAAAGATTAAAAGAGGTGGAGAAGGTTGTTTTTAGAGCAATATAGACTCTAAGTGCCATGGAATCGACCCAACTCTGGGAAACTACTTATTTTTTAAAAGCATAGATAGATACACTAAGCTCTCTCTTATGGAATAAAATTAAATCATATTCAAAGCTCAGCTAAGATGTGAAACTATAAATACAAAGACTATATGACTATAAAATTAACCTGATTGTCTTGTATTGATATGATTTCCTGAAATCCTTAGATATAGTGCAGAATAAAAATGAACTACTTTCATAAAATAAAAAAGAACAGACTCTGAATAGCTCAAGATAGTATGAATATTATTCAGTATTTCAATTTCACTGAACTTTGGCATGACAACAAAATTAATAATAAATCAATTATTCTTTTTTTGTGAACTTTGATTTATAATTTCTGTGTTATAGGCTACTATCAAGACTAGCTTGCATTTTGCAATGGCTCTCCTCTAAATTGCTTTTTTTTTTCAAATTCATTGAAAACACAATAAAAATAGGTCTGCAGCAAATACACCTTCCTGGTTGATAGCAGCAGAGTCTACTAGAGTGCTTAAGAGGCAAACACTTCCCATACAGTTCTTCTAAGTGAAGGGTGCTGTGGACATGATCACAGTTCTCTCATGCTAGTCTGAGACTTGATGTTTTAAGCCATGTTCCTTTCTGCCTCATAAAGTTGAACTACAAAATCAACCTCACATATTAACAGGAATTCAATTTTTTAGATATCAAGAAAACCCATAAAAATGAAGAGATTTATAAAAAGTTTCTGACTTTTAGGTAATAAACTGTATTTTTTTCAAATAGGAGAGCATGTTGAGATAGAAAATGACTTGGTAGTCCTGAAGTGCTAAATGTAAAAGACATCATCAAGAAAATTGCCTTTGTAAAAAATGCATGAGCAGGAAGCAAAGTTACCATTTTAAGAAACAAAGGATGAAAAATTGGAATAAAAATATTGGCACTTATTAAGAACAGGGAATAATTATTTAACATGAGGAGTTGTGAATCCATGTTCAGGTCCAGGTATTTAAATATAATAGAAATCCAGATATTTGCAAATAGAAGAATGTGTGCTCTTTGCAGAAGACATTGACTGGATCAATGTCTTTTGATCTCCAAAAACCACCAATATTACTGATGATAGAGGAATAAAATGTTATCATAGATGAACATATTTTGCATCAATTGCTATTATAACAACTTACACAGAAATTATTCTACTGATAATTGCACATATTCTGTGTTGACTACTTTATTCCCAAAACACAACACTAGAGGAGAAACATTATTTTCCAAAATTTAGCTGCTGAGACTAAATAACTTGCCACATCTTATTAATGGCAAAACCAATATCTGAACTTCAGCTATCTGGATCCAGAACTCTATTAATATTTCCTGATTCTCAATACTATGATTGCTTTAGTTTTAGTTTACAAAACTGGTCTTAATTCTGTCCTGAGGTTTTGTATGAGGAGAGGGTTATACGGAATATTTGCAAGATTGAAAACATGGGAGGTGATGGACTGCAAGAGAGAGAAAATACCACAATTTCCCCAAATCAAAGGGTCTACTCTTTGCAATTAATGCCATAGTTTATGCTTGATGACCTATTTCTAAAAAGTAAATTACTTTAGAAGGTATAACGTTTGCTTTGGGAGCTCGATCCTAACTCCAGCTCAGTGCTCAGACTGAATCCAGACCTCAAGTTGCAAAGCAAAATACATGAGCCCTTTGAGCGCTCTTTCCAACCCTGATTTCATGTGGCTTCTGGATCATTACTTAAGAAAAGAAAAACTGTTAGAAGTTCTTAAAATGTTTAATTCAGGGACATCAGAAATCACAAAAACATTTTCTTGGACATTTTGGTCATTTTCTTTTCTTACAAAATGTTTTTCATTATTTATAGAATGAAGTTTAAATGACTTAATCTGACACTAAAAAAGCAATTTGAAAATTTTACCCCAGCTACCTTTCCATCCTTATTTCCCTTGATCTATGATCACTCACCATCATACAGATATTGAACAATTGCATACACTATAGAAACCAAATTTGCCAGCTCTGTTTAAATATGCTTGTTGAAGGCTAGAAAGATAGTATGAGATTTAAGGCACTTGCTTGCATAGGATGAATCCCAGTTTAATGCCTGGCACAGATATGCTGAACTAAATATCACCCAGTACAAGACTGGAGACCCTCAAGTACTTCTGAGTACAGCATCCTCAGGCCCTCATATAGAACTATACTCTCTGGCCAAGGACCACAGGAGAGGCCCTCTGATCTTCTAAACACTGATAGAGAAAATTAATTGTGCTTTTCAAATTTCACTGTTATTGATAGGGTTTCTTAGCTCAACTTCTAAGTTCTCTAAATATATATATTTAGACTATAAAACAACACTCCTGGAATAAAGTGACTCAGAGTCTCATGCCCCCTCGCCTGGCTGTCTTCACTGGGGCCCCTCAGAGGGGGTGAGTTTAGTTTCCCTCCCCACCCTGAGAAGAGCTCCAGCAGCCGAAGACCTCCAGAACCCAGCCACAGCCATGCTCAAGACCCCTCTCCATACGTTTGGACGAGTCTCACGAATGAAGGAACCAGCAGAGGAACCCAGGTGTGTGAGACCCGGGGCTGCAATCTCCAAGCCTGCTTGGATCAGGATTGGGCCTCCTCCACCAGACCCCCCATTTTCCAGTAGCTTGGCAGCCACACCCACAAACTGCCCCCTGCGCTGTGTAATCCCATCAATGGCCAAGACCCAGAGACTATGAAGCAATGCTCATGTCTCGGAGAAACTGCCAAGGTACCGAGAGCATCCTGCCCTCACAGCAGAGCCTGGAAAGCTCTGCGTGGCATATTCAATATGCTAAATACAGTAACAATGACGGGTCTCATTCCTCTTACCCTGAAAGAGCCTCCAATGTGGCAATGCTGGGAAGAACGAGTGAAGACAAGCTGCTAAAATCTCAGGGCTAGGACGAACGGAGATGTTACTGGTGCCTGCTCGAGCAAATCATGATTAACAGGATGGTAGTGATACAGTGAGTGTAATATATATATATATACACATAAATAAATATATATATATACATACACCCATACATACATATATATGTATGTTGTGTGCATGGGTGTATATGTGTTTGTGTGTACGTGTATGTGTTTCCTATTCCTATTTATAAGTCTTTAACTTCTTCCTTCAGGGTACTTTCAATCTTTGAATATTTGCAACACATAATATTTATGTATATCCTAAGTTTCCTAAATCAAATGATATCATTTTGTCATATGGTGGCAAGGGTTTAGGGTTGGTGGTTATATATATTTTTTATTACTGCCCAACACACAGTAGCCAAAAGTAAATATTCGTTCAAATAAACTACCTATGAGAACCTTAGTGAACAAGCAGAGTAAATAAATAATCATTAAAAAATAACTTATTTTAATTTTCCTAAAAAGAAATAATTCAACAAAGAATGTGTATGTAATATAACATACTCTAAAATTTGGCAGTCTCAAATCTGAAACATGTATGTTAATTATAATTGGAGTAATGGAGGATGTATCATGTCCCTGTATTTAATTCCTTCCTTCATGTTTTAAGTGGACTTCAATCTTCTTCAGACAAGCACGTTAGACTCAGAGATTCTTAAAACTTCAATTCAAAGCCATCTATTAATAGATGAGGAAATTGTCCATGAAATTAGCGTCACTGGCACAAAAATGCACTCCTCTTTCCCCAATATCTCCCAGTGTATTTTCAGCTTCATTCAAGTTTCATTGTCAAAATATTCCATGGAATATTGGTAGCTGACTAGATAAAAGAATTCTCAGATAGGAGTAATTAAAAATTGATGGTGACAAAATTATTTCCTTTTTCCCCAATCTCAAGATCCCTTCCAAAGTTGTCATGCTTTATAATAAGAATATAAAACAATGCTGAGAAAACTTTGACTCAGTAAAAGAAAGAGAAGATAATCTAAATTTAATTAAACTGTTTTCCCCCTTTTATTCCACTGATCTTCAAATGTATGAAAATTCAAGTGTCAATTAGGGTATCACATGAACAAAAACACACTTTTGGATTGCAGGAGAAAAATATTTCTATTCCATTCATTTGGCAAATTCCTGAAACTTTCTTGTTTTATGGTTCACTGTGATTAATTTATCAAGTTATCTTTTGATATAGTGCAGACTGATCATGATTAATGTGTTTATCTGCTAAATGTACAAAAAGAAAGTTAGTTTAGGCAAGCAAGACACTGTGTCCTACTTATCAATAAATCATTTCTTCTACAAGTTTTTGCCTCCTGGGTTGTTTATATATTAAAGTGAGTTCAACATTCTTTTATTCAAAGAAAACACTTTAACTACCAACAATTTAATTTTCAGTCATCTTGAAAGAACTTAGAAGTTTCCCCTAATTCTGAAAGTGAGTGGGGAAAGAACCTACCCTCATTTGACTACTAATGAATCTTTGGCAACTGCAATCATTCATTCAATTAGAGATAGAGTGGCTTTAGTTGCCTTGATCTGAGGAGGGGATGGATTTTTCTAAATACCTACATTTGAACTCAGAACTAAATTGAAACTAAGTAAATAGCAAAAGCATAGGAGCCCGGAAATCAGGATGCAACACACTATATGCGTTGCCATCCACTCTCAACGACACAACTTTTACTGTCTTTATTTCTAACGTGCTTACATTTTTTTTGTCCCGTTGCTGAAACCACAGGTCTTTCCTAACCTCCTTACCTCCGTCATCTTTGAATATTTTATAGTACCAATATTTACACTAATTTCTCAGTACTTGCTGAAAATAGATACACAGGTCCATGAAGCCAGCCTGCTGTCTGGCACAATTTCTTGAAACAAATTGCTATGTCATTCCAGTACAGTGGGCAACTCGCAATTTCAAAAACAAATTCAGCTGCAACCGCTTTTCAAACATCTTACTAGGTTACTTTTCTGTCTTACATCACCCAGGTTTCCAGAAATGTACTCAAAATGCCTAATGAGGCAATAAATTCCTTTATTGACTGTTCAGAATGTGGAAACAAATTGGAATGACTCACTTGGATCTTTTCTTAACCCTCTTATTCAGCAAAACATTTTATTTTACTGAAAGAATAGAAAAAAAAGAATTCACAATTTAGGTATAAATTAAGTAGATACACCCTATTTTTTGCCTTAGGACATTTCAAAACTATCTTTTTCTCTTTCCTTTCTTTTTTTTCTCTTGTTTTGCACATGTATATCACAGGCTAATTGATGTTATGAAAGAGAAAACATCTTGTCTTATTATCCTTGTAAAAATAATTCCCGTGTTTTTCTTTCCACTTACTATGAATTATTCCTCCAACATGTTTTTAATGAAGAATTTTCTCCTTTCATTTTTGTTGGTCCCCAGGGTTTTGTTTATTTTAAGTTTCAATTTTCCTCCTATCCAGAGGTAGATGTTTGCTTCTCTCAGATGCGATCTTATAGCAAATGTTGCTTATAATACTTTATAAATAATCAAATATAACATAGAAAAGAAATATAACATAGAAAAGAACATGTGGATGAAAGTTTACATTTCTTTCAATAGTTTGCTTCAACAAATACTTGGGTAATTTGCATCTAAAATATTTGCTCAAAACATTTGAATGATTGGCATACCCTGAATATATTCAGATAATTGATAGAGGTGTCAAGGACAACTTTGAGAGTTAGAATTGTTAATAACTACACTCATAAAAAAATCTGTTTATAAGTTCATAGTGCATATATATTTTATATATACACAGAGATATATACAGATATATGGAGGTTATTTGGTTTTAATTAAAAGTGAGGCTTTAGCAAATGTCATTCAGATTCCTCAATGTATGGATACAGAAAGAAAGGCTAAAGAAATAAGGGGGTTGAATGGACATCCTAAGAGTCATTTTTGGAATGAGATCTGGAACTTCCAACACCAAAGCTCTGAGTACTTGTTCTAAGACTATTTTTCTCTTATCCCACTTTTTTTGTTGCATCACCTAGGTGTGCTATGGTTTCTTTCTTATGCATTCATTCATAAAATACCAATCTGAATGGTAGGATTGAGGTGGCCATTTCTATAACTTTGGAAATTAATCATGCCTTTCCTCAGTTAAAATAGCACTTTTTATGATTTCCTATTTTTCTTCTTTTTAATTTTGAGATAACACAGCGGGTAGGGCATTTGCCTTGCATGCAGCCAACCTGGGTTCAATTCCTCCATCCCTCTCGGAGAGTCCAGCAAGCTACCGAGAGTATCCCACCTGCAAGGCAGAGCCTGGCAAGTTACCCATGGCATATTCAATATGCCAAAAAGAGTAACAACAAGTCTCACAATGGAGATGTAAAAGGTACCCGCTCGAGCAAATCGATGAACACCGGGACGACAGTGTGGCAGTGTAGTGCTTAATTTAGAATGTTCAAAACTGCTTTTATGAAGGTTTAAGTATTAGCATTGACTGCAAGTATGGTGAAAAAGCTGGGGGGAACATTGATCTAACAGCTATTATATCATAATTTCTAGGGTTCCAGAAATACATAGTAAACCTCTGATTATTATCTATTCTTTTGAGTGTGTGTCTGGCGGTTATACCCACTGGTGCTCAAAAATTACTCCAGGATCAGAGCTGGAGGATCACTCCTGGCAAGCTCAGGGGGAACCATATGAGGTGGGGGAACTGAACCTGGGTGCGCTGTGGGGAAGGCAAGTGCGCTTCCAGTTGCCTTACTATTGGATTATAGTTCTAGGCATTTTTTAAAGTAACATTGGTTAGTCCTTTCACTCTCCCCTCTCCCGTCCCTGCAGGAAACTTAGGTTTATCGAGCTCACCCATCACAGTGCACAGTGCACACCCAAGTCCATGAGGCTCCCAATTCTGTGTCTGTCTTTAGTCTCTCCTTTGTGCTCTTCTTCCCCTATCTGTTCTACCCATTATCTGTTTTTCTACCTTCCCCAAATATCTCCAAATCAGACACTGTCAGTTGTAAAGTTAAATCTTTGAAAATATTGCTTTTCTTTTTCCTTCATGTCTTTTGCCTAGTGTATTTTAATGCAATGTCCTTTGTGTATTGACATAGGAAAACAGTTAAGTCTATGCTTTTGTAACATGGGAGTTAATTGACTCCGAATAATATTTAGTTCTGGGCATCCATCATATTTACTTGATTAAGCCTCAGTTACCCTTAGTTCCTAACACCCCACTAAAAGACTTGCGCCGAGGGACTTGGATAGATCCAGGGCAAGATGTAAACTACCCTGACTTAGAGAAAGAGACAGGCTAAGCACCATGAGAAGTATAAGAACACAGTCATCGGGGAGGCTGGAGCGATAGCACAGTGGGTAGGGCATTTGCCTTGCACACAACCGACCTGGGTTCAATTCCCAGCATCCCATATGGTCCCCTGAGCACCACCAGGAGTAATCCCTGAGTGCAAAGCCAGGAGTGACCCCTGTGCATCGCCTGGTGTTACTCAAAAAGCCAAAAAAAAAAAAAAAACAAACAAATTAGAACACAGTCATGGAGTAAACTGACATGACCCAAAAAAGAAGTGACTGAGTAATGACCCTGCTAGGCTTAGGAAAATCTAACCTGAGGACTGGAGTCGGGAGCACATAATGAGATGTCCTCAGGAAGAGCCCCCCTTTAAGCTTAATATATCTCTTACTGTTCACGCAAAATGACTAGAGATAGTGTTAAGAAATAAATTTAATATGATTGTTTAAATAGATTACTAGCAAAGGAAAGAAGGAAGCAACACTCCCTTAGGTGGAATTCTAGATCTCCTGGTAGGAATCTGGAGTGCTGGAGCCCTAGAAGAGATTCTGTCCCTGGGTGGATCTCCTAGAAGAACTTCTCCTGAAGGAAGGGCTTTACGTCTGTTCATTGTTTATGATAATGTTCAACACACTTATGTGTAATTGCTACCCTCCCCTCAATTCTTCATGATTTCTCTATAATTAGCACTGTGAGATTGGAATAAATGACCACTGATTACCAACTCACCTGTGAATCCCCTTCCTTCATTCATTGTTAGCTGGCTAAGGGAACTGTGATCTCTCCAAATGTCCCAGGGGACCCCCAGGTCACAAAACAATGACACCCTACTTTTTTTTAACTTTAAAATGCAACTTCTTTTTTTATGGATACACAGAAGTGTTTTATGCAGATAATTTTATTTGCTAAAAATAAATGAATTAATTACCAAGGCCTTCATTGAGAAGAATCACATTCCTAAGTAGCAGTAAGTGATTTATCAATGCAAATTCTCATGTTTTTAACACTGCGTAAGTGCTAAAATGTTAGTGAAAGTATTGTTAGTATCCTAAATCTTTTACATTTATGTATATGACAAAATGGAAAAATGTATCTATGGAAATGTTGCACTATTCATTCTGTTCATTTACTCACTATAGTATATTTCAAAATTCAAGGTAAATGTGAATACAAATAAGTAAATTATATCAAAAATATTATTTCTGAAAAATAATGGATTCATCTTATAATAATTCAATTTGAAAAGTAAGATGTATAATATGTTCCTTACTATATCGTTTAACATAGAAAATTTCACCTCAGTAACTAATATTTCTAAAACTATTTGGGTATTCAGAAAAATAATTTTTGTATAAATTCTGTATATCTAATTCTCTAAAGTAGTGTAGAGGTGCAAACAAGCTTAAAAGATAAAATATATCACAGTCCCAAATTTTGTTACATTCATAATATTACATTCATAATAATAAATGTGTCTCACTTTCAGCAGTTATCAGAAATTTTTGAATCAGCAAAATACATTGAAATTTAAAATGAAAATTAACATTGAAACTTAACAATAAAATTATATAGTTCTTATATATATAGTACATATTCATTTGCTTTCAATAAATAGGGCAAGCAGCACAAAGGCTCAGATAAAGCTTATTTTTATAAGTTTTTAGTAAGCGTTTTGGTAACTTTAATAAGATATTGAATCTTTATTTTCATCCATAAAGCTTTTTTGAAATTGGCAAGATCTAATTTACCTTTTAAATAAATTATTAACTTTTTTCATAAAATAAATAATATATAACACACATGATGTAGTTTACTGGGAGTCATTTTAAAATTACTTTGTTTCTCCTGGAACTAGGACAAGTTTTACCCAGTAATATAAATATAATTTTGTTAAAAATATTTTCCCTTAGGAATCTAAGTATATTCAAATATTTTCTCTTAGGAATCCTAAGTATATTTGAGAAAATAAATGAACAAAAATAAATTAAGTTATTGAACACCTATATAAGACCTTAAGAGTTTTCTGCTATGAGGAATATTGAATGTTCTAAAGAGAAATCATTATCTTAAAATATATTAAATTTTTAAAAACTGACATTTTCCTTGGTACCTAATGTGCTCTACATATAGAAATTTATACTTCTTGTCTAGAGAAGTTTTAACACACTTCTTGGGATGTTATTTCAGTTGCTCTCTCTTAGAATTTTCTTCACACTCTCTAAAGTTAGCCCTTGTAGTTGACTTTACATAGCTGATTACTTGACCCAGGCTGACTCCATCAAACTCCTTCTCTTAAGAATTTAAAATAGGACTTGAGATATACTACAGGGACTGCGTGCTTCTGTATGGAACCCTAAGCACCCTTGGAAGTAATCCTTAAGCACAAAAATAAGGAATAAGCCCTAAGCACTACAGAGTGTAGCTCAAAAACAAACAAATAAACAATGTTTAAAACTTTTATTTAAACATAGTCAAAAATGTTGTAAGTATCTGTATAAGTCCCATACTTCTGTGAGGGTTTGCATTAGCCATCTGCAAGGTAGAAAGTAATCAATAGAAATTAGCATCCAATTCCAGTATCTTCTAAAGAACAAGACACTTTCTTACTATTAAATTTTATGAAACAATTCAGCAGCCATTCAATAAATATATTTGGGGTTTATACTAAGTTCGTTTCTGTTACTTATGAACAAAGTACTTAAACAAGTCTGGGATATTTTAAGCATTTTGTTAAACATCAGCTGAAAGCTTTCAAAATCACCAATGTGAAATGAAGTAACACTAAAAGCATGATCTATATTTATTATAAAACTATGATCCTTGCTTTTTCCACTCTAGAGAAGCTCGTGTTCTCTCTTGAATACATATCTCTTTTTTTCTTGCCTCTCTCACAAATATACATACATTTATCTGACTAAATTTCTTTAAATAAAACTATTTTAGTTCAAAACATATGATCCTCAAGATATGATTTAGTTACTCTGTTAAAAATATTGATATCAAAGTAATAAAGTCTTAAATATTTTATTGTGTTTTATTTGACCAATTTCTTAAGCTTACTTTAAACACAGCTTACTTTAAATATTTTTATCTTAAAAAGAGGTTGATTTGTATTTATATTTTGTCTTATATCCTTTAGAATAAAAGACTCCCTACTTTCTACTGAGCCTTTGGTAAACATAATAAGTGTTTTGCTGCCTACTTTTTAAAGTAATGTTTAAATTAGCTTTACCTACGCTTTACATCACATCTTGTGTTTTAACAGCTCTGTGAAGCAATGAAAAGATTTTAATGAAGCCATAGATCAAGGCACCTCATTCATTAACGTTTCAAATATCACCTCATTTATTTTGTTGTCCCTTAGACTCTCTCTTTTGATAAGTAGCAATTTTATTAAACATCCATTTAAGTGAAATGAGAAAGAATGGCATACTTTTCTCCAATGCATAAAAAGGCTATATTCTTACATCTAAATTTGCATTAGCCAGAAACACTGCAGTATAATCACTACATCTGTTTTTTGTATACATAAGGAGTGGGAGGAACACTACTGGCTTTTAAATTTATAGCACACCAAATAGCTAATACAGATTTTGGCCATGTGGGAAAACTTTGATGAAATTACCCTGTCTCAGGGAACAAAAAGGGTGAAATCATTGGATTAATGGCAGGCCAAAATATTTGGAAGTTGAAAGCATGCTTCAAGAAGAGAATCCAGTTACCAAATGTAATTCATTAAAAGTAATAGTACAGATTGTCCTGTAGCTGGTATCAGTTTAAGGTTTCAGGCGAGTCTGAAACATTACATTCTTTAAATGAATAGCCATCATAGCCGGCAAATGTACTGTCTTACAAATATCATCCATTTTGTTCTAAAAAGATAAAGTAGCTTTAAAAGAGTTTTTAAGGAAATAGTTTTATCAGTGTTGTATTTAAATGTTTCTACTTTTAAAAAAACCTCTTTGGTAAAATGCTTCATAGTGAGAGAAAAGTTAATGACCTGTAAGTTTTATGAGAAAAGTCTAAGAAAAAAGTTACTTTCTGTTACATTATGTAACGAAATATTAGAGAAGCTTTACTAACCCAGTTATTCAGTTTTTAATTAATTCATTACACTTTTAAAGTTATTACTCAGAAATTACTCAGGGATTACTAAGAAAATTATGAGAAAATCAAAACTAGAATTATTTCCTGTTTATCTTCCTTAAATGTCTTACACAATTATCTTTCCTAACCTTGGTCATTTAAATGAAAATATAATATTTCCAGAATAAAATATTATATACTTATGTGAAAATTTTCATTTGAAGACAGATTTGTTTAAAATTCTCATGAACCTTTTCTTTATGCCCAGACATTTTTTGCTTAACAAGACAAAGCAGACATTTTGCCTATCAAATATCAATGCTGCTCAATCAAAAGAATAGAAACCTGTCAGCTTTATTGCTTTCTAACACACACACACATACACAAACATATAATCAAGTTTAAATTGACTACTTTACATGTGTCTAGTGTATTATATAAAATCCAGTCACAGTATTTTTATAGTCCAGTGTATTTTTTAGTCTGATGACTTGAGAAATTTATGCAAACTTGGCCTTGTAAGGGCCTCAGAGAGAGAGAGACTGTCCACATGTGGGATAAAGGTCAAGTACAGATGCATACCTAAACAACAGGTTTCTTCCCAAAGGTAATTCCCTCTTTACTTCAGAAGAATTACATGGAGATTCTGAGAAATTAATGCCTTCAACATAGCAATCTGTAGACAAAAAGTTGCATTTTGTAATTACTTTGAGAATTTACTTATTGTAAAACAAGTACTACAAAAAATATTTTATTCCTTTTATTTTTAATGGAAAAGGGCAGAGAAGTAGTATAGGGGTTAAGGCACTTGGTTTGTATACAAAGCATTCCAGTTCCAGCTCTGGCACCATATATGATTCCATGAGCACCACCAGAAATGATAGCTGAACAGACAAACCAGTAGCCCCTGAGTAACGCTGGGTGTAGTGCAAAAGCAAAAATTTTAAGTAAAACGTTTTAAAATGGCCCGGAAGCTATTCCTGGAGGTAAGACCCTTGCCTTGCATGTGGCCACTTTAGCATCCCTGTCACCACATTCGCTCTCCTGAGCACCACCAAAGGTCATTCTTGAACACAGCTAAATGTAACTCTCCACATTCCCAGAACTATCGATACTTTCAGATAAGCTTATTAAACAGTTAGAGTAAGTGGGTATGTGTTGATATCAGGGTTTTTTAACTCTCCCGAAGTGATTCTCACGTGAGGCCAATGTTTGAAAGGCACTGAAGCATGGAGTACTATGCTACTTTTTAGGTACAGAAAACTAAATTTATTGGATAACTTCATTACGTAGATGACATGCTCATAATAGAAATCTCAGGGGAAAAGTAGATGGTAATAATGCTGAATAGGAACTTGGATATAGCTCCAATGGCGGAGCACATGCCCAGTATGTAGAAGGCCCTGGGTTCTAATTCCACCACCTTGGATACTCTATTCAATACTACTAGACACTGTAGACTGTGAGTATGACCAATCAATACACAACACCTGTCTAAGGAATTAACTATCATTTCCCTCACTGTTGGGAGAAATATTGCTGGCAGACTCCGTCCAGGTCCCCCCACCCTCTAGGTACCCACCTCAAAAAATTAAAATTCTGTGTAGTGTCAGATTAGATACCCATTTTCATAAATTCCTTTATTGGCAGAATATGAACTAAGACCACTGTATCACTGTTGTCCCATGCTCATCAATTTGCTCGAGCATGCACCAGTAATGTCTCCATTGTGAGACTTGTTGTTACTGTTTTTGGCATAGTAAATATGCCACGGGTAGCTTGCCAGGGTCTGCCCATGCAGGTGACATACTCTCAATAGCTTGCTGGGCTCTCCAAGAGGGGCAGAGGAATCAAACCCAGATCATCCACGTGCAAGGCAAATGCACTGCCTGCTATGCTATTGCTCCAGCCGTAGGAACTAAGATATTTAGGAAAATCTCATATACCCATGTAAGCAAAGCAAAACTTCAGAAGCATGTTCATATTTAAATTACACTAATTCTCCTTTGATACCCATGGAAGATCATGGAAGAAAACCTCATGGTGATTTTTGACTATTGAATTGCCCCCACTTCTTTCAAAGAGAGAATTTGAATGCTTAGATATCAGCAAAAAAAAATGTTTTTCAGAATTATGGAACCCAAAAACTGGGATTTGGTAATCGTCATCACTGATTCTCAGGGAAATGAGATATTATCTCACAGTAGTGAGAATAGCTAAATTAAAAAGCCTGGACACAGTAAGTGCTGGTAGGGTGGTGGGGAAAAGGGAATTCTCATTCTGGCTGATTAGATTGTTGGTTTGTTCTTTGGAAAACATTCTTGAATTTTTTTTAAATATTAAAAATAGGGATAAAACACGACCTGAAATTTTACCCCTAGGCATCTATATCAAGAACACAGAAAACTATTCATTGGAAAGAGCACACACATGCCTATGTTCATCACAGTATTATTTATGTTAGCCAAGAAATGTCAACAACCCAAATGTCCAACAACAGATGAGTGGATACAGATATGGTGGTATACATATCATATACAACGGAATACTGCTAAGCTATGAGAAAAGGCGAATTCTGCAGTTTGCCACAAAATAGATGGAATTGAAGAGAGCCATGCAAAGTCAGAAAGATAAGGACAAATGACAGATGATCTGACTCATATTTGGAGTTTAAAGAGACAAACCAAGGGATTAAATAATCCCAATGAAAGCAAACCCTGAGATCCAGTTCATAGAACTGAGTGGTGGGCAAAGAGAAGGGACCTTAAAAGTCATAGCAATCTGGTGGTGGACATGGCATAACATATGTGCAAATATAAGCCTGTATCATCATAAAAATAGTAACACTGTAGCACTGTTGTCCTGATGTTCCTCGATTTGCTCGAGCGAGCACCAGTAATGTCTCCATTTGAGACTTGTTGCTACTGTTTTTGGCATATTGAATATGCCACGGTAGCTTGCCAGGCTCTGCCATGCGGGCTGGATACTCTAGGTAGCTTGCCCGACTCTCTGAGAGGGACGAAGAAATTGAACCTGGGTCGGCCGTGTGCAAGGCAAATGCCCTACCCACTGTGCTATCACTCCAGAACATCAGAAAATAAAAATAAATAAAAATTTAAAATTATTAGTAATGTAAGGTTAGTGGTAAAGCATCTCTGGCACTTTAGTGATGGAAGAAGTATAGTAACATTTTATGCTAAAAGCATAAATCCTATAACCATTGTAAGTATGCTAGCTCAATAACAATAAGACAAAATATAAGCAATAAAAGGGAAAGTGTGCATTTGAGATGCACAAAGTGTTATACTTCCTCTTAGAATTAGTGTCTACATTAATACCTCAGAAGTGAGATTAGTAAAATTAATATGTCCAAATTCTGGAACAGTTTTAAGTAAAATCAGAACAATACACATAATATGAATAAAAATACATTGTATGTTATCCAAATGAATCTAAGTATGTACCTATACGTATGCATTCATATATTTGTATATACATATACATATATATAATGAAGTCAATAAAAATGCTCAGCATATTTCTCAGTGCATTTTATAGTACTCATTTTGAATAATTTAAGTACATTATTATTATAGAAATAGATTAAAATTAAAATAAAAATTCACGAGTATAGATTAAAATTCACGAGTATAAAACATGAATGTTCATGCTGATATTTGGGGGTATGTTCCTAAGTGTTCCAAAAGGCTCAGTTTTAAAGAAGACAATAAACATTTGAATTATAGAGTTTGGGTTTGCTTTTTATCATTTAATTAGAGTTTACTTCTCATGTTTACAATAGTGTTAATACTTATGGTTTTAATATAAACTGACTCCTTGCCCTCAAGAAGTGCAAAATACCCTCTACCAATGTTCTCCTGTTATTTCTATTTCATCTCTTCATTGGTCTCTCTACCCCGCGTCTCCAATGCCCTTATCTGAATTACGTGGTACTTTTAGCTTTGTAGTCCAGGGCCAAGGGTTTGTTATCACTTTGATACTGTCTAATCTTTTGCTTTATTTCTCTATGTACCAATAATGAGTGAGCTCATCTGATATTTGCCCTAATAAAAGTTTTTATAAGATATCCTGTAAAGAAAATGCTATAAATCTTTAGATTAAAATATTATAACAGAACTATTTGTAACCTTTTTAAAAAGTTTCTGTTTTTAGTTAAGTATGTTTAAAAAGAAACAGAAAATATGATGTATTTTGTGTTTTAAAGGGAAAGCACAAATGTGATAAATAGCTAAAGGTTTGCTTATTGAAATCTCATCTGTGTATGTGTGTCAGAGAGAGAGAGAAAGAAAAGGAAGTTGAATAGAAAACATCAAGATATTTCTATTTATTCTCATGAAAGAGTAACTACAATTTTCTTGTTCCATAGGTTGCTTTCCTTTGCAGTTTGTTTCACTTTTTAGGGGTCATATATGGTGATGCTCAGGGCTTACTTCTGTAAAGTTTTCTTTTACTTTGTATAAAACTATGTAAGTGAAGTGTGTTTGCTTAATCTTAATAATAAAACAAGATCATAGAGGTCAAAAAAAAGAGAGAGAAAATTAAAGGTTATTCTTCCACCAGGAGTGATCACTGAGCACAGAACTATAAATAAACCCTAAACACATCTGGGTGTACCCCCAAACCAAAACCATTTATCATCTGTTTCCGCAAAGAAAACTTAGGATGTCAGAGGTGGTTGTTTAAATTTTTATTACTGGACTATAGAGATAATACAGCAGGTAGAAGTTTGCATTGTAGGCAGCTAAATTGGGTTCAAATTCTGGTCTATATGGTCTGATGAGCACCATCAGAAATGACCACTAAGTGTAGAGCCAGGGGTATGTCCTGAGCACCACCAGTTGTGGCCCCTAAAACACCGTAACCAAAAAATATGATTAACATGCAATATGGAACTGATACTAAAAACTAAGTGTTGTGGTTTATATCTATTGATGAAAATATGTCACTTGAACTACAGTGGAAGAAATAAAAAAATGGTTAAGCATCATTATTTCAATGGGATTCTATTTAATAAAGATATATGATCCTAATGAAAATAATGGATGGTTCCAGAAAATAATATTATGCTGAAGTCTTTCATTTTTTGTCTGATATTTTGAAATGTTTAGTAACAGCTACATGAATTACATTATAACTAGGACCTAAGTATTATTTAAAAATTGTTCATAATAAATATTGGACATTTAGTATACACCTGATAATTGTTTTTGCATTGTTCAAGGCTATCTTATTTAATCGATATTCAAGAAAACAAATAAATTAGAAAATTGAGGTAGTACTGTAACAGTTCTCATCTTGTATATGAAATATTTAGAGAGGCTTCATAATCTCTCAATGGATTACAAGGCCTGAATAGACATGAAATAAAAACAGATGCCACAATTTTCAGTTTTCCATCTCTCTTTAGATGAAAAAGTATTTTACATTTCTCAGTGTTTATCACTCTGTATCAGAAAGAATCTTAAGATTTTCATAGTAAACTCATGCAGAGTGAGGACTTGGAGGGATAGAGGGGAAGGGCTTGCCTTGTTCATAGCCAACCGACACTAGTTCCATGACTGGTTCTACATATGGTGCCAAAAACATAGCCAAGACTGATTCCAGAGCACAGAACTAGGAATGAGGCCTGAGCACCATTAGGTGTGGTACACACAAAGAATGTTTTTTTAAATGTTTTTATTTTATGTTAGTTCACAATATTTGATTACATTTAATATTCAAACACCAATCCCAGCACTATTACACCTTCCATCACCAAATTATTAATTATTTTAAAAGTGTCAGATATTTCATTTATATTTGAAATGGTTGGTAAGAACTGAAAAGGGGGGAAATGTGAATAAAAGAACTCAGCTTATAAGAACTCAACAAAAAACTTAACTCAGCCCTGTTTCCAAGGACTCAGAAAATTAATTAACATTCAAAATAAGAATGCTCCCATAAGGAAAGATTAGTAATTACTTTCACATCTGGACATTCAGGAAATATTGACAATCCTATGTTCTCAATTTTTTTCCTTGGTCCATAGTATTTCATTGTGTAAATTAATTAAATAAAACTTGACCAACATAAGGGTTTATCAACTGAGATTTGTCACTGTTTCAGAATGACATAAAGTGGTAGAGCCCTTGCCTTGCATGTGTGAGACCCTGGCTTCTATCCTTGAAAACACACACACACACACACACACACACACACACACACAAACACACATTGTCAATTGATGCAAATCTTTCTCTCACTTTATTATACTAAATTTTCTCCCCTTCCATACCCACTGAGACTCAGAAGAGGTTTTAATATAATTAGAGGATTATTACTTAACTAAACACATCCAAGCCCTCCAGATTCTACTATCAAACAATGAAACATTAAAACTTTTCTTGCTACTCTCCTGCAATGACAAGTCAATTCTAAAAGAAGTATATACCTTATCTAATAGATTTTTGTTTTTCATTAAGATCCAGCTGACTTGACTATGGTTTATCTCTCTCTTTCATATCCTGGTCCCTATAAGTACACACAGAAAGCACAAACAGAGTAATACAATTCACAGCAGGTATATGATGGATAGCAGACCTCGGATTCAAAAGCCTCATTCCCATCCTTCCACCAATCCTTGGTGAATTTCTCATTCAAATATAAATATACAAAACCAGTACCCAATGCACTTAATATGACTGTAGGTAATAGCACTCAAAAGTATATATTTTGTATAATGCTGTTCAGTGAGTTTCTTAAATGCACATAAGTACTGTAGAATGCTGGCTTTGGTGGAATGCAATTGTTTCAAACACTTGCCTCTTACTTCATTCTTTAATGAACATCTCTGGAATAAGTAATTACTGTGGGAACACATCTTTAGAGCTATTCTCAAAGAGCAAAATTGGCAGAGGTTGGTTTTATAAAGTTCACAAAATGAATGGTGCCTTATTGCTATAAACAAAGGGATTTTTAACAACCAGCTTTAAAATACCCAGCGAATTACTGATAAGTGAACCAGTGAATAAGGATAAGTCTTTAATTGACAAGAAAATGAAGGATTAGGCTAATAGCGTATTATAGCAATATGCCATGAATTCAAATTTAGGCCTTCCTTATTTGGACTCAGCAATTAAAAAGCTTTTTTTAAAAACAGACTACTTCTGCAATATTTCTATTTAAAATCTTCAAGATTGTGTGCTACTGATACTAAATTTTAGCATGATTCTCCCAGTGATGATCACATCCTACTACTATTGTAGTTGAGGTGACATATATTTATTATCTAAATTTGTCCTTTTAAAGTGGGGGGGTCCTTTACAAAATATACTTGCTTTGAAATATAATTCATTAAGAGTAACTCTGTATTAACTAATACATGTTTTTATGTATGCTTTACATTTTTGATGTCACAGTTAAAATATTTCAAGAGAATAATTCTTTTACATTCTTGAAAAAAGTCTAAGTACAATATATAAAATTACATACTTTATATATTATGTATTTATATAATACAAATACATAATTTTTCTATGATTAAAATTTTATATGAACCTATTCATTTTTGAAGGGACTGCATAAACAAATTTTCTGAAATAAGTTAATTGAATAAATTCTTATGTTCTGATTATTATTTCAGAGTTGACCATTCTTATGTGACATAATTTATAATGAGAGAACACTCCTTTACACTAGGAGTACACAATTTTGATGTAGTACTATTTAATTTTACCATGCAACAAAACTACAGAATGATATTCAAAAGCGCCTTTACATAGTACTTTGTATCCCCTGGTCTGCCAAAAGTCACTGAAAAATCTTCCACCAGCTTTCTCACCTTAAAGTTTATCATTCTGTGAAATAATGCTACAAGATGTCCCAGAACTATCAAATATATGCTTTTTAAAAAATTTTCATAAAGTTGTTCACAATAATGGATTACATTCAATATTTTGACACCAGACCAACCACCACTATGCATTGTCACTGCAAATATGTGCTTGTAGTTATGAATGCCTCAAAGATTCTAAAGGAAAACAGATTAGCAAGCAAGGTTTGAAATATTAGCAAATTTACCCAAATGTAGATAGTAAAGGAACAATTAATTGTGACACACTGACATTTGTTTACTTGTTTATTTCCTCCTAGAAAAGGGCAATAAAAGAAAACATCACTCTTGGAAATTTTGCATTAAGAACTGGGAGAAGATTCAACAGAGAAGAAACTGGGCGTTCCGGTAAGCAATGCGGCCGGAGAATGCTCCGGACCCCAGACCGGGCCAGCCACACCGGGGAGCCAGACAGAGGAGGTACAGCCGGTACACTTTCTCCAGATGAAGCCCCACCGACAATGAGCAGCAACTAACACAGCTCCGGGATGCGGGGACTAGGACAGCTTCGAAACGTGCAGCCGCTAATGTGGCCATGCGACCTTTTCTGAAAAATGAAAACATACAATCTATTGATGCCATCCAACATGTCTGACTGTTGGAAAAAAACCTCCAAATAATGATAGTGAGATCCCTGTTGAAAATTGAATGTAATCAAAGTAAGGAAAGAGTAAAGTGAAAAATATCTGCAACGCAGGCAGAGGGGGACTAGGAGGGGGGTATGCGGGGGTTTGGTGGTGGATCAAATATGAAAACTTTGTAACTGTATCTCACAGTGATTCAATAAAAAATAAAATTTAAAAAAAAAGAACTGGGAGCAAACCGATTTTTTTAGTAGTGTAATTTGAAAAAAGGAAGCATAATGCATTTAATTTATGAGTAGAATGAATTTGGAAAAGACCAGTATCACCTACTTGATGAGTTTATTTCTTAAACAGTGAAGTAGTATCATTTTCTCTAATTTCCTTTTTTCTACAGACTACCATCATTGTCATGAAGAGTTTTTATATTTGAGGAAACAGGTATTGGAACACACCTAGAAGTGTTCAGGATTTACTACTGGTTTTGTGTTCAGAGATTACTCCTTGCATGCACTAGGGATCATATGCCTTCCTAGGGATTGAACCATGTGCATCTACATCCAGGCCAGTACTTCAATCCCCTTAACTCTCTTCTACTCAAGATTTTACATACAAAATGAATAATTATAATCGATTTACCAACTACACAATACTGGGAGAAAAATTTAAAATGTGGAATTTATCAAATTTATGTAAACTTCTTTTGTGTCTTTTACACAGCTACTAAGCATGATAGTAAAGGGGATGAAAAACAATAATAAAACTCACAATGTATAATTTTTCATAGCTCAACTGGATCCAACCCATGCTAAGCAATTGAGAGCTATGACCTCATCTATTCTGAGCTATGATTCTAGCAGGCTGTTATTATTCTCATATTATACACAAATCATCTGAGATCATGATATACTCAGCAAATTTCCCAGGCTGTATTACCTAGAAGTCTCTGCAGTCAGTGTTTTAATTCAGATTTACTCAATTCACAAAGTATCAGAGACACTGTATAACCAGTGAGTAACTTCTTTACGAAAGAATGCAAATCATTTATTTTATCAGATTTTACATTATCTCATGGAATGCAAGAAAGAGCACAACACAGTGATTGTATTTGGTAGTTTGCTATGGTGCTCAGAGGTTTTGACTAGATTTTCTAGGGAAAGAACATGACAATGCAGAGATGTGTGTTGAAACGAGAGCATTATATTCTTTACTTCATCCATTAGCAAAGAATAAAGCTAAACAGGAAATATCAGAAGAGCTAACTATAAATATGGGAGCAAATTTACCCTTTCCTTAAAACATTCATTTACATTAGAGATATTTAATAGCATTAATGCTTCAATAGCCTGATGGTGCTTTGGCTCCACTGATTAAAACAGTACTATTTATATTATATTCCTATGAAATATACAGTGGGTAGGGTGTTTGTCTTGCATGTGGCCAACCAGGTTAAATTCTTGGCATCCCATATGGTTCCCCAATGCTACCAGAAGTGACCCCTGAATACGGTCAGAAGTAAGCCTTGACCAACACCAGATGCAGCCCCCAAACCACAAAAAATTAGAGAGAGAGAGGGAGAGAAAAAGAAAAATAGAGATAGAAAGAGAGAAAGAGAGAGAGAGAGAAAGAGAGAGAGAGAGAGAGAGAGAGAGAGAGAGAGAGAATATCTTGTATCCTGTCCTGTATTGGAAACAAGGAACACCCTAGCTAAGAAAGGCCCAGTGAGGTAAGAAATCACATTAGGAAAGAGATTATTAGGTGTGGAACTTGACTTTGGTAAGCAAGGAAGGTGGGGGCACGGGGAAATTCTTAAAACCTGGCACCACCAACCTATGTACCTATACTTATAACAGAAGCCAAGAAACTATAGCATATAAATAGGGTTCAGAGCCACTAGTAAGTGCTATTGTGATCATCTCTCGAAACTTTAAAAGTAGTATTTAAGCCAGAAGTCCTTACTGGAAACTTATTCTCTAAGTAGAATACTCTGAGGGAAAATTCCTGAGCAAAAAACTGAGCCAGCTGGGACTGAGAGAGAGTTTCCAACAGTGCTTACTCCTTGCAGATATATAGATCACGGTGTCTACCAGTCAACATAACTGATGATGGACAGAGAGTAAACTGAGCCTTACGGAAAAAAACCAAAGATCTGCCAAAGGATACTTAATTAGCAAGGTTGCCCCTGCATTTTGTGCAGACTTGATAACCAATGCCTGGCTTTTCCCTGCCTGACCTGAGGTCACAGCTGAGATTAGGCCTCAGTCTTATTTTAAATCCATCCTAGCATAAAGTCAACAATCGCACTCATGTCTAACCGCAGGAAACTGTATATCTTAATTCCCTCATTATCTCTCATCCTTTCTCAAATGTGATGTACAGAAATATCACCAGGCATTTGTGATCTTGAACTTCGAGCTGTTGCTTAGGTCCATTAAAATGTTTGACAGTTGTCCCTATGTATGAGTGATATTTTTTTTTATCTACAATAACCTCTGGATATTGCCCAGGTTGGTCGAAACTCAAAGACATACCCCTAGTCACCATAAATCCAGTCAGTCTCAGTACTACAGTGCCAGGCACATGTGACCACAAATTTTTTTCACTGTCCAGGCCTACTCAAATTAGAATCCAAAGCCAGGTTCGGGCCAGAGTTAGGCATCTCTAACTATATATACCCCAGTTGCCCCAGGCCCACGTAAACAAAGAGCCCCCAGTCCTTGACTCCTCCTGGAGTACCAGACCGAATAAAGAGGTGGAGGAAACAAGTGAAGATACTAAAAAGAATCCTAGTACAAAAGAGCTATACGAGCTACCTAAAGAAAACTTCAATCAACAGTTCTAATGATGCTCAATGAAATGAAGAAACAAAGGTAAAATAACTTCTATAAAGACAGAAAGTACTAATGAAAAATTTAGAAATGCCCAAACAGAAATTCAAGTGCGAAGGCAGCTGAACTGAAAAATATAATAGAGGATTTCAATACAGAATAGAAAAAAGTGAAAACTGAACTAGTGAACTTGAGAGTAAAGTAATGGAAACCATATCACAAAAACGATTAAAAAACTAATTTAAAATAATAGATATGTAAGAGACCAACTAGAAAACATGGAAATAAAAAGCCTTATTGAATAATAAAGATAATCATGTAAATAATTTTATGAAAATAATCTCATACAGATAATAATCTTATAAACAAAATCTTAATAGTTTAAATTATAGCTTTATACTACAATATATCTTAAATTGAAAAAACCTCCCATACTGCTACATAACAAGTCTATGTGCTGAAATAATTTGTTTTCTTTATTACTTGACATAAACAAATTAAAACAGAAACTCATATTTATCTAATGCAATGTTCCAGAGAGTGGGTTAGGTGCTCCATTTGCATTACATCAGCTCATGTTCATAGCATCCCCAGGAAATAAATTTTTTGTTTTGCCCTATTATGTTGAGAGTTGAACTATTGCTTCCAGGAAAAAGTTAAGTCATCCTCCCCAAATCACAGCCTATAATTCTATTGCAGTATTCCAACACAGTCTTAGGATTCTACTGGGCACTTGCTTTCTATGCTGAAATACTTCTCAATACTAATAAAATTATTAGTTCTTAATTGAATTAATATAATAAATAGGAAAATATCATAGTACATAAATAAACTACCAAAATCTAAATTACAGATCCTTTCAGCCTCTGGTATTGGGTATAGAACTCTAGACTAATATCAAATCCCAATAATATGTTATCCTCAGGAAGCACATTTTCTAATAGTGATATAACAGCAGAAGTATGCCAAGAAACAATAGTTGAAGATAAGTGAAATGAAAAAATAAAATAAAAATAAATCAAGGATGACAGAAAATCCTAGAGTGGACAGAATTGCAGTGTTTTATTAAACAAAAAGCTTCATTGAGAAGTTAACATCAGAACAGAGCTCACCATAAAAGGAGAGAATCTTCCAGTTTCTGATGTTGGAATGGGTACCATCTGATTCTAGAAAAGTATAGATGACTGGGGGGTTTCAAATGATAAGAGAGGGCTCAGTGGCCAAAGAAAAGTTAAGAATGTTAAACAGGATATAACATACAGAACCTTACAGGTTATTGCATCCCTTGGCATTTCAGCTGAGATGAAAAATTATTGTAATACTTTATCAGAGAAATATTATGTATAATTTGACATTTGTAAAGCATCACTCTGCAGCTACTTACTAGCCTGAATCTAAAACATAAAGAAAAACAAGAAGGGGTCAGCGATTTTTTGTCTTCTCTGATCAATACAGTACAAAACAGAAGTTTTATCCCAGTTCCAGATGGCATCAATAAAGGAACTTGAAACTTCTGTCTTGATCCGTTGGAACCTAAATCTTCAAGAATGAAATCTAGTTAACCTGTAGAAGAATCACGAGGAGAAACTGATTTGAAGAGGGACACCACTGAATTCAGCCTTTCAACTCTGCTCACCAAGGCATTGAGCATAGGTAAGGTTAATTGAAAAATGTTTTACACCAAACCAGCTATGTGCTGAATGACATCAAGCAATTACTGTTTCACATATAGTAGAAGAAACGCACCAGTTTGGAAATACGAGTCCAAAAGCTTGTGATGTGTAACAAAATTTTGGCATAGTGGTTTATGAAACAGGAATAAAGTGGGACATACCAAAAAAAAAAAAAAGGAGGTTAGGAGGATATGGTGACATAGATGCAAAGCAAGAGATATCTGACATAAAGAAAGAATTCCAAATAAGGAAGTGACAGAGCATCAAGGCTGAGTAGGATAAGAACTAAGAATTTAGTTGTTGTGTTCAGCAATGTGGAGGCTCTAACAAGAATTACTTTAGTGGAATGTTGGGTAACTAAACCCTCCTGGGAGTGAATTTCAGGGGAATTAAAGGATTGGAGTCAAGGACAATGGAAATCACATGAGTACTTTCATCTCAAAGAAAGTCAGTCGGAGGAGTGGTGTACTGCCATGTACATTCCCAGAAGTTAATTAGCTTTGTAAGACTGTATAAATTATAGAGTGCTATCCAACAGGGAGGGAGAAATTAAGGGTAAAGCAGAGAGATAGACCTTTTGAAGAAGCTTTCCTCCTTGAACCCCTGTGTTGGACATATTTAGTGTAGGAGTGAAGGAGTGGTTTTTGATAAAAGCACAGGCATTCTACTCTCCACCCAATTAGATAAAAGGTTAAAGGCACCAAGACAGGTCATTTTAATTGCATAGTGGTTGACTTTGACACAAGACTAAATCCATCAATCATTTTTCAATAAAATAGTTTGTCTCCAGGCATTTACAACAATGTAATATTTATAAAGATGGTGTAACAAATAAAACAGATTGATAATAAATTGGGGATCATTTGGCTAAATGGGAAGACTGTAGAATTTCACTACGTACAATATTCACCAAGATAATGTCATGCATACAAAGGATCAGAGACAGTAGAATGATCTTAAATACAAGTGTGGATGGAAAAATATTTTTATGTTGTAATTGATAAGAGAGTTTATACTATTTCATTATGAAAATTATATTTGCCTTAGGGTTTTGGTTGAATTAAGGAATTTTTTTAATTCCTAGTTCATTGAAATATTTTTGCCTTAGCTATCTGTTAAATTTTAGCAAATTCTCTCTCTTTCAGGAAAATATGTTTTTACTTTTATATTCTATTCACTGTATCACTGTGACTGTCATCCTATTGTTCATAGATTTGCTTGAGTGGGCACCAGTAACATCTCCATGTGAGATTTGTTGTTACTATTTTTGGCATATCGAATACGCAATGGGGAACTTGCCAGGCTCTGCCATGAGGGCTATATACTCTCTGTAGCTTGCGAGCCTATCCGAGAGGGGTGAAGGAATCGAACCCGGGTGGGCCAAGTGCAAGGCAAATGCCCTGCCCACTGTGCTATCATTCCAGCCCTTTATATTCTTTTAACCTGATAAATTAAAAATAAATTTATAGGACCAGAGCGATAGTATAGCAGGGAGAGTGCTTGCTTGCATACAGCTGACCCAGATCCAATCCCTAGTATTCCATATGCTTCCTTCAGCCTGCTAGGAGTGATCTCTAAACACAGGAGCAGGAGTGAGCCGTGAGCACCTCTAGGTGTGAACCCAAAACAAAACAAACTATAAATAATTTATAGGTATTAGACAAAATCTGCATTTCTTCAAGAAAGCAAATTTGCTACGATGTCCTGCCATTTTTAGATATAATTTAAAATATCTTATTATCACAATATTCAGGAATTTTTCACCATGGTCTAAAAGAAATAATGAATTTACTTTCCCTTCTAAAAAGTAAACAGCTTCAAATTAGAAGGTATTTTTTAAAGCTGTACTGAAGGAGAAGTGAATTGTTAGCACTGGTTTTTATCAAAGAGAGAACAACTCCTTGACACTTTTCTTTATGGAGAAAATTTTAATAAATAACATAAAATTAAAAGCTAAACTAAAATTACATGTTTATCAAGAATATAATCATTTGCTCAATGAGTTCCCAAATAAAAAATGTTCAGCACCCAATTTTCTAAAATTTTAGTGATATTTTGAATTTTCTGGTTTGAAAAATCTATAAAATGTGCCTAAAATATTTGCACTTCTCCAATTTACTTTCATACAGGAAATGCTGTTTTCTCTCTGTTCTCTGTAACAAAGTTTGGGAAAACTTGTCTGAAAACTTTTCTAGATGAGTAAGTTTAATGTGTAGATGGAAGAAGACAAGGAGATGACATGAGATGGAACCACTCCTTAAAATATGTCTCCCACAAAACAGTTATCTCACTCGACACCTATTCCTCTGAAATATGTAAGGTCTTATCATTAAAATTTTTACGTCATTGTACAGTCATCACTATTTAATTAAAACAACAAAGAATTTCTACATAGGAATGATCACATTTGGGGACTAACAGAATTAATAATGAAGATTAAGATTTCTATATTTACACCTACTCTATACTCTATCGATGTAAAATTCTTTAAACTTTTAAACACCATGTAGAAAATTGAGAATCATTTATTTAGTACTAGGCCCTCAAGACTGCACAAGTTAATGATTATAGCTTTGAGTTAAATTTTAGTTTCCCTTGTGTATTTTTTTTACTATACATTCATATATTAACGTTTAATTTACATTTTGATTGCCATTGATTTTGATTTACCTGGAGCCACATCAAAATTGAATTCTGATTCTATTGCACATTAATTGTGTGTACTCATCTGGTAAAATGGAAATAACTCCACAATATATTCCAACAATCTTGGGGGGATAAAATGATATAATGTAATGAAAGTGTTTTATGAAGTGTGAGACACCATGAAATATGTTTTTTGGTTATTTTTACACTGAATTATTAGCCAAAAGAAATCGTAGATTTAATTTATAGTCTAAGTCAATTAACCTTTTTTTAGAGTAAGACCCAGTTCTGGTTCCTTGTCCCAAAGGTAAATGTGAGAATGAGAAATTATTAAAGTAAAATTAAGCATAGTTAAAATTTATATTTTTAAAGAATACAGTATAGTATAATTAAAATTTTTGAGAGTCAAGAGCTCTCCAAAAGATGTGGAAAAGTCAACATCTTATTTTTATGAAATAACATAAATATAAAAAATATGCAACTGTTTTCATACATCTAATCACTTATCAACAAAAGCTAAACATTTAATTGACTAAATTAAGACATATGACCATCAAAATAGTTTAAAAATTCTTAGTTATGTGTCTTGCTATGCATAATTTAAGGTATTGTCGCACAATATTTTTTACTTCAATGTTCAATATTTTAAGTATTCCACATGGGACATAATTCAAAATTGAGAAAAAAAAAGTCACTTAGTAGCATCAATATAATATAAATATCACTTATCACTTAATGTTATAAATTTTCTTTCCATTTAATGTACATACACACACTAATTATGCCAACACCATGGTTAATCATAGTGAACTTACAATTTGTGAGGTCATGTTTTTCAGTTATTTAAACATATGTTGCTACAGCTATTAAATTTCTAACTTAAAACACAACACAAAGAAGTTTTCTTCCCCGAGTATAAAACTACTGGGAAACAATCAACAGAATTTCCTTATGTAGAAGATCTGTCAAAATAAATATATTTCCTAAGGAAAAATGACAGAGTGATTTGTTAAATACATAAGCCGGCTGTTTCTAACATTAAACAGACATGCCTGGTGGACTGGACAGTGATGCCATTAGAATATTTCCATTCAACTCCACTGTGTCCACTGTAGTGCTATGAATGGTAGAATTTCCATAAATGTTAAGTAATGCTTTTTAAATAATTGGACTTTGATTAATTCCCAGGAGGAAGGGAGGAGGAAATTCTTCAATTTTTACAAGTGTTTTAAGAAAGGCGAGTCCTGAAATTTCTGGCCTAAGTGTTTTTTTTAAATCAAAAGGAACTTCAATTTTCCTGGACAACGTGCTTCTCACTCTAGCTTGTTTCCCCAAACACAAAGGATTTCCCCGAGTTTATGTGTTTCCTGGATGTTTGAACAAATATCCCTATATGTTCCTTTTAAAAATTATTTGCTTATTGCAAAAAGTGATAATAATATTTCTAATTTAGAAATATTTGATAGATTACCTAGAAGCAGATGCTGGGGAGACAAGGATAAGACAGCAAAAGAAAACAGTTTGGTAGGAGGTATTTCATACACCACTGCAGTTCTATGGGTCTGACAAGGTTTGCTTTGGAGTCTTTGAGTCAATGTTTTATGATAAATGATAGAACATGAGCCAAAATTTAAACATTTCTCTGGAAAAAGCAGTAGTATAACTGGATTTCAAGTGCAGCAGAATTCGCAATAATAAAATAGGAAAACACTTCTTTTCATGCACATATTCAAGTCTATAAAGTTACTCAATTCCATGTAATATATCTGAATCAACACAATAAAAATGAATTCTTCTCTGGCATAGTTTGGAGAGTTTGTTGTGCAAACAATTAAAAACATTAACATCTCTGAGATGTTAATTTGCATCTGGAAAAACAAAACTCAGATACAAAGCCCAGATTTTGAATATGTATAGTTTGGTGGGGTGAGAGGGCAGAAGAGATGGAGCATAATTATCTAAGGTCATTAAATTTTTATGTTAACCATCAGTTAAACCCGGGATCATAAAAATCATACATTGGTAAAACTCAATATTCTTTTCTTTTACTGAAACATAGTAATACCCATTGGTTTATATATTATTTAAAATTGAAATTTCTCTACAATAGCTGAGTAGAGTAGATGATTCCACAAAACCTAAAACTGGATCAAAAGACAAGTAGATCCCAACTCAGAGAAAAATGACCTTCATGTCTACTTGTTTTACTGATCATCTACATAATATAATACTGTACCAGGCTGTTTAAACACCATTTATTACAACTACTTGCTTAAAATTCTCAGTAATATTTGTGTATCTGTTTCTATTTTACCATTAGATGTTTCATTATTAAGACCGCAGTCCTGATTACCTTAGTTACAAAAACAAGTAAATACCAATTAGTTAGAAATGCACTGCTTAGAAATTCAAGTGTGAAACAGCTTTGGGATCTGCCAAAAAGTTTTCATAACTACCTTTAAACTAAGAAGGAAGTCATTGTGTTTTTTAAAAATAAATTAAAAATAGATGCCATTGGGCCGGAGCAATAGTACAGCAGGTACGGCATTTGCTTTTCACTCAGCTGACCTGGGTTCCATCCCCAGCATCCCATATGGTCCCCCAAGCATCGCCAGTAGTAATTCCTGAGTGCAGAGCCAGGAGTAACAACTGAGCATCGCTGGGTGAGACCCCAAAAGAAAAAATATATATAGATGCCATGCAATATGTGTAGTACAAGATACAGGTACCGTCTAGTAGGTAAGTCTCTGCAACCAAAATTAAGAACTTGCTTCACATTATTAAATCATGTCTAAGTTAACAGAACCTGCCAGAAAGGAACAGATTCCAATTGGCATTTATTATAATGGCCTATTACAAAGATCCTACAGTGAATCTCATGGACTGTTGGGACATGAATCTCAAGGGTCTCCAATTACACTTTGCAATGTAACTATGAACACGATGCCCTTGGTCAATGTTCTTCAAACCTCTCTGTCCCTTCCCTTTTACAATGAAAATCATACCTCTGAGAGAATCTCAAGAAATCACTAATTGTAAATTCACTGCTTATAAACTTGAGCCAACAAATCTCAAATCTCACCATTTGAAATAAAACCCAGAAAGATGCTAATTAATATCAGTTAAGGTATGGACTGGAGTGACAGCACAGCTGGTAGGGTGTTTGTCCTACATTCAGCTGACTCGGGTTCAATTCCTCCGTCCCTCTCGGAGAGCCTGGCAAGCTACTGAGAGTATCTCGCCCGCACGGCAGAGCTTGGCAAGCTACCTGTGATGTATTCAATTTGCCAAAAACAGTAACAACAAGTCTCACAATGGAGACGTTCTGGTGCTCACTCAAGCAAATCAATGAAGAATGGGACAACAGTGCTACTATCATGGTGTAAGTGAAGGGGAAAAGGGAAGAGGGCCAGGTATTCTGGTCAAATCCGTTAAATTATTTTAAATCTCACCTATAGAATGTGTATTCTATAGATAACGAAAAAGGGCTTGGTATGGGGAGAACAAACACACAACACAGTCCACACCTGGGCACAGCCTCTCTTTGACCTGTGCCTGGTCTGTTGATAGAACAAAAAAAAAAAGCATCAACTCTCACGCACATATACATGACCAGAAAAACAAAAGGAAGTTAAAAGAGGAAAAGTACAGGAAGCATCAAGCAAGGAGAGGCGGCCCGCAGAGCACCAGGAAAGAGCAGAGGGCCATCAAGAGCACTGGACACTGAGTGGCACTGGAAACAAGGAACAAGTACTTTGAGGGGCATGAGGTCCCTGAACATCAAGGAACAGAACAGCAGGAGAAACTACACATTAGGGGAAAGAACCAGCCCCCAAACAGCATGGATCTGGGCTTCATACACTGGACTGGAGACGACAACCAAAAATAGAGCGTCCCTACTTAAAACTGCAATATACGGAATCTCACATCATCAACATCCAGAGTGTTGTATAGTAAGTTTACAGGCAATACTCAAGGAGTCACACATGCAGGAGCGAGCCAATTTGCTGAAAAACTACAGTGAACAACTCCCAGTTTCACAACAATCAACTCCATTTGGGGTGACTTGACCCAACCAAGATATATTTCCTCTCGTCTTAAGTACAAAGTAGCTTCATTACCCCTTTGTGAGTGTAAGTGGGGAGTAGAGGGGAGGTGCGTATGCATTTAACTCAAAGACCTTCTTCTCTCCCAACCTTTTCTATGTCATTTGAAATCCTTTCCTGGCTCTTCACTTGGGGATGAGTCCTGATCCGGATCTAGGGATCATTTAAGATGCTGAGGATCAAACACCAACTGACCAGGTGCAAGACAGTGCCCTAGCCTGCTGTACTCTAGTTCCTGCACCCAAAGCAGGACTTTGAATATGCTGATAAGGAAACCAGCCTACTGACAGAGGCAGCAGACAGTAGTGGAGCTTGTCCAAGAGCCCTCTTCAACCTCCAGTATCCTTGATACTCATTCATCATCATCATTATCATCATCATCATCATCATTATCATCATTCCGTTGATTGTCGATTTTCTCGAGCCATTTCAGTAACACCTCCTTTCGTCCTAGCCCTTAGATTTTAGTAGCCTCTCTTTACTTGTCCTTTCCAATGGTGCCGCATTGGAGGCTCTTTCAGGGTCAGAGAAATAAGAGTCTCTTGCCCCTGTGCCTGACTGTCTTCACCGGGGCCCCTCGGAGGGGCTGGGTTTCTAGTTTCCCTCCCCACCCCAAGCAGAGCTCCTGTGGTCAAAGACCTCTGGAGCCTAGCCACAGCCATGCTCAAGGCCCCTTTCCACATGCTCGGACTAGCCTCACGCATGAAGGAACCAGCAGAGGAACACAGTGTGTGGGACCCGGGGCTGAAACCTCCAAGCCTGCTCAGATAGGGACTGGGACTCTACCTCCCAGATTCCCCATTTTCCAGTAGCTAGGCGGTCATACCCAGGCACTGCCCCCAGCACTGTGTCATCCCACCAATGTCCAACATCCAGAGACTATAAAACCAAGCTCTTGGAAGCGACAACTTGTAGCCTAATTCTCCTTCTGTGAGAACCTTGCAAGCTACCGAGTTTCCTGCCCCATTGGGAGAGCCTGGCAAACTCCCTGTGGCGTATTCATATGCCAAAACCAGCAACAATGATGTCTCATTCCCCTTGATATTCATTATGATCCTTAAAAAAAAATCTCAAATAACATTTCTATTGCTCTATCTCTGCTGGCCCTGAAACCAGATTCCCCTTTAAAGATATTCTCCAGCCTCTGTTGCTAGTGAACATCCTTCCCAGCTGAAAGGGTTTCACTGCCCAAACCCCTTATTTTCTGTTCAGTTGTTCCTATACTTTTCCTAAAATGAGAAACTCATCTATTTAAATACCTAACTCAGGTATTTCAGCTCCAAGTTCTATGTTCTTTCCAGATAATACAGGAATTAATAAATTAATGTCTCCAAAGCCATTGAAATTCAGGGCATTTATTTCTCATTAGGGTGATGTCTTAGATGAAACAAATAAGATTTCTTCATTAATGACAGAAACATAAGCCCCTCGTTAACATTCTAGTGAGGTTAACAAAAACATGCATTTTACTGTTTCCTATTATTCTAGAAGGCCTGTTCCCAACTTTGGTGCACTCTGGTTCTTTTTGTAAAAAAAAAAAAAAAAACAACAAGTTTCATTAAATACAAAATCCAGACTCCCTATTTGATATTCCAGCCTTTCTGAGAGTTTTTAGAGTTTGTTTTGAGCAACAAGAACAGAAAGAGCTATTAACAATGGCTTATGAAGCTTTCTAGGTTAATGCACTTGAATTTTAGGATCCATTTTTTTAAAACCCAGATGAAGAAACAAGCCCCATTGTGTTCTGGTGCTGGCCTGCTTCCACTCAAGCATTCTTGGCTTCAGTGGTTGGTGTTCGAAGCCAGAGAAGCAATTCATTCTACTGGACATTTTAAGAAAATGTGGTTATCCAAAATAAGGGGTTATAATAAAATTGAGTCAATCCCATGACTTCGGCAAAGTTCTCCCTACCCCCTTTTGGAATACAGTATTTTAAAGTAGCTGTCTAAAAGAGGACAGGAAGATTGTGTACAAGGGCTTTTCATATCCCTGTGCTGGCTGTTTGGATCTTTTTCATTTCCCTATGCTGGTTAGAGGATCTTTTGCTATTAGAAAACCCAGGACCCATATCCTTTCATTAATTCAGCCAGGAAAATAAGTGGTCAAGTGCATGCCTGTGGTGAAAGCTATCAACACCTTCCATTTCCCACAGTTACTCGCTAGTCCATTTTCCTTACCTTGATTATCATTTCAGCTCTTGAAGGCAACATGCTAGTGGTTTATGAGATGCACCTCTGACACGCTAGTAAAAACTGTGCTCACTGCCTTCCTGTTTAATTTCTTTCAGGCCAAGGAAATCCAATACAAGTGAGCTAGTGTGCTTCTCATGTTCAAGTTTATAATTTTTCTAGATGCTAAAAGAAATAGTTATCTTAGTCTATCTTCTGATGAATATCTGGAATCTAAAACACAATCACTTTCTAATTAAGCTATTCACATATTTTTAATGCTTGGAAAGAAATACCACCACTTAAGTTTTACTAAACTGAGAGATTAATGCCATATTAGTAAAGTTGGAAATTTGGGGTCATAGAAACTTGAACTAATAAATGTTTTGTTATACTAAGGTGTGTTTAATGGCTTATTTTTTAGCCTCTAAGACTGAATTTAATGGCAAAGCCCAAGTCACATTCATCTTTGATTTTTTTTTCCGAAGACCTGAGATCTTCACCAATATATGAAAATAAGCGAAACACGGTAGATTTGATGGATACACAGGCAGTTCTTGATCTATAGAGAATATAGTAACTATCTCCTCAGAAGTACTGTTTAAAAATTGAAAAAACATGTTTACTGACAAAATTAGTTTTACTTTTGTCAAGATAAATTAAATGTTACAGGGTGAAAAAATTTCAAAATTAACATGATATTAAACTGGAAATATTATAAGTAAATAAATCCAAGCTAGCCAATAAAAATTAAACCAATAAAATATTTACGGTGGAAAGGACTATTGAGACTTTTGGCACTTTCAATTTGTGGAAAGTAAAGCAGCACTTAAAGATCCAGAGTAGAATTAGGAAAGAAGTTAAAACAAAATATGTAGAATATGAATAAGAATACAGATCTTCCCATTACAATTTTTACATGAATGAAATAAAATGAATATAATAAATTTTTTAAGAATTGATTTACAAGCATGATAAGGTACCACTCATTTTAAATTTTGTTACCACATTTGATAAAAATAAACTTCATCCAAGAAAAATATTTGAGAATTCTGTTGATATTCAAATCTTAAATTATAATAACATGTCAAGAGTTTTCTTTTTAAATCAAAACAAAAGTTGTTATACTAGAGAAAGAATACAGAAGAAAGGATACTTGACCAGCACTTGATGGACCTGGGTTTGAACCCAAGTACTGTAAATGGTTCACCAAGCACTCTCAGGAGTGATCTTGTAGCACAGAGCCAGGAGTAAACCCTGAGTACTACTTGACACAACCCAGAAACCAAAACCAGAAGCAACAAAACCCCACATAAAAATTTAATAATTTGGGGTCTGGAGCAATAGCACAGAGGGTAGGGCGTTTTCCTTGCACGCGGCCGACCCAGGTTCAAATCCCAGCATCCCATATGGTCTCCTGAGCACCGCCAGGAGTAATTCCTGAGTGGAGAGCCAGGAGTAACCCCTGATCATTGCCGGGTGTGACCCAAAAAGCAAAAAAAGAAAAACAATTAATAATTTTATTTTTATAATCACAAAATTGGAAGATGATGTTTTGGATTCAAGGTGTTAAGCACGTACATATTTTAAACAAGTTTTTCATATCTAAATTTAATAGACATGATATTAAGTTGCAAAATAAAAATATATTCATTACTTTTTTTCATTCTGTTCTGAGGATATATCAGGATGGATGCTGACCTTAACTTCTTATGTCAAATTTTTAAATACATGTCCTTCATTTGTAACCATAATTATTATTTCAGTATACTTTAATATAGACTTTAAGGCATTTAATGGTGACTCTAGCAATAAATCATTGCTACCTACAGTCAGAGAATCATGAATTTAAGAGAAATTTACATTTTCTATCACCTACATCACCACTTTGAGATTGCTACATGTTAGTCTTTATTGCCTGACTCAGAATCTAAAAAATAAAATTAAAAACACAGAACCTAGAATATTAAATGATCAAGAGTCTGTGTTTCAGATGTTGTGTTCAGCAAGCACAGAAATTTTCCTTCCAGAACTAAGCACTAATCTTTTTAAAATCTTCCTGTTCAGTTATATATTCAGGGTATTCTTTTGAGAAGGGAGAAAAACTATATGCTATTTCTTCTCCCTTCTCCCATGAATAATATGCTTTATATTTTAATGAATAACCAGAGATGTAACTCTGAAAAATTATTTTCTATTTAACAGAAGAATTACAACTTAAATAGTCTCATTTAGACACAGTCTATGATTATATAATATTGAAATAAAGTCTTTTGGAAAGCAAATGAACTAAAATATTCCCTGAAAGAATAGAGTACCTGCTGAGTTTTAAACCAAATGTCTATCTATAATTATATAGTTAAATATAGAAGTTTTATGCACTTCTATGATTAAATAGTTCTTGGTATTGCTTTGGAGACATGTGGAATGATTTTCACTTTATTATCTAAAAATACAAGAGAATCAATATTCTAAAATATAATGAGACAGTTCGATATAGAAATATCTAATAATAAGTATTCAAGTTATAAAATCTTCTGAAATTATCTTTGAGTAGACATTTGTTCCAGTGAAGAAAACATTATATTCTTCCACACAAAAGATTTATTTTCTAACTTGAGAAACCCACATTTTTCATGAAAGTCACTGGATTGTCTCAGGGTTTAATTGAAACCAAATGAAGTCTGGTAAAACTAATCAAAACCAAACAAGCCCTTGGGTTCTGCTAAGGACTGACGGCTAACAGGTTTCACCCAGAGTTACAGTTCACCAAGATTTGGTTAGGGCACCTCAAAATCAAATTTAAAATGTTGCCATACCATGGGAAGTAGACATAAAATATTCTCTCAGGATTTCTATGAGTATTTAAATTACAAAGTCAACCCATTATCTACTGAATTATATCAAGACCATTATAAAAGGAAGAAAATGGTGCATCAATTTGACATAATTGATTGTAAAGAATTAACCTTTCCAAATACAAAAGCTATCCCACACGCTACCTTTATATAATTTATTATCCAGAAATTTCAAGACACTTTCAAAAATATTCAATGCATAATTTGAACAACCATTCCATAAGAGCTGAAAACTGAAAAAGAAAATGTAAAAGAGGAATTTAAATCATTTAGGAGGAAATGACCTAGGTTATAAAATTTAAGTCTTGCAAGAAAGTACCAGATCTGAATCTTAGCAGAGTTAATTTAACTCTCAACTTCTTGCCTGGAGTTTCCTAACTAAAAAATGAAAAACTTAATTAGAGCACAACAGACACTTTTCTTAAATACATTCAGGTGAAAGTGATAAATTTTTAAATGTGAAAGCACAAGGCATATCAGAAAATATCAGAAGAACAAAAAATTGTACAGATGACTTCAAATTATTCACAATTTAGCTTTCATTTTTGAATTTAAATCTATGTAGAGAACTGATGGAGAGAAAGTGACTTGTTTGCTATGAGTACAAATATTTTCGTTTCTTATGTTAAGTAATACAAAATTTACTATCTCTCTGAAAAATGTTAGCCTTAATTGAGTACATTTTTATTGTTACACTGGGCAGAATAGTAAGTGGCATGGCCATTTGCAGAATTTAATGCAAATATCTAATATAAAGGTGATTTAAAACATTTGGTGTTATAATACTGGATAGATCCAAAAACCATTTCTCATTTCATGTACCACAGCTCCTGCCAGAATTTTTTTTTAATTATGGTGTGCTTTTTAAAAGGCATAAGATGAAAAGACTGTCCAGGAAAAATCAGAAGGAAACTTTCCTTTCAGACAGTTAGATAACCCACATTTTGACAAAAGAAAGAGAACAAAGAAATCTGATTAAGACATATAGCAAAACATATTGCCAGTAACCTGTGTTGTGTTTAATCAAATTTTCTGGTAAATTGATAATATTTTATATAACTTTTATTTTATAATTTAAATAGTTTATTTTCACCAATACTCCTGCTAAGAATAACTGAACATAGTCAAAGAATATTTAAAAGCTTCTTTTATGCTTAAATACTCTATAAATTCATAAATAACTGCTTGGTTTATATCCAGCAGAGAATGGGAACTTATAAAATCAACCCACAATTTGAGGCTATTTTTGTTAAAGTTATTTACTAAATGAGAAGAAAGATCTAAGACATTAAGTTGTGCATTATTAATAGCTCATAAAATCAATCTAGAATTTCTAGCACCTTGAATATAGCAATAAAAAACAAAAATTCTGTTATTAGTTAATAATATTATCAGGAGAACAATCTTATATAAAACTTTTTTATAAATGCCATTTTGTGCATAGTGATAAGAAATGCAGAATTCAGAAAACTGACTCAAAACAGAGTCTAGAGGGGCCAAAGCAATAGTACAGCGGGTAGGACTGTTGCCTTGCACACGGCCAACCTGAGTTCAATCCCCAGCATCCCATATGGTCCCCCAAGCATCGCAGAGTATAACCCAAAAATGCTAAATAATAAATAAACAATTAAGCAAACGCATAAGATGTTTTATACTGAAATCATCAGGCTAATCATAGCATAGCTATCCTTTGACATAAAGTATAGCTTTGACATAAAGATAAAAGTCAACTTTGAAAATATGGGACAATTTTCAAGTAATCGCAGATATTTGAAAGAACCAAATGTATAGACTTACATTAAGAAAAATAGGAAACTGGGGGGCTGGAGTGATAGCATAGCGGGTAGGGCGTTTGCCTTGCACGCGGCCGACCCAGGTTCGATTCCCAGCATCCCATATAGTCCCCTGAGCACCTCCAGGAGTAATTCCTGAGTGCAGAGCCAGGAGTAACCCCTGTGCATCGCCAGGTGTGACCCAAAAACCAAAAAAAAAAAAAAAAAACCACAAAAAAGAAAAATAAGAAACTTAAGGAATCAAGAGAAAGATAGACTTCACTGAAGAAACTTTTGATTAGAAGACAGTTAAAAAGAAACAATCAAGAAGAAATTAGATGGACAAAAATACTGGTGGGAAAAAAGATAAATATTTTAAAATATAGTATGAAAATATTAAAAAAGCACATTTAACCACAGCATTTTTTTCAAGTAAGAAAAAATAAAATGGGGGCTAAAAATATTTGGAGAAATAGCAAGTAAGAATTTTCCAGAATTTTGAAGAACATAATAGTCCACAAATTGAATGAGTAATGAAATACAAGCAGTATAAAATTATCTTTAGCTTCTCTTCTGGCTGACTTTATTCAGCATAGTACCCTATAACTCCATCAATGTAGCAGAAATGTCTGTAATTTAATATTTTCTTATAGCTGAGATACATTTCATTCTGTATATATGCTATAGTTACTTTACCGAATCATCTGTTCTTGGACACTTGTGTTGGTTCATGATTTTGGCTTTGGAGAAAAATGCTGCAATGAACATTGGAGTGAAAAATGTCCTTTCTAAATAGAGTTTTTGAGCCCTTGGGGGTAGATGCCCAGAGGCGAAACTTTGTGTTACATAAAAATTCAACTCAATTTTTTTTTGTGTGTCCATGTTATTTTCCAAATGGTTGAATCAGGAGACATTCTGAAAAAAACAGTGGATAAAATTTCCTTTTTCCTCCACATTCATGTCGACTGGGTTGTTTTGTTCTTTTTGTTATGTGCCAGTCTTACTTTGTGAGATGATATTTCATTGTCCTTTTAATTTGTACTTCCCTGATGATCAGTGACACAGACCTTTTTTCATAAATGTTTTAGACATTCTGTATGTCTTCACTGAGGCACTTTCTATTCACCCCTTCTCCATATATATATATATATATATATATATATATATTGGATGGGGTTGATTGTTCTTCCTTGTTAAGTTTTACACATGCTTTAAAGATTCTGGATATTAACCCTTTGTCAGGTGAAAATGGGCAAATACTTTCTCCCAGTCTGTGGTATTTCTTTTTGTTCTGGTCACCATTTATTTTGGCAATGCAAAAACTTTGTAATTTGATGTCATCCTCTTTGTTTACCTTTACTTTTGTTTGCTTGGCCAATGGCACTGAGTTATTGACTATGTCTCTTGATTCAATGTCATCAAAGTTTCTGACTATGTTTACCTTGATAAAATTTACAAATTCAGTTCTGATAACAAGCTCTGTAATCCGGGGCCGGAGCGATAGCACAGCGGGTAGGGCATTTGCCTTGCACGTGGCCGACCCGGGTTCGATCCCCGGCATCCCATATGGTCCCCCAAGCACTGCCAGGAGTAATTCTTGAGTGCAAAGCCAGGAGTAACCCCTGAGCATCGCTGGGTGTGACCCAAAAAGCAAAAAAAAAAAAAAACAAGCTCTGTAATCCACTTTGACCTGACTTTTGTGCATGGCATGAGATATGGATCTGAGTTCACTGTTTTAAGTCTGTCTGGACAGTTTTCACAACACCAAATGCTAAAGAGGCCTTCCTTGATCCATTTTACATTCCTACCACTTCTGTCAAAGATTTGCTGTCTGTATATCTGAAAATCTACCACTGGACCCTCAAGTCTGTTCATTGATCACAGAGCCTATCTCCGTACCAGTGCCATACTTTCTTGATTATTATATCTTTAAAAGTAAAATTTAAAGTTGGGAGAAGAAAAGCCTCCCATGTTCTTTTATTTAGAGTATTTCATTTGGCTGTTGGTGGTGGGGCAGGGTATCAGGGATCATTCACTGTATCACTGTATCCCTGTCATCCTGTTGATCACCAATTTTCTTGACCGAGTGCCAGTAACGTCTCCATTCATCCTAGCCCTGAGATTTTAGCAGCCTCTCTCTAGCAGGAATCACTCCTCCATATAAATTTCAATTACATTTGGTCTACATCTTCAAGGAGTGTCATATGTTTTTTTAAAGGAATGTCAATGAACCTGTATAGTGCTATAAATAGGATTTCCAGGCAGTGGTTTCTATGAGGCAAATATTACTCTGATACCAAAGCAGAGAGAAGACACAACTAAAAAGGAAAACTATATACTTATATATATGCAAAGACACTTAATAAAATGTTATCAAACCAAATCCCACAATACAGCAAAAAATATTTAAAACATCATATGCCATGAGCAAGCAGCATTTATCCCAGGGATGCAAGAATGGTTTAATACACTCAACTCAATTAATGTAATCCACTATACTGAAACAAGGTTAAAAACATATGATTATCAATAGATCCAGAGAAAGCATTTGACAAGAACTAATACCCACTCGTGATTTAAAAAAATCTATACAATGGCCATAGATGGAAATTTCCTCTACCACACACCTGCAGCCACCATCCTCATTCCCTCTAAGACTCGGCACAGGACAAAGCTGCTCATTCTCACTGTTATCCATTATAATATTGGAATTATAATGAAAATATTGCCATGGCAGTAAGGATAGAGACAGATACTAAGGACATCCAGAATTGAAAAAAAAATTAAACTAAGACTATTTTTAGATGACAAGATACTGTCACTGTCACTGTCATCCCGTTGCTCACTGATTTGCTCGAGCAGGCGCCAGTAACGTTTCCATTGTGAGACTTGTTTGTTACTGTTTTTGGCATGTTGAATACACCACCACAGGTAGCTTGCCAGACTCTGCCATGCAGGCAAGATGCTCTCAGTAGCCCAGGCTCTCCGAGAGGGGCGGAGGAATCGAACCCGGCTTGGCCACATGCAAGGCAAACGCCCTATGGTTGTGCTATCGCTCCAGCCCGACAAGATACTAATCTTAGAAAATCCTGAAGACTACAAATACAACGACAGCAACTCCTAAAAACAGTAAACCAGTATAGTCACACGTCAGACTACAAAATCGACACACACAAATCCATGGCATTCCTAATCGCAAACAATGAATTTGAGAATAGAAAGTTTTCTAAACATCACTTTCACAGCTGCATCTCAAAAAAAAAAAAAAAAAACCTGAGTACCTAGGAATTAGCCCAATAAAAAAAAGTGACATATAAAGAAAATTATAGCGGCTGTACAGTAGAGAAGGAGTTTGCTTTTCATGCGACTGACACAAGTTCTATCCCTGGCACCCAAAACAGTTCCCTGAGCACCACCAGGAGTGATCCCTGAGAACAGAGCCAGGAGTAAGCCCTTAACACCACTGGGTGTGGCCCCAACCCCAAAATAAGTAAATGAAACAAGCCATAAATTGCTAGTAAAAAACATAAGACATGAGCAAATGGAAATACACCCATTCATGTATTTTAATGATTAATATTGTCAAAACATTAAATAGATGTAATCAAAATATTTATGAATAATATAATTGATATATGCTGCAGTACCTTAGAGCCATAAAAGTTAATTAACTACTGCCATTTGCAGCAATATAAATAAATTTTACAAACATAACATTTAATAAGCCTGATGCAAAATCAAATAGAAAACTGGGTGAAATTAACTAGAGAGTTAGAAGTTAGTCTAGTGGTTACCTATGTCAATGAGGTTTGAAGCAGTGGTTATGACTAACGGGGAATGAACAAGAACTTCTGGTATGTCTGTTTCTCTGTTCTATTTTGTTTTTTTTCTCCATTGCTGACATAATGGTTACCCTGTCATATATTAATTGCAACATATTCATGTTATTATAATTCACTGGTATACATAGCAGTGATGTGTTATTTATATGTATGTCTTACTTCAATTCTCAATATACATTACTCAATCTTGCTAATGTACTGAAATGCTAAAATGACAGCAATAGCTAAAAGAATGGTCCAAAACCATTTTTCATCCTATGAGTTCTAACAAATATTTAAAGAATAAACGTTTCTGGTATTACATGATTCTAGCTAGTGATGACATAAAAGTGCATATTTTTTAAATTTTATATATCTTTTGTGAATCCACCATCCACATAAAACTTGAAAAAAAAAGTGAAAATAAAATAAAATGTCACTCTCACTTTTGACTCTGGATGCAAATAATCAAAACAAAACCATTAATATGTAATATACAAAATATAAATAATAAGGTCTACTAAGGTGTTCAATGCTAGAAAATTAATGATTAAATTTGGATACATCAACATGTTAAGTGAATAATTACATTAATAACTTGTATAATATACTAAAGTTGTTTATCAAATCAGTATATAATCTTAAAATCCACTTTCTATAAATTAAAAGGCAGCATATATATATATATATATATATATATTGCTATTTGGGTCACACCTGGTGATGCACAGGGGTTACTCCTGGCTCATGCACTCAGGAACCACTCCTTGCTGTGCTCAGGGGGCCATATGGGATGGTGGAAATCGAACCAGGGCTAGCAGCGTGCAAGGCAAACGCCCTTCCCACTGTGCTATCACTCCAGCCCCAAAGCCAGCATATATTTTAAGAAAAAATCTGCAAAATAAAAATTTCCAAAAATTATATATTTAGCACTAAATCTGTAACAGTAAGGTACAAAACAAATATAGCCATTGTTATGTTCATCATTCTTATTCTACATGTCAATGTTAATACATAGGTACTTTGTAGATCATTTTTACGTAGAAAATGGAAATAATCATTTTACACAGAAAATGGAAATCATCTTCAAATTAATGGGAATAAGAGAGCAGGAAGAATCAAACTTTATAAGGAATTATACTAAATCAGCTGTGTTGTAACTATTAGGCATTAAAAAAACTTTTTGTAAGGTACATTTATCATGCTATCAATAGCTTTGGGCAGTGAGAACTAAATATAAGAAAACATAAGTTAGAGTTTAAGAAGTAAATATTAAGACGTTATTGAGAGAATTTGAAGATGAAATAGAAAAGTGTATCATACTCCTAGATTAGAAGACTCAATATCATAAATGTCACTTATTTACAAATTGATTTATATAAATTCAAAGCATTACAAATGAGCAAAAAAATTTTTTTCAACTGTACCCCTATTTCTAAAATGTAAGTCGTAATCAAAACAGTCATAAGTAGCTCAGATCTCTTCTATGCAAGTAAACATGAGAGGGCTTGCTCAACTGTTGTTAGAATTAACCATAATATATATTAATATTAAGATAATGTGGCATTAGCATAGGAAACAACACAAAGATCCGAAGAAAAGAATAAAGATGCTGGGAACAAACTTTCATAGAGGAAAACCTTTTGCTGAGTTGTAGTAATAATAGTTGTAGTAATAATAATAATGTGTAGTAATAATTTCAAAAGCGGAGCGATAGGACAGCAGATAAGGTGTTTGCCTTGCACGTGGCCAACCTCGGTTCGATTTCTCGCTCCCTCTTGGATAGCCCGGCAAGCTACCTACAGTATCCTACCCGCACAGCAGAGCCTGGCAAGCTACCTGTGGTGTATTCAATATGCCAAAAGCAGTAACAAGAAGTCTCACATGGAGATGTTACTGGTGCCTGCTGAGCAAATTGATGAGCAAAGGGATGGCAGTGATACAGTGATACAGTGAATAATTTCAAAGAACACTGTGGATGTGAGTACAATGTAGCAGCATCTATCTACTTGCTCATTTCAGGGTTCCTGCTCCTCAAACCCTCTGGAAGCTGCACATGGTGAGAGAGGACAACCTTCCCTGAATGGGGTCTGATGTCTCTTACGTGAAAGTATGCAGTAGATGTGATCTCTTGTTAAAACCTCCAAAATGTAGGGACAAGGTCAGTTTTAAAACCCGAGCTAATATTTTATAGTGTTTGCTTGTTTCTTAGTAAGAGCAGGGTTTGTAGATTCTCCTGAGCAAATAAATGCCAGTATTTCAACTATGCTCAGTTCTCTAAAAAGGTTATTGCACTGTGCTGTTACAATTAGGTAAAATTTTTTAATTGCAGTAACTGTGTTCATAAAAAAATTGTTATTTTAAATGGGTAGAAAATTTTGAAAAGCGTGATGATGCCAGCTGATATAGATTAATAGAAAGGTATTAATTGCTGTAAAAGCAATCTACATATAGAATCTAAAGACTTCAACAAATCAAAATCCGTCTCAAATCTATTTCAAATCTGATTTTATATTTCATCCCTTGTTCATATGCTTATTCTAATAAGAGTGACATATATAAAGACTAAATGATGAATCTCTCCTTCTAATCTCAAAATATTATATGACAATTCCAAATAATGTCTCATGACTCCAATTTTTTTGGATTTTTTTCTTAAAAAACTTTATTAATGAGAATCTCCTAACTTATTAGTCTAACTAGTTATTAGAGTCAAAGTGCACGGAACTTTAAATTAGACAAGTAGTTATTACAAACAGATACATTTTTAAAACAGTATTTTCATTGTATGATTTCTTTCCCTTTGGGGGGTTGGGGGTGTCACTCTAGTGGTGCTGAGGGCTTCCTCCTAGCTCTGATCTCAGGTATCACTCCTGGAAGTGCTTGGGAGACCATATGTGTGCAGGGGACTGAGCCAGGGTAAGCTCAGTGAACACAAGTGCCTTAAAACCTTATCTCTCTGAACCCATTATATGACTTTTAAACTGAACATTTAGTAATTCTGTAAGTAGCTTACTAGTCTTTAATTTTATATTTGGTAGTATATTTGATATGCCAAAAACAGTAACAAGTCTCACAATGGACACGTTACTGGTGCCCGCTCTAGCAAATTGATGAACAACGGGACAACAGTGCAGTGCAATATATATCTCAGATGGTTCTAATATATTAGTAATATATTAATATATTTAAATTTATTATATAAGGTAATGTTTATGTAGTTACTGATTTTGTAGTACATAACTCTAAGATTTACTTGAACTTGATCTTTTATTTTTAAATTGTCATATCTAAACGTTAAAAATGTAATAATCCTTTGAAACTTGTATAAGAGCAAAACTTATGTTTCCAAACACAATATATTCTGCAAGATTCATAACTAATAAACATATTATGCATTTAAAGCTATTTATAAAAATGTATGAGGTAATAATTCTACTAATAATTGGACAATTTTGAGACAGACATTAATGGAATTATAATCAAATATTTTCTAGGGCGTTACTGGTAATAGAGGTGGTCATTGAAAATTTAGCGCCCAAGTTTTAGAAAAGGAATATTCTCTCCAACTACAGAATTAGTACAGAAATCTGCTTCCAATTAAGAAAAAAGTGGGAGAACGCAGCTGTATTTGGGATTTGGCAAACATATTAAACTGTGCTCCAAATGCTTTGGTTTCAGTACAGCCTGTAAAGTATTTTCTCATGTCTTTTCCTCCTTAATTTTAAAACACATGTTCAGAACATGTATCTACAGGCCCTCTCTCCTTCAGTTTCAATGATTACAAAAAGTGTTAATATTCAATACCTTTTTTTATTTTTTTGTCTCTAACACACAAAGGGTCAAAAAAGAATATTCATGAAATCACCTGTATAAACTAAAGGATTTATCGTATGGCTGTCAGAATGTTTAAAAAATGATTCACTTTTGTATAGAACCAAGAAGCTACATTTTGCCAAAGTCTGATGGCACTCAGACTTGGAGTGGTTTGGATTTAGTATGAAATATAAAAGCCAAGCAAGCAGAGAGGTTGTTTCAGGATAGTTTTAAAGTTCTCATGTCGACTTCTTATTTCTTGAGCAGTAACATTTTTCAAATGATGCTTCTAAAGAAACTTTGTCATGGAAAACATTTTTATAGGGGCTGTTAAATTAAATATAGAGGATATAAAAATTAGAAGTTTTTGAAACCAGAATGCATCTAATGGGTATAATATGGAAGACGACTGAAACTCATCTAGGAGATTTCTTTTTAAATTGTAGCATATGAACCAGATTCAGAGATTGCATAAACCATTTCCTCCTGAAAAGTTAAGGAGCTCAGCACGCTTCTCTTAGTTCATTCATGGTGTTTCCATCTCTCATACTTCAAATGTTTTAGAAGGGGCCAAAGAGGCAGTCAGGTAGTTAAGATGCAGAGCTTTCTTCGAACCCCTGTTTGATCACTGGCACTATACATGGCTCTCCAGGCATCACTAGAGGATGCAGAGCACTGCTGGAGCACCCTGGATTATTCCCAGTACCACCAGGCCTATGCACAGTGCATCCTCTGGCTCTCCCCTTGAACTGCTGGCCTGGTTGAACAAGAATCCCCAAAAGGGACTCTAGTATTTTGAGCACCACTTGAGAAGTGCCCCTCCTCCCAAAAATGTTTTAGAAAGTCATGAAAAGTACAAATGAACATTATCTTTTAAATGTCAAATTCTCTGGATAAATGTCTATCCAGAGAGACCACCTCACATCTATGGGAATGGGCTATATAAAAATACCAAAATCAAGGACTAGCAGGCACTGTCTGTCACTGTAGCATTGTCATTCCTTTGCTCATCAATTTGTTCGAGCGGGCACCAGTAAGTCTCCATTGTGAGACTTGTTACTGTTTTTGGCATATCGAATATGCCATGGGGACCTTGCCAGGCTCTGTCATGAGGGACAGGATACTCTTGGTAGCTTGCCAGTCTCTCCGAGAGGGATGGAGGAATCAAATCTGGGTTGGCTGCATACAATGCAAATGCCCTACCCACTGTGCTCCAGAGAGATCATAGGATATTGTTGGTAGGATATAAACTGTTCCGGGGATGATGAAAATAGCACGGAAATTTATGAAAATGTCAAGAATATATTTTGTATATGATACAGTGATTTGCTCTCTCTTATTATGTTCTTAAAAAAGCAAGAAAAACGGGACTAATTTGAAAAGATAGACGCATTCTTATGTTCATAACAGCAGTATTTACAGTAGTCAAAATATAAAAATAACTCAAGTACCAAAAAAAATTGGAAAATGTGGTATATATTCACATAATAAAATCACTGTATCACTGTCATCCCATTGTTCATAGATTTGCTGGAGCGGGCACCAGTAATGTCTTCGTTTGTCCCTGTTGCATGCTAGTGCAGTCCAATGGCATCTGCTGGCTCCAGGAACACAAAGAGCATGTTGTTGTTACTGCTTTTAGCATATCAAATACAGCATGGGTAGCTTGCCAGGCTCTGCCGTGCTGGTATGCAGGTTGTGTGGGAGACATCTGCTTAAAAATTTAGTAATATATTCAGAAATTCACTGGGGCTCCCAGAAGAGAGTGATGCAGAATCTCCTACCCTCACGCCAGGCTTTCTTCACTGGGACCCCTCAGAGGGGGTGGATTGAGTTTCCCTCCCCACCCCAAGCAGAGCCCAGGCAGCCGAAAACCTCTAGAACACAGCCGCAGCCATGCTCAAGGCTATTCTCCACATGCTCGGATGAGCCTCACCTATGAAGGAACCAACAGAGGAACCCAGGTATGTGGGACCCATGGCTGAGATCTCCAAGCCTGCTCAGAATGCGACTGGGCCTCCTCCACCCAGATCCCAAGTTTTCTAGTAGCTTGGCAGTCACACCCACAAAATGCCTCAGGCCACCATGTAATCTCATCAACGGCCAAGATCCAGGGACTATAAAACCAAGCTCCCAGAAGAGAGCCACGCAATTTTTCCTGAAGCATGCAGCCATGAGACCTCTTTATTTTTATTTATTTATTTTTCCTCACATAATGAAATACCACAATGAAATTTTCTTTTTGTTACAATGTAGATAAAACTAAAGGAGATTATTTTAAGTAAAAGTCAGAACATGAAAGACAAATATAGGATAATTTTATAAGAAGAAAGGAAGGAAGGAAAGAAAGAAAGAAAGAAAGAAAGAAAGAAAGAAAGAAAGAAAGAAAGAAAGAAAGAAAGAAAGAAAGAAAAAGAAAGAAAGAAAGAAAGAAAGAAAGAAGGAAGGAAGGAAGGAAGGAAGGAAGGAAGGAAGGAAGGAAGGAAGGAAGGAAGGAAGGAAGGAAGGAAAGAAAGAAAGAAAGAAAGAAAGAAAGAAAGAAAGAAAGAAAGAAAGAAAGAAAGAAAGAAAGAAAGAAAGAAAGAAAGAAAGAAAGGAAGGAAGGAGGGGAAGGAAAGGGAGGGGTAAGGGAAGGAAGGATGTGAGGAAGGATGGGAGGAAGGAAGGGAGGGAGGGAGGGAGGGAGGGAGGGAGGGAGGGAGGGAGGGAGGGAGGGATGCAGGCAATCAGGCAAGCAGACAAGATCAAACTAAAACAAATACTTGAATCCTGAATGTGGAACTGAGGGTATCAGAGTGTAAGGAGCATTGGAGCAAAGCAGGATCAGAAGTTCAATGAAGTGTATAGGAGGGTTATTGAAATTTTGGTGTGATACAATTTTTGAACATTATTGATCTGTACCCCTAAAACGCTTGAGCAAATTGATGAACAATGGGATGACAGTGGGGATGACAGTGCTACAGTGCTACCCCTAAAACATATATCATGTTATAATCCAATGCTACATTAAAAATAAAACCACCCATAAGAGGAGTTGATGTATTTTCTTATTTGAAATAAACAGAAGAGTAAGATAATACATAGCAATGACATATTAAATGCAAGGGATGGTTCAGAGCCTTTTAAATAATCTATCTCACCTGCTCTATGAGATTAGATACTATTATATGGAATATAAAATGCATAGATATTAAATAACATTTACTCAATGGATCTATGTCTATTGCATTGTTTGTCCTACTCTATAATAGGATTCAAACACAAGCCTTGATTAACAAGTGACTTTAACCATGGCCCAATATGTTATCGGGAAACATGACAAAAGCAGGTATAGTTTAAATGGTAAGATTGTTATTTACTAACCACTGATCCTTCCAAGACATGATTTAATCTATAGTGACTTCAATTTTTCTTTAACAGAAAAGCACAACTATGGTATAAAGAATTACTCACAGATTATAAAATGATATAACTCCTAGAACATATTAAATACACAATACATCTCACTTTCCTTTGACACACATTTTGAACCTGATTATGGACAGTTCAGTTTGTTTAACTAATAGATAAAAAGACTTGAATAAACCAAGAATTATGGGTAGGTATAAATCTGCTGCCCACAAAAATTCTGATACAATATCTGTGAACGTTTAAAAATAGGAAAGGGAGAGAAGAATATCCTACCTGGACAAAACTAACAGAGAAGAAAGCATCTACAAGGAACTAGAAAGAAGATTAGGGAAAATTTAAAATCTAAATATCTGAAGGTGTAAAGGAAGCCAAAAAAATCCAAGGAGCACAGACCACAAAGAAAAAGCGACAAATGTACTAGATAGCATGACTCTGAAAACAAAGAAACAGGAAAGTTGAAAGACTATAAAAGAATTAGATAGAAGACAATAGCGGAGGATTTATTATTTAAAACACTGACATTCAAGAAATGATGCATAGGGAGGTATACCGTGATTCTTGGTGGTGGAATATGTGCACTGGTGAAGGAATGGGTGTTTAAGCATTGTATAACTGAGACTTAAACCTGAAACTTTTGTAACTTTCCACATGGTGATTCAATAAAAAAATAAAATTTAAAAAAATGACAAAAAAAAGAAATGATGCATAGCTTCTAGTGGTTAATTCAATAAAATGGATAAACCTGTGGGATCAGTCATTCTAAATAATTAGCATTATTTCTTCTCACTCCGTAAAGGATTGGTAATTTCTTTCATTCTATAGTCATCACTTGATAAATATTAAAAGCAAACTATGACCACTGGGCCTATAGCTTTAGGAGAACCCTACCCGCCCCAAGGGACCCAGCCCTGGCAGCCAACACAACCGCCACCGCTCCAGGCCACTTTCTGAATGCTCAGGTCGAGCCTCACGCATGAATGAAGTCCCACGGAATCCAGAAAATGTGGAACTTTGTCAACGGGACCCAGAAGCAGAGATCCTCTGCCTGTTATCTCCCAATCTCTGGTGACCCAGGGATCACATCCATAAGCCACACCCTGCCACACCCTGCCGGCGATGGTCTCCTCGTCACCACCCTCCAGAAATCAAGGGCTGCTCCCTCCCAGATGGGAGTATAAAATGAGGCCCCCATACCCATGCCACCGGACTCTGCGCCAGGATGTTTTCACTCTGGATGAGCCAGAAGGGAGAGCGAGTGAGAACCTTCCCCGCCCCAAGGGACCCATCCCTGGCAGCCAACTTCCACAACCCAACAGCTGCCACGCTCTAGGTCACTTTCCAGATCACACAGCCTCTTCACAGCCACACGATACATTATAAGACACTTCCTACCCGTTTTCTATAATTACCACACCATATTTGATGGGCTTCAGACAGAAGGCAATAAATCACATATATGTATATGCATATATGTATATATGTGTATATATACATGCATATATTTATATATATATATACACTTCTCCAAGAGCCTGGCAAGCTACTGAGAGTATCCTGCCCACACAGGCAGAGCCTGGAAAGCTACCCGTGGCGTATTTGATATGCCAAAAACAGTAATGATAGGTATCATTCCCCTGACCCCGAAAGAGCCTCCAATCATTGGGAAAAATGAGTAAAGAGAGGTTGCTATAATCTCAGGGCTGGGAATAATAGAAACCTTATTGGCAACTCGAGTAAATCAACAAACAACGGGATGACAGTGATACAGTGATACTTTGGTGTAATACTAATAGAACATTTTTATTAAAATAGAACATGATGGGGCCGGAGCGATAGCACAGCGGGTAGGGCGTTTGCCGTGCACGCGGCCGACCGGGTTCGATCCCCGGCATCCCATATGGTCCCCCAAGCACCGCCAGGAGTAATTCCTGAGTGCAAAGCCAGGAGTAACCCCTGAGCATCGCTGGGTGTGACCCAAAAAGCAAAAAAAAAAATAGAACATGGTGAAAATGTTTTATACCTGCTGTTAAATGAAATAGCAACTAGTTATGCATTGCAACTAATACTGAATATTAAATTTTTCTTTCATTAATTTATAGTTTAGCAATCACATATCTCATTGAACAGTGAAGATTTAGAGAAAGTCATTTTAAACAATTAAAAATGGTAGGCTGTATGGCAAGTATCATTCTCAATGGGGAAAAACTAAGAGACTTCCCTCAAAAATCAGGGACAACACAATGATGCTTTCACGACATCTGTTCAATATAGTACTGGAAGTACTTGCAATAAGGGTTAAGCAATAAAAAGATATTAAGGACATTCAGGTAGGAAATGAAGAAATCAAGCTCTCACTATTCGCAGATGATATAATACTATATTTAGAGAACCCTAAAACCTCTACCAAGAAAATCCTAGAAACAATTGACTCGTATAGTAAAATTGCAGGCTATACAATCAATACCCAAAAGACCATGGCCTTCCTATGTGCAAATAATGAGAGAGAAGAAAGTGACATGAAAAAAAGCAATCCCCTTGACAATTAATTTTGCCTCAGAAAATCAAGTTTCTCAGAATCAGCTTAACTATAGAGGTAAAGGACCTGTACAAAGAAAACTACAAAGTGCTACTTCAAGAAATTAAAGAGGACATGAGGAAATGGAAAGATATCCCCTGCTCATGGATTGGGAGAATTAACATTGTCAAAATGACAATACTCCCCAAAGCATTGTACAAATTCAATGTGATCCTATAAGGATACCATTGACATTCTTCAAAGAAATGGAGCAAACACTCCTGAAATTCATATGGAACAATCACCCCTCCCCATGAATAGGAAAAGCAATTCTTGAGAAAAAGAAGATGGGAGGCATCTCCTTCTCCTACCTCAAACTCTACTACAAAGCAGTAAAACTTTAAACAGCAAAGTACTGAAACAAAGGCAGAGCTGCAGACCAATGGAACAGGGTTGAATATCCTAATACACAACCCCAAATATATGATCATCTAATCTTTGAGGAATTAAAAGCAATGGGTGATGATCTTCAGATCATTTTATGTTCTTGATATCTAGTCCTTCTCATCTTTTCATACTATTACAAAAAATTTTTTCTTGTAAATAGAATGTCAGTTGTGAAAATTGAGTCAATAGACTATGAGTGAAGAAATACAAGATTTCAGCTTCATAACCATGACTAGATAAAAATCTGCCTGTGTGTATTTGTATACACCAAATGCGTAGCACATTTTAGTGCAAGCTGTCTTATCACAAAATTACAAAGATTTACAAAGAGCCTCTGTCTTTTTATTTGCAAAAGAAATTCCAAGTCTTAAAATCCAGACTAGCATGAAATAGATTTTGAGATCTATATTATCCAATTAAGGACCTATATTCTGATACTTTTATAAATGTGGCCAAGGATAATCATGGTCAAAACCAAACACAAAACTTCTAAGATTAAAAAAAATGCCAGAACCACTGGTGAGAAACAATTATCTAAGGAAAGAAGAATAGATACAATCAATTTAGGAAGATCTAGAAAAATACTTGCATAACAGAATTTAATAACCTCAATGAACCAGTGACCTTTTTATGCATACTATACTTGACTTCTCTGAACAAAGAAGTAATAATTGATATATCCTGTCCCATTGTACAAAAGTGTGTGTATAGTTAAAACAGGGATGATGAATATTTTCTTTATCTTATAGTCTGCCAGCCCATCATAAGCATTATCTGACACACTGTAGAGAACCATACATTATTTGACCCAAGTCAAGTAACTAAATATTCTTTGGATCATGTGATGTGAGGAGAGGAAAAGTGTACCTAAAAGTAGCCCAAAATCAGCATCCTGTCCCATAAATTTATTGCTGATGGATCTAAAGAGAAGTATATGTTCATCAATATCTGTTTTCTCATTCTACTTTTTCAGTAATAAATCCCCCAAATGTTAGCAAAATGCATGGCATCTAGAAGTCATGTAACTACAATTAACCTCTGTATATGAGCAAAAACATTATTAAATGTCAGTGCTGCAAGGGAGGATTCTCCTTTAGAAATATACAGCGCTTTTGTTCTGCCTACTCTAATATGCACAGTATCATTTATTAAGAATAATAGTGCTTGGGGCTGGAGCAATAGCACAGTTGGAAAGGCATTTGCCTTGCACGTGGCAGAGTCAGGTTCAATTCCCAAAATCCCATCTGGTCCCCTGAGCACCGCCAGGGGCAATTCCTGAGTGCAGAGTCAGGAGTAACCCCTGAGCATCACCGAGTGTGACCCAAAAAGCAAAAAAATTGAAAGACGGATAGTGCTTATGATCATATTCAATAGTGATGATCTTGAAAAATTCTTTTAAAACATAATATCTAAGCTCTGATTTCTTTTAGGATAGTATGATTGTGGAAAGAGCCAAAGATTTGAAAACCAAAAGAATTGGAAAAATCTTAGTCAGGCATTAAACTATGTTATTACATTGCAATCACCCATTCATCAGCTACATACACAAAACCAAGTCACATATTCCCTTTGTACCCCTGCTTCCTTATCTATTTGTGTATCTATTTGATAAACTTCATAGGATTAAGTTAATTGGGTTTAAACAAAATAATTTACCTAAAAGCAACTTCTTCTAAATTCTTGCAAAGCAAACATTCAAGTATAAAATAAATGAATAATGGTAGGTTGTGGGTCAACTTTCATAATAAATTACTTCCAGCATAAATATGAGAGATAACCTATGGCAGAACAGAAACAAGCGTTCAATAAAGTTCACTCTAAGAGAAAAGTAGAGAATGTTTAAATTCAGATAAAAGATTACACTTTAAATTATAAATCTGTCCTAAAAATATTTAGGCATGCAGGTATAGATAAAGTATAGTAATAAACTCCTTAAATGAACATAGATGAAATATTTCAACAATATCATTATGCACTGTCACTGTCATCCCGTTGCTCATCGATTTGTTCGAGCGGGCACCAGTAACGTCTCTCATTGTGAGACTTATTGTTACTGTTTTTGGCATATCGAATACGCCATGGGTAGCTTGCCAGGCTCTGCCATGCAGGCGGGATACTCTCGGTAGCTTGCCAGGCTCTCTGAGAGGGGCGGAGGAATCGAACATGGGTCGGCTACATGAAAGGCGAATGCTCTACCACTGTGCTATCAGTCCAGCCCTTCATTATGCATTAAATAAATATTTCAGGATTTGGGAACTGTGGGAACTCATTGCCACTTTCCTAAAATTCTTGGTGCTAAGACTAAAAAGACTATTCTCTCGCATTTTATGTATTTTTTCTCTTTTCTGGATATGCATAATTGCTTTCTTGAGGTGCTTCTGATCTACAACTAGTCAGAATCTCACTATTGCAAGTCTTGAATCTCCCCAAACAAAAATTATTGACAAAATTTTACCCTCTTCCATCCATGGCTTATAAAAGTTGGTGATTCTATTAAGATACCTTAATATACAGTCTTTGAAGTTCTTAGAAGGACAACATAAACCTTTTTCATTGCTGGTCATGTGTTAATATGTCCTAACTTTATCCATTTTTGAGACTGTGTACAGTGCTTACTGCTGTTTAACTGAATCCAGATTATCAGGAACAGTCTTTTTTTTCTCTTATAAAGTAATCCTTCATGATTTGGAGGCATATCCTCACTTCTTAATAGAAGGTAGAGTAAAAAAAGGAACAGAATAATTCTATAGCCCCTTTTTCCTTTGCTTTATTCCATTAGTATTTCATGTTTTCAATTTGGCAGCTGACAGGTCCTTGAAAATTTAAGTAAATGGCAATTGAAAGAAAAGAATCTGGAAGCCAGAGTAGTACAGCGGGAAGGCCTTGCAAATGGCCAATGCAAACACCCTATCTGCAATAGATCTCTGGCACCCCATATGGTCCTCTGAGCACTGGCAGGAGTGATCCCTGAGTGCGGAGCCACCAGGAGTAAACCTACAAGCACTGCTGGGTGTGCACCCTCAATAAATAAATAAATTAATTAATTAATTAAAAGCAAAAAGGAAAGAATCTGTTAAGCAATGATTGTTATGCAACTAAAAATGTTCCGTTTATTAGCCAATGTAAACCTCAAATTAGAGACTTAGTTTAATAAATACTTTATCCTCACTATAAAAGAAGGAAAATACAATGGAACAAATAAAAAACCTCTATGAACATAAGAGAATACAGCTTTAGAATGTTGGCAACTGTTAAAAAATTCATCTTATATAGTAGCCACAAGATCCTCTTATTGTCATGCTCATAATGATTATTGAAGATCAGAGAACTAAAATACAAAAATTAAACTTATATATGTTTCCTTATTAAAGTGAAACACGGAGAATATATTGTAAAACTGTTAAGTAAATAAGCATATAACTCTGCCTTCTAAAAATCACCCAAGATACTGTTTTACAAAATATATGTTTTGTTACTTCAAACAATTCCAAATATGTAACCAAATATTTTAATAGCAGTACTAAAGGGTGCATAATGACTTTTCAAAGTACATTTCTAAATTAGGTAGTATAATTGTTTCATTCTTTTAAGACAATAAATATTACTCAATAGTGTAATGAAAGTCTCAGCATAATTATTTTAAGACATTTGTTCCCTAAAGAGAGTTAATAACCAATATCCAATTTTCTTTCAGGTAATTTTAGTTAAGTAAATGGTAAATAAACCAGTTATTTTTAAAACCCATCTGTACCTAACTCATTACTGAACTTAATTGCAGCTTAGGCTATTGAATTTGATTTCTTTGAAATAGAGACCCACAGAAAACATTAATAACTAAGGCATAAGTTTCCTCTTAAATAACTGAAACAGTACAGAATGATTTTTTTCCTAAACAACTTTTTAATAACAGACTGAATATTCAGATTTTGCATCATCATAATCAGAGCTATCATATTTATTAAATAAGAGCATGTTTTATTTTTATTCTACTGCAAATATTCAGTAATGTAATGACAGGTTTTTTTTCTCGGGATACATACTTTAATTTTCCTTCAGAAAACAATACATCAGGTTGTCAGTCATGAACACAAATGTTTATCTTTTGTAAGTTACAATGAATTTTCTAACAGTTTGTCTAAGCTTTGGCTTTAAATTAAAAAATATTAATTCGGGGCTGGAGTGATAGCACAGCGGGTAGGGCATTTGCCTTGCACGTGGCCAATCCAGGTTCGATTCCCAGCATCCCATATGGTCCCCCGAGCACCGCCAGAAGTAATTCCTGAGTGCAGAACCAGGAGTAACCTCTGAGCATTACCAGGTGTGATCCAAAAAGCAAAATACATAAATAAATAAATAAATAAATAAATAAATAAATAAATTATATTAATTCAATTATGTCCAGCAAAGTCCAAACTGCAAAAGAAGCCATCTGCCAATTCCAAGCAACTAGTAGGTATTGCCTGATATATTGTATTTGTTTTCTAGAACTACCATAACAAAATATCATAGGCACAGTGGCTTAAACAATGAAATGAGTTTTCTCTCAGTTCTACAATCTGAAGTCTAAGATCAAGCTGGCACATTTGGGTTCTTTTGATATCTCTCTCCTTGACTTGCCAATAGTCAACCACTTATTATTTCTCTTCACATGGTCAGATAATGTATACATAGAGACACACACTTGAACACACACAGAGCAAACACTGAATTAGCACATATGAAACCATTGCTCCTAAGGGAAATAAAAAGTTAATGTTCCTATAAGTCCCTTCTGACTTTTTTGTCAACTGATCAATACATACTTATGTTCCCATGTCTGTTTTTGCATTAAAATACCCTTTTCATATATAATTCTCATACATAATTAATTATATATCCTTGTATTTAGCACCAGGAGACAGATAATATTTGTAGTATATCAATAGTCATCATGAAATAAGCCAACCCTGTCAACATCAAGACCCTTTCCTGAAGTCTTATATGGGCTCATTACACGTAAAATACTACATTTTTATCTTCAAAAACTTAAGTCATGAAGTTGGAGGTATAGTACAGAAGATAGGGCATTACCCTTGCATGTGGCCTACCTGTGTTCAATCCTTAGCACAATTTAACATACCCAGGAGTATGCCAGGATTGATCCCTGAGTGCAGAGCTAGGAGTAAGCCCTAAGCAGGTGTGGACCCAAAACAAAGTAAACAGACAAAAATGAAAACTGAATATCCAAATTTATCTTTAGTCTTACATATGTAGTGAATGGGCTGGAGCGATAGCACAGCGGGTAGGGCATTTGCCTGGCATGCAGCCAACCCAGGTTTAATTCCTCCATCTCTCTCAGAGTCTGGCAAGCTACCAAGAGTATCTCACCCATACGCCAGGGCCTGGCATGCTACCTGTGGCATATTCAATATGCCAGAAACAGAAACAACGAGTTTCAAAATGGAGACATTGCATTACTGGTGCCCGCTCAAGCAAATCGATGAGCAACGAGATGACAATGATACAGTGATGTAGAGAATAATACTAAACTTTTCCCAGTTTTTAATTAGGCACCTTGATTTACAATAATGTTAATAAACAGTTTCAGGCACCCTATGGATTATGTTTATCCTTTCAAGTATCTTTCCTTAGTTTTTACAAAATTCTGCTGTGAAAAACTAGATTTACTTTCCATAGCTATTGTTTGTCATCTATCTCATTCCATTAAAATGTAAGCTCTAACAAGAGTGCTTACTCAATTGCAAAAAACAGAACCCACACTTAGAATCTGAGTCTCAAAAAAATTATTACAAAGTGTTTAAAGACTTATAGAATGATTGGGAAAGCAGGAGAACTTCTTAGTTGAATATTTTGCTTTGTTTTTCTATTTTTTTTTTACTGAGATGACATTAGTTTACATGGCTGTGTATTTTAAGCATACAATTTCATATCCCTTCAAAATATGCTACCACATCACTCCAGTTTTAAACTTTCAAGAACTCCTACAGTCACACACAAATCAGATCTGAGTCATGAAGGAAGCCATTGCTACTTCTACAATAGGACACGTCTTAGAAAAACGGGAAATAGCTGAACGCAAAACCACATTGTCTATGATGTAATGTGTTATTCACAAGATTAATCATCTTACAAGATCACAGAATAGTAACCAACAGGAAATTAGAACTATCACGTGGGGTTCAAGACTATGATATTTGCTAAGTTACTCTCAACAAAACTAAGGGCTGAATTGGCTTTTGACTTCTTCCTATCTGCTCTGCTTTTCTCTTTGGTAAAGACTGACATTTCTATCTCCAATTCACTGAGAAGAAACTAAACATTTGATAGGCCTGGAACAGTTTACATGTTCCAACTCAGGAATTCAAAATTAAGCTGATTCTTACTCCCTATTTTGAAATTAAGAACATTATCAATTAGGCAAAATGCTTGCTACTGGTTAACATTCACTGTAGGATTACCAGAGTGTTGAAATGAATAGACTTGCATTTTACCAAAATGTCAAAAAAAAAAGAGGAGTCAAATAAAGAGTTTCCAAGATATGAAAGAGTCGTGTTAGGCATAATTAAAAGATATGAATGCCTGCTTATACCAATACTACTAATTGAAGCCACAAAATACAGAGTACAGTTTGCCTTTCAATAGAAGTACTTGAGTCAGATTTTTTTTTTCTTAAGAACAGGAATTACCTGTCCTTTTTCTAAATGATTTTGCCCAAATCATTTAGGAAACTTAACACCTAGTGCTAGTAATTAACATGCTCAATATTACACATGTTGCAAGGACAACAACAAAATAGTCCAACTCAAAAGATGGCTACAAGTATATAGAGTGTGACTTTCAAAACACTCACCCTCAGATTTTCTGAAAATAAAAAACAAAATATTTTTTATGGGATAGAAATGTAAAATCTGGGCAAGAAATAGAGAAGTTGGAGCAAGAGAGAAATAGTGCAGAAGTTAAGATGCTTGTAGTACTCAAGACAGATCCAGTTTAGACCCGCAGCACTGTGTATGGTCCCTGAGCATTGCCTAATGATCCCCCCTGAGTACTGAGCCAGAAATAAAACCTGAACATCAGTAGGTATGGCCTCAAGACTCATAAATTAATTAATAAAAAAGAAATAAATATCTTGTAACAAATTCCATCAATTTACATGGAAACTTTCAAATAACTATTTTTAAGAATTGTCAGATTATATTTTAAAAAAGGAATTGTCAGATTATATAACCATTTTAATTCCATCTACTTCTAAACAAATATAACTACATATTTTCCATATTATATGAGTTCAAGAAATTGAACGAACAATCTTCAGGTTTAAACACCTGAACACAAAGTACTATAGATTGTTTTTGGTCTATTTTCCTCTCCATTTTCTCTTCAACTCAAAAAATATTCTGGTAAAAAGTCCTATATTTTCTTTTAAGTCATTTTAAAAGAAATAGTAACTACAGTTGGTATCAAGGAAAATTAATATATTACTTTAGGAAATCTATCTCCAAAGCTGTTACATATTGGCATCTCTGAAGATTAGAGTAAAGCAAATCTTCCTACATTCATGTCTTGGTCTAACTCTGGACTGTTAATAAGGTGAAACCATTTTGCTTTAGTGCTTGAGGCTATTATGAATTATAGCCAATGTTGAAAGCTAAAAGACTCAATAGTAAGCTCAAATATCCTAGAAAGGAAGCTTTACTGTGCAGTCCCATAACGTTTATTATTACAGGATGGTTTTATAAAATGTCATGGTGAATTTTCTTTAGAACTGATTTCAGGATGTCCTCAAATTTAATGAATCCTACCTGGCCAGCTCAAATGCCCATTTCCAAACATTATCTATTAATATCTAAGGCTTTTAGGCACTCGGTTATTGCTTAATGGATCTTACAATGACGAATCTCATCAAATAAAAGAAAATATATATCTTACTACCCAAAAGCAGAAGAAATGTAATGTTCTACTTAAAGCAAAACAACACAGATATATTTTATCATTTAAAAGCTTCCTTTTCTTCATTTTATAGTATACACTAAAACGTTATATTTAGATATCTATAAAATTGTTGCTATAATTATTTATTTATAATTATAATACTGTTATAACTATTTATTTATAAGAAAACCATGAGTGTGAATTACTTGTAATTAAAATAAAATGATACCTATAATTAGAAATGTTTTCTGAGCTCTACTTTTCCTATACAATTTTATTTCTAACACAAAAAGAAACTCTACTTTTCTATATGTTTTTACAGATATTGCTTTAATCTATAGTTCCTATTTACAGTATGCTAAAATCTTAGAAGGTGATTTTTTAATGTGTCAAATAAAAGAAAATGTATATATCTTACTACCCAAAAGCAGAAATATAATGTTCTACTTAAAGCAAAGCAACACAGATATATTTTATAATTTAAAAGCTTCCTTTTTGCATTTTATATATGACTCAATTATAATTTTTGTCAATTATAAACTCAAATATAATTCTTAAAATACAAAGCAACCAATAAACACTGTAATATAAATACCAGGGATGATTAATAGTGGACTAGCTATGATGTATTTTTACAAAGACCTTTATTGAGTCAACATTTAAAATCCTGGCCAAATGCCCCATTATGACATTTTGGAGATGATACCTTATTTGAGTAAAGTTTAATTATTAGTATATATTCATTCATTCAGTAAATATATCCTGGATACTATTTTAGGTTTGAGTGATAAGACATTGCACAATTAGAACAAACTCTGGTATAAACCCATGCATGTATAGTTAACTAATACTTGAATATGGAATCAAAATACTCAGTGGAGAAAACACTATTTCCTCAATAAACAGTGCTCGGGTAATGACAGAAAATGCAAATAAGCATTAAAATCAACAACTGACCGAAGCTAAAGGTGAGTTGAGGAGACTGACCTCAAGGACATGAGAGGACTTTTACAGTGATTCAAATGTTTTGTAATCAAACTGTTGGTTTGTTACGTGACTATGTATTTGTCAAAACTAGATATTTGTACACTTAAAATTTAAGTATGTTATTGTACATAAACTCAAAAATAGAGTTAATTTTAAAAACTGTATACAGCTGATGCTTTTAATCATTAGAGTGCCTTCATAGCTTTTGTTATCACTAACGAACAATTAAGATATCAGAGTTTCATCTTATTATATAGTTATCAAAAGGTAGAATCAAGGCTAGTCCCTTTATTTACATTTAATTGAAATCTAAAACTGTTAAATCAAATTAAATGCCATCTACATGTCATTGTTACAAGAGACAAAAGGATAAAAAGCTAGTAAATTAAAGTAAACCTTATTTCAATGGTTCCACAATAAGCATCTTTATCTTAATAATTTTATATATAATTTACATATAAATAAAACATGTAAATTAAATAAAGAGAAATATTTTATTCCATTAAAAAATCAGTGTATGATTATATGTATAAAATAGAATAATATTCCTTTCCTAGAAATCCTTCTAAATGGATTAAGTATTATACACAAGTGATTTTAGCATAAAGAAAATAAGACTTATTGATCACAAGCTGTGGTCACCTCATCTCAATAAACAGGTCAATAAAACGATTCGCTCCCTACCCCCCAATCCAAGTTCTTCTAACATTTGATCTGTAAGTCCCATTTGTTAGGATAACTTCTTGAAGTTAACCTGTCCACCTCAGGTACTCACCCCTTCTTTGAAGAGTAGACAGCTCAGTTCCCTGGAAACCTGAGTTTTATTGTTATCTGAAGTGTCAGAGCAGAGAACTTCAAAGGAAGGCAGCTGCAAAACACATCTTCACAGCTCCGTGATCTGCAGAATGGAGTGTGGTCATATACATCTAACTTGTCTAATGGGAAATTTAGAGATTGCCTTTGGAATGTTTAAAGGTAATTTGTTCTGATAAAGGTGGAATGAGTAGATGGTTAGTCCAAGAGATAGTATCCATTTAATGAGGCTAAATTCTGACATGTTAAACTTCAACCTAAACTTTTCTGACAAATATTTGTGAAACACATAGTGTTTTATGAAAAGTACGTAAAACTACAGTTATCGAAGGTCTTTTATCACTTGGAGATAAATGCTAGAATGTATAAGGATTAAGTAATGTGATGTCCAAATTCATCAAAATAATTTGAAGGAAAAAGTTAGATTGATAATATGGATAGGGAAGAGGTAAACATTGGTTGCTTGTTGTTTGGATAAAAATAAAAGATCCGTGATGATTTAATATACTATTATTTACTTTTGGTGTGTTCAAAATATCCTATGATAAAAAATATTCATATGGCTAATCAAGGAAGCTGCATTTAAAAACCTCGATTTATACTATTTGAAAAAGATAACTATGTTTTAAAACCATTTGGTAAGTAACTTATGAGAACCCAGACCGCATTTTCGTTTACTGTAATTTTTATATACATAATGATTAGGTACCTGAGCCAATCCACAAAAACCTATACATTTTTATTTTACATTTACTAATTACTATGGTTAACTCAGAGATTTAGGCATCTTTTGTGGGTTGGCCGGAGCATCTAATATCCCAGCCAATACTATGTTCATGCATATACTACACAGAACTGAGAATAATTTAGCTGCACTACATTCCCATGTTTTAAATGATCACTGATAAGTCTGGAACTATAGATTTATGATATAATGTATCATGCAATTCATAAACTGACTGCCCAAAGCAAACCAGAATATAATTGCTATATATTTATAAGAAAACAGATGTTCTAACACTGACAGCTTACTGGTCATAAAAAAAAATGTTTATTCCAGCTTCACAGCACGATTAAATTACATCTGAAAATTGAGATCTGTAAATTTATAAATTCACTGTCACTGTCACTGTCATCCCGTTGCTCATTGATTTGCTCGAGCAGGCACCAGTAATGTCTCCATTTCGAGACTTGTTATTACTGTTTTTGGTATATCAAATAGGGTACTGGAGGGCTGGAGCGATAGCACAGTGGTAGTGCGTTTGCCTTTCACGCGGCTGACCCGTGTTCGATTCCTCTACCCCTCTCGGAGAGCCCGGCAAACTACCAAGAGTATCTCTCCCCCACAGCAGAGCCTGGCAAGCTACCCGTGGCATATTGGATATGCCAAAAACAGTAACAATAAGTCTCACAATGAGAGACATTACTGGCGCCCACTTGAACAAATCGATGAGCAACAGGATGACAGTGACAGTGAGAAAGAGGCCACGGGGAGCTTGCCAGGCTCTGCCGTGCAGGCGAGATATTCTCAGTAGTTTGCCAGGCTCTCCAAGAGGGGCAGAGGAATCGAACCCTGGTTGGCTGCGTGCAAGGCGAACACCCTACCCACTGCACTATCGCTCCAGCCCAAATTTATAAATTAATCTTTTAAACCATATGTTATAAAGTATTACAGTTTTGATTTTGCTTTTGGTTGGGGTCACACTGGCGATGTTCATGTCTAATTCCTGGCTCTATGTTCATAATTACACCTGGTGATGCTCCAGGAACCTTATGGGATACAAGCAATCACACCTGGGTCTGCTGCCCGCAAGATAAGCACACTGCACACTGTTCTATCTCTCCAACCCTAAATATTACAGATTTTTCTTCTATTTTATAAGGATGCATATTAACAATTATTTTTGATGATTATAATAAACCTACTGGTTTAGATTGTTTTTCCTATTTTAGTGAAATTAAAAATTATTTGTATGAGTCTAATTTCATATATTTTGTTCTTCTAACCAATAACCAGTGTCTTTCAATACTTGTTCAAAAGAATATTACTTATGGCAAGGACTAAACTGAGCTATAAAAAATGAAATTAATCATAAAACTAAACTTCATATATTTCCTATGTTAGTTACAAAGGACCAGATTATACTATAATAGTTAACGAACCCTGAAATTTCAGTAACTTATGACAGCCAAGTGTTTATTTATAAAGTACTTAGAAAAATTCATTTCACTCAGTTTCATTTTGCTGTATAGCTTCTTCTCAGCCATAATGGTAATCCAGATTATTTCTACCTTGAACACACCAGGTCCTCAAGGCTCTGCAAAAAATAATTCTAATAACTTATTTCACTTTCAGCTGGTCAGGACTACTTATACAATGTACGCTTACCTTCTAAAAGCTGGTAGAGAAAGAGAGAGGAAATCTCATTTTTGTACTTAAGAAAATAAAATTAAATGTAGTGAACAGAATTGAATCTTTCATCAAAACATAGATTGAAATCTTTAAATCAAACAAGTGACGACTACTATAGTTTATCTGTTTAAATAAGTAATACAGAGACATTTTCAATGTTATATTCACTGCCCTCTAACTCTGCATGATAATGTTAGTACAAAATATGAAAAGTAAACTATGTATCTTGCAGAGCTTTGCACAGATGGCTTTCAGAACCATTTCTGAGAGCGGGGAAAAAGAATTGCTGATTATAAATCCTTGTTTATTAAGAAACAAACAACAAATCCTTGTTTATTTAGAATAAGCTAATTTTTCTAAATAAAATGCTTAAAATTTCTTTTGCTGGTGGAGAAAATCAAAAAAGTTTATCACAGTCTTCTAGGAGGAAAAATGCAAATAACTGTACATGTTGAAATAGTGCCTCCAATATCTTATTTTAGATTAAACATTTCAGTGACAATATTTGTTCGTTATAAACCTTTTCCTGAAAGAAAGAGAAAGCACTTTTAAATCTAAGATCTGCTATACTAACTACGTTCATTAAATTGATAGAGGAACATATGCAATGAAAGTACTTAATGAATCAAATATAGGCTTATTTAAGAAATTTTTGGGTAATTACTTACCTGAAAAGATAACTACTTTTCATATACTTAGTAGTAATGTGAATTATTACTAAGAGTGATAATTAAAAGAATCAATTTACCATTTATCCTAAGAGATTGTGAACTAAACATCTCTGGAGGTCTAATTTTAGAATTTTCTCTGATACGTATAATATAATACAGGGCAAGACACTTAAGTCTTTTTCTAGCTTAACAATGTCCCTATTAATGAAAATCATATCTCTTTTCGAACAATGCTTTAGAAAAAGAACGAATCTTGCAGATTTGAACTGATGAGGCAAAAGCTTGAATTTAAATTTAGCTTTCTTCTTAAATTCTTTTTCCTTTATTCTAAAGATGGTATCATTGACAACTTAAACAATTGTAAAGGCCCTTACTCTGCAGATTAAAAAAAAAAAAAAGCCTTCAGGCAGATCTTTTCACCTTAGCAAAGGTTTATGCTAGAAGAGCTTTGCCTGAAGAGTAGGCGCTCAAGGCAAAGATGATGATTATATATACTCAGGTGATATAAAAGGAAGGTTACTATAGTTGGACTTAATTGTTAAAATTAACAGTCTTTTGGTTCTTGGAAATATAAATAAGTAATGACCCAAATAAAAGAGTTAGAAGGAAATTTCTAAAGAGTTAAGTTTGGGCATGAGTTATAAAATAGTTGGTCCCTACTGAATCCAGAAGGAAATAGTTGGGCCCTGTTGAGTCCAGAAGGAAGGGATCATTCTGTCTTCCATGAGGTGGCTGTGCATTCAACCTTGGAAATGCCACAGCACTTGCCTGCAGAAACTCACTTCTCCAGTTATTCATGTCATGAATTTCTGTCACCTAGTACAACTAGGAGAATTGCAGCACTACAGATATGAAAAAGATGAGGGCCAGACTCACCACCACATTTGACTAAAATATTAAACTTCTAATAAAATGGAGAATTTGGGAAGATACTAGTAATAAAATATACTTTAAACAAGGACAAAGGATTGCCCAGTGAAATTGTAACAAACATTTGATCTACTGCCATCTAGTGGCAATTTAATTTATATTTATTAATTGCTGACAGAAACAACTAAAAGCAGAAGTGGAAACCAAGTACTAGTCCAATTTCAGGTTCCAAGAGACCCAAATTATTTTCTTTCCCAGTGCTCCAGACTCATGGAGTTCCAAAGTGATTACAAAGGCCTCTTGACCTCATCAGCGTCAAAAATGGGAATCAGAGTCCCCACCTGCAATCTAAAAGTAGTTGCATGTTATTTGTTCTACATGTTGGCCAGGACTGGAGCAGTAGCACAGCAGGTAGGGCATTTGCCTTGCACATGGCCAACCTGGGTTCGATTCCTCTGCCCCTCTCAGTGAGTCCGGCAAGCTACCGAGAGTATCCTACCTGCACTGCAGAGCCTGGCAAACTCCCTGGTGGCATATTCGATATGCCAAAACCAGTAATAACAAGTCTCACAATGGAGACATTGCTGGTGCCTGCTCCAGCAAATCGATGAACAACAAGACGACAGTGCTACAATGCTGCATGTTGGCCATTTGATTTGATTTCATTTAAATAAAGGATTCCACTTCTTAAAAGTGAAGAATAGACCCTCTGCGCCTAAAGACTTTGATTCCAGAGACCTAACACATTCGGGCATCCAGCGCAGCTTCTAATAGCAATGCACTGGGACTGCGAACTGGGCTGCAACTCTGTGCTGCCCGGGGGTGGATTTTTCCTCCCCACCCTGTCTTCCTGCACGGAAAATGGCGGCGGCAGTGGCGGCACCCACATGGCAGGTGCCATCTTCTAAGAGTCCTAACCCAGAGGTATTCGATTTTTACACTTGGGGCTCCTAGGGACACATGGGAAGGGGGTGTAATCGGCACGCCCTCGGCCCAGATAAATTCGGAGCTGCTGAGAGTGAAGCGGACCTTCTGCGCCTAAAGACTTTGATTCCAGAGACTTCTTACAGCAATGCACTGGGACTGTGAGCTGGGCTATGCAATTTCTGGCAGAATTTTCCCTGGACTTTATACAGAAATCCAAAACCTATAATTGTCAGCAATGTGAAACGGTTCCTTTTTAACAGGTCTGATTTGGGGGGAAACTCCAAATAATAACAGTAAGTTTTTGTTGAAATATTGAAGGTTATTAATGTAGCAGCCACCTCTCTGGACTGTGAACTAAGCAAAAGCCCCACACCGGCCGAGAAGAGGAAATATCCCTCTTTCCAGGTTGTTTCCCATTTTCAGGGAGAAACGCGGCATGGCGTACACCATACTATGAGGCGCGGGAAGGCGGATGAGGGGAAAAAAAAAGGAAAAGGAAAAAGGAAAAAAAAGAGTTATGTATTTGGAGCAGTGGGGCTACATATCTCTTCATTCCCAGCAATGGAAAACTAACTATCAAATGCTTCCTTGGTAGTAGGGCTGTCTTTCTTGGGTGGAAACTCCAACAACAATAGTGAGTTTTGTGTTGAAATATGGAACGTAATCAAGGTAAAGAGAAAATGAAGTGAAATTCATTAGTTATACAGTAGGGGGTGGGAGTGAGGGGTGGGGGCAGGGGGTATACTGGGTTTTTGGTGGTGGCATATGGGCACTGGTGAAGGGATGAATGTTTGAATATTGTATAACTGAGACATAAACCTGAGAACTTTATAACTTTCCACATGGTGATTTAATAAAAAGTTTAAAAAAAAAAGCGAAAAATAATGGTGAGATAGTTCCCCTAGTCTCATATTAACTTTGCTTATTCAGATAAGGCTGAGGGAATCTCAGTACAGGAGGTTCCTACCTCCAAGGCCAGTGTTTCGATCGAATAGCACAAAGAGCTACCAGACACCCCTTATTTAATATCTTTAAAATATACCTCAAAATTGTGACTTTTTGTGAGACAACATAGGATGAAACCAACTTCATCAGTCTTATTGGGATAAGTAAGATGAAAGCTCCGATGGCTTATTTAGGTCATAAAAAACCATTACGGAATCTCTAACTAAACCCCCTCAACTGCTAACTCATTGAAAACAATAATTAGTGTTCATTCATTTTCTAACCTCCTTTTTTGAGGTGGCCAGGACCTATTCCAATGCCTTGGGGGAGTCTGTGGAGAAAAACCTGAGGTAAACCTCACTTCTAGCCCACACTTGCACTCCCACATTCCTTAGGCTAAAACAATTTACACAAGTCAATGAACCTCCTCTGCACATTTCTCCTCATGGGACAAAACTAGTTTACCTGAGAAAAATCCCAGACAGACACGGGGAAATGTGTAGATGACACCGGAGGACAAGATAGAGTGGAACTTTGTTTTTTCCCTCATCAATCTCATGGTTAAAATTTGTTCAAGAATTTCCTGCATTTCATTTTAAAATAGATGATTTCCCTGATCTTTATTTTTACACAGTTTGACTCTACATTTTCTTTGAGCCATTAGACACTTGAGCACAGAGAGACTCTCAAAATAAATCAATGGAAATGAGATTAAGGCTGTAAATTGTTGTTATATCAAATACTATATCACTTAGAGATACTCTACAACTTTCACATAATCATGATGAAAGAGTGTCTTGTGAGGGTTATTTCCTGTCCTTTCTGTCAGATTTATTTTTTGATAAAAGACATCACAAATCATGTAATGAAACAATCACTTAAAAGGGTATTTTATTGTATTATAAAACAAAAGAACTATCTACCTCACAGAGCTCAAAGTTACTCCACTTGTCAATGTTACTCTAGGTCTCCTGACTTCTCTTGTCCAGCAAAAGGGACAAGGCTGTTACTATTTAACTTGTTTGTCTCTTTGTTTATGATGACTAAAAGTTGGGCATTTTTGAGTGCTATAAAGAGTTGTTCAAGAGAAAGTTGATAGTCAGGATAAAGAAGGAACTTAAGAGAAACCAGTTCTTTGAAGAATTATGAGAAAATGCGGTTCAGAATGTTTGTGGGGAGAAAGCGGAATATAGGATGTTGATACTAGTCAGAGCATTTTTCTCACAAGCATTTTAAATGGATTTGCCACAAAATGAATCTTTTATCAAATAATACTGAAATAGTCATATTTACTTGTGCATGTATCCCTTATCATCTCATTAAAATTTGTCATTTGAAAATCCAGGGTATATTGCACAGTGGGCAGGGCATTTGCTTTGCACGTGGCCAACCCGGGTTCGATTCCTCCGCCCCTCTCAGAGAGCCTGGCAAGCTACCAAGAGTATTTCGCCCACACAACAGAGCCTGGCAAGTTACCTGTGGCATTACAGTAACAACAAGTCTCACAATGGAGACATTAGCGGTGCCCGCTTGAGCAAATCAATGATCAACAGGATGACAGTGATACAGTGAAAAAGTCACTCTTCCTTTGTTCTTAATATTTGTTCTTAATTCAAATGTACATCCTCATCTCATATCATATTATGTTTCTCTTAGAATGGAAAGAAAAATGTAAACTGTTTATAGACAGAATCTTTACTAATATTTAAAAGATGTCTGTATTCCAAAATACTTTATGTAACCATAGTTACTTTTATAATGGAGTTAGAAATTTAAGGTAGGTGTAAAAAGAAGTTAAAAATACCTCCTTAACTATTTAAGGAGAGATTATAACTTTCTTCTACACCTACTTTAAAATTTTCAAATTCCTGACAGATAATATATTATTTTATAAAATTTTTTAAAGCAAAATCGTTTTAAAAATTAGTTACAATACCGAGTCTATTACAAATTGAACTTGGACAAGTTAAATATTGTTTTGTTTTCATATTTCCTGTGCACATTTGTAAAGTAAGGAACTTAACCTAGATTATTTTAAGTTTGTTTCAAACTCTAAATGGGTCTGCTTGTATAATACAATTGTATTCTTATTCTATTATATAGTTTTAATTATAAATATTCATTTATGTGATTGTTTCAGTAATTTTAGCCCTATAAATATCATTAAAATTTTAATTTTTTTTTATGAATGGTCAAATAAAAGAAGTTGATTATTGAGCTATCATTCGAGATGGTTCATGATTAATTTTTTAAAAGATAAATTGCACATGTTGGTAGAAAATAACAATAACATGTGCTTCTCAAAGAGGAAACTTTTTAAAGACAAACGGAATAAGTTTTCCATACATACTGATCTGAAAGACAGAATACTGAAAAATATCAATTGGTAAGATTTTTCTAATAAAGCTGCTCTTTATTAGACTGGAAAATAAAAATCAAGGGCATCTGTACCACCAACTGAAAGAGAACCTAAAATATTAGATATGCCATTGAGTGAGAAGAAATAAGGCCCCAGTAGAAACCAACAAAATAAAGCTAGCCAACATTATGGAGAAATATTATTTTTTTAAGTATGGGTTTTAAATAGTCTCCCTTTTGGCAAAGAAATTTGTTTAAGAATAAAATATCCTCAATATATACTAACAAATATATTATTATCCCTAAAGGAACAACCTTTATGAAAGTATGGGACACGTCTATTTGCTTTACTGCTGTGCTTACAGCAGTGATTGACACATGGTGTTTAATTAGCATTTGTTGAATGAATTAACATCTGGGACTTCTTGCTATTAGTGTAAACTGGAAGACTAATATAATCTGATGTTCAAATGTGAGGGTTTAATTCAGCAATTATTCATTGCATGTCTAACACATGTCAACAGAATCATCTATCACTACCACAACCATATTTCCAAAACTCCATCGGCAAGATGTGCAAATTACAAATAATCTTATGAAGGCTATAGATGAAAATATCTATATTTAGAAATGCAATTTCACCACTAAATTCAGAAATTAACTATCCCTATTTTATTTTTTGTTGAAGGTGGGTCCCAAGCAGTGTTTAGTATACCCAGGGGCGCCACTAATAATTCAAAAACAACCCAGTCAGTACTTCAATGCGAAGACCCGAGAATGTGTTGCCACTTGGGCGCTAGAGTGCCAAGGATTACCCAGCTATTCCAGCAATACGAGGAGCCACTAGAGCCTTATCAGATTGTCACTGGGGTCTTAGGGGTTGCAAAGTGGTGCTAGGAATTGAACTTCAGTCAGGCACATTCTAACAAGGAGCACTCCATTCCTGGAGTGGAAAATATAAATTCTAATCTAAAATGGGTGATTATTGAAAATGATGAAAAGTAATTTTGTAATTATCCTGGGACAGTAGGCATCATTTGTAAATGTCACTCGGGAAATAATGAACACATTCTCTTTAATAGACACCAGTGTGGAATTCTATATCTAGTAAAGAGTGTTTCTATACTGGTAAAATCCATTTGGCCCTAGAAAAATCTATTACCAAATAACAAAGTTATGAATAAATCATTTTTTTAATTTATTCTTTTATTTAATCACCATGTGGAAAGTTACAAAGCTATCAGGCTTAAGTCTCAGTTATACAATGCTCGAACATCCATCCCTTCACCAGTGCACATATTCCACCACCAAGAATCACAGTATACCTCCCCCCACACCCCCCACTTCCCCAACCCCTCACCCCGCCTGTGTAACTGATAAATTTCACTTTACTTTCACTTTACTTTGTGAATAAATCATTTTTTAAATAAATTTTATTTTATTCACTTATTATTGGGGTCTGAGGCCACACCCAGCAATGTTCAGGGACAGTTCTTGGCCTTTTCTCATGAGAAACCCCTGACCACACCTGTGAGAACCTTATTCAGGGCTGGCGGTTTGAACCAGAGTTGGCAGAAGGCAAGGCAAGGACCTTACCCTAGCATTATTCCTTCAGCCCCCAAAAGTAATTTTAATAAAAATTTGAATAAATTCATTTGAAGCTAGGAAGATAGTGAAAAATTTTATATACATTTCAAAATGAATAGCTTTGAAGAATGTAAAAACTGGATAGATTAAACTGCATAATGATGTAATATGTAAAAACTATTTTTGGTGATTTTTAAAAGGGTGTTAACTAAATATTATTTTGGGAAAGGGAAATGAGGAGAAGATATTGCCAAAGACAACATTAGTATAAGATCACCAAAAATGAATGTAAATTTCTTTGCTTATATATACAGCTTAATAACTGTACCTAAATCATATCAAGATAAAGTTCATTTATTCACCATCCTCATTATTAACACCATGAGAAAACATGACTAGATTTTAAAGGGAGAGTTAACAAACATAATAGATGAGTGAAAACTGTAAGCTATTACAGAATTGATGTAAAAGAGTTCAAATACGAGAATGTATATAGAACATTATAGCTTCCTTCACCTAAAAGATTCTTGACAATTTGCTGCATCTAAAAATCTTCATGTTTTTGAACACTTCTCTACCCCAATAATTGTAAATCTTTTCTGATTTGCCTTATTCCCCAAATATGGCAAGTGCTCTAAGAGAAAGAAGTGTGCCGTGCTTTTCTCCAAAACAAAAATGTGTAACTTCAGTTCCAGTCATTCACAGGTTAGGGAAGCAACCTCTTATATTCTCAACTTCTCAATTCTCAACCGATTATATTCTCCATTTTCTTAAATCAGTCATATAGGTAGAGACTTTGATTTGAAATGAAGATAAAAGCAATCATATTCTTGTTCTATGCAACATATACTATTAAAGGTTTTCTACACAGAGGGTGACATTTTATTAAAATCATATTGTTTTAACATTTACACATACACATGAATAGGCTTTACAAAACCTAAAGGAGAAGAGAAAATCTAATACTATCCTCCAGATACTTTTACTTATTTTTTCCTGATGCACTTAAAAAAATTTTTTATTGAATTACTGTGAGATACAGTTACAAAGCTTTTGTCATCAGGTTTCAGTCATATAATGTTCCAACATCCATCCCTCCACCACCACTAATATCTGCAGTATTTCTCCTGCTGCTACCATGTAGCCAGTCTCTATAGCCCCCCCTGCTCTCTCTCTTTCTTTCTCTCTCTCTTTCTCCTCTCACTCTCATTCTCTCTCTTCTCTCTCAGTTTCTCTCTTTCTCTCCCTTTTTCTCTCTCACTCTCATTATCTTTATCTTCTCTTTTTCTCTCATTCTCCCTCTCTTCTCCCCTCCCCAGCCTCTTTGCCACTTTCAGCAGACATCCACAGAGATCCCTTCTAACCATCCAAGAAAAGGTTGCCTGTCTCACCACTTCTATTCAATATAGTGCTGGAATTACTTGCCATAGAAGTTAGGCAAGAAAGGATATCAAAGGAAGAAGTCAAGCTACCACTATTTGGAGATAACATGATGTTATAATTAGAAATACTTCAAGACTCTGCACAAAAACTCCTAGAAACAATAAGTTTGTGTAGCAAAGTGGCAGGTTACAAAATCAACACCCAGAAGTTCATGGCTTTATAATATACAAATAATGAAAGAGAAGAAGGAGATATTTTTTAAAAATCCCATTGACAACTGTGCTTCAAAACATCTTGGGATCAGCTTAACTAAATAGGACCTGTACAAAGAAAACTACAAAACACTACTTCATGTAATAAAAGAAGACACAAGGAAATAAAGACGAATCTCCTGCTCATGGATCAGAAAGATTAACACTGTCAAAATGGCAATACTTCCAAAGTACAGATTCAATGTGGTCCCTATCAGGATACCCATATTTTTCAAAAACATAGACAAAATACTTCTGAAATTCATATGGAATAATAAGTCCCATGAATAGCGGAAGCAATTCTTGGGGAAAAATAAGATGGAAGACATCATCTTCCCCAACTTCAAACTGTACTACAAAGCAATAGTAATTAAAATACCATGGTATTGGAATAGATAACCACAGACCAATGGAATAGAGTTGAATATACTGACACAGCCCCTCAAATATTTTCTCATAGATTTGCTCATGCGGGTACCAGTAACGTCTCCATTGTGAGACTTGTTACTGTTTTTGGCAATCACTTAATCTTTGACAAAAGAGCAAGAAATGTGAAATGCAGATACTTTTAATCTGCGCAAATATCCTTCTTGGTAATCCTTATAAATATACTAATTTGCATGAGACGTAAGTTCTACGGAAGTTACAAAGAGCTCCAACTCAGATCTTCATATCTGAATCTACTGCTTTTCTTCCTGAGCATAAATGAATTACTGTAGAAATGTCCAGGTATATCAAGAATCTCATCCATGGGGAGACTAACACTCAATAGTCGAGATAAGGACCAGAAAGTTTACTCCATGGCTTGGAAACCACCCTCAAATGCTGGGGGGAAAGGCAGCTCAGGTAGAGAAGAGAACACCAAGTAAAGGGTATTTGGAGAACCAGCTCGAATTGGGAGATTCAAGCAGAATGTAGACTATAGATAGAACACAATGGCCACTCAATGCCTCTAGTGCAAACTACAACAGCCAAAAGGAAAGAAAGAACAAAAGGGAATGACCTACCACAGAGGCGGGGTGGGGGGGAGAGAGGGGAGGTGGTGGGAGGGATATTGGGGACATTGGTGATAGAGAATGGGCACTGATGGAGGGATGTGTACTCGATCATTGTATGACTAAAATGCAAGCACAAAAGTTTGTAAGTCTGTAACTGTACCCCACAGTGATTCACTAATAAATTTTTTTTAAAAAAAAAGAATCTCATTCATGAACAATAAACATTTGGATTGTGGGTTAAGCTTCTCAAAATAATGTTAATAAATTTTAGATTATCAAGACTTTAATTATTAACATTCTCCCAAATCTCTGAAAATATCAAAATAGGGGATTTTATGCAATTTTGCATATATCTTAGGACATTTGCTTCTTGCTGATACGTTAAGCCAATTGAGAGTGTCTTGCTTAATGTATTAAATATTAGAGGTTGCCCATGGTTATAATATTTTATTAAAATTTTATTAAAGTACTATATTATTTTAAAATAATCCAATATTAAATGGAATTTAACTGACCATTATAACTATAAATGGATAACTTCTTAAATTAAAAAAAAATCTGAGGAGTTGGAATAGAATAAACAAAAGAACAACCCAACTCCACAACTTATCAAGCTGCCAAGTGACCAAATTGTTCCAACACCTTAGTTCCTGGACCACAAGACCGCATATGACACCTCCAAATTTCATTGTTCTTTCAGTCCAATAGAAGCATAGCAAATCCATTGGGAAAGTTGTATAGAAGCTCATAAGATCAATGAGAAAGAACAATAAGACAGAATGTTCAATTAGCACCAAAGAGCCCAGTCAATCCTCAGATAGCAACTTTAGTGGCACCATTGTGAGATATAACAATTATCACAAATTTACTTTTATTGATTTATTTTTTATATAATTCCATATGCCTTTGTGTTATAGCAAGCAAGATGAAGTAAATTTTCTTGTGCCTGCTAAGTGGGTAGACGTGGGTGGTGGGTAGGAAACTGGGGTCATTAGTGGAAGGAAGTACATTCTGATGATGGGATTGGTATTGAAACACTAAATGCACAATGGTATAAAATGTTAAAATGAGTAAGCAAAAGTATTTAGAGGATCATGAACCCTATCTTTTAGCATTTATTTCTTTTGACCATGCAAATTCATAACCCCAACACCTGCATTTTGAAGAAGAATCCATGAAGTTACTACCATAATATTACTAATATATGCAGAAAATGCACAGAATTTTCAGTCAAAAATTAGGTGCATGGATATATGAAGAAACTAAGGTACAGAGAAGTTACATCATTTGTTCAGTTGAGTTACTAGTAAATAATTAAGACAAGATTTCTTACTTTGGCATTTGATCAGAGTTCTATGTTCCTTATTATCTATAAGTATCTATATGGCCAAAAAAGTTAAGTGATAATTATTAAATAGTGAAGTTTTCCTCATTCTAAACTGGAGTTTTTATTGTGTATATAAATAATTTTAAATAAGCACATTATATCATTTATTCAAGATATGATTGTTAACAGACTCAGAAGCCAATGAGAGAAACTGCTACAATAACCTTTATTCTTAGAACTCACAAATAGAAAAGCACTAGCAATATGAAAGCAAAGAAATTTGGTAGGGAAATGATCAAGTTCCTACTGTATAGACAGATAATGTAGGGAACAGGCAAAATTACAGTGTCACACTAAAAAGTGCTAATAAGTCGCCACATCACAAGAACTGGTCTAATGTTTTCAGAGCAAAGAGATTATCTTCCGCTTTCTATCTTTGTTATATTTCCCAAGAAGCATGGTCTTAAGTTCTAGGTATCAGTATTATAGAAGAAACGTGAATAAAGGGACCAAAACTCAAATTAGAATCATGGGTCTTCAGACTATTTTTTAAGCATTTATGATATGAAGTTAACATAAATTACAAGTAACTAGACAAAATACTTTGTGATAAATATACATACATATATGTATATATAGTGCCACCAAATAAACATTAGTAATAATGTTGATGCTAGTTCTGAAGAAGCTGAAATTCTTGTGTATTTAATGTCTAATATTTGGTAAATACATGCAATGGTTGAGAAGGAAATAAGTTTTTCACAAAAAGTTAGGAAGAAATGATTCAATCTAGAAGAGACTATCAACTTTTTGTTTTTCCCCTGTGCCTTCACATTAAACCAATAATCTTCAATTTATTAACGATATTTCTTCAGCTTGATCGCTAGATTAAAATCTAGAAAACAGTGTGGCATGAGCATTTGTACAGCAGATGGGGCATTTGCCTTGCATACAGCCAGGGGGGGGCTCAGTTTTACATATGGTTTCTCCAGCCCCTCCAGGAATGATCTCTGAACACAGTGCTAGAAGACACCCTGAGCACCACTGGGTGTGACACACACACAAAAAAAAAACCCTTGAAAATCTAGAATAAGGAAGATGATGAGTTTATTAGTATGTGGTAGTAGCTGCAAGATTTTCCTTTTTAGATTCACATGAATTACAAGAGGATGTACAGATACATAACCAAGATTGATAATTCCCAGATACCTTACATATCTGGGTAGTCTGTGTAGTCAAGATCTTTGGAACCCACTTAGTGATATTTTATAATTGCCTGTTCAATAAGCATTAATTTTCTCATAAAACAGGTAATCTACCAGAGATGTAATATATCTAGAGAAAAGATGAAATGCAAGCATTTAGTCAAATAACCATTTTTAGTAATTCAGATTTACAAAAAGTTCTTTAAAATAGTATAATTTGTATATAACCTTACCTAACGCACAATTGTTTTGAAATAACTGTTTTTCATTAATGTAAGTAATCTAAATGATTGCTTAAGGAAAAATAATCAAAATATTATATTTAGGCTAATTGCTTTCAAAATCATTTACAAAGGTAAAAATATGTGCATATCAAAAATGAACCAGTTTAACTACAAATGCAATGTATAAAATATTTTCCTTTAGCTTAACAACAAAATCATGTCGTGATTATTTAATATAAATGTAATGATTAAGATTATGGGTGAAGTCAGAATTTTTTCTTATCTGACTCAGTTTTGGATATTGGTCATGAGACTCTGACAATTTTCTTAACCTAAACTTAATCTTTTCATCTGTGAAATGAAGATAGCAACACCAAAGAATTGTCTTGAGAATTAAATTAAATGATGCTCCTATTGTATACAGTGCTTGGCATGGCATATAACTCATCCCCATTCAATATTAGCCATTAACAAATATTCTTTTATGCTTCTTGTGCCAGCAAGCATAACAGTGTCATTATTCACTAGGACTGAGGTGCATTATTATCAATGTCCTAAAAACATAAATCACTTCTGCTCTACAAAAGTTCAGCACTGCTACAAAAACTTTCATAAGCTAAAATGGTGTAGAGACATATTTACCATTAACTTACGTGATAATTTTAGTGTTTTCAAACACTGTCTACTTATCAAATGACAACAAATAAAACATCAACTCTCAAACAGTGCTGGCACACAGTCAAATCAGAAATGAGATGGTAAATACACAGTTAGTTGAGTCATCCCTGGGAAAGAAGTTTAAGGGTATCACTTTGGGGTTGCAGGTACACACTGCCTCTCAACTGGCTATGCAGAATAACAACTTTCAAAAAAAAGATCTGATACTGATATTTATTAGGCTATAAATGAATTTATTAGTCCTCTTGATATTAATCAAGTTTTAAGCACTTACTGGAAAAAAATGTTAGGATTCTCCAAAGTTTAAGGTCACTTGTATCAAGTCCTTTGCCATCTTACAAATAAGTGATGACTTTTAGTCACAAATCTTTCTCTTCTTTTTTTCTTTTTGGGTCACACACAGCAATAGTCAGGGATTATTCCTGGCTCTGCACTTAGGAATTACTCCTGATGGCACTTGGGGGACCATAGGAGATACCAGGAATGGAACCCAGGTTGGCCGCTAGCAAGGCAAATGCCCTACCTGCTATACTATCTATACTATACTATCCTGCCCCCAAACTTTGTCTATTTAATAAGGACTTATATCAATAATTGCCCCCATTTTCTAATTTAAGAATCAATTGTGGAAAAGTAACAATAATTTCATGATATAAAAACTTTCAGCACAACAGAAAATGATTCATTACCTTTTATTTTATTTATCACTGTTACACTTTTAGAAGGCACAATATTGAGATGTGAATGGTTTTCCATTACCTTACCATGTCCCTGACTGCAATAAAATGTAATGTTTTAATTTATTAATATGTCTCACATTTCCCCTGTCACTCTCTGAACTCTGAAAAAACATTTTTAAGCAGAAAAATCTAGAAAGACTCCTACTAAATTTTTTATCTTTGAGAAGCATTTCTTCCCAAGGTGGGCACAATTTATCTCCTATTATTTATAAGGCTTAGGATTCTAGCTTTAAAGCTAAAACTGGGTTCGAAGAAAATACTATCATTGAAGATGTCAACTGAAAAAAGTTCAGAATAACAACACAATGGATTGACTAAAAATGTATATATAAACAAATCAACCCAGTCCCACCCAAATCCATTTAATTAGGTAACTTAATATCCAGTATTTGTGTTAAATTAAAAATCTATCTACAATGTGAACCAAGGTATATTATTTTGCTTATTTTTGAACTATAGATTATTTGGTGAAGTTGAAAATATACTGAACCAGTCTGTCTGAATTCTAGGTACCAAGATCACCTGTCCCAATAGCATAATAGAGTGTTCTCTTGGGAAACATACTTTTCCTCTCTAAGACTTTCAGAAAACATGAACCTTAGACTCATTTCCTATGTTAATATTTCTTTTTTCCCAGATATTAAAAGGTAAAGATGTATTTTTTTAGTCATTTTATTCTATTCCAATGGCATGTACCAGATAAACTAGTTTAACCAAATTGTTTAAATGTGAAACCAATTACAAACTTTTAATAAAAATATCACAGGCTGCAAAGAACTAATCTTCACATAGCAGTGGTACAGTTGCCAAGAGTACAAACTTAAATAGATAAATAGCACTAAATCATCTATATTTGGAAATATGTTATCAGCTTATATCAAAAGATCTAGAAGTACATTCTTAAAAGATATTATTCTAAAAGATAAAAATACCTATCTTAACTATAACACCAAGAATGAAATACACAATCCCTTCTAGATTCATAAGTTTCTTAGAGGATTTCAACATCCGATACTAATTGCTTATCTTTTCCAAATATTTAATGCTTCTAATAACTAGTAGAGTATGATACTGTAATTTATCATAATAAAGTAGCTTATCATGTCTGTTTTGCAATTAATCTATATCAATCTTATTTTCCAGTTTTATAAAAGCAGTCTGTAACCTAATTCCATATTTGATTTAAAAACAAAAAACGATACACAACTTCCTACAACTAGTTATTTAAGAAAAAAATAACGTGACGATCTCTTTGGGAGTGTGAACTTTATAATGAAGGACTAGTGAAATGAAAAGCGTAAACTTAAGGCAAAACTGACTTCAATTGCTACACAGAGGTAATTCTTTCCAACAACAATAACCCTCAGAATCTCTAACGGTTCCCTATAACTTAACTGAACGCATCAATTAAAACATAGATTCAAAATTTAGCAACCATCCACTACTCTGAGATCTGGAGAACTCGGAGGAAGAATTCAATGTGGTCTCTGTCCCCCCATGGGGCTTTCAGTCTAGTGGCAACTACCATAGAGTGCTGATGGCACAGAGGGAATTCTGTAATGGAGGTACAAAAAAAGAATGATGGAGAAGTGGAAGAGATTCTGGCAATTGTGCATGGAGAAGATTTCCCAGAAAATGGAACACTTAATCAGGTCTTTGAAGCAAAGAGGGATTTCAAAGGTTAATAAGAAGGGAAGTCAGGGAGTGGATAGGGAGTGGGCGGAGGAGAGCAAGCCACACGGAGAATATCTCTGCCCTCCCTTCATTTTCACAAAGAAGGAAAAAAAAACAGAAAGGAACTATGTGATCTAATTAAGGTCCTAAGCAGAAAAATAATCAGAATCATTCCTTGAACTTTTAACTCCTGGTCAAATGAGTCCTGCTACAACCTACTGCTTCCTTCCCCCGGGGGACACAACATTTCACTGCTTTCCAAACCATCACCGCCCTCTGTTTATCTCTCCACATCGCCACACCCTTCAGAGAACCTTGGTAGGGTATTTATAGACAAACACAGAGGCATCCGTATCTTCTGAAAACATAGCTTCATTCGGGATCTGAAAATCAAATGCAAACACATTCCCGGGTCTATTTGGACCCCATTCTTGTCACCAATTCTCCATCAACGAGTTTGTGTTCCTGCTGTCTGACATACTCCATGAAATTGTGATCAATTCCTCTAAACCTTCCATTTTTCTACCCCACTTTTGTCAAGCATTCCCAATTCCAAGAAATCGTAATTCAGAATGTGAGGGAGGCTGCAGATTTTTGGCTCAGGAGGTTGTGCAGATGTTATTCCTTAAGGAAGACGATCATGATTGCCTATGTGAGTAATGGCTGGGAGTTGGCTAATAGCCAAAAGTTCTCTTATAGCAGAATGTATAAACCATTCTCCTACTGAAAGAAGGCCCCCAGTAGGATAATATATTATTACACATGATTCAAATTACAGGATCTGCAGCAGGGGAGCTCATGACTGATTCAGGACGGTCACCCCCTGAATACTGATGATGGGATGATGGAATGCCTCATGAATTAAAAGGGCCATGGTTTAGCGTCTAAATCCGTCATAAGCGTTAAACAGTGTCTATGCCTATGATTGCACTCTTTAAGCTTCTTAAACGCATCATGTACTGTTATGAAACCCTTGTCGATGTTTTTAAATGTCTATGTCTTTGAATAACCTTATACATCAGTTACTTTAAAAATACAATACTCGACCTTCTCTTCGAGAACACTGTATCCCATTAGTGCCAATATGCAATAAAAATACGGCTTTGGTGAAATCGCATTTATGTGTGACCCAGTTTCCGCTCTTTTGTATTATAAAGCAACCTAAACATCTACAGATGCCCCGGTTCATCTTTTTAAAGTTATCTACAAGACAAATCAGCTTATCTGTGATAGATTAAATATAAAAATGCAAAACAAAATTGTGTTTCTAAAGGTTTTCATCTGGTAAATGAACTCACATCCAAGTATATTTTTTCATAGGGTCTACTTTGTTCCTCTAATAAACCAGTGAATTTGCGAGAGGTATTGCATAGGGAATGGAGACTAATCATTTTTACAGAAATTCTAGGCAGATGTTCGATATTCCGCACTCTAAAAAGCACAAACGGCTGCAATATATTCTGAAATAGCATGTAAGTCTGTCCCCTAACTTCTTTTCAAGCTGGATCTCGCATTGAGTTTTTCTAGTAAATGGATGCAAATCAGGTGCATTGTGCTGAGATGGAAAGAGAGAGATTTGTCCAGAAATGACCTCAGTTCTATTCATTAATAAAATGACATGTTGGCGGAGAGCAGTGAAGAATGAAATATAACCAGAGTGAACTTTCTTTCGTGTGACAGATGCACATAAGCGCTTTGGGGGATAAAACTCTGTATGTAAAATGGCCCCTGCAGCACAACCTTCTCAGAAGCTTTAAGACACAGATTGCTTGGGAAAATCACCCCTTGACTGGCAAGACACCTTCTATCCTCTATGACCTTGCACAATTCTGAATCCTAACTTGTAGCAAATATGCTAAACACGCGGGGAGCGTGGGGTCAGACCAAATAGACAAAGGTTTCATTCTTTCCCAAGACTTATTTAAGAACGAGAAGATAATTTTGCAAGGCCAAACCCAAATAGAAATATACCCCGAATCTGTGACAGTAGCCATCACTTTGGGGGATGAGGGTGGAGGGGGGGAGGTGTAGAGGGAGGCGGGGAAGGCGGTCAAAGCTATCAGAGAGCAGGTAGCTGCATTTTCCCGAAGCGGTTTAAATTATGCCAGCAGAATAATTAATGGAAGGACCTAATAGGGGGAGGGGGATAACAGGAAAGGGGGAAAGCTATGTTAAACAAAGTTCATTACTGCATGATGTAAATGAGTTTCTCACCAGTGATGTCACTGATTGGCTGAGCTGCAGAGCTGGCTTCGAGCATGGCCGGATTGGCTGCTAGCTCTTCTGGTGCCTGCCTGCTCGGGCAGCGGTTGAACCAGATACTTTCTGTCTTTCTTGTTGTCGTTTGAAGCAAATCTTGTTCAGCCCAGCTGTGTCTCCATAGTAGTGGCACCCTAAGAGAGAGTCTCTCTCTGTTTCCCACAGCTCATCTGTGAGGCGGTCGCTGCTGTGAAATACCAGCGCTTGGCACCCAGCCCAGACAGCGTTCTCAGATCCATCTATAACACACATATACAAAAAAGAGAGAAAAAAAAATTTTAAGCAGTTCTTTCATCTGAATTGCATCCTAAGAAGGATTAAGAAGTCTTCTTTAACTACTGATTTGTGTCTTTTCAATTTGATGGCTAAAATAGTTTTTGAAATACAGTATCCTCTCTCTCTCTCAGCAGTAGAACACCATTGGTTAAAATTGGCTACCAAAAAAAAAAAAAATAGAGGGATGCCCCCTCTCCATGTTTACCTTGATTACAATAAAAAGAAAAAAAAATTCTTCACTTCCCTCTTAAGCACCACAACTGTTTTTTTTTCCCCCCCTTTGGTCTCCTATTAGAATTTTAAACTCATACCAGATTTCTAATTATATCCGAATCATTGTTTTCAGGTTAAGACAAGGGATCTTAATTAGCATTCAGTTTTAGCTATATAAAATGAGACAGGGCATGAAACAGAAACAATCTATGGAGAGGCAGAGAGAGAAAGAAAAAAAAATCTGTGCAGCTTTTACAGTTGAACTGACACCCCCCCGCCCCTCCTTCCCGGCTCTCCTTCCACCCTCCCTTGCAAAAAAAGAATGCAGTCATATGAACTTTACCAGACAATGGAGTACCTACAGGCTCTCCCCTAGACAAGTCCTTTATAACCAGCCAGTGCTATGTGCTGCAAACAGTGGCCAATCGGCAAGCTCCTTTCTGCAGCAGGAATACAATAGGTGCATTGGCCACACTGTCCTCCTAGCCCCTGACAGCAGTTCAGGTTCATTTATTGTACACTGGAAGGCACATATGTCTTTAATATTCGCTGTGAAATTATCAGTGAGGCTGCCTTTATTTCACCGTAATTACATCAACCTAATTACCGCGCACGGGCTGCAATAGCACAGCTTACACAGAGTGGCGCATAGGCATGCATGCCATAAAAATATGCATGAACATGCTCGCTTATTTCAATAATAAGATCCCCCAATTACTTTATTCCCTGGGCTCAGTGCTTCCACCGGAAGACTTTCGCAGATAGAGTTATCGTGTATCGCCTTCGAAAGTGTGTGTGTGTGTGTGTGTGTGTGTGTGTGTGTGTGTGTGTGTGTGATATCTATATGGGTGTAGATAATGCACACTTGAATAATGTAAATAGAGTTTTAGTCATTTTCTGAGGTGAGGTAAGAAAGTGGGACCTACCTTGTCAGCAAATAAAAGGTTATTGGGCACCAGGGGCATTTCCGCTATGCCAAGAGGCATGAAAGTAGTGAGTGAATCTACATGCATGATCATAGCCATGCATACGATTTATTAAAAGTCCAACCATCGTATCTGCATAAGTTGCACTTATGTATTTTCATATTATATTTAATAGGATTCCTTGCAACACTGTGTCGAAGAGCTTGGAAAATTAAATCTCTTGCTCTTCGTGTATTATTTAAACTGAATTGAAAGGAAGGAACCGCCTGCTAATATTTTTATGCATGTCGCATTTACATATTCATGAACAGATAGCTGTTATGACCGCTATTCTGCAGCAGAACATGAAAAGGCAGAATCCAGCACACAGAATATTCTCCTTTCTAGGGCGAGAATAGCAGTCTATGGTGACCAGGATGAGAAGATATTGAGGGGAGTCTTGGTTGGGGGGAATGACCTCCGTGTATAATAAAGATTCTGGGTAGACAACCTACCAAAAAGTGTGTAAGTACAATGAATGTAGAATGTAAAGTTGATGGGCATTGTTCATGATCATTCAGTCACACTATAAAATGTAAGCATTTGGAAATAGAGATTTATGGCTTAAGTCTTTGCAGGTAAATAAAATTACATTTTGTTTTATGGCTACTTAAAATATCTAAATGGTGGTATGCTCAGCAGTATGGCATTTTATTCATTTGTTTTTGTTATTTCTTGTTTCATATCATAATGCTAAGCCTTTAAGAACTGATTATTTGTGAGAGAAAATTTTACAATGTTTATCTATATTTATCAGTATATTTATATTTCTGCTTTTACTCTTTAATGAGGAATAAAATTTATTACAGTAGACACATTTGGAGAAACAGTAACTCATATATCCACAAGGATATATGCATATATTGGATAATTCACCTTACTAGAGAAATTATTTCCTTATTATTTATCTTACTTTATAATCCCTTTTAATTATTTGAAAATTAGTATGATATATTTTAAGTTAATTTTTCATTGGATAAGCATATTTTTAGCACTTTTTCTTTATACACTCTCTAAGCTTAAGTTTTGGTAGGAGGGATAGGTAAGACAAATTCCTAACTAGACTAGTAACATAGCACAAAGCTTTAATTATAAAAAAAATGTAAACAAGAGAAAATACCCTAAATAAAAAATGTGGATTAATTATTTGAGATGAACTGTGTTCACTGGATGATTGAAAAAATATTTACAAATTTTAATTTAGAATATTATATGCCTTGCTTTGTTAATGGTTTTCCTATAAAGAAAGGGTTCTCTAAATCTTCAAGATATCTTAAGTAAACTTACTCATTCAGATATGTTGATCTCATCTCTCACATACACACATACCTTCACTCACACACATACATAGGCAATCATGGCTGTCCCTTTAGTCAGATATGCAACTCCCTTATTTGTCCTTTCTCTGATTTGGTGTTATAGAAAAATGCTTACTAACATCAGATTACAACATTTGGTTGTATACTTGTAATTAAGTACACAAATAAAATTATAGATTTTTCTATGTGAAAATCAAAATAGAATATAGATAATAAAATTACATACATTTAAATTCCACTACCATGTAGAATATACTTGAAAACTCAATGGTGCATAAAGAATTTTTTAAATTATGTTAGATATATAAGAAAATTAATGGGTTATCCATATCTGAGTTGATTAAATAAAAGGGTTTGTTAAAAAAAATAAACAATAATCTCTAGACTGTGAACTAAGCCATTGCCCCACGCCGGCTGAGGAGGGGAAATATCCCTCTTTCTCGTTTTTTTTCCCCTTTCCAGGGAGAAGCGGCACGGCGTCCGCTATATTATGAGGACTATAAGCAGGTATGAACTTGGTGGCGTGGGAAGGAGAAAAAAAAAAGTTATGTACTTGGAACAGCGGGACGCTTGGGCAGTCTCGGGCCGGGGCCAATACCAGCTCGTGCTCCACCAGGACTTGTCCTGGGCGGCCACACTTTGGTGTGGCCGCTTTGCTGCTGATTGACCATGATCCAGAGGTCAGCTAGACTACTTTTGGTTCCAGAAACTGCTTGCAGCCATGTCTCTAGACTATGAACTAAGCCATTGCCCCATGCTGCTCCAGGAAGGGAAATTATGCAATTTCTAACATAAATCTCCCTGTACTTAGTTACTAAAATACAGAAATCCTAAACCATGGGGCCACTACCACGGCAGCACAACTTCATATCTCTTCATTCTCAGCAAAGGAAAATAATTATCAAATGCTTCCTTGTCAGTAGGGCTGTTTTTTTTGGGGGAAACTCCAACAACAATAGTGAGTTTTGTGTTGAAATATGGAATGTAATCAAGGTAAAGAGAAAATGAAAAGAAGTTTATCAGTTACACAGGTGGGGGTGGGGGGTATACTGGGGTTTTTGGTGGTGGAATATGGGCACTGGTGAAGGGACGGGTGTTTGAGCATTGTATAACTGAGACATAAGCCTGAGAACTTTGTAACTTACCACAGGGTGATTCGATAAAATAAATAATTAAAAATAAATAAATAAATAAATAAACGATAACAATGAAAGAAGCCTTCTCTTTGTACTCCCTACAATAACATTCTGTTCAAGTTATTAGGTGCATTTAGAAACTATATTACAGGGGCCAGAGAGATAGTGCAGCAGGTAAGGCACTTCTCTTGCACACTGCTCACATGGGCTCAATCCCAGCACTGTATATAGTTCCCTCAAAGCCCCACCAGAAGTGATCCCCAAATACAGTCAGAAGGAAACCCTGTACACAACCCATGTGACCCAGTCCTCTCCCTCCCAAACTTTTTTAAACTACATTTATATAGTATTCTAGTATTATACTGTGCTAGTTTTCTCATGCCCCAAACACAAAATACAATTTTCATATTTTAATAAAATATTCTAAAATCATTATGTTATAAAAATTTTATTTGGGATCACTTTGCTAATAAATTTGGGTTGTAACTTATGTCTTAGACATTGAAGCCATGTACACAGGACAGTAAGAGAAAATTAGCAACTAATTAGTATATTTCCAGCCATCAGGCTTTAATCCTTTATTTAATATACAGTCCTGACCTGCTGTCAGGACATCTTTAATTGGCTGAGTTTTACTATAGATATCGAATTTATGGTCTCCTCCCATAAGTTCAAAGACATGCACTTATGAGATAACTGTTTAAGAATATGCATGCCATCTGTGCTGCCAGGATGCAAGTTTGTGAACTTCCTTATAAAGATCAAAAGCATAACATTAGACTTTTAATCACAGTGATCTCACCAAAAGAGTCAAGTCAGCACAAATTGGCCATAAGAATGTGTAATAACATCCAGGCACCTAAAATTTATAAATAATGTAATGCATCCTAAATGTGGAGCCAACTTGGAAGTATTCACAAAAACAATGAATTTTAAACAATGTTCTCACTCTCCTCATGGCAATCATCTTGGAAAGCAAATTTAAGCCATTATAATAAGAGTAGAAAATATTCATAAATATAATGAACCTTGGAAACTTCTGTGATATCTGTCTGCACAAAAACAAAAATCAAGATGAATAAAACAAAATACAGTTAATCATCAGAATAGCTTTACATATATGACTGCCACAAATTCACTGCTTAAAATTTCAGTGTCTATGTTTTGAATTCCATACGAGCAACTCTTGAACTCTTTAATAATGATCCTTTTTCTAGAGTGTATGAATAATATAGGAATTTTAAATGTGTGTCACCTAGGGAATCACAATACTGTTTTTTCAAAGAATATATTTTGGAACATACTTATGATTGATCTCACTTCTATTGCCCTCAAAAAGGTTAGCAGTTTATTCCATGTAGACTGAAACACTTTATACCCTGATTTTAAAACTCATTTTTCTTACAGAGTTCCCAGCTGTTTTAATTAGGATCGTTTGTTTAAAGGTGCACTTCATGAAAATAACATAATAAATCATGGTAACTGAATAGAAAAGGGGGGGGGAAATCCTTCAAGCAGATTAATAACCTAAAGAGAAAAATTCTGTTAAAAATGCAAGTCACAGATTTTGGCAATTGTTTTTATAATGCTCTATTATGTATTCCCAATCAAAGGAATAATAACAAATATGGAAAGAAAATAGAAAACCTTAGATATGAAGGGAATAGATCAGGGCTGGAGCATGCTTTGGACTCAGAACTCCTAGGTTTGGTCCACAGTACCACATGGTTCCCAGAGCACTTCACGGGTGACCCTTGTAGTCTTTTGGAACCAGTGGACCTAAGAAGCACCACATCACTGGGCCCATGCATTGAATGGTTTACCAAAGGCCCCTGAGGTTCCTGAGTTCTTTCAGGAAACTTCCCAATCAAAATAAATAAATAATAAAAAACATTCCTTGAAAAGTTGTTACCAAGCTCCTTGTGATATATTATCTTTGGGTAACAATTTGCTTATTAATGAAATTGGTATTACCATGATGAAAAAGAATGACATGTTTTATTCAAGACATAAGTTAAATCTAGAATCACATTAAGTAAAGGCTGATAAATTTGTAGCTACTAAGAAAGTTATCAGATTAGTGGGTAAGCTTCATCCATGAGTGAATCCATAGAAAACCTTATGTGGGACTTTGGGACTGAAAACTCTGGGTTCAACAGGACCAGGAACAGGGATCCTCTACCCATATTCCCATGCCTCTGGAGCCCAGCAGTCATGCCCATAAACCAACTCTGGCGGGCACCAGATAATCTCCTCATTGGCCATGATCCAGAGTCGCATGTCCTTCTCTTCTGGCAGGGAACATAACATGACACACACCATAACCATGCTACCGGACCCAGGTGACAGGCTGTATCATCTGGGGCACCCTGGAGAGAGGCGGGTGAGACCCCTCCCCACCCCAAAGGACCCAGCCCCAGCAGCCAAAAAACCTCCAGAACTCACCCGATGACATGTTCACGGCCACTCTCCACACGCTCAGGCTGAACTTCACCCATGAGTGAATCTATTCCTGGACAATGTGGCCACATTTGTGGCCATGCAATAACTCATACCTCCACCCATACTCCAAGATTACCGCATACATTTGATGGGATTTAAAGTAGGAGAAAACCAATCTTAGAGGGAAATATTGTTTTTTACAGATATATACATATATGTGCATATATATATATGCACACAAGGCTCAATCTTTAACAACTTGTTAGTGATCTCTTATAGAAGGGCTTAATGGCCCCTGAGTGAAATAAAACAATCTTCACACTCTTCCCTCTAAGGAAACTTTTTTGTAGCGTTTTCAGCAGTTTTTCTTAACAACAATACAAATTAAATTATTTTGGTTCTGCTTTGGGGCAGGGGTTGGGGTTCAGGATGGAAACATCTGAAATATGGCGGTGGGAAGGTGTAATGGTGGTGGGACTGGTGTTCAACTATTAAATATAATCAAATATTGTGAACTACTTTATAAATTTTTTTAAAAATTTAAAAAAGAAATTTATAAGATTATAAGTAGAAGTGGATAAATCTGTGTTTTATAAGATTACACTGCACAATCTGCATGGAGTGAGTAGAAAATGTATTCATGTTGGGATGTAGATGAGAAAAAGAAACACAGTCCCTCCATTTTGAAAGTGATTTAATTTTCCTCATCTAGGGAAAGGAAATTAAATTGAAAATTAATGTATTTTGGTGCTCTAGTAATAGTACAGCGGTGGGTAGGGTGTTTGCCTTACACGCCACCAGGACTAATTCTTAAGTGCAAAGCCTGTGCATCACTGGGTGTGGCCCAAAAAGAAAAAATAAAGAAAATTAATGTATTTTAATCTTTTATGTTTTCGATAGTTTGTTTTAAGATATTCCATCTTTGATAAATAGAACAATTCCCCTTCAAAAATGCCAGTATCTTAATCCTAGTATTGTGAATATTTTATCTCCCAAGGCAAAATAGAACTAAACTAACTGACAGTAATATTAAGATTGCTAATCAATTGATCTTAAAATAGGGAAATTAAGTAATCACCTACATCATTAAAAATGGAAGAGAAGGGCAGAGTACAGCAGGTAGGGTACTTACCATGCATGCAGCTAACCCAGATTCAATTCTGAGCACCACAAATAGTCCCTTGAGCCCTGACAGGAGTCATTCCTGAGCACAGAGCCAGGAGTTAGCTCTGAGCACAGCCAGGTGTGGCTCAAAAACTATTTTTTTAAATGGAAGAACGGTATTAGAGAGAGATGTGATCACACATGATAATGAGAGAAATGCAATGTCATTGACCCTTAATTTAGAAAGAGGCTGTAATTATAGACCGTAAGCAATCCTTAGAAATCTGAAAAGAAAAAGAAATGGATTTTTCATACAATCTTGAAAGATATACTTCTCCACCATCACATTGCTTTAGCCTATTAATACCCATTTGAACTTCGAACCTCAATGCCAATGAAGTACTACATTTGTATGGTTTCAATTCACTTAGTTTATAGTAATGTGTTTGAATAGTAAAAGGAAAGCAATAAATGCTATTTTTTTAAAAAATGAATGTTTTATTTACCCCCCTCAACTCCCAAACGATGGTGAAGAGACAGAGATTTTGTGTTTGCGGAATGAGGAACTGCAAACTGTGACACTCTCTGAGTGTGTCCCTTGCTTGGTTCCTCAGTTCCAGTGTTGGGTTCACACAAATACAGCAGCTGACTCTATTCTGTGTATAGGGATGTTATTTTGGTTTCCAAAGCTAAATTTCATGTATCCCGTCACTTTTCCTTAGTCGCATTATTTTCGTACTGTGCAGTCGCTTAGTTTCAGCTTCAGACTTCTGCTGGAAAATCAACTCTCTCAACCTAACTGTATTTACTCACCAGGATATGTGGAAATGAATCATCCATTTTCTGTGTGGCCTTTTCTCCCAAGTATATTTTCCTATATGCGGCATGGAGCGTTAAAGTCCAAAAAGTTTTAGTGGCTAAGAAGGTATAATTTAAGGTTAGTCTTATAAGAGTGGCTGAAACCTGAGAAACATGATCATAGAAAAGGAAACCAAAAAAAAAGATAATAAAGACTTTAAATTCATTTACAGTTGCTCACTGAGCAACTGACATATATGGGCTGTGCATAAACATGCACAAAGTGAAAAATTCAAGGATCCTAGCTGAAAAAGAGCAATTCAAGACTAGAAATCTAAACATATATTTCAGCTAGATCACATATTGGTAAGATAATGAAAGTTCAAAACCCCACTAAGATATGAGGCTCAAGGAAGTTGTATGCTTAGTCTTACAGAGGTTTATACTCTAACAGTTGTAAAATAAATACAAATACACCCTAAGCATTTTATGAGACTTACATGATACATTTTTCCATTTTTCATCTAAAATGTTCCAATCAATAAAAATATTGCAAGGCACGTTTCAAACATATAAGACAAAGTTTCCAAGAAACAACGAGGGATAATAAAGTAGAAATATACCCATATTCATTCAGATGTGGAGTTAACAGTATTCTAATAATTGATATTTTCGTTAAATTGGGAAAAAACATGAACAATTTTACCAAATATTAGGTATCAAGTGAAAAGATATTTAAATGGAAATCCGATAACAAAAAAAAAACAGAAGAAATTTATGTTTAGAAAATTGTTGGGGAACGGTTATCCCCAAGGTGCCTGACACGATGCGCACTGGGTCCAGGCAGGAGCCTGGCGGTGGGGCGAAAGAGGACTAACGCCACAGAGACACACCTCCAGGAGCAGTTGGTCACAGCTTACACTATCGCCAAATACACACTTTTCTTTTTATTCGTTTATTTTTAATTAGAGAGTCATCGTGAGGGTACAGTTACAGATCCATACATCTTTGTGCTCATGCTTCCCCCATACAAAGTTCGATAACCCATCCCTTCACCAGTGCCCATTCTCCACCACCCGTAAACCCAACATCCCTCCCCCCCTCCCCAGTCCCGTCTCCCCCCACCCCACCCTGCCACTATGGCAGGGAATTCCCTTTTGTTCTCTCTCTCTGATTAGGTGTTGTGGTTTGCAATAAAGATGTTGAGTGGCCATTGTGTTCAGTCTCTAGTCTGTATTCGGCCCGCCTCACCCTTCCCCCACATGACCTCCAACCACATTTTACTTGGTGGTCCCTTCCCTGAGTTACCCAGAATGAGAGACCAGCCTCCAAGCCATGGAAACTATCTCCTGGTACTTATTTCTACTATTCTTGGGCATTAGTCTTATAGTCTATTATTCTATATTCCACAGATGAGTGCAATCTTTCTATGTCTGTCTCTCTCTTTCTGACTCATTTCACTTAGCATGATACTTTCCATGTTGATCCACTTATATGCAAGCGTCATGACCTCATTTTTTCTAACAGCTGCATAGTATTCCATTGTATAGATGTACCAGAGTTTCTTCAACCAGTCATCTGTTCTAGGGCACTCGGGTTTTTTCCAGATTCTGGCTATTGTAAACAGTGCTGCGGTGAACATATAAGTGCATATGTCTCTTCGACTATAAATACACACTTTTTAATAGAGGGTCTTGTCGTACAGGAGGTCCAGTCACATAGAGCTTAGCACTATTGGCCTATTACCTCTTCTTCTCTGCTCTGTCCGTGGTCCAATCCCTTTCAAGGTTTTATCTTGCGGTTAGTATGACTGGTTTAAGGCGTCCTTGGCAGTTTCTGCATTTCCGGCATGCTTGACAAAGGGTCGAAGGAGGCTCAAGCCCCGACACAAGATGCAGGCGGCCTGTTCTGATAACACTGCCCATTTTCTCCCTCTTGTGATGTTTCACTTCAGGGACGCTTTGCAAGGTCAGGTTTTTCCTGCTCCAGTGCCTGTCACCCAGCTCCACAAAAAAATAAATAAATAAAAATGTTTGTAAATAGATAGGAAGATTAGTGAACTATAAGACAGAGCACAAAGGTAAAGGAAATATTAAGGGAAAAAGAACATAACATACAGGAAAAACATCTAAGAATAGCATAACAGGATTTTCAGAAAATAAGAAAAATGAGAATGGAGCAGAAACACTGTGTGAAAACATTAAGTATTTTCTAAACTCATCAATTCAAGAAGGAAGCTATATAAAAACTATAGCACTGCAGCACTGTCGTCCCATTGTTCATCGATTTGCTGGAGCAGGCACCAGTAACGTTTCCATTGTGAAATGGAGCAATAGCACAGTGGATAGGGTGTTTGCCTTCCACAGGGCCAACCGGGTTCGATTCCTCCATCTCTCTCAGAGTGCGCAGCAAACTACCAAGTGTATCCCACCTGCAAGGCAGAGCCTGGGAAGCTACCCATGGCGTATTGGATATGCCAAAAACAGTAACAAGTCTCACAATATAAAAACAAAGCAAGAAAATACCCAAATTACTGAATCTATATTTCCCAAAGTGAAGTACATCACACTTTAGAGGGCACTGATAAATGTAGGGGCACTAGTAGAACCAGGTACAATAAGGACACTTTCTATTCTTCAATTTTAGAAGACAGATTTCCAAGAAGGTGCTGAGGAACTTTTGTGCTATTGTTGTACTGAAGAGGGAGAAGCTAGGCCAAATAAGTTTAAGAATCTCTGATGTAATCAATACACACCAAAAGCGGAGACGAAATACTCTCAGTATAAGATCAATATATGGCATAGTTGATGTTTTAATTGAAAGTAACATCAGAAGACAACAAGATGCACATTATAAGTGTTATGATATAGGGTGGGAGTGTGGAGAACTACCAAATTAGTTACATATCTGGAGAACATAGTCCTCAAAAAGAAAGACAAATTTTATTAGCTATATAAAATATTATTGAAGATATTAGCAATATCATATTAAAGTACTTATCAAAGATTGCTGGCTGTTAAAAACAGACAATAGCAATGACTTAGAAGATTTAAAACATTTGTAAATTGAAATATATGTCAACAGTATCACAAATCATAGAAATATACTAATAGTATTAAACTCGGATAAGATTCTTGCTTTACTGAGGAAAGAGGTAAAAGTACTAGATTCATGTAGACTAAAAAATCAGAGGCAACATGTCTCCAAATAACTTCTAAAACATTAATATAAGTATATATAACAAAATACATAACTAAAATTGTAGTTATATATAACTTAAACTTACGCCTAAAATTTTTCAAAAGAATATAAGAAAAAATATATAAAACATGAAAAATCCAAAGAGAAGTATAAAAGAATAGTAAATAGAATTACTGACATTTGTTCGCTAATATAAAACCGACAGTATAATTATAATACAATTTTTATACATTTGTTTGCTAGGGCTGGAGCGATACTGTAGCAGCTAGGTCGTTAGCCTTGCATGAGGCTGACCCGGGTTCGATTCCTCTGCCTCTGTCAGAGAGCGCAGCAAGCTACCAAGAGTATCTTGCCCCCAGGGCAGAATCTGGCAAGCTGCCCGTGGTATATTCGATATGTCAAAAACAGTAACAAATCTCACAATGGAGATGTTACTGGTGCCCGCTCGAGCAAATGGATGAACAACGGGATGACAGTGATACAGTGACAGTGAGAGTGATTTGTTTGCTAATATAAAACCAACAATATAATTATAACACATTTTTTTAAATTAGTAATTGCGTTTAATGCAAATATCCATTCCAAATAAAACCCCATATAAATGCAAATATATTGGCAGCTGCTAATGGACTTAAAATTGTTTCACCCTTTTTCCATATTAAGCATAGTAGTTTGATTATTTTTTAAAAATATCACAAAGTTGGTGTTTTTAAATAATAAGCATTGACTCTCCCTTTCTGGAGGTTAAAAATTTAAGTAAATCTTATGGGGTTAAAAGTGTTCAGAGAACTGAATCCTTTAAGAGCCTCAAAAATTTTATTGTCTTGTCTTTTTTTTTTTTAATGGAATTTGAGGCCACACCCCACTGTGCTCAGGGCTTATTCCAGGCTCTGCACTTGCTTTTTACAGCTTTTAGGCAGAGTTCAGTGAATTTTGAACTCTATCTAAACTCATTCTCCTTCACCAGCACTTTATCTCATCAGTCTTCTGCGGTTGTTTTATGCTATGAGAATCCTTGCAATTATATTTGACCCATCTGAATAACCCAGAAGAACCTCTTTTTGAGAGTCCTCTTTTAATCACATCAGCAGAGGGTCTAGCTCTGTAAAGTGGCATGATGTTGTATGGATTGGGGGATGAATCCCTTCAGGAATGGGGCATATTTTATAGAGTAGACCACAGTACAATAAACATGGTTCTTTTAGTTCGGAATCAGATGTGACTAAAACTACATACCAGTCTCACTTTCAGCACTATCATGATGCAAAACTAGACTAAAGCCTCTGAGGGTCCTTTAGTAATATGTTTAAGATTACAAACAATACCCCATGTGTGTAAAAAGTTATGGTTGTTTTTTCTTTGTTCCCTGACCCCTTGCACTGCAGTGAGCATAGCTGCTTTCCCTATACCTGATCAGGCAGAGGGCAAGGATCAGAGAGCCTCTGCTATCAGTTCAGGCTCAAGTGTAGGGTCAAAGAGGAAGTTGACTGCCTTGTGTACCCCCTTTTACTATCTTCCCACCCTCAGGCATTTCCGTTATCTATTTGTCTACACCTCATAGAAGCAAGATTTAAAATAAGCACAGGTGTTTAACTGGACTACCTGGTACCGCTCCTCACACCCTCAAGTTCTACCAAATAGTTGAGTATATGACAAAATTTGGAATCATGAGAAATACCCTGAAGTGTTCTAGACAAATTTTCTCAAATCTAAGTTAAGAAGACCGGCATAGTTTATTGCTACTCTCCATCTGCAGCTTGTATTGAACTTTAGTTTAAAATTTTTGTATCACTGCCTATGTATATAGCATAGTACATATAAATAGATGGCTTTTACCATAATTACAGTTAGTGTAATGTAAGGCGCTACAGGAAGTCTCTAGATAAAATTGGATTTCAGAAAATTAAATATAAATTTTTATCGTTGGTTCATTTTCTTTCCAGTACTTAGTAAAGCAAAGCCATTCAGAGAGGCGATGTTCAGGGGACCATATTGGATGCCCAGGAGCCAACCTGGGTAGGGCACTTGCCTCACACGTGGCCAACCCAGGTTGGCTCCCGGGCATCCAATATGGTCCCCTGAACATCGCCAGGGATGATTCTTGAGTTCAGAGCCAGGAGTAACCATGAGCCTTGAAGGTGTGACCCAAAGCAAAAAATAAAATCATTAAAAATAAAATAAAGCATCTTCTGCTGGAAACTTAGAAAAAAAAATGAGAGTGGACCTAAACAGCATCAAGTTCAGCCTGAGGAGCAAGGCCCATTCAGAAGTTCTTCTTAAAGCATTTTTGTATAAGTTGCTATCATATTGGTAAGGACAAATCTAATTCATCTTTATCACCTGCATGATTAATAAAAATCTATATTTAAAAAATTTAGAAAAAATAGCACTCCAGAAATGACAGATGATTTTGTTTTCATGCCTTTGGACTACTTTATGACTGGGAAATCTCTTCCTAAGTTTTATTATTATTTCACAAAAGTACATAATGCTGCACCCAAACTCATCTATCTATATTCAATACTTTTAACTACAAGAATATTTAATCTATACTCTAAACTTTAACACTCAGGTTAGGATCCATAAAAAGACACATTCTATGTTCTAACATGTTAATATAATACATATACCTTCCTAGGTTTGTCATGTTAGTTATTTCTCAGTCGGGTTTCATACACATGCACACACACACACAACTGGATATAGTTTTTTTATGAAGCACGTAATGGGTTTCAGGGAAAACTTCCCCTAAATATGGCATTTTAATATATTTATTGTTTTGAGTTTAAATTAGTTGACTAACAACAACTAATTAGTTAATTAGCAACAACATTACAACCCTCCTTTTCCTCCCTGTGTCAGCAAAGACATCACTAAAGGCAGATTTCAAAAATTTAGAATAAAGCAGATTGTATAGGAGCCAGAACAATAGTATAGCAGGTAGGACTCTTGCCTTGCATGCTTCCGAATCAATATCCATCCTCAGCACCCTGAGTACCGCTGGATATGGCCCGTAAACAAATCCCAAACAACAATAAGGGCTTTGTAAACAAATCTCACTATTTTCTTTAAATTAATTTTCTAGTTTTTATTGTCTCTTTTTACTGATGCATTGTTTCTTTGGGAAAAAAATACATAATCGGCATTCTTTGGGTCACATAACAACATAACATGTGGCTTTCAGAGATGAAATCTTGTATTTCAGCCAAGAAACTAGAATGGTAGAGAGGGGAAAAAATTTTTTTTCCTACATATGTATTGCCTTCAAATGAGATAGTAAATATGTAATGCAATTCTTTCTGCTACAGATTTATTTCATTTCTACCCATTTTAGCAGCACTAGAGTGGGACAACAAACAAAATTAATCATAGTAAAATGTTTAATCTATGTTTCTAAATGTATGAAACACATTTTATACATGTAAGTACATATACTTATATCACTGTATCACTGTCACTGTCATCCCATTGCTCATCAATTTGCTCGAGCAGGCACCAGTAATGTCTCCATTGTGAGACTTGTTACTGGTTTTGGCATATCGAGTACACCATGGGGAGCTTGCCAAGCTCTGCCATGTGGGCAAGATACTCTCGATAGCTTGCCAGGTTCTCTGAGAGGGGCAGAGGAATCGAACCCGTGTTGGCCGAATGAAAGGTAAATACCCTACCCGCTGTGCTATCGCTCCTTATAGTTAATTTATGAAAAAATCACTTGAACTTCAATGTACAAAAATTCTTCAACTATTCATATTAATGAAATTTTAAGACCACAGTACAAGAATTGATAGCTGGTTGGAGAATATAATAAAATGCCATAATTATCATATAGAAGTAAACTTGAATTTAGTGATGAAAAGCACAAAAGAAAAATAATTCTGTCTCAGAAGAACTTGCATAATCCTAACATTTCATTTTGAATCTACAAAGATTATGCTAAAGAAAACAGAGTTATAAAATAAATTATGTAGTGGATACACCAATAGCCTTTAATTTACAATAAATTATAGTCTGAAAACATGTGTCTAAGTTGATTGCCTCCAAACCAGAGTAAGTTGAGTTTTTCTTTTCTCTGAGATTACACTGTAACAATATCAAGAGAACAACAAAATTGAGAAATTTTACAATGAATAATTATTAGTGAAGGACACCTAGAGTCTTTCACTAATATTCACTGTATTCACTTTATCATAATTAAATAATTATATTTTCTTTCTGATAGCAGTCTGCTGCTCTAGGTCATATAAATTTAATTAAAGTATGGCATTAATTTTGATTAAGATGTCTAACCTATAAAAGAAAATTGAAGCTTAGTATTGCATTTGTGCAACTGAAAATGTAAAATGAAAGAAAATGGCTGGGATGAGCATCAACTTTATCACCAAATTAACCACTCAAAGTAATTTATTCAATTTAAAACATTTTAGTTTGCTTTGCATATATCTCACTTTTTATATAATAGTAATTCATTATAATTGGTGATTTTTATAAAATTACACACACTGCTTTTAAATTGAAAAAATATATTTAAACACATTGAACACACAAACCAAATTTACTTAATCACCATTTGATCATTTACTTGGAATGCTTTTACAACCACAGAAGTACTGAAATACTATTTTATGTTTCAATTTTTATCCCTTGTATATTTTCCCTTATACAGATTCAGAAATGTAATTACTATGCAATAAAGAGAAACAATATTTGTATATACCCAATTCACACTGTGTATTAAGGAAAATACCAGTTTTATTTATTAATAACCATTGCTTTGATATCTAAGTAGAAATAAAAGAACTATGGCATCTCCCCAACAGATATTTAAGATCAGTATTTTCTAATTTCATCGTTTGCTGCTGCATACCTCCACAAAGTGTAAATATAATCATCAAAAACAGAACAAAGCCCTTTTGAGGTGTATAGGGGAAAAAGTTGGAGGGGGAATGCAGGAATTCCAGATAGACTGAAAGATTAGGGTATGATGACTCTTGCACTAGAGACCCATCCATGTGTCACAATAAATAAACTAACCTGTAGTAAACTCTGATACTATATGTTTCAATTTGACTTGTGTGAGCTACACTAATAAACTATTAAAATTATGAAAAAAACATCAAAGAAGTTAAAGTCATTTCAGTAGCTATTTAGCTAAGGCTGCAGTGTGTTACACAACAGTGAAATGAAGAGTGAATAAAGAGAATAGGAAATAATGTATGAGGCAAGAAATTGAACTGAAAAAAACCATCATGTATCTTCAATGCTATATTAATCAGTGCATGAGCAACCAAAGAAGGGACGAAAATGACAGTGCAGTAGGTAAGGTGCTTGCCATGCACTAGGTCAACCGGGTTCCATCCCCAGCCTCCCATATGGCCCCCTGAGCACCACCAGGAGTAGTTCCTAAGTGCAGAGCCAAGAGTACCACTGAGCATTTTCACTGTGGCCCAAAAATCAGAAACAAAACAAACAAACAAAAAAAAAATCTCACCAAAGCAGAGAAACATGAAAACCCATTTGAAGTCGCGCATTCCAAGACTTCTTTGCCTTTGATTTCCATAACAATCTTGTAACTGTGATTAAGAATCAAGCTATTTATACAATAGATAACATGCTCATTCAATAAAAAGAATATTTTGAGTTTGGATACTTTCATCTGATTTCAAGGTCATGAACTTATTTGTTATTTTTTTCTAGTGTGTGTACCACATCTGGTTGTAATCAAGGTTTACCCTTGTTTTTGTAGCACCCTCTATACTATCCCTCCAGTCCCCAAGGTCATGAAGTAACTTGATTTTAGGACCCAGAAAGATATGTATCAAAGGTCTTGAGTCAATGCCTGGAATGCACTAGAATCCGAGTCTGATCCCAGGCATTGCAGGAACCGCTTCCCAACAACACTTTTGGCTATTGTTTTTGTGGACCTTGAGCACCACTGGACCAGAGAAGCACCATATTGGTAGGCTGAGCACTGTCCTGTCCACTCTGAGCCAGTACTGCCAGGAGTGGTTCTTAGCTTTCCTGACCACTGCTTGGGAGGCACTCCTCAAAAAACATTCTGTCGGGGCCAGAGAGATAGTACAGGGATTAAGAAGCATGTTTTGCATGTCCCTGGCCTTCATTCATGTGATCCCTGTTTTCACATGGTCCCCTGAGCATCTGCATGAATAGCACTGGACACCTTGTACCACAGGGCCGGTTAGGTAACTACCAGCCCAACAATACCCTCAGGTATCTATTTGCCCTGAACCACTGGCTTAGTTGCTGAGAACCCCTGGTAAAGTCCCCTAGGGTTCCTGAGCACTGCTTCGGAGGCTGTCTTTCCTGCAAAAAAAATGCTTCTAGTGAACACCCTCAGAGAAATATATAGCATTTTTTGCACCTGGTTCCAATTCCAACATACCAAATCCAAGCTTTCTATAGAATATTAATCATGAAATATTGCGTCAAAGACTGGAAATTGCCTATACATACATATCCCCTTCCCTTAAACACATCATTAGAACTCAACCAACCATCACTAAAATCTATATTTATTTTTTTAAACATATATAAACATCCCAGTGTTGGCTATTAATCCCCTTCTCTGTGTGCTACATTTCTACCTTCATAATGGAAATTCTCATTGATGAGTTAATCTTGTTAGGGCTTTGCTAAATGAATTAATATGCTTAGAATGTTAAATTGAAATATCCCTGTTCATCTGTGCAAGCTTTATGTTTTCACTGATTGATAGTTTAATTTCCAGGAAAAAAAATGCAATAGTCTCCTCCCAGTTATTAAACATGACGTAAAAAATGGAAATTATTTAAAACAACTGAAGCAAACTTTCCAGGGTAATCCTTAAAGACGATACCCAATAAAACATGAATCCATATTTTGAAGTTGTTTTAAAAAGATTTAATATAGTTAAAACTTGGAAGTAAGTATTAGAAAAACACATCACTAAAATGGAATGTACATCAATGCAGAGGAGTTGCAGTTCTCTGTGGAGTTTTGTCAATTACAGAAAGCAAATGACGACAAACGTTGTAGGTATAAGAAAAATGCTAATAAAAAATATTTGTTATACTTTCAGTATAATTCCCTTTTGCTAAAAATGACTGTAATTTTCCTAAATGAATCAAAATTTAGACTTTATATTGTAAATTGCTAAATATAGAAGCTTAAGTCCAATTAGAAATAACTTCCTAATTAAATTGTTGCAAAATATTGCTTTTTTAAACTGAAGCACTAAAAAAAAATAAAATATTCAAAATAAGGTGCTAAATGTTGAAAAGACAGTACGGGAGTTAAGAGTTAAGCCTTGCATGTGGCTAACCCCAGTTCGATCCCTATCACTCATATGATTCCCTAAGGTCCATCAGGAAGGGCACCCAAACAGTGCAAGGTCTGGTCCCAAAATAAAAATAAAATAATTAAGTAAAATAAATAACTGAATCCTAAGTTTAAGAGTTGCAGATTTAGAGATAAAAATATTATAAATTACTACATGCACATATATATATACATATATATTTGATTCTGTTTTTAAAAACTTCTAGATTTTAGTTCAGGTTGATTGTATCACTTGGATATGTTTCGGGATTTGGGCCTACAGCTCTCTGGAGATCTACTGCCATACTTTAATTACTCAAAACTCTCACTGGACTTTGCTCCAACTCACCCACTGATCCCTGTTTGACTCTCTGGTAAGCATTGCAACCTAATCAGTTCTGCAATTTAAATACATGATTTGTTTTAGCTTGGCTTTCTTTGTTCTTTTAATATATTTCTTATATTCCATATATGAATGAAATCACTTAGAATATATCTTTCTCTATGTTGGAACAAATCATACAATTTTATGTTTTCCACTAACTTTGCACCTGGTTTCAATTCCAACTTACCAAATGTAAGCTTTCTATAGAATATTCATCATGAAATATTGCATCAAAGACTGGAAATTGCCTACACATACACTTCCCCTTCCCTTAAACACATCATTAGAACTCAACCAACCATCAGTAAAAAATACTTATTTTTTAAAACATATATAAACATCCCAGTGTTGGCTATTAATCCCCTTTCTGTGTGCTGCATTCTCCCTTCATAATGGAAATTCTTGTTGGTGAGTTAATCTTGTTAGGGCTTAACACATGTTATACTTAACACATCTTCTTTATCTATTTTTCCGTCATAAGGCATTTAGATATTATTTTCATATCTTGGCTATTATAAGCATATAATAAACATAGGAGTACATATATAATTTTTGAATCAGTGTAATATATCATTTGTGGGGGCCTAAAAATTGAATTGCTGGATCATGTTAATTCTATCTTATTTTGCAGACCCTCCACACAACTATCCATAAAGTCTGAACCAGTTTACATTTCCACCAACAACATACAATGGCTTATTTTTTCCCACACCCTGCCAACAATTGCTGTTTATCACTTTTTTATGTAGGCTATTCTCAGAGATGCAAGTAAAATCTTAGTATCCTTCTGATTTGCATTTTTCAGGTAATATTTGATAATGAGATTGTTTCCAACTGAATATCTGCACCCAAGAATAAAAACAGAGGAGGGAGAGATAGTATAATGAGGAGGGTACTTGCCTTGCATGCAGTCAACCCAGGTTGGTTCCTAGAAACCCCTATGATCCTCCAAGCCCACCAGATGTGACCTCTGAACACAGAACCAGAAATAAGCCCTGGACACTGGGTGTGACTAAAAAAATTAGAAAAAGAAGAAGAAGAAAAAAAGAATAAGACCTATACAAGTACTCTGCAAAAGAAGCAAAGTAAATAACATGCTTTATAAATGGAAGTAATTGGTTTTTCCTTCTGCTGGGTCATATAGAAACTCAATTACTAACTTTTTTGAAAGATAACAAAAAAAGTTCTCCAAAAAGTAGACATTTCCACCATCAGTGAATGAGGGTCCCCTTTTCCCCCTTATACTAATTTTTGTTCTTTGTTATGGGTGTGAAAAAAAATATCATCATGGTTTTTATTTGCATTTTCCAGATGATAAATGATACAGAGAATTTCTACACAGACCACTGCCACCTAAATGCCTTCTTTGCGGAAATTTCTGTCCACCTCTTCTCCCCAATTCTTGATGGAATTTCCTGAGTTATATTTTATTCTTGTTAATTCTACCATTGATTTATATACATTAGGATACACCTTTCATCAGATGAGTGGTGGGAAAATATTTTCTGCCAGTCTATGGGATGACCTGGCCATTATTTCTTTTGCAGTTCAGAAGCTCCTCTGTCTGTTGACATTCCATTTGATTATCTCTACTTCTCTTTGCTTGCACAATGACACTGAATCATTGAAGATACCTCTAGATACAATGTCATGAAGAGTCCTATGCTTTCCTAATTTGGATTTGATTCAGGCCTGACAGCAAGGTTTTAAATCAATTTTTAGTTGACTCTCATGCATGGTGTTAGGGATATAAATTCAAATTTTTGCATGTGGCTGATCAATTTTCCCAAAACCTTTTGTTGAAGAGGTGTTCCTTACTCCAATTCACACTTTATCTTCCTTTGTCAAAGACTAACTTTTGTATACTTGAGAATCTGTTTCTAGATCATCAATTTTATTTCATTGGTTTGAGAATCTTTCCTTAAACTAGTACTCTACTACTTTAATTACTATAGATTTGTAGTATAGTTGAAATTCAGGAAAGATAAGTCTCTCATCTTTTATTACAGCATGCTTAGACTTGTTTCTTGTGTCTTATTGCTACCTTAGCAATATCAAATACTAATTTTATATTAATTAACTGGACTGGAGTGATAGCACAGTGGGTAGGGTGTCTGCCTTGCACGCAGCACACCCGGGTTCCATTTCTCTGTTCCTCTCGGAGAGCCTGGCAAGCTACCCAAAGTATCCCGCCCACATGGCAGAGCCTGGCATATCCAATATGCAAAAAACAGTAACAAGTCTCACAATGAAGACGTTACTGGGGCCTGCTTGAGCAAATCAATGAACAATGGGATGACAGTGCAACAGTGGATTAATTAACTAATTAAATCGTATTTAAATATTTTATTTAATAAAATATTAGTATTTATTTAGCATTAATTAATATTGATTAAATATTAATATTCCCAAGGTAGCTATAAGGAAAGTCAAACATTTATTAGGCAACTAAGTGTTAAATTTATTTTTGTTGTATTTTTCTTCCATTTTTATTGCAGTAGAGTGATTTACAATACTATTAATGATAGTTTTATGTATATATCATTCTAACACTGCAATTGATTAACATTTTTAACTAAATTTAATGCCAAGACTGCTATAAAATACCAACATTAAAATAATATACCAAAAATTATAAAATTCCTTGTGAAAATTCAAAGACTGTTAAAAATACCAACATTAAAATAATATACCAAGGATTATAAAATTCCTTGTGAAAATAGTAAATTTTAGTCAAATAAACTGAAATCCAAATTGTCACACATTGCAGTAAAATGTGAGCTAATGAGGGAGTGTGGGGAAGATAACAAGAATTATCATAGTGTTGTCTGTCTAAATCCCATAAAGAAAATCAATACATATTACTGAAGTTGCTGAATACTAGTTTGGCGGGGGCTGTTTGTTTGTCTGTCTCTTATATTGGGCGCCACAACTGCATTGAGCAGTGCTCAGGGCTTACTCCTGGCTCTGCTCAAGGCTTATTCCTGGTGGGGATCAGGGGAAAGAACCTGATCAGCTGAGAGAAGGTGAGCACCCTTCCTACCATGCTTTCTGGTCCTAGTACAAATTAGGTTAAAGAGGTTTCTTATATCTATTAAAATAGTTGTTTATGGAACAAAATCAGTAAGGGTGAAAGGTTTTTGTCCTTTTCTTTAGCAGATGACAGAAATGAAGACAGATATGTAGGAGAAGGTTTTCAGTTTTGCTGAGTTAGCTAGAAGATAATACCAGTTATTTCTACTCTCCCAAGTTCAATTCACAAAAAATATCTGTAAGAGTTAAAGTAAGTCATGTTTAAATCTCAGAAATATTTGCTAATCTGATGTATTTGACAATAAAATAACCCATTTTAAACATAATAAGTACTGTCATTGCTCACAGATTAATATCTCTTTAAAGAAGGGCTGGTGTATGAAATATCTGATTATAGTAACACCCTAGGAAGAAAATTACAAGGGTAATTTTCTGTCTCCTTAAGACCAATCATTTCTCACCTGACCACCAATAACAAAAGAATATAACCTACAGGCAAAAAGAAAAATATGCATACATACAGAGATATACACATGTAGACCTACATGAATATTTGAATACATTGCTGGCTATTCAAAATTTAACCCCTAGGAGAGAACAGAAGTTAGTTTCCTTTCTATAACTTTATACCCATGAAAGGATTATACTAATGAAAAATAAGTATATTGGCTGGATATCATATCTCATATTTTCCTAGAAGCATTGCATGTTTTTCATACCTTCTCATAACACATTCTGATGCATATATAATTATGTCTATTTTCAGAAATGAGGGAATGAAGCTCCAAAGATTTTTAAATAGGATTAACACACTTAAGATACTGCTAAGACTGAGAGTCTTTACATTTATTCTCCTGTACTTCTTTGAAATTGCCCAAACAGTACCATAATTAGAAGCAGTAGAATTAAAATTAACAGGAAGTAAAATCTTACTAAGCAACATAATTTACATTTTTAAAAGGCACAGAACAATTCAAATAAACATTGTTCTTGCAAGAATTCTAGAACTATGCAAAGAAATGTATCACATAAACTACCAAAGGGAGAAGAAATGAAGTATAAAGTCAGCAATGGTCATTGGTCAATAGTAGACAAAAGAGAGTATTAAAATTATTTATATTATGGAGACACTAAAAGAAGTTCAGCGATGAGAGCAAAGATTTGTCCCAAACTAGTCCAAGTTAGGCAAAATTTCACAAGTAAAGAACACAGCCCTGCATATGAGTACCTTCACTCAGACACCAGCTATAAGCTTGAATACTTTCTGATAAGATCCCAATGATTTTGCTCATAATTCATCTGTAGGTCTTTGGAAATGTTCATTAAGGTCAAGTCTGCAACACTGAGATGATCCATGCTATCTTTCTTCTGCAGGAAATAATCTAGCAAGAAATAAAATGATTGAAAGCGTGCAGTTTCTCCTTTAAACTTGTCATCAGCTTACATTTTTATTTGCAAAGGGGATATTGAGGATTGGGGAGAGATGCTCCACCTGACTTCTGTCTATGTAGAAAAAAAATGCCAATAACTAGAAATGTCTTCATCCTTGTCTTCATCAATGCTTGCAATTATCTTGGATCAGTAAGGGTGAAGAGTTAAAAAAAAATAGCTGGTACATTAACAGCTTTGTTAGCAATAGGTATCAGAACAATTGGTACTCTTTCTATCACAGGGAGTATGAGACTACATCATAACAGACTACCTGAAAAATTTAAGTGGGAGATGCATGTATTTCTTTTACCTCTCCAAACCAGAGAGTTAAGTGGCACTAAACATAGTTTGTAAAAATAAAAGCATGAATTCATAAGGACCAGAAGAATGGTGCAGGAAATAAAAACGCTCTTGAGATATCAATAAGAATTTGGAAGCAGTAAGATGAAATAATAGTATCAGGAAGTAACCTCTCAGAGACAAGCCAGGATAAATTAGTCAGTTCATGTCATAAGCTGATGAGCCTCACGCATGAAGGAACTGGCAGAGGAACCCAGGTGTGTGGGACCCGGGGCCGAGATCTTCAAGACTGCTCAGATTGGGACTGGGCCTCTTCCACCCAGATTCCCCATTTTCCAGTAGCTAGGCGGTCACACCCAGAAACTGCTCCCCCATACCGTGTAATCCCATCAATGGCCTACATCCAGAGACTAAAAAACAAAGCTCCCGGAACACATCTATTAGCCTAGTTCTCCCTCTTAGAGAACTTGGGAAGCTACCAAGAGTTTACTGCCCACATGGGGGAGAGCTGGGCAAGCTCCTTGTGGCGTATTCATATGCCAAATACAGTAACGAAGATGGATCTCATTCCCTTGACCCTGAAGAGCCTCTAATGTGGCACCATTGGGAAGGACAAGTAAAGAGAGGCTGCTAAAATCTCAAGGGCTAGGATGAATAGAGACATTACTGGGCCCACTCGAGCAAATCGATGACCAACAGGATGACAGTGATACCGTGATACAGTGATGTCATAAGCGGTAAAGAGGCCTAATAATTCAAAGTACCTATTATCTCTGAAGAAAGGATGTTGGGCTGGACTGAGCTACCAGGATGAGCTCATTGGTTTGGAACATCAGAAGGCTGAACATCTTCTTTTGGCTGTCTTAGTAAATAATTTCCTAAATTCTACCGAAATTGTCAGTTTAGTTTTTCTTTTCTCACAGATCCCTGATTCTACTTAACCTGTTTGTCAGTGTGCAGATCCTAGGTACTTAGCCTGTTTGTTGTCAGTATGCAGATCCTACACTGTTTTTCGTATGCAGAAGAACTTCGCATGATCTTCCCCTAACTCCTTTGTTGATGACCTCACTCTTTTGAGCCCTACGAACTATAGAACGATAATAAAGGAGACTTCAGAGCTCTCTACTTTTGTCAAAGAGTCAGAGAGAACCTGGACCGTCCATGACATACATTTCTTCCGCATTCCTTGTCTCAGCCCCTCAGACTGCACAAATATTCATGCAACAGGAGAAAGGTACATAGGTAACTCATAAAATGGGAAGATTAGTGGAAAGTAATAAAGGCATTAGAACTGACAGGGCCCTTCTTATAATATTTAGCATCCCTCACCACAGCTAAGAGTGGTTGATTTCAGAAAAAGTTCTACTATTTACAGAGAAGTGACAAGGAGGAGATGTATGATCAAAGAAATGATATAAACAGAGAGGAACTGACAGGGAGATATTAGGAATATGGCCCTAAGGAAGTGGTTACTGGAATGCAATGTCACAGTGTGGGCCCAGGATGTGCCTGATAACCTGAAGAAAGAAAATGACCAGACATCAGACATGAACACTTCAAAAACTATCCCCTTTCTTACTATCTTGGTTGCTTTAAACATAATGAAAATCACTCATCCACCCCACTTTGTAGAAAAGATATAGTAGGATTTTGCCTTTCTCTGGAATCCATTTAAAAGATCTCTTCTGTAATCTGGGGTCTCCCTTGCCTTCTTTTTCCCTTACCTTCTCTTAAATAAAAGCATTTCCAAATTTGGCCATTCAAAATTCAGATCTCTGGTTCCCTTCACTTCTGACTATTTCAGGACAAGCACCTGAGCATCATTCCCATAATAATAGAAGTGCGTCTTGAAAAGTCTCTTGAATCAGTCCCTCCAGGGCACAAACATATCCTAACAATAAGACAGTGTTGGGAGAACCAAGCCACCAGGAAGGATGAGTGTCCGTTTTTAATAACCCTTCAGTAAATTCAAGAACTCAACAAGCCTGCCAAAGCAGCTTCTTTTAAGTGTTGTGGCCAACACATGGTCTAAACCACTAAATATTTAAGCGAAGTTAGTTTTAACTACTTTCCATTGAGTCCCTATTTTAAAAAAAAAGCATGTGATGCCTAGAAAGGAAGAAAAATTTCTTATGACTTAGAAAATTTATCTTAGAAATTCCATCGTTCTTCAGAGGCTGGACAATAGCAACAATCACAAAGCATGCAGCAGAGCAGACTGAGAAGGCTAAGTCCTTTAAAGAGGTGACAAAAGGGTGCACAGTCAAACAAGGATACACAGATTTAAGTCTGCCTTCTCCATTGACGGTATAAACAAAGAATGTCTTCAGTGGTACAGGAAGGGTGACCCCTTTACCCTTTACGGGAGAGTTTTGTATGTAATTATCTCTTGCAAAACCACTCAGCACTCAGAACTTCTCCTATAAAATTTATGTTTTGTCCTGGCATATCTTTGCTGCCCTGTAATCCCAATAAACACCCCTAAAAATTCATATGGTTTATATCATCAGTTATTTTCAAATTAAACCCAGTGAATAAAAGTTTGATTTGCTATGATAATGTCTATATGAAACAACTGATGACAAATTTCAAAAGGAAAAGTAACTGCCTGAAAAGCAATAAGGAGAGCTGTAACCCAGGTGCAAGCACTGTGGACCCAGACCTACACCCTCCCCAACCTGAAAGCCAGGGCATTCAAACAAAGGCAAACACGGGGACCATCTCCTGCAGCCATGTGCCACAGGACTCTATCTATACCAGCCTCGCATCACAACACTCTAAGAACTAAATTCAAAATCAAGTGGACAAACAAATTATTTTATATTTTGCTTTATAGGTGGGGAGGATTATTCATATTTCATAAACTTTACACTGACTTACATGCTAGTTAACTCAAGTGATAGCTAGCTGACATTTTTGGGGGTGCATATTCAACATTGCAAGACATGGAAAATAACCTAGACAGCAAATGGTAGGTAGCTGCCTAGTATTAAAAACCTATCAGATGTGTTATCAAGTAACTAGGACTCTAAACCTCTGCCATTAATACCTACAAAACTCAAAGAACAGTGAGGAAACCAAGGAACTCAACGACAGTCACAGATAGGGATAGAAATCCAAGCAAGTCCCCAATCCACCAAAATGCTTAAGCCTGGTCTATGAGGAACTGAAAGTCAATACTCACTTCACTGGCAATAGAGATTAAACAAGCACTTCTCAGTGAAATAAAATAATCACTAGAGGAGAAATTCAACCAAGTCAAAGAACTTTTTCAGAAGATAAGAGATTCCATCCAAATGGAAAGGAAAAAGCTAAAGAGCACAGTAACAAGCCATAGCAACATGGTCTTACAAAGGGGAAGACCATTTAGACAAACTCGAAGACAAATTACAGACCAGAACTGATGTACTGGAAGTCAGAAAGAAAAAGAGAAACAAAATAACAGTAGAAAATATAAGGTACTTAAGGAACAAAGACAGGAGCAATAATCTCTGAACTTTATAGAATACCAGAAATCGAGGAAAAAGAGAACAGGGAAGAAAAAGTGGTGGGAAAGATAATAGGTGAGAACTTCCCACTTTCTATAGGATGCAGTTGCTCAAATTCAAGAGGCCAAAAGAGTACCAAGCAAAACAGAACTCAACAGAACAACACCATGACACAAAATAATCAAACTGGTGAAAACCAGAGAGAGATAAACTTCCTAAAGTAGAGAGAGGAAAACCTTAGTCATAAGGGAAATTGCATAAAAATCACAACAGCCCTCCCATACAAAGTGGTACAGGTGAGAAAAAGTGGAATAATACATTCTAATTACTGAATGAAATAAACTTTCTACCTAAAATCCATTACCCATGAAAGGTCTCAGAGGGGAGGGAGGAATCAAAACATTTTCAAAAAACCAAGATATGGTAACATTTGTGATGACCAAACTGACCCTGAATGAACTACTGAAAGGCCACTAATATAAACCCGATAACCAACTGTAGATGACACAACCCTACGTAGTAAAATGAAAACACATCCCTTTATATCAATGATATCCCTGAATGTTAATAAATTAAACTCTCCCATCAAAAGGTACAGAATCGCAAGTTAGATCAGGAAACAAAATAGATCTATTTGCTCTTTACAGGAAACACATATAAAATCACAGGATAGAATAGGCTCAGGGTAAAAGGATGGAAAAATTATAAAGGCCAATGGAAAAAAAATAAGGTGAAACAGCCACACTTACATCAGAACAAATTGTATTCAATCCAAAGAAAGTAACTAGGCACATGGATGGACACTACTTATTGATCAAGGGAACAATAGACCAAGAAATATTCATTCTAATAAACACATATGAACCAAATATTGGGTCAGCAAAGTTTGTAAGGGTTTTGCTCATAGTCCTAGAGAAACATATGGACGAAAACATAATAATTGGGGTGTAGTTCAACACCCCACTGTCACCACGGGGTAGGTCAACTAGACAGGATGTTAGGACTGACATAAGAGCCCTAAATCACAAACTAAAAGAGCTTGGACTAATAGATTTATACAGGGACTTTCATCTTGTATAAATCCAAATACATGTTCTTCACTAGTACAAACAGAGCATTCTCAAGGATATAACACATCTTAGGACATAAGTTTAGCTTATATAAATCCACAAGCATAAGTATCATACCAAGCATCCTATCAGATCACAATGGCATGGAGATGGAAATTAACATAAAAAGAAGATGAGGAGAAACTGTAACACTTAGAGATTGAACAACATGCTGTTATGTAACAGTAAAATCAAAGAGGAATTCAAAAAGATAGTAAGATTCCATGAGACTAATGATAATAAAGAAACAAGTTACCAAAATCTATGTCACACAGCAAAAGTAGGGGCAAATGCATAGCAATAAAGTTCTACATAAGAAAAGAAGAAAAAGATAAAATCAGCATTGATTAATGTCTGAAGAAACAACAACAACTTAATCCTAAGACTAGTAGAAAAAAAGAAATAACAAAGACCAGAGCAGAAATCAACAATATAAAAATCAAGAAAGCAATACAAAGAACCAATGAAACCAGGAGCTAGTTCTTTGAATGAATAAATAAGATAGACAAAATGTTGGTCAGACTCATGAGGAAAAAAAAGAAAATGCTCAAATAAATTGGATCAGAACTGGAAGACATCATATTCAATGAAGTAAGCCAGAAGATAGACACAGAATGATATCATTATATACGGCATTTAGAATAACTGGATGAGAGACTGAGATGTTTTAAAGGGGTGAATGCTCTGATCAACCTTGGTCTCAGAGTATAGAGAAGAGAAGGAAAAAAATACTGGAGGGGTGGGGGAGAAGAGACAGATGAAAAACAATGGTGGCCAAGTCAGGGGAGTCACGTACAAAGGAGGTGTTAAAAAATGATAGAGCCAAGAGCCAAGCATCCAAACCACAGAGTCAATAAAACTGAAATCAAGAGACCCCAACTTTAACAAACAAACTTAGATTTGTTTGTTAAAAGGCAGATGGAGAGAGTTGGGGAAGGGTGTTATAAGAGGGAACCTGGGAACACTGGTGCCGGTAGATTGACACTGGTGGTGGGATTGGTGCTGTAATATTATATATCTAAAACTTAACTATAAATAACTTTGTAAATCATGATGCTTTAATTTAAAAATGAAGAGAAACGTTATCAAGAAATCTTAATATTAATGCAATTAAGTCTAATCACGGGACCAAATAAAAACACAGTATGCAAAATCATTCCTTAACTATGGTATAGAGCTTTTAGGTCATTAAATAAGAATGGGTATCGTGAAAATATTAACTTTCATTATAATCATGATTTAAATCTGGATGAGAAATATATGTGACAAGAAGGTCAAGGAGAAGTTTATATCTTGAACTACGGAAAAAAAAGGAATTCCTCAAGTATAAATGAACTACATAATATTTAAATTTTTCTAAATTGTAGCCATAAATTTAAAATCCACAGAAGTATTAAAAAATCTGAGTAAAAGCAAAATGAAAAAATAATGTATGTAAAATCATTTTCTTATTATTAAATTGAAAATGCATAAGCAAATATATAAAAATGCACAAAAAATATTACTTTGGTAATCGAGCACTAAATTGTTTCTCTTCAGTGTATTTTAATACAAGACTGTAAATTCAGTTCTATACTTGCTGAAAAGATAGGTAAAATAAAATGATGCATGTTTTGGCATAACATGTCTTAAAATTGGCACAACCTGAGAAAATAAACATATGCTCAAACAAGGATGACACATGAAACACAAAGCATTTTTCAAATAAAATACAATAATAGGAAATACAAATATCAGCTAATTAAAAATGTCAAAAATATAATGAAATGACTAAAAGTAATTGTGCAATTACTGTAACAGTGAAAAGTATTTCCATTTTAAATTAAAATCTATATAACTAATATTTCCTATTTATTATGTTCATTATTTTTCTAGTGCTATAGAGAAATTAGAATTTGAACAGTGAGTATGTAAATAGCTTCTCTGGGAAACTGTTTTTATGAGTCTAAGTGTGTAGCAGTAAAAACATAAATGAATATATTTGAATATAATATAATGCATAAGGCTGAAAAATAAGAATACTTGTGTATAAAGGTATATTATTATTGTTGGGAAACAATTATTTAAGATGCTTGGTAGAAAAAATTCATAGAAGAAACCATACATTTTTCAGGACCACTAATTAAGTAATTTTTCATATGTAAATATAATGAGATAAATACATTCAAAGGACGAGAAACATTAGAGTAAATTAATGTGTTCATGGCAACTTTTTTAAGCAGTAAGAAATGAAATTGAAGACCATGCCCTACAAAGCTATCTATACTTAATAATAATTATGAGGATCATGAAAACCCAGAAAATGTAAAGGCACTTAAAAGAAGTGTTAGCATAAGTGTAGTATTGTATTAAATAGGTTTGTAAGTATAGATCTCAGGGGAAGTCTAGAAGGAAATGATAGAGTACATATTCATGTGTTTTGATTAAGGGTAATTTATAGTCAATACTTTATGACATGCCAGAAACATATTCCTAGGCAAACAAACTGGAGAGCTGTTTAATGTGGTTGTCTAACAATTAAGAATAAAACTAGAACACCTTCAGACCCTTTTCTAATTCAGATGTTAGAAGCTCATATTGCCGTATTTCACTTATATCACATACACGTAAATCTGAAAGACACCTTAACCTGCAAACCAATCAGCACTTGGCTATCTGAGAGCAGAGAGATGGTTAGCAAAGAGAGCACCCCCCAACACAGGGTTTTGGCCAACTCCACACTTAGTCTTTTGAAACTTATTTTTTGTCCCCCAAGCCTTCAAATCTACTCTTAGAAAGAAGTACTGAACACCACCCCAAAATCAGTGTCAGTGTGAGTTTGCCAAATTAAGTAGGGATAGTGAAATAGAAGACCATATTTGCATGTAAGATTCACACATAGTTAATAAGGCATTCATTTAAAAAATAATGCAAATAAACAACACTAGAATACAGCATTGATTGTACTGTACCCAGAAATAGCCCCCAAGTTCACGTGAACACAGGGGCTAGAGATGCACAGCAGGTAAGGCATTTGCCTTGCAGACTGCCGGCCAAGTTTCCACCCCTTCTGCCCCCCAAGCACCACTAAGAATAATTCCTGAGTGCAGATACATGAATAACTCCTGAGCATTGCCAGTGCAGCCCCAAAATAAAAAACAAGCAAAAAGAATGAAAACAGAGGGTAGAAGCAATCCTTTCCCCAAAGCCCCGTTAGTCCACCCCATAAACAATATTTGGATTTTAGTGACTTTAGAGGCAGAAAATATTAATCTTTTTTTTTTCAGTTTAGCTTTTTGGATCACACCCTACAATGATCAGTGGTTACTCCTAGGTCTGCACTCAGGAATTATTAACGGTGGTCTTGGGGGACCATATGGGATGCTGGGAATTGAACCCTGGTTGGCTGTGTGCTGGCAAAGAAGTACCATGTACTCGCTGTACAACGACTCTGGCCCTCAACATCAGTCTAGTTTTGGAATGACTGATAAAGAGGGTTTAATATCTTTACATTGTACTAGAGCGATAGCAGAGCGGGTAGGGTGTTTGCCTTGCATGCAACTGACCGGAGTTCGATTCCTCCATCCCTCTCAGAGAGCCCGGCAAGCTACCGACAGTATCCCGCCTATAAGGCAGAGCCTGGCAAGCTACCCCTGGCGTATTCAAAATGCCAAAAACAGTAACAAGTCTCACAATGGAGACATGAGACATTAAACACACACACACACACACACACACACACACACACACACACACACACACACACACACACACACACACACACACACATAGGTGTCCATTGCGAATTCAGACTGAAGTTGAGCCAGAACTGATACAGGACCTGTCTTTGGCAATTTGTGTGTGGTATGTGGTTCTCTGAGATAGGATTTAGAAGAGACAAAATTTAGAACATACCTGTGTTGCAAGATTTGAAGGCTTCCCACAGATTCATGAGTCTACCAGAAGGTTATATTTAGCTATTTTTTGGTTGTCAAGCATGAAGAGAACCTTATGGGGTCCCTTCATCATTTTGCCACCAGTAGGGAACTCTACTGCTAAAGAACTAAATTTAGATTGAGAGGAGCAAAACTAAAAGGAAAAGACAGAAGCTGTCACCATGATCTTTTCTTTAATATGTCAGCTTCTGTTAAATAAGCCTGCTTGAGTCATGATTTTACATAATAAAGTCTACTATTTCTTCCAAAAATTCCACATAAAATTATTGGTTATGAGACAGTATATTTTAAATATTATAATTTGTTTAATTGGTTTTTATGTGTCTGCCAAACTAACAAAAATTAAATTAAAATTGTAGAATGCAATACTCTGTTGTTTTTATGTAATAAGTATGTACGCTAATAAGTTATGAAAATTGCAACATATTTAACATTATCAGATTTTATTATTTTTATCTTGAATGTCTAAATACACCTCATATTTTAAAAAAATCAAGACTCAATATAATTTAAAAACAAGTTTATTAAATAATTCACTTCTAACAATTAATTTTATATAATTTATCAGTGAATATGCCTTTCCTCTGCAATTATTTTACTTCAAAATTTATTCAACATTCCTCAATCTTTCTCTTTCCGGCTCTATTTAGTTTTATTTTTTTTTTTAAAGAAATATTTTATTGAACCACCGTGAAAACAAAAAATACAAAGCTTTCAGGTTTAAGTCACAGTCAAATACTGATTAAACCACCATCCCTTCACCAGTGCACCCGTTCCACCACCAAGAACCCCAATACACCCCCCTCCCACCCCTCCCCCCATCTAAGTAGCTGATGATATTCCCATTACTCTCTCTATATATTGAGTACATTTCATATTTCCATACAGAACTCACTATTGTTGATTGGAAATTTTCCCCAACAATCAGGCCTGCTGAATAAGCATCATCTAATAATTTCTCTTACTTGGTAAAGGTGAAGACTTTGAGTCCGCGCGGCTGCAATAGCGGCTGCGCGGTTTTGGGTTTCTAATATTTTAGCTCAGTTCACAGTCAAAATGCATGGCTGCAAGAATCTGCTCTGGTGCCAAAATGGGTTAGGAGACCTCAGGATCACAGTCAGTAGGCGGGAGGCTCTGCTTCTCGTGCCGCGGCTCTTGGTTCATCTCTGGGCGGAAGGCGCGCCAGGAACACCTCCCCTCCCAGGATCACCTACAGGCTACGTCACTAAAGAGAGTCCTACCTCCTGGTGGAGGGGTCTTAGAGGGTGGCTCTCACCGCGTGGCTGCTGCCTCTGCCGCCATTTTCGCTCAGAAAAATGGGGTAGAGAGGGAAAAAAATCCCTCCCCGGGCTGCACGAGGTTGTAGTTCAGTTCGCAGTCAAAATGCATGGCTGCAAGAATCTGCTCTGGTGCCAAAATGGGTTAGGAGACCTCAGGATCACAGTCAGTAGGCGGGAGGCTCTGCTTCTCGTGCCGCGGCTCTTGGTTCATCTCTGGGCGGAAGGCGCGCCGGGAACACCTCCCCTCCCATCTATTTAGTTTTATTGATTAAATCAAAATACTATGCATTCAATGAATCTTGCAGCTTTAATAGTATAATTTTTCATGTAAAACCAAACTAAATTGGAAAACTAGAAGGCTTTCATCACTCAAAGCTGAGTACCTGAACTCTACCAACAATCAGAGTTACTAGTTATTGCCATTTCACATATTTTGATGAGTATTCAACCTTTCCTAAAATTCCCCAGCCAGGTTTTTCGAATTGCTGTGAGTTTCCTTCTTACTGATGCTTTTGGTATGTCCCGTAGGTTCTTATATTTTTCTTTGATATTCATTTCTAGCATTTTAAAATTTTATTAATGACTTGCTCTTTTACTCAATGACTATACAATCGTTTATTTTGTCTCCAAATGTTTGATCTTGTTTTTCTGGCTTTCTTTCTGTGGTTAATTTCTACTTTTAGATCTTTGTAGTATGAAAAGATATTTGGTATGATTTATACATTTGTAACTATATGGACAATATTTTGACTTTATGAACATTTGTTTTGTATCCCAGCGTGTGGTCTATACTGAAGCAACTTGCAAGTGCACTGGAGAAGTGCATTTGGCTTTGGCAGGCAGTGAACTCTGTATATATCTATTAAGTTCTTCAATTTTGTTTCATGTAAGAAAGACTGTTACTTTATTTAATTTTCTTTCTGGATGACCTGTTCAGTGATGAGTGCGAGGTATTGAAATCTCTTACCACTGCTGGATTGCTGTTGCTATTTCTCCTCACATCTAACAGTTGTTTTAAGGACTGATAGCACAGTGAGTAGGGCATTCGCCTTGCACACAGCTGACCCGAGTTCGATTCCTCCATCCCTCTCAGAGAGCCCAGAAAGCCCACACGGCAGAGCCTGGCATATTTGATATGCCAAAAACAGTAACAACACATCTCACAATGGAGACGTTACTGGTGCCCACTTGAGCAAATCAATGAACAACGGTACAACAGTGCAACAGTGCTACTGCATTTTAATCTGGTGTTTTTATATTAATCCGAGTTAATTCTTCTTATTGATATATTAATTAACATATAATGCCCACTGCTATCTCTTATTACCTTTTTTAGTGTAATCTCTATCTTTTGATGACCATCTCTGCCAATTTTGGACTACTCTTTGTCTGTGTCTTCCAGCCTTTAACTGACCCTATGTTTATCTTGAGAACACAAGAATGTATCTCAAAATTAGAAGTATATTAGACCTCATATCTATCCAGTCACTCTGTGATTATTTTAAGAGGCTTAATATTAAAAAGTTAATTAAATTATTGCCATAAAAGAGATTTGCTGCCATGCTTTTCTATATGGATGTGGGGTACTTTTGAGTTTGCCTTTCTTTCATAGACACTTTTTTTATTTGTACCTGGATGTCAGTCTTATTAATTTTCCATTTTTTAATTCTTTTTTATTTTTTCTCCTCACTATTGATTTGTTCCACTACGTTTTTCTCCAAGCACTGATTCAATTTTTGGGTGACTTCTACTCTGTTACCTAGCCCCATGATTGTCATTTCGCATAAATTTTTGCAAAATAGTGACAAGCATCCAAAAATACTTCCAAAATTAATTGTTTCCCTACAAATATACCATAAGTCTCAATTATTGTATTACAAACCTATTTGCATTAGTTTTTTGAAATGCTTTTAAAATGTTATATCTAGAAATCCTTAACTATTTCTAATATAAAATATACTTCTGATAGTACTATCTAATGACTTTTTATTTACTCTATCAAACTTTTCAAAAGATAATTTTGGAAGTTTATAGTATTTCAAAGTTTTTATTATGTGATGCTGATTGATGTAATATGTGAAACTAAACTCATGACTGACTAATGATTTTCCACCTTTGATGACTGCAAATTTTCTTTTTTTATCATGAGCTTAAATGAAGTGTGATTAACATTTTGATGAAAGGCATGTGTTTAACACATTCAACTTTTGACATTAATTTAGCGATTTTTTCAATGCTCCAAATCAATGATAAATTATAATTTTAAATAAGTTGATTTTTCATTCAAAACATATAAATGATTCTACCTTGTACTCATTCTTGGTTATTATAAAAAATAAATCCAGGAACATTCTAGGATTATTTTGTTTCTGCCCAATATCAAGCATATCAGAAGGAATTTTATTATTTTGTTTCAAAATATGCTATGCCCCCATAAATCCTAAAGCCTGTGTGTGAGTGAATTACCATGTGCTCCTCTATTTTTACAGTGAGGACATACCTGGACTAACATCTTACAGGACATCCTCTGGGTAAGAGTTAAATCACTTGAGTTATCCAACTCAGATTTATCCCCAAGAGGAAAGCAAAGCAATATCAACAAAAACAGGTAAGCTGCTCTGTAGTGCAGAAAAACTACTTGGAAATATCCAGTTGAAAGTGGTTAAACTTATTTGAGATCATCTAAGTCTTGGAGTAACTTTATCACTGTCACTGTCACCCATTGCTCATCGATTTGCTCCAGTGGGCACCAGTAACAGCTCCATTGTGACATTTGTTCTTACTGCTTTTGGCACACCGAATACACCACGGGTAGCTTGCCAGGCTCTGCGGTGAGGGCGGGGTACTCTCTGTAGCTTTCCGAGCTTGCTGGGCTCTCCAAGAGGGGTGCACGAATTGAACCCAGGTTGGCTGCTTTTAAAAAGGGCATTTGGTTTTTTTTTGGGTTTTTTTTTTTGCTTTTTGGATCACACCCAGCAATGCACAGGGGTCACTCCTGGGTCATGCACTCAGGAATCATCCCTGGCAGTGCTCAGGGGACCATATGGGATGCTGGGATTTGAACCCGGGTCGGCCGAGTGCAAGGCAAACACCCTACACACACTGAGCTATCACCCCAACCCCTAAAAAGGGCATTTGCCTTGCACATGGCCAACCTGGTTCAAGTCCCTCATCCCTCTCAAAGAGCCCGGCAAGCTCTCGAGAGTATCCTACCCACATGGCAGGGTCTGGCAAGCTACCCGTGGCATATTTGATGCCAAAAACAGTAACAAGTCTTACAATGGAGACATTACTGGTGCTCAGTAGAGCAAGTCAGTGAACACTGGGTTATTCAATTTAAAAAACAAAAAAGCAAGTCACAGTTTTTTTCTTTAAAATGGGCGGGATGGTGGGGTCAGGGGATAGGGAGAGAGAATTCTCTTTATCTGTTCTTTTAATATTAGGGGGGCGTTGAGGCAAGGCTGAGTGGGGAGCGGGTAGGAGGGAAACTGGAAGTATAGGTGGTGGGAAACACACCAGTGAAGAAACTGCTGTTTTAACACTGTTTGACTGAAACCCAATCGTGAACAACTTTATAACTAAGTATCTCATGGCTATTAAATAAATCACTATATCACTGTCATCCATTGCTCATCGATTTGCTCAAGCGCGCACCAGTAATGTTTCCATTGTGAGGCTTGTTGCTACTCTTTTTGGCATAGTGAATATGCCACAGGTAGCTTGCCAGGCTCTGCCATGCGGGCGAGATACTCTTGGTAGCTTGGCAGGTTCTCCGAGAGGGACAGAGGAATCAAATCCAGAGCTGCTGTATGCAAGGCAAGTGCCCTACCTGCTATGCTATCGCTCCAATCCTATTAAATAAATAAATGAATAAATAATTTGAGGGGGTGTTTGGGGTTTTTTAGAGAGCACATTTGGTGGTTCTCAGTGTTTTTATCCTGGCTCTATGTTCAGTGATCTCCCTTTGTGGGGTGCTGGGGATCATGATGGCGTGAAGAGGGTGGAACCTGAGGTCAGCCATGCACAAGCCAAGTGTTCTACCAACTGTACTATCTTTCTGACCCCAGACTTCTTTTCTTGTTGAGAAGTTACAAAATGACACTCCAAAGGGACAATGATAGAGACATGTGTGAGAAAATTTGTGTTCAATTTCTATACTACCACATAGATTCTGAAAATACCTTCTAAGGGAATATCGTAAGTACGGTGGCCAGAGATAATGAATGAAATGAGATGTCTAAGACAGTAAGATCCGGAAAAAAAGTACTTCCCATTCTTGAAGAAACTGATCACATGAGTTTAGGGGGACAGTACTTCATAAAATAGTTTGCACATAATATTGAAAATAAAAGGAACAGACACTTGTAATTACAAAAATGAAATGCATTGCTGACCTTCTGCTTGCTGCTCCACCATTTAGGATGAGGTTTGTGTCTGGCTGATATCACAGGGCCCTTTCCAAATCGGAACCCCTTCCTACTGGGTGGGTCCCAGCAGCCTTCACACGAGACCTGCACTATATAAAGCGCCCACACCAAGGTTCCCAAAGTGACAGATCTACTCAACAAATTATATCTGCTCACAGTTATTCTTTCTGTTGTTCTGTGAGGACAGGCCGAGAAGACAGAGAGCAATCTCTAGCTTTATCCTGAGTATCTTCCATAGGGGATAACTACAGAGTCTCACCCCCAGGGCAAAAATAATACTAGAAAACCACTAAAAACGTTAAAAAGACTCTCTGAGGACAAGAAAAACTTCCCAGAGTTGAGGATCACTGGTATACTGAGATCCAAGAGGCCCAAAGAGTCCCAGTGAAAATAGGACCAATTAAGAAAACTCTAAAACACATTCTACTGAAAATTTTTAAAAATCCAGAGATATATAAAGAATACTGAGTGCAGCGAGATCAAAAAGGGAACTCAAAATACAAAGGAAATCCCTTAAGATGTCCAGCAGATCTATGAAATAAGACTTTATGTGCCAGAAGAATATGGAAGGATGTAGTACAAAACTTCATCAAAATGAACACTTCATCAAAAATATTCTATCCAGCTAGATTATCATTAAGCTCTATAGAGAGTTTCATGGACAGGCGACAGCTTAGGGAATTTGAAACCTTGAGACATGCTCTGCAAGACACATTTAAAAAACTCCTTTATATTCCACAAATGAGTGCAATTATTCTTTACCCGTCCTACTCTTTCTGACTCGTTTTACTTAACATGATACTTTCCATGTTGATCCACCTATATGCAAATCTCAGCATTCTACAAGGAAGTGATCATTGATGTAAAAAGAGGGGTGTGGCAGGGTGATACCATTTCACAGAAACTCTTCAGTATCACCCTCAAGAACATCATATGATGACTGGAATGGGAAGGAATGGGAGTGAAGATAGACAGTCGGCAATTTCACCACCTCCGCTTCACTGATGACATCGTTCTCATAACGCAAAACCACCAAACATTAGACAAGCAGCACAAATGCTGGCCGACTTTGACCACGAGTGTGGAAAGGTCGGACTGCAGCTGAATCTAAACAAGACGATGCTCATGAAAAATGAACTAGTCCCTGAAGCTCAATTTGCTCTCAGTAGAACGAACATCTCCAAATACAGCAGCTATGTGTACCTGGGTCGAGAAATCAACATAACGAACGACTTGGTGCCAGAACTGCGCAGGAGCAAGAGAGGAGAATGGAATGCCTTCAAGAGCGTCGAATAAGTGGTTAAGAGGATGAAGAAGCTCCGACTCCAGGCACATCTTTTTGATTTCACTGTTCTTCCTGCATTAACATATGCCTCAGAGACCTGGGTCCTACACAAACAGGATGAGAACACTATTTGGGTATCCCAAAGAGGAATAGAAAGAGCTATGCTAGGAGTATCACATCTCACTCAAGTGAGAGAAGAAATCTGGAGTTCTGATCTCCATCAATGGTCAAGAATCAGGGACACTCTCTCATTTGCCAAGACATCAAAAATCAGATAGGCTGGTCATGTAATGCGATTCAGAGATGACCGCTGGACTAGAGCTGTTACAGACTGGATTCCATGGGACGTCAGAAGACTGGGTGGCCACCCACCAACTAGATGGTCAGATTTCTTCATCAAATCCCTGAATGAATGATTTGAGGCTCTTCCTATTCTGGAGCAAGCAGATATCATTGGGCTGCACTAGCACACGACAGGGACAAATGGCAACGTTACTGGCGCCCACTCGAGCAAATTGAAGATCAACGGGACGACAAGTGACAAGTGACCCTCTGTTGTCAGGCAATGACCAGAAGTTGAAACTGGTGACCCCCACCCCGCCACACACACACACACACACACACACACACACACACACACACTGAAATGCTCATACCCACCTACCTGCTCATATTCTGGTTTTGAGAGAATGGTTTAAAAGCACAGAATGCTGGGCATATGTGGCCAGCACTGGGGACCAAACTTATAGTCTCACATAGACAGTGTAGATGCTTTAGCCACTAAGCCATCCCAATATACACTATAAAAATTATATATGCTTCATAACTTGTTAAATGCAATTACATATGAATATTGCACATATGCAGTATATAGCATAACCACAGTCAACAAATTGTAACTTCTGGGGAACAATAGCATGAAGAATGGTGGAACTGTAGCTTGGCCATGGTTGTGCCATTAACAATGCACAGGTTGACTCAGAAAATCTTTTTCCCATTTCTCATCTGCATATTCTGCACACATTTATGATAAGAGAGAAGACTGCCTTTCAAAATCCTTTCTGGCATCAAAATTCTATGATTTGATAATTTAGTGTTGAATGGCAGCTCACAAAACTGACAGTCGTATAAGGACAACTCAGTGACTCTGGTTTCATAAATTTATGTCTAGATTATGAGGAGGAAGCAACTATGCTTGGAAACCTTTATCTCATTCTGAGAAGAGTAGTCAGGTGTTCCTAAATAGTTGTAGAAACAGTTAACCACATTCATTAGGCCAGTAAGAAATTAAGGGCTGGAGTGATAGCACAGCAGCTAGGACATTTGCCTTACGTGAGGCCAACTCAGGTTCGATTCCCAGGATCCCATATGGTCCCCAAGCACCACCAGAAGTAATTCCTGAGTGAAAAGCCAGGAATAACTCCTGTGCATTGTCAGGTGTGAGAAAGAAAGAAAGAAAGAAAGAAAGAAAGAAAGAAAGAAAGAAAGAAGAGAAAGAAAGAAGAAGAAAGAAAGAAAGAAAGAAAGAAAGAAAGAAAGAAAGAAAGAAAGAAAGAAAGAAAGAAAGAAAGAAAGAAAGAAAGAAAAGAAGAAGAAGGAAGAAGGAAGGAAGGAAGGAAGAAGAAGAAAGAAAGAAAGGAAAGAAAGAAAGAAAGAAAGAAAGAAAGAAGAAGAAAGAAGAAAGAAAGAAAGAAAGAAAGAAAGAAAGAAAGAAAGAAAGAAAGAAAGAAAGAAAGAAAAGAAAGAAAGAAAGAAGGGAGGGAGGGAGGGAGGGAGGGAAAGGAAAGAAAGAAAGAAAGAAAGAAAGAAAGAAAGAAAGAAAGAAAGAAAGAAAGAAAGAAAGAAAGAAAGAAAGAAAGAAAGAAAGAAAGAAAGAAGAAAGAAAGAAGAAAGAAAGAAGGGAGGGAGGGAGGGAGGGAGGGAAGGAAGAAAGAGAGAGAGAAGAAAGAAAGAAAGAAAGAAAGAAAGAAGAAAGAAAGAAAGAAAGAAGAAGAAAGAAAGAAAGAAAGAAAGAAAGAAAGAAAGAAAGAAAGAAAGAAGAAAGAAAGAAAGAAAGAAAGAAGAAAGAAAGAAAGAAAGAAAGAAAGAAAGAAAGAAAGAAATTAAGCATTACATCTTGAGGGTGGAGAAACAGCCCGTATCATACCTTCAAAAGAACATGATACTGCTGAATCTTCCCAGGTAGACTGGTGGGGGCTCAGGACACCGGGTCCTTCTCAATATGTGGACAGGCAGGTTACCCTTTTTGACCACAACAGCCTGCAGCCACACAAGACCCCCTCAGACACACCCCTCACCATAGAAATGGCCCGGCTCCACAACTGGACCTTATCAATCTGCCAAGCCACCAAATTGTTCTAGAGCTATATCTCCTGGACCCAGTGGTCATGTATCCTCAAGTTTCAAAGTCCTGTCAGATAAAATTTCATAGTACTGTCAGCCCATGTGATAGGCTTACAGCAAATCTGATTGGAAGAAAATTGCATAGAAGACCACCAAGATCAATGAGCCTAAACAAAAATGGAAAGCTCAACTCACACTAACCAGCATAGTAGGTCTGCAGACAATGACTTTAGTAACGTAATTGTGAGATTTAACAAGTATCACAAATTAACTCTTACTGACCTAAGCGTTGATAATTCTAGTTGACTTTTTGTTCTAATAAACAATATAAAGTAAATTTATTTGAGCCTTCAAGGCTGGGATGGTGGGTGGGAAACTGGGGACATTGGTCATTGGAAGGGCACACTCCTGGTGGGATTGCTATTGGAACATTTAATGCTTTAAACAACTGTAGTATGAATAACTTGGTAAATCAGTGTTATAATCTTTTAAATGTTTTAAAGAATCTAAATACGACATGATGTTATCTTGGTAGTCCATCTTGCTCTATAAGTTTCCATAAAGTCCTTAGACCAGAAACTAAAAGCTTCTGCTTCAAAAATGAGTGCCATTTTTTTTATATAGGACACTGATATTGATACTCCTCAATGTCAGAGACTAGTTACTGGGAGACATTAATGCATGTGAACATCTGAACTTTTTAATAGTGTGACATAAAGAGTTAAGAATAGTTGAATTGGAATGGAGTTTGTGGACATTTTTTATGACATCAATAGAAACGTATACAATAATACATATACATATACAAAGACACCAACAGCTTCTACCAAACTGCAGAGTTTTCTCTACACTTGCATTCATTTTTTTCTGTTTATGTCTTTGTAATGAGTGGGACAAACTAAAATAGAGAAATATTTTCCTCTTGGGGTTTCATACTAGAAAAAAATTGTTGCATATTAGAATTTTATCACACTGCATTTATTTTTATGAGGAAAAGCACTTAAGAAGAAGTGACAAGAAAATAATAAGACTCTTCAGAATTTAGAGATACAAATAATAACTAAAAAAGATAGTTCTGTGAAGTGAAAATAGCTAAGAGCAATCTTACTTAAAATATACAAGATGATAGACAAAGGAGCTATGTAAAATCAAGAAAAAATAAAGTGAGCAGAGAAAGAAAATTTCCATTTCTGCTCTTGTTTTAATTACATACAGTCTTACATGATTCATTTTTATATCCCATTGAAAAATATATTTTGTCAGATGTACAGTGCATCTTTAGTTGTTTAACTTTTTAAAAGGTTTATACATAGTTAATTTCATGAATTATACCATTTCTAAATGAAAGTTTAGCCAATTCCTTTTTATGACAGTTGAAATAAACAGGATTGAAATATTGACCTTTCTCAATGAAACAATTTTCATAATTGCTGTATATACTCGAAGGAGGAATTTTGAAATGTTTACATGAGAAGAACACTAATCGTCTTAGTTTTATGAATAATGTAAAGAATAAGATATTAAGTTAAAAACTTTAAAATTGGCTTAGTAAATTTTAATTTTCACTCCACTCAGCTAGTTACATAGAATTTATATGATAGAAGGAAAAATCATATTTTGATCCTGCCAAAGAAATAAGACAAATGCATTTATAAATAGTTTAAATTGAATTTGATTCGTAGTCATTGGGAAACCACTAAGTGGATTTAAGTAGAAGAGTAGCACACATATTTATATTAAACTACTCTGGAAGCAATAAAGACAGTAAAAGAGAGAAGACAAATTCTCAATTTATAGAAAGCATATGAAATCTAAGGAAGTTCTAAATTATGACAGAGTATAGACTTGGTACAATGGCTACTGAGTTATTCTGGAGTTAAGATAAATATGAAATTATCTGCTCATTTTTATCCGGTTGGCTAGTTGGAAATGCTCACTGATTTAAAAATACAAAAGTCAGAGGTGGTGTCAGGGGTGAAGGGTGGAACCAAAACATTCAATTGGCGGACAGAATTGCACATGCCTATAAGTAGACTGTTGGAAACGTCCAGGAAGACAGCTGGAAATATCTTTTTGTTTTGTTTTTAAGTAATAGACTTTTAAAAAATTTATTAAAGAGCCATGATTTGCAGTTACTTATAGTCACATTTTAGGCATACAATAATTCAACACCTGTCTCTTCACCGGTGTCAACTTCCCTTCACCAGTGTTCCCAGATTCCCTCCCTAACTCAATCCGCACTCCGCTTGTCAACTTGACAAGTACATTAGGAAGTTTCAGTGGTTGCTGCTTATATCTCACTCTTTCAGTTCTGTTGAGTCTGTATTGTGGGTATATCCCCCTCACTCATATCATGTATAATTGAAGCTCTCATGCCTGTTAAGCCATTACTTCTTTTTTTTTTTTTTTGGTTTTTGGGTCACACCTGGCAATGCACAGGGGTTACTCCTGGCCCTTCACTCAGGAATCAGCCCTGGTGGTGCTCAGGGGACCATATGGGATGCTGGGATTAGAACCCGGGTCAGCCGCGTGCAAGGCAAACGCCCTACCCCTCTGTGCTATTGCTCCAGCCCCAAGCCATTACTTCTTATTTTCTTTTGCCCCCCCTTGATTTATTTTCTTCTGTAAAGACAGCTGGAAATATTTTTAAGTTTGAAGTTAGCAGAGAAGTTGAGGGTGAAAACATAGATTTCATGATCAATAATCTGCTGAAAAAGACTAGTTGATTAGAATGGTTGTGTGATGGAGAGCACGTTCAAAAACAGCTTAAATGGCAAAAATACTTCAGAAGAAGGAGTGTGATGGGAGAAAGAGATCATAGGAAAGAGGAATCTGTGTAGTTAAGTCAGATTCTTTTTTGAGGTGAGAATCAGGACAAACAACCTGCAGGAGTCAAGAAAGAAGAAAAGGTTGAGAAGAAAAGGGAGGCCAACCTGTCAAGCAGAGAGAAGTTGGGTATTGTAAAAACTATTGCACACCGAAGGGCGTGTGCACTCGTGGGCTCTCCAGGAGGTTCTGTCTCACCGCCTGCGTTCGGAGTCCTGGAATTGCTGTGTATGGACTGGATAGGGAGGGCTGTTGGCCAAGGACAGGCGAAGGAAGAACGAGGACCAAGCTGGTTGCTGATTAGTTACCATTTATTCAATCTTCCATCTTTCCCATCTCCCGCACTCCTAGCTCCTTCCTCTCTCTGATCTACTGCAGCATCTCTCTCATCCTTTCCTCCCTTTTTCTCTCGCCCTTGCCCCTTAGGCTACACACAGCCAGGTAGCAAAATCAACATAAGAAAGCCCTTCCTGAGGGCCTGCAGGTTCAAAGGGAACACAACCTAGGGACATTCCAAAGCCCTTCCAGACTGCCAGTAGGCAAGATACCTCTTAAGGGGTTTTTTTCCTTTCCTTAGTCCAAGCACTCACTAACATCTGAATAATAGTTATTTTTGTATGGACATAGAAAGATATACATTGAGGCTTGCAAGGCAGCTCTCCTGGCAACATCTTGCCACCGACTCAGACTACAGCACTCAGGCCAGATTAATCATTCCTAAACCTAGCACAGTCCAAATCCAGTTATTACTTTTTGGATCATAACAGCATTTGTCCATGACCAAGCTCTTAATTTATAGTTAAGCATTAGGCACTTTGGCCAGGCCCATCTCGATGCCAGGGTAGCACACAACTCACCGCTTGCTCTGGGTCCGTCTTGTCCCTCGTTGGGACCCTGATTTTGGAGGTGCTAGGAAGTAAGGGTAGCTGACGCTTAGGTAGAGAGAACAGATGCCCAGGAGGAAAATATCGTGTAGAGTCAAATGACTCCCAGGTTACAAAAGCATAGCATTTGCTAAGTCTTCCTGAGTCCATACAAAAGGTCATGGCTCTGAATAAACTATACAAAGGACTCAAGGAGAAGAGAAAAACAATATATACAAGTCAACAGATCATTAAGAAAGAAGCTACAAATAAACACAGAGGAATGGGAGCACTGGGGTGGGAGTAACCCAATAAACCTAAACTACCTGAGGCTATGTTATCCTACAGGGTATGATTAATTATAATAGAATAAATTCTTTTAATTTTGGCAACGGGCTGGAGTGATAGCACAGTGGTAGGGCGTTTGCCTTTCACGCAGCCGACCTGTGTTCGATTCCTTCACCTCTCTCGGAGAGCCCGGCAAGCTACTGAGAGTATCAAGCCTGCATGGCAGAGCCTGGCAAGCTCCCCGTGGTGTATTGGATATTCCAAAAACAGTAACAATAAGTCTCACAATGAGAGATGTTACTGCTGCCCGCTCGAGCAAATCGATGAGCAATGAGGGATGACAGTGACAATTTTGGCAACATAAAGACACTGATGCACCAAGTATCTTGCAAATTGTTCAGAGACAAGTATTCATAGTTCTTTTACAAAGAAAATTTGACAATGTTTTTTCCCCCAATGATAAGTCCATTTTCACTATCTGTACTACATTTCCTGCTTCCTAGTCATCTTAGGAAGAAACACAAGAAAACTAAGAGATTTGTTGGCACATAAACCAAGTATTTATTTTACACGTGTTAAGTATTCAAAGAATAAGTAAATCCACAGTATGGCCTTTCGTCTCAATCTTCTTAATGTTCTCTTGTCATTCTGTTCCCTTCTCTGTTGTTGGTGTGACTGGGAGTTGAACACTTTCCTAGATGTGGTGCTCACCAAGATTTGTGCACTTTTTGTGGTAGTGCTTGCACACAAGTTCACCAGGTTAATCTTTAGTCCTCACTGAGGCACACCACTTGTAATGGTTCTGTTCACCAGGATCACTGTGGGACTTACACATATGTTTCCAGAGATCACATATCCTGGTTATAGTACTCACAGCCGCTTTTTCTTTTTCTTTTTTTTTTTAAATATTTGTTAATGAATGACCATGAGATACAGTTACAGACTTACAAACTTACGTAATTACGTTTCAGTCATGCAATGATCCTGTACCCATCCCTCCACTAGTGCCCATTCACCACCACCAATGTTCCCAGTATCCCTCCCACCACCCCCACCTCAAACCGCCCCCCACCTCTGTGGCAGGCACATTCACTTCCTCTCTCTCTCTCTCTCTCCCCTCCCCCTCTCTCACTCTCTCTTTGGGTGTTAAGGTTTGCAATACAGGTAGTAAGTGGCCATCATGTTTGGTCTATAGTCTACTTTCAGCATACATCTCCCATCTTAAGTGAGTCCTCCAAGCATCCCATCTTAGGTGGCCCCAAGGATAATAGAGATAAGGATCAGGAGGATTGCTCCATGGCTTAGAAGCCGGCCTCACATGCTGGGGGAATAGGGAGCTGGGACAGAGAAGGGACCACAGCTGCCTTTTCAACTTAAGGCTCTTACGAAGAGTCACACCCTTCGCTATGGGACATACACAAAGCTGGGTATGATATGACCAGAAACCACTTGCAATGCTAAGAATCACAGACAACACAACTGCTGATCTCAACCCGCAAAGCTGCCAGAACTGCATTCATAACATATGTGATTCCTCAGATTTGGGCTCATAACCATACGCTTACAATAGAGGTAGCCCCAACCATTGAAATTTCTCCAGACCTAGTCTTCTCTAGAACACATGAAGATGTTTACCTAGACCACATATGCGTGAGAGCCGTGCACAATTACAATTCCTGGAGAGGAACTAACTTGGAAAGTAAGGCGACCAGTCGTGGTGTTAGCTTTGGGTCACAGGATGGAACTGGTATACTAGGGATCAGACCCAGGGACTCACACGGGGAAGGCATATGCTTCCGCCACCAAAGCCACATCCAGGACTATTAGAAGTTGGTTCTTAAAAATGCAAGAGTAGAAGTAGTAATGGCGATTATTGAGGGTCCAGTCACTAAAAAAAAAAACAAAAACAGAAATGTACACTGAGCTTTCTTAGCGACTTGAGAAATCAACTCTATTCCTGAGGCCACTCCACTTCCAAACCCTTATGATTCTTGTAAAATCTCCCTTTTTACATTTAGTTATAAATTTTAATGAATATGTTTGCTGCAACAAAAACCTTAATGAGACAAAACTATCATGGAAGTTGACAGGCAAAGAAAAAAATGTTCAGTTCAGAAATGTAAAAACAAACATGAGGGGCTGGAGCGATAGCACAGCGGGTAGGGCATTTGCCTTGCACGCTGCCGACCCGGGTTTGAATCCCAGCATCCCATATGGTCCCCTGAGCACTGCCAGGGGTGATTCCTGAGTGAAGAGCCAGGAGTGACCCCTGTGCATCTCCGGGTGTGACCCAAAAACCAAAAAAAAAAAATCCAAACAAACATGAATAAACAATTAGAGTAGAGGAAAGCTGCCTGAAGAAGGTAATATTTAAATTAAAATTTAAATTAAAATTTAAATATGCTGAGAAGGGGCCAGCATGACAATAAGAGTTAGAAATGATCACTCTGGACAGGAATTGAGTGTTGAGACCAGGTAAGGGGAATATACATGATAGACTTTCTGTATCTGTATTGAAAACCATGATGCCCAAAAGGAAAGAGAGAGGGGGAGAAAGAGATGGACAGAGAGAGAGAGACAGAGACAGAGAGAAGAAAAGTGCCTGCCATAGAGGTGAGGAGGTGGGGTCACAGTAGGGAAACATTGGTGTGGATAACGTACACTGGTGAAGGGACAGATGTGGGAACAATTATATGACTAAAACCCAATCATGAACAACTTTGTAACTGTATCTCACTGTGATTCAATTTTTTTTAATTAAATATTCTGGGGTTTTATTTTTTTTGCTTTTGCTTTTTTGGGTCACACCCAGCGATGCATAGGGGTTACTCCTGGCTCACTCAGGAATTACTCTCTGGTGGTGCTCGGAGGACCATATGGGATGCTGGGAATCGAACCCGGGTCGACAGCATGCAAGGCAAATGCCCTACTCGCTGTGCTATTACTCCAACCCCAAAATATTCTGGTTTATTGGATAAGTTATTTGCAACTTTAAATAAGATATGAGAGGTTTGAGATGAGGCTAATGGTCTCCAAATGAACAGCATATTGTATGAATGAAGCCACTATATATTTTCATATTTAAAATAAAAAAACACTGAAAGCATGAGAATATTTCATAAAAAAGTTTAATACAATATAGTTCATTGAGAGTTTTTGTTATAAAGACAATTTAAGAGATCATTAACAAGGTCAGGTAGATAGTTCAAAGGGTTGGAATGCATGTTTGGTATGTGGAAGTCCAGGTTCAGTCCCCAGTACCACACTGCCCCCCTAAATCAGGGAGTGACCCAGGATACAGAGCCAGGAGTAGCTCCCTAAATTACAGAGTATTACAATAAAGAGACCCCTCCAAAAGTATCAATAAACAAGGATGTTTCACCATTTTCCTTCAGTTCTAGAGTTAATAAACCATTGTTTCACCTATCACAAGCTCAATATCCATTTAAATATAATTGTAAAAAACATTTATCCACTAAAGACAAAAATAAAAATGGTTCTAAGCATTGTAAAAATCCATATTTTATTTACATCATATCCTCTCTTTCAGATTTTAAAACCAGAAAAGCAAGCAAAAACATCTTAATCTCACCAAGTTAATTTGCCTTTTTTAGAGTACACATTGTTTGCAAGCTCATATGCAACTAACTACTAAAAAGATTTCAATAGCTAATTAAAATAACTCAATCAGAGGACATATATATCAGAAATATTCAAATTTCTTGATCAGAAATAGTATTAATACTAAGAGGAATGAGAAGTTCTCACACGAGCTTCTAATATGAAATATATTGTGCTGGATTCAATAAGTAACTATACTTTTTTCTTCCTCAAATTCCCTTAGCTAACACCATAGAAATGTTGATTCTTATGAATAGATAAGTTGTAGAGGTAAATTGAGGGTAGACAGCCTATGGGTTATTTTTTTACCTAGATAAAGCCAGTTAATTTTCTAAGTTACTTCTTAAAATATATGTGTGCATAGACATGTGTGTCTTATATAGAAAGGGGATGGTGTAGTTGTAAACATCACGGCATAGGAGGCAAGTGGTGTTGGCTGAGTTTAGACTTGATTTATGCACTGCATTATCAGGAACAGATAGACCTGCATAATAAACAGCATATGTTATCCTTAACTAAGCATGTGGATTCTGTTATATGAAAAGCAAATGTTCAAGTAACAAAATTAATATTAATGTGTTTGGCAAAACCGAAGTCAAGAACTTTTGGAAGAGCTAAATAATCACTGATGCTAGAATAGGTTAATTTTTATTTATTTTACATAATAGAACTAGTAGTCTTCAATCCTGACTCTCCCATAAGTATAGTACATAAATTAATTTTTATTCTCCTCTAGAAAGTTATTCTGTGGGGATAATCTGGTTTTGAAAACTTCAATTACTTTTAAAAGAGAAAATAAAATTGTATGGAGGATAATCACCATCATGGCAAAATTCCTCATATATTCAGTTATTCTATGTTTTATTTACTATATTTCATTTCATAATTCTCAATTGGGAGGATCATAATAAAAGTAAGAAATCACCAAATAATTTCCCTTTAAGAACAAGGCAGAAGGAAATCATATTAAAACTTTTTTTCAAGCCTCTGATCACTTAAAACTCATACAAATTAAAAATGAATGTTTAAAAAATTATTGTGTGGGTAAGTTAGGAGACTAATTTTTGGGAAATTCTGTAGTTTGTGTCAACTTTCATCACAGGAAGTACATGTACATTTACGCATATACTCATAATCATTTGCATACTTTTCATTTCTACTGGCCCTCTACTTTCTTTGCATTTTTCTCTGTCCACCATGATAAATGATATTTATCTAGACTCCACTCTCCCCACAGATACAACAATAATGCTTTGCACATTTTATAAAACGAATCCTTCCTACAATGGGCTTACAGCCAATCTACTTAGAACCAAGTGTTCCACTTGTCAATATTTCTCTCAACTAGATATAAATCTGTCCATTAAATATTAATGTGTATTCCTATCTTTTAAAAATCATGAAGAAGCTCCTGGAGTTCTGTCATCTTAAAAGATGTTTTGAAACCATGATTTTCCTATGACTTTCTCTATCCTTAAACCAAACAGATAAATCTGACTTTATGTAAACAAGAAAGCTGAAACAAAAGTCTTCATTGGCTACTAAAAGGTCTCTATGTTTATTTACTTTAAAAAGAAAGCCACTAAAAAGGCCACTAAAAAGAAGTCATTGCTTTTAATAAGCTAATATCCCTGTATCACTGTCATCCCATTGTTCATCAATTTGCTCAAGCGAGCGCCAGTAATGTCTTCATTCATCATAGCCCTGAGATTTTAGCAGCCTCTCTTTACTCGTCCTTCCCAACAGTGCCACACTGGATACTCTTTCAGGGTCAGGGGAATGAGACCCATCATTGTTACTGCTTTAGGCATATTGAATACACCACAGGGAGCTTGCCAGGCTCTGCCGTGCAGGCAGGATACTCTCGGTAGCTTGCTGGGTTCTCCGAGAGGGAGAAGTAGACAGTAAGAGGTCTTCCGGGAGCTTTGTTTTACAGTCTCTGGATCTTGGCCGTTGATGGGATTACACGGCGCCAGGGGGCAGTTTATGGCTCCCTGGCTCAGACCATGGGCCATGTGTGAGTGCCCTGAGCGCATGTGAAACATGCTGCTGACCTGGAGGGCTTTGGCCTCCTGGATCCAGGGGTCTGTGCTACACTCACACTGCCCTTCACTCCCCTGAACTCTCCATCATGGAATGATCCTGAGCTTTGCTTTCTTCACCTTGCTCTATTCCTCCTCATCTGTCATCTGTCCATGAGATTTGGTCCCTTTATTCCCCAATCCATTCCTTACCAGACTGTCTGCAAGCATGCAATGCTAGGGTGCCCTCTGCAGGAGTTGCTTGACAACCCCCTGGCCCCGCCCTCTCTGACACCATGCTTATCTTTGCCCTTCAATCATTAGCATATTTTTGAATATATTAATAAATATATCTCCTGCCTCCACGTCTGGCTGTCTTTATCAGGGCCCCCTCGGAGGGGGACGGGTTAACTTTCCTTCCCTGCCCCGAGCAGAGCCCCGGCAGCCGAAGACCTCTGGAACCCAGCCACAGCCATGCTCAAGGCCACTCTCCACATGCTCGGACAAGCCCTCATGCATGAAGGAACTGGCAAAGGAACCCAGGTGTGCGGGACCCGGGCCTGAGATCTCCAAACCTGCTCCGATCAGGACTGGGCCTCCTCCATCCAGATCCCCTGTTTTCGAGCAGCTAGGCAGTCATACCCACAAATAAGCTAATAATACATTATTATTATTGTTATTATTATTATTATTATTACTACTACTACTACTACTACTTACTACTACTACTACTATTTGGCTTTTTGGGTCACACCCAGCCATTGCACATGGGCTTTCTGGGTCATACCCGGCACAGGGGTTACTCCTGGCTTTGCACACAGGAATTACTCCTGGCAGTGCTCTGGGGACTATATAGGATGCTGGGGATTGAACTCAGATCAACTGCATGTAAGGCAAACACCCTACCTGCTGTACTATAGCTCTAGCTCCATAATGCACAATTACTATTTTTAATTTAAGTACTATGATTTACAAAGTTGTTCATAATACAGTTCTTTCAGGTACCCAATGTTCCAACTGCAGTCCTACTACAGCATGTTCTTCCCTCCACCAGTGTTTCTAGTTTCCCACCCCGTCCCAAGCCTGCCCCCTTAGCTAGAGCCTCCCATTAAAAAACGTAATATTGTTTGTTAGGACAAAATTATAAGGGGAACCATTAAAAATTTGATCAATAAAAGTCAATTTGGAGTAATTGTTATATCTCAAGCTGGTGTTGCTAAAGTCATTGTCTGAGGACTTACTGAGCTGATTGGTGTTGCTTAAATTATCTGTGAGCATTGTTTTAGTTCTTTTTTTTTTTTTATTTAGTGGGCTTCTATACCAAATTCCCATCAAATGGCTGTTAGTACTGTGACTTTTGAAAAAGGTATTATGAGGCTTGTGTATACAATCACACCCTCCAGTAGCTACAGAGCAAGGCTGTGTATATGTCTGTGGAGGTCCACTAGGCATCTGCTGGGTCTAGCCAGGGGGGAGGGAATTTGTTTGCTGCTATTCTGAGAGGCTCATAGAGTTTTCAGCCTGGGAAATCATATACCTGGGACAAACTGGCAGCTTGTTGAGATTCAGTTGTGGAACTGGTTTGGGCGGATTTTGTTTGTTTGCTTGTTTTGTTTTGTGGGAGCAATAGCACAGCTGGTAGAGCGTTTGCCTTGCACTTGGCGGACCCGGGTTCGAATCCTCCATCCCTTTCGGAGAGCTCAGCAAGCTACCAAGAGTATCCCGCCCGCACAGCAGAGCCTGGCAAGCTACCCATTGCATATTCAATATGCCAAAAACAGTAACAACAAGTCTCACAATGGAGACATAACTAGTGCCTGCTCGAGCAAATTGATGAGAAATGGGACGACAGTGCTACTGTGCAGACAGTGCTTGTTTTGTTCTGGGGCCATACCCATCAATACTCAGGGTTTAGTCCTGGGTATAAGTTCAGGGATCACTCCTGGTGAGCTCAGAGGACCATATGGGGTGCTGGGGATGGAACCCGACTTGGCTGTGTGCGAGGCAAGAGCCCTGTCCACTGTTCTATCACTCTAGTCTCCCCAATTACTATTTTAAAATGAGGTTTGCTCAAGACTTAAAAAAATCTGAAACACTTCCTTCTGCTGAGACCCTATAACAGAAATCCAATTATTGATAATGGTGTCATTTACTTTTAACATAACTTATTGTTTCCATAATGTAAAAGGCTTTTATGAAATGATTCATAAAAATAAACTACAAGAAAATATATATTCTGTTACCCTTTATCTAGATGTAGCCATTAATGTTTGTATTTACGGTTTTAAAATACATGTATACAAGCATATGATATGTGTGTGCCTCTCTACCACAGACAGATCATAGAGTTGCACAGCCAGTTTTTTACATTTCTCACCAATATTATTCTGAGGCTCATTCACCACTAGGAAATGCATTTGTGTTTCTCAGTTAATGACTGCATTATTATCCAACTGTATGGCCATTGAACCTTTATTAAGTTTTATTAAGTTCACAGTTAGAATGTTTTCAAATTCAGGCCAGAGAGATCCTACAGGGGGTAAGTGTCTGCCTTGATGCAATAGACCAACATGTGCCCACATGTAGCCCACACCCCCAGCGTGAAGCTGGGAGTAACTGCTAAGCACCACAAAGTATGGCCCAAACCCACAATGAAGAAAAAAATATTTCCAGTTTTGAAGACTGTTTCTTATTGAAAATTCCATTGAAATGTTCAAAATATTTCTTTAGAAAAGAATGCATATTATTGAGGAGAATTTTGTAACTGTAATTATAAAGAAACTCAGTTGCCCTTCCAGCTGGGTCCCAGAAGCCTTCATACCCAGGTGCCATCATTCCAGCAGGCCTACCTCCATATCTCAGACCCACTTTTCTTTCATCTAACCTTTCAGGTGCAGAGAGTCTCTTGCCCGCATGCCTGGCTGTCTTCCCCAGGGCCCCTTGGAGGGGATGGGCTCCAGCTTCCCTCCCCACCCCGAGCAGAGCTCCTGACGGCCGAAGACTACTGGAACCTAGCTACAGCCATGCTCGAGGCCCCTCTCCGCATGTTTGAACAGGCCTCATGCATGAAGGTATCAGTAGAGGAACCCAGGTGTGTGTAAATCCCATCAACAGCCAACATCCAGAGTCTTAAAAGCAAGCTCCCAGAGCTTGTAGCCTACTTCTCCTTCTGGGAGAAACTGGCAAGCTTCTGAGTTTCCTGCCCACATGGGACAGCCTTGCAAGCTTCCCATGGTGTATTCATATGCTAAGTCCAGTAATAAGTTGGATCCCATTCCCCTGACCCTGAAAGAGTCTCCAGTGCGACATCATTGGGAGGGCCGAGTCGAGAGAGACTTCTAAGATCTCAGGGAAAGGACGAATTGGAGAGGTTACTGAGCCCACTCAAGAAATTGATGATTAACAGGGATTTTGTGATTCGTGATGATGTCCCTCATAATGGAGAGTCTCTGCCCCTGTGCCTGGCTGTCTTCACCAGGGCTTCTAGGACGTGGTGGGTTGAGTTTCCCTCCCTGACCTGAGTAGAGCCCTGGCAATCAAAGACCTCTGGAACCCAGCCACAGCCATTCTCAAGGCCATTCTCCACACGTTTGGATGAGCCTCACACATGAAGGAACCGGCAGAGATCTCCAAGCCTGCTTGGATTGGGACTGGACCTCTTCCACCCAGACCCCCCATTTTCCAGTAGCTAGGCAGTCGCACTCACAAACTGCCCCAGTTCCATGTAATCCCATCAATGACGAAGATCCAGAGACTATAAAACAAATCTCCTGGAAGTGTGCAGTCACATTTGCGGCTGTGTGACCTCTTATTGTCTAATTCTCCCTCTCAGAGAACCTGGCAAGCTACCCAGAGTATCCTACCCACAGGGAAGAGCCTGGCAACTCTCCGTGGCATATTCGATATGGTTACTGTTGACCCTGAAATGTCCTCTAATCATTGGAAAGATGAGTAAGGAGAGGCTGCTAAAATCTCAGGGCTGGGAGGAATAGAGACATTACTGGTGCCCACTTGAGCAAATCGGTGAACAACGGGATGATAGTGATACAGTGTCCCTCATAATGATACAGAATCACTCTCTTCTAAAATATTTTAAAGAAGTAATACTGTATTAATCCAAGAAATGTTAATGCCAATATCTTGACAGTCTGCTAATCTCAGCATCTACTTTTGTCACTCCCTACATCTATCCACAAGGAGAATATTTTCACAAGGCTCACAATTTGTCTGGATTATTCTCAGCTCACATTTTAGGATAAAAGTACTCATGAAATATCTGCCCTAAATTCCAAGATAATTTAGTTGTTGGTTTGTTTGGTTTTTTTGATGACTTTTAAAGACATAGAAAGAACTAAGTATTATAATGGCAAATGAATTCACTTAACATCTCAACATTATCACAATATTATTACATCAAAAATTTGTAAGATTCTGTATAAAGGAAATAAGCATTTGACCTCACTAGGAAATACAAATGACTTGCATTAATATATTTCACAGATTAATATTTTTTATGTTTTATTAAATATGATTATAAGTAGCATGGGTACTAAATTTTTATAGTCATTTCTAACTAGAGATTATAAACCAGCAGCACAAATCTACTCCTAAAAATAAGTGATATTTACTTTTCCCAGAGGAAGTACATTTTAAGAGCCTCTGATAGGAAAAGAACCAGATTGCCCAATTGTAGCAAGCCTTATTTTTCAGGAAATGAAAGATCAACCTTGTAAATGCACTGTCAATGAATTCACCGTTGCAAGTTTAAAGACTGGAGAGCTCAAGTTCAATAGGAAAAAGAAGATTTATTTTCTGTAAATGCCACATAGTCCTTCACTGACTTCAAAGTCAGACCCATTTCCAATCCTCTAAGACGTAAAATGCAGTACTCATATCAAGTGGATTTTCTAGAGAGCAATTTATTTCCATCTGTCTTATATTGTGGGCAGGTCAAGTACAAGATCTGAGTCTGAGAAGCAGATGAAAGACTGTTCAAAAGAAAGAGCTTAGTTTAAACAAGAAATAAGATTCAACATTAGTAATGAATATCTATTGAAACTGAAAAGCTTGCAGAATATCTATTATCCTGGCAATTTCATGTGCAAATTTTAAATTGCAAATATGAAAAATTTAAAAGGAACTCCATTATTGTATACAACATAGTTATAAATTATCATTTATATGAAAAATGCTATGTGTTTCCTAAGAGACATAATTAAAATTCATCTGTTGAATTTTTTGTTCCTACAAAATTAAGCTTTATTTTTCTCAAGTTCTCCTTCAATGAACATTGTCCATTGTCAGCAGTCTTATTTACCTTTTCTGTGAAACTCTATTCTTAATTAAAATCTGTACCAATAATTGAGCACAAAGTTAAATACTCTACTGTAATCATATTGGACAGAAGTTCCTGGCTCATCAGCATGCATTAAAACTGCACATAATTTATGTTAGCATTAACTGCATATTTATGCCCTTTGAACCTTTTTAATAAGTGAATATTTTATTTCCCTGATGTAAAAACTGATGTTTGTTCAGTTTCTAATAAAATATTTAACAAGTTTCTCTGATGTCCTTAGGTAAAAATAAATTAACTTCGAAAATGAGACTGCGCTAATTAAATCAGGTGCTATGTAGCTTTCTACCTGTCCATAATTAGAGATTAAAACCAACATCAGGTACTAAAAAGAAAATATATACAGTATTAATCAGTCTTGGGGGATAGTTAACATGCTAAAAAACAGTATGCATTTTGAATTGTATCATTTATAGTTTGTGATTTAGAACAATTGTTAGGGCAAGAGCAGACTTGAGAGTTTGTGTACCTTCAGAAGCTCAGGGCAGCAGAATTTGCTGAAGTGGTGTTTTCAGTTCCCCACTACCCTGAACCTATGTTTAAAAGTTTTTATTCTCCATCGCTTTTATTTGCATGGCCTCTACTGTTTACTGAAACAACCCCAGGCAAGTTCTTCAAACTAGAAACTCTTCGTAAAATTGACTTTTAAAATGTCACTGCTAATCTCCAACCCTAGGCACAATAGAAACTTCTCTCCTTAGATGAAGTCATGAAATTTGCATATAAGTGGATGGTCCTGGAGAATATCATGTTACGTGAAATGAGTGAGAAAGAGAGGGACAGCCATAAAAGACTGCACTCATTTGTGGAATATAAAATAACAAAACGAGAGACTGAGACCCAAGGATGGAAGATATAAGGGATCAGGAAGATTGCTCTATAGTTGGAAGCCTGCCTCATGAGCGGGTAGGGCGGAAGGTAGCTAGAATAAAGAAGGGATCACTAAGAAAATGAGGGTTGGAGGAATTATCGGGATGGGAGTTGTGTGCCAAAAATAGATAAAGGACCAAACATGGTAACCTCTCAGTATCTGCATTGCAAACCATAATGCCCAAAAGTAGAGAGAGAGTATGGGGAATATTGTCTGCCGTGGAGGCAGTGGGAGGGTGGGAAAGGTGGGGGTACACTGGGGATATTGGGGATATTGGGGGTGGGGAATGTGCACTGGTGGAGGGATGGTTGTTTGATCATTTTTTGATTGTAACTCAAATGTGAAAGCTTGTAACTATATCTCACGGTGAATCAATAACATTTAAAAAAAAGAAACTCCTCTCCTTGTACATAATATAGACTAACAGTAGCGCCCAATGCAGGTTCGATTCCTCCACCCCTCTCGGAGAGCCCAGCAAGCTACAGAGAGCATCCCACCCGCACAGCAGAGCCTGGCAAGCTACCCTTGGCATGCCAAAAACAGTAACAAGAAATCTCAAGATGGAGACGTTACTGGTGCCCGCTCGAGCAAGTCGATGAGCAACGGGATGACAGTGTGATGACAGTGTGTGTGTGTGTGATATTTTTCCCACCATTTGATGGTATATGAATATTCTGAGTGTATTTAAATTAGCTGAGGCTAAACTGTGGTATTTAGAAGATTAAGTGCATTATGTGTATTTTCTACTTACAGCATTCAGCTTGTGATGGGTTTATTAGAATGTGACCCTATTAGAATGTGACTCACATAGATTTCTCTTCTGCAAAAGGTTTTAAGACATAGGCAGTTGGACATTTACTCTCCTGTGATACTGCCATAATACCTTTGTTTCAGCGTTTGTTACAACAACAACAACAAAAAAGAAAGCTAGTAGCTGCTGCTAAAAGAGACATTTATTACCCTGCAGACATTTATTACCATCCATTACATGGTACAGGTATACCTAAACCCTACCTGTATGTGGTCTCAGTGTCCAAGTTCATTGGCAAGTTATGCTACTCACATAAATGTCAAGGGATATGAGAAAGTACTTAAAGGAAAAGTGTCCAGTGTTGGTGAGTTCTACCATCTCCTAGTCAGCAAATATTCAGTTCACACACATATACTGAGTACTTTACCTGGAGATTGGTCTGGTGTCCAACCACTCGATCCTTGAAATCTCAAAGCCCATCCTATGCAGGTGAAGGTCAACACCCCTTACAAAGCCCAGATGTTATGTCCCTTAGTCTGACCACCCATGAATTGCCAAGTTACCTTCCCCTGTATGCATATACAGCATTCATGTGTGCATGCACACATGTTCAATGAACAAAGGATAAGAATACTTAGAATCAGATAATCACTAGAAAGGAGACGGTGGAACATAAACAGCAGCCCATCAATATCTTGAAGTCCTGTAGAATGCACACAGTGAAGAACTCTACCTGGACACAGCCACAGTGTCCACAGGACGCCAGATTGTTGTTGTTCAATTTGTTTACACTTCCTCTTTGGAGTATGTCTGAACGCAAGTCTGCTCAGAGCTGCACACTTCCCAGTCTTCTTACTCCCATGTGCGTGGAAGCCATTTGCATGCATGCATTTTTAGCTACGTACAAAGGCTCCTTTAGGCCAGGCTTGTGGTTTATTTGGCAGAACATTTCCTTCAAATACTAAAGAGGCTTCTTTTCTATTTGTTTCCAGTCAGTTTCATATGCCAGTAACCGCACCCACACTTTTAAGTACCTAGTTTTCATTTCTCCAATAGTGGTTTTTTTTTTTTCAATCTCTTCCCTTCCTCTTTTCTCTCAATTCGATGATGACTACTTGAAACTTACCTATAATAAAGGTGGGAGTACCTCACTTTCTCTGTCTGTGTGTTTTAATCAATTGAAAGGTTCTGTTGAAAGTTTGCTATTTAAGACCCCTGCACTATTCCTTTGTTTACAGTTTGGGCTAGAAGAGTTGGCCTTTCTTATATTGCAGAAATCCACTTTATTGGATCTTCTTTATTCTTATCCTGCCTGTGAACCAAGACAATTATTTACTGAATTCATCTTTATTTTTTGTAGAATGCTGCCAAATAGTTAATTGCATTTAGCAAAGAGTACCATAATTCTATTTTCTACCTTTTATTCAGAAGCTACCAATTAATTAGGCATTAGAAATGCTTTCCAAGTTCTGACATGCCATAGTTTCACCAATAATATTTTACCACGTTACAATATGCATTTTTCCTTTGTCTCTTCCAAGCATATACTTCCCTCTTCCTATTAACTTTCTTTTAAGTATGTGTCAAATTTCAAATAGCATATTTGTAGACTGTCATTTCTAAAATTAATTTCTGTATTGGAGATAATAAGTGTTATACTGTGGTTATATACTAACTGCAGATCTAAGTAGTTTATCATTATACTGGCTGATTTCTTGCTCATACTAAACGCAAATACTCAGGGAACTGGGTTATTAGTGATTCCTCTTCTTTAATCCTTCTAGCTCAATTTGTGACTCCCTAAATTTCCACTGTCACTGTCACTGTCATCCCATTGTTCATCGATTTGTTCGAGCAGGCACCAGTAACATCTCTCATTGAGAGACTTATTGTTACTGTTTTTGGCATATTCAATATGCCACGGGGAGTTTGCCAGGCTCTGCCATGCGGGCGTGATATCTCAGTAGCTTGGCGGGATCTCTGAGAGGGGCGGAGGAATCAACCATGGGTCGGCCGTGTGAAAGGCGAATACCCAACCACTGTGCTATCACTCCAGCCCCTAAATTTCCAAATAAAAGTAATTTATAATCACATTTGAATTTGATTAAATTTATAATTGTGAATGTAAATTAAATTTATAATTTACAATCACACATTGAATTTATAAACAAATGTCACACACTTGAAGTGACATAGGTCACTCCCAGTACAACTTGATTCATCATTAGACTATTAGACATAAAGCCCAACTCTATTGGCAAAATCAACTAGATAATCTTTGCATATGCCTAGAAAAGAAGGGAAAAGTGAATATCATAGTCATGGTTATTTATAACTACCTGTATTTCTTTTTTTACGTTTTCATATCTCAGATTTTATTTTGGAATTAATAGATTTTTATTTAAGTAAAAAACAGTGATCTACAAATTTGTGGATAGTTGAGTTTTAGGCATGTAATATTTCAACACTAGTACCACTACCAGTTTCAACTTCCCTCTACCTGTCTTCCCATATTCCCTCCTCACCCCCGACCCCAAACCTCACCCCATACCTTACCTGACAATTTGACAGACGTATTACAAAGTTCCAGTGGCTGTAGCTTAGCTCTCATGATTTCAGTGTCATTGAGTCTGTGTTTTGCATGTGTAAATATACCACTCAATGATTAGCTAAACAGAAAATTATTGATTCATCAAAGTAACTTTATTTGATGAACATGATAGAGAAAAATCAAACTACTGGATCCTACCATAACTATAAATGGAAAACAAGAAAAATACCCGTGTTCTTTTTTAAACAAGTATTTTAAAATAATAGCCCTTGAATATAGTAATAAGGTTCTGCAATTCCTCTGTAGAAACTCAGAAATTAAATATTTTAGACTTTGAGAGACATGCAGTAACAATCCTAACAAATCAGTCTTACCGCTATAAGAAAAAACTTTAGATAATATAATCCATGAATGAAGAAAGACAGACAAAAACAATGTTCAAGTATAACAATTGATGAAATACAAAACAAAGCAGTAAAATTCTATTTTCTTTATAACATCATGAATGAATACTGTGATAGATTAGTGCAGGGAAGGAGAGTACATTGAAATATCCTTCACAAAGTTTTAAAGGTCAAATACAATGTGCATGCATGTGTGTGTTTATAACAATAGAAACATACATAAACAAATATATTTCTTTCACTTTTAACCACTGCATTCTAGGAGAAGTATGCACCCCAAATTTATGCAAACTTCTGCCACTGGATATTTAGGTTTTAAAATTATTCTTATTATTATACAGTATTAAATGTACATTTGGGTATACAAAGTTAAGTAAGATTGTCCTATCTTTGCTCTCAGAGTAAATTCCTAGAAATATATTTTTAAGTTGAACACTATTAAATTTAATATTTATATTATACTAAGAAATTATTCTCTATAAGCATTTCTGCAATTTACTCTCTCCCTAAGATCCAGCATTAGTATATTTAAACAAATCATGGCATTTCTGCATAATGCAGCATTAGATTTTGAAAGTTAATAACTTCGCAAAACATGCATAGAACCATGTCAAGTAGAAAGAAATACAATGTATTACTAAAACATAGCATATATACTGCCACATACTATGATATAAATGATGATATATAGAAAACATATGTTATATTATAATCATATATTTATTATATCATAATAAATTAATTCATAATATTATAACTAGCAAGTATATGTTATATACTTTCTATAGAATATGTAAGAAACAAATCATATTATATTTATATTACATATAGAAAATACATTACATAATATACATTTAGTAATGGGAAGTTCAACAACTATGGAAATTAGTCAATTTTTCAAAACATCACATAGAAGAGTATCTTCTATACTTGTAATATTTATTATATTTATGGCGAAAAACAAGGTTGCAAAGTGAAAGACAAGGCTGCAAGTTTGCAAGGTGAAAAGCAATATGTTAAGAAAAATTTGAAAATCACCACCAAGCTAAGGAAATAGTCTTCACCCATTTTGCAGTTCTCTTGATATTAAATATACAAAGTATAAAACAGAAAAACCCAACATGCTCCAAGATAGAACATTTAAACATACTGGATGTAAAGACTTTTGTCCAACACAGAACTAACTCTAACTCAGGAAAATCTATCTCATAGCAAACAGTTTAAAATCTTTCTAGTTTCCATTAAAATAATAATAATAATAATAAAAGAAAGCAAAACTGAGATATCTAAAACCAGAAAGGATTGCCTCACTGAATCTGCTGACGGCAGGCATTTGGGAAGGCATTTGGGGAAGGAGCAAAATGCTAATAAAGACTCAATACTTACAGTGACTTTTGAGCAATTCCAGATGTAGACAATGAAATTTTCCCACCCCTAATAAAGAAGGTCAAGCTATAAGAAATGCTGTCCCACACAGGCATGCAGTATACTGGATTCACATGGGACACAAAAAAGAAACTCAGCAGAAATGAAAGAAAAGCAAAAACCCAGACTCTTAACCAAACGTAACCAAAGTTTTACTCCCTTACAATAATTGTTTTCAGTTCCTTAGTGAAATGGAAATGTGTGCTCTCATAAATTTTCCAGGTATAATTATGACTTTATCAGTCTTCTGGTATGCTTATTCTTCATCTCTCCACTATGCTAAATTTTTATACAGTGTCACTCATTTAATTTTCATATAAATCCAACATGGTAAAGGCAATTGTTTCTATTTTCTGTCACTGTCACTGTCATCCCATTGCTCATTGTTTTGGTCAATCGGACACCAGTAATGTCTCCATTGTGAGACTTATTGTTACTGCTTTTGGCATATTGAATATGCTACAGGTAGTTTGCCAGGCTTTGCCGTGCGGGCAAGATACTCTCGGTAGCTTGCAGGGTTATAATTCATAAAATGAGACACAGAAACTTAGGAAATTTGGCCAAGATATGAATTTAGAATAGGCCTTAGGAAACCATGTACTAAATAGCCAGAGAGCAAATACTGGACTTGCCAGTCATAAGATCTTGTTCATAACTACTTGACTTGCTTCTCCCTGCAAAATCTTCTGTTTTAAAAGCTTGAACATGACTGTGTGGCCTAAATTCTGGAGGTTGAAAGGGACAAGCCCACTGGTTTGTTGACCCTTATATAGAAAGTAGTAAAGCTGAAACTACTTTTTCTTCTGAAAAGACTGAAACTCAAGTATATACCTTTAACAGCTACCCTTCTATAAGAGATAGAGAAAATAAACTGAATGTGGCTCTCCTTTTGTAGCATGGACATATATTTCATTGAGTCCCTATGTGATCCTGTTCTAAAATATCTAAGCAGGTAATGTGAATGGGGTGGGGGGGGGGAGCTATTGATACCAAAGAGTATAAGCAGCTAGCTTCTTTAACAGAATGTGGATTTAACATCATGTGAGGACAGATATGCAAACCTGAAATTAAGGCAATGCTTAGACTTCCACAATAAAGGCAATAAAGGAGAAAAAAATATACAAATGACTCCAGACTCTTTTCAAATGTGCAGGTATTCTGTTTAAATATTATTCTTTCTATGTCTTTTTTCTAAATTTCAAAATTAGTGTCCTTCTAATATTGGTTGTCTAAAGCCAATTGTTTGGCACCTCACTGGGGTGGGGGGAAGCGGGGCTGTGGAGGGAGTTGCCGATATGACGAAAGCAGGTAGTCACAAAATGAGGGAATCTCACTCATAAGAAGACATATAAGGGCTGAAGCAATAGCACAGCATGTAGGGCGTTTGCCTTGCAGGTGGCTGACCTGGGTTTGATTCCCAGCATCCCATATGGTCCCCTGAGCACCGCCAGGAGTAATTCCTGAGTGCATGAGCCAGGAATAACTCCTGTGCATCGCCGGGTGTGACCCCCCCCCAAAAAAAAGAAGACATATAAGTGGTTGGGTGTTTGCCTCATTCTCGTCCAACTCCAGTTCCAACCCCGGCATCCCATGTGGTCCCCCTAGCAATGCCAGAATTCCTGAGTGCAGAGCCTGAACACCGCTGGGTGTGGCTCCCCAAATAACAAAACAAACAAAGAACACCCCCCCAAAAAAAGAAGACAGACAAGGGCTTCCGAAGCTTTAGGGTCACCTGAGTGAGCTCAACCAAGTCAGTTCACTGGTTGTGCATTTATGATATTGCTCCTTTACCGTGACTCCCAAATATTAAGGACATTTAGCACATCAGAGTTCAGTAAGTGCATGCAGAGGCTGAGGTATTTCACCGGCCACACAAGTACCCTTAAGGAATAAAGTGACAATTTCCATTTATATTCTGGACTATACATGAAAAAGACCGTAACCTGGTTCATTCTATTCTTTCCTGGTCTCATTTTTGCTTGCCAGTACACTCTAAAAGTCCTAAACTGTTTTGCCTAGGGGACAATCCGAACCTTGGGGTTTCTGTTAGGGGGATGATTTCCCCAAACCCTTTCATTTTTCAAATGAAGGCTATTAGAATTATGGATGTGCTGCCTCTTCAGTGTGAGTTTTCCACCTGTACCTATTTTAAGTTACTTCACTTGTATCACTTGTCATCCTGTTGATCTTCAATTTGCTCGAGCGGGCACCAGTAATGTCTCCATTTGTCCCTGTCGCATGCTAGTGTAGCCCAATGATATCTGCTTGCTCCAAACACAGGAAGAGCCTCAAACCATTCATTCAGGGTTTTGACAAAGAAGTCTGACCATCTAGTTGGTGGGCAGCCATGCGGTCTTTTGACGTCCTGTGGAATCCAGTCGGTAACAGCTCTAGTCCAGTGGTCGTCTCTGATTCGCATTACATGTCCGGCCCATCTGATTTTTGATGTCTTGGCAAATGAGACAGTGTCCCTGATTCTTGACCGTTGATGGAGGTCAGAACTCTGGATTCCTTCTCTCACTTGAGTGAGACATGATACCCCTTGTGTAGCTCTTTCGATTCCTCTTTGGGATACCCAAATAGCTTTCTCATCCTGTTTGCCCAGATCTCTGAGGTGTACGTTAGTGCAGGAAGAACAGTGGAGTCTAAAAGATGTGCCCGGAGTCGGAGGTTCTTCATTCTCTTAACCACTTCTTCAACGCTCTTGAAGGCATTCCACACTGCTCTCTTCCTTCTGCGGAGTTCTGGCGCCAAGTCATTCCTCATGTTGATTTCTCGACCCAGGTACACATAGCTGCTGCATTCGGAAATGTTCATTCCATTGAGAGCAAATGGAGCATCAGGGACTAATTCGTTTTTCGTGAACATCGTTTTGGTGAGATTCAGCTGCAGGTCGACCTTTCCACACTCAAGGTCAAAGTTGGCCAGCATTTGTGCCACTTGGCTAATGTTTGGCGTTATGAAAACGATGTCATCAGTGAAGGGGAGGTGATGTAGTTGCCAACCGTATATCTTCACTCCCATTCCTTCCCATTCCAGTCGTTGCATAATGTTCTCGATGGTATAGTAATTTTAAGTTACTAAAATTCAAAATTGTTAGGAACAGAGTCATGTTGAATTTTTAGTCATGTTGAGTTTTTCCTGTGTCATAGGTAGGGTAAAAAAACATCAACAGCTTTTATATTTTTCAACAGTAAATCTTCACCAAAATTTGAGTCATATCCATGAACATAAACTATGTCAAGATTTTGTGAGATTCCAAAATTTTTCAAGAAGTTAATAATTTCTTCTCTATGATCCAGAGAATAGTCAGAAAAATCAAACTCTCAGTGTTAACAGTAGTGTCATTAAAACTATGTTGCTTAAATTAATTCTCTCTAAATCTGGACCTTTCATAGGAAACTAACAACTGTATATAACAGCTTATACCTGTTAATTAGTAAGATACTGTCAAAGTTAAATGAGAAATAAACTATTGTTAGTTTGTGGTTTTGACACACTAAATTATAAGATAGTCTTCTAAAACACAACTTTACAAACAAAATTAGTCTTCTCTTTTTCTCAGATCTATTGTAACTTTCACAAAAAGAAAAGACAAACAAATCCTCCAACAAAACAAAGAAAAATCTTAAGACACTGAGTTCACAATCTTTCTAAATTCATTGTTATAAGAAACAGCAAACCCATAATCATATTACCGTTTTATTTTTTAGGATCTTTTTAAAGTTAATCTTGCCATTAGTCACCAACATTTCTAAATATTCAATTCACTTTATTCCTTAATACTTTCTCAAGTCTAAGGAATAATATTTATAGAATACAGGTTATTTGTCAGAAGTAGATTTTATAATTGAACTGATTATAATTTCAATCTGGATTTCTAAGAAATGCCATCAGGACACTGCTTTAGATTGTTTTATTTTTGCACAAATATCTGCAGCCCATTCCTCATGGCTAATTCATCCACTCCACTGACGTCAGCCTTGGTCATGTGACTTGTGAAAAGTTCACAGAAGTGATCGATACAAATTATTTGCAAGTTGAAATATTAAAAGCTGTTACATAGTTTGTCAGATTCCTTTTTTTTCCTTTTTCTTTACAAAGAAGAGCAAAAGTTTCCAGATTAAGGCTATCCCATCAGCCTGGAATTCAAAGGAAAGAAAGCATGCAACTGAGAAGAACCTCTAAAACCAAGTACATGAATGAGAAAGCAAACTGAGTTTCTATGGATAGTAATATTTTGGTCATATGTTCCCATAAGATAACTAGACTATTCTCCATGACATTGGACAATGTCAAAGTCCAGCTGCATTTTGACAATGTTAATTAGGATAATTAACATAACAATGGCAACAACATAATATCCTATTAAAAAAAACAAACAAACAAGGATTTTAACACTTCCTATATGCTAACACATTTATAGCAGGACATAAGTTTCATGTTCCCTAAGCTATACAGTTCATCAAAGGATCCTGAAAGTGAAAGGATATTAAAGTTATTTACAAGACTGAAAACCGTGTAGTTTTTAGTTCTAATATAGTTCTAGAGAATTACATGTAGAAACAACGTTAACCATTATTTTGGGACAAAGTATAACCATATCATTGTTTTAATCACTGCAATGTTTTATAATCATATTTCTTTCTCTTTTATTATTCAAAACTCAGAAACTTCTTAATTTTATCTGGGAAAACAAGAAATGACTTTTAACCTGTATAGACTAAACTCAAAATTTTCTTTTTCTTTTAATTTTCTTCTTTTTGATTTTTGTGTGATACTCCAATCACATCATCACATGGTTTTCTGGGGATACTCCAAATGCAGTGCTCAGAAGGCACTCCTGGAAGTTCTTGGAGGACCACGTTGTGTCAGGGTTTGACCCTTTGAGTTTTCTCCCTAACTTATAAATTTATAAGTAAAAATATATGAAAAACTTAAATGTAAGTTTGTTATATATAGTTATAAATATAATTTTCAGAAATTCTATTTATAAATTTATAAAATTATACTTTTTATAAATGTATAAAATTATAAATATAAACTTTTCTTTCCTAAAAACTATGTCTTAATACATACATTAAAAAGATAAAAAAATATTAACTGTCCATAAATATGAGGGTTTATCTCTTGTCTCTCTACTGTATTCCACTGATCTAAGAATCTGTCAGTAACAAACTGTTTTGATATGCTAACTTCATAGTATAATTTAAGGTCAGGAAATGTGACACCTTTCAACATTTTTTCCCAAAGAGCTTTGGCTATTTTGGGATTTTTATATGTAATACCATGAAACTTTTAACCAAATTTGTTCTAAGTTATTGAATGTTGTCATTGGATTTTTTATGGGAATTCCATTGAATATGTGTTTTAAGTAGGATGGCCATTTTAACAATGTTACTTCTTCAATCCATGACATGGAATGCTATTTCTTTAGTTGTGTCCTCTTCTATTTCTTTCAGAACTGATTTACACTTTTCAACATATAAATTGTTTACCTCTTTTCTTAAGTTGATACTTAAGTATTTTAGATTTTGTAAATTATTTTGAATAGAGTGGTGTTTTTTAAATTTCTTTCTCTTCTGTTTCCTTATTTGTATATAGAACTGTGGTCAATTTCTGTGTATTGCTCTGTAGCCTGTTACTTTGCTGTATTGGCATATTTTTGTCTAATAATTTTTTTAATAGTTTTAGGGTATTTTATGCATGGTATCATCATCTTCAAATAGTAATAGCATAACCTCTACTTCTCTAGCAGTTTGCATCCCTTTGATTGCTTTATCTTGTCTAATTGCTGCAGTGATGACCCCCATGACTTTACAGAATAACAATGGTGAAAGTGTATATCTTTACTTTGTGCCTGATCTTCGAGGGAAGGCTTTCACTTTTTTTTTCCCTTGAGTATAATGCTGGACTGGAGCAATAGCACAGCAGGTAGGGTGTTTACCTTGCACATGGCCGACCCGGAATTGATTCCTCCATCCCTCATGGGGAGCTCGGCAAGCTACTGAGAGCATCCCACCTGCACGGCAGAGCCTGGCAAGCTACCCATGGTATATTCCATATGCCAAAAACAGTAAGAACAAGTCTCACAATGGAGACATTAGTGGTGCCCACTTGAGCAAATCGATGAACAATGGGATGATATTGCTATAGTGCTACAGTGACAATACATACATAGGACATGTCAGAAATTTTTTTTAGTAAAAATTTGGTGTCATCAGCATTTTTTCAAATCATCTTTTATCTCTGACTCAAAAGATGAATCATGCAATTTAAGGGATAACATTAGTTATGCTTTACGAACTCAAAAATTATCAACAGAGTATCAGGGATACCCTGCCCTCATCTGTCAGTAGTCTAATTTTGCATAGTTAGCTGTTAAAGAGTTAAACTTTAACTGTTTAACTGTTATATTTAAGAGTTAAATCTCTATTCAAAACTTGATTAATTTCTTCTGCATACTTGCATTTAAACATTGCTCCTATTTTAATCATTGTTTTCTTCGAAAATTTAACAACTATATTTCACTTATATTTAAACATTAATATTAATCTATCTCATACTACTATAATTAAAGGAACTTAGAATGCTTTAAGGCTAATAAGTCTTAAACTTACAGCTTAAGTCAATCCAATATATTGCCTCTTATTGTTCCCTATTTCTCACTTTAATACAGTCATTTTAAATGCAATTATATTGTATGATAAATATAAAGTATTACATATTTTCTATTTGATTTACTCAACATTCTTCTAACATCTCAGACCTTCTTTTGAAATCAGCTTACCACTAATATACACGTGTATGTCTGCCTTGCTCTCCATCTTTATTTCTCCCCCCAAAATCTTATTTTATTCTTATTTCCTCAACATTCAACAAATTGGCATGCGACCTTATATTTGCAATTGTTTTTCCTCACCACTTGAAGATAATCATTCCCTGTCTCGAATTTCCACTGTAGCTCCTAACACCACTCATTTCCATCCTGCTTTTGGTATTTATGACTGGTTATGCTTAAGAGTTTTCCAATAAACGGTCCCAGTAGCAGTCACCGGGAACAGAGTCAGAAATGCACTGGTGCTAATTTGGGACGTTTCTTCGTGAGTCTTTATGGAAAATCAGGGATGGAGCAATAGTACATACGGTAGGGTAGGGTATTTGACCTGGATTCAATCTCCAGCATTCTGTAGGGGCTCCGAACATCACTAGAAGTGATCACTAAGCACAGAGCCAGGAGCAAACTCTGAGAAAAATAAGGTGTGGTCCAAAATTTTTTTTAAATATATCTTTATGAAATATTTTGTTTTTCATTGACATTGTACTTCATTGGTTATTGTAATTTTTTGAATTTAGTTGGTTTCCAACATGCCTGTTATTTCTTGTCATTTTCAGAAACTTTCTTCCCTACAATATGATGTTTAAGTATAGCTAAAAATATAGACAGATTTAAAATGGTTTATGCCATCTGCACTATTGTCAGTGAAATGAAAACATGTTCATGCATCATCTTTTAGTTTTCAGATCACTGTAGTATTCTAATTACACATCAAAGATGGTCTTGCATAGTGATTCTCAAAAAATTTTAATGGCATACTTGTATTTGTTAGACACAATGTATTATAATATTTGCAAATTTCATGCATATGTGACTTGATATCAACATTAAAGAGTAGTGAAAATTACATTTCAACAAAATTAGTATAATTTCTGCATATTTTCTAAAGTGTACCTCCCTTTGTGTTATAAAAGGTCTTGGAAGCTCTTTCATAGGCAAGCCTTCTAATGAGCAACTCAACGTACAATACATACTGTTCTGTCATTGAGACACCCTAAATATTCCAGAGATTTATAGTTGAAAAAGTAAATCTGAAGTGTTCAGATATTTTTCAGTGACTATGTAACTATTGCTCAGTACAATTGTCAACTAATATACGAATGAAATACTATGTAAAATCTTATCAGTCAGATTATCCCTACAATTTTAACAAAATTTGTCTTATTCTTGTAATTTGCTGATTCCTATGTTAAATATTAGTGACAGAGCAGTGAAAATGGTGGACCTGTCATGATATTATTGGTTATAAATACTATTTCAAATCTCTTATAATTATGAAGTCAGTGGAATAAAGTCTGAGGAGAGCTCTGATAGGAAAATTACAGCACATTATGACAGAACTTTATTATAGAAACATTTTGAAAAGACATGAGCTCTTATAATTTTATGTGATACTATACTGTACTGTACACTGACAGAAACATGGTAACTTGGTTTTATTTCTTAGCCCTGACCTGAGAGTTGTAACTCATTTGCTCTCCCTGAGTCCATGAAGTTGTAGATGGTCACTAACACAACTCATAAAAAATTAAAGCTTTCTAAAACATTAGTGATGATTTAAAAACAAAGCTTGGTAAAGATAGTTACAAGTCAATACAATTTTTAAAGAGCCCTGACTATGATGGATGGGCCCATTTAAAGTGCAGATTACTATAGATTTGGTGAAGCGGAAAAAATATCTCTGGTTCTCTGAAATGAGCAGAACAAGAACACAACTAAAATTAGATAGGGAATAGTAGGTGAACCTAAGAAACTTAAAATTAACACAATAAAAACAAAGAAAATTAAAAGTGTATCATACCAGGTAAATTTTAATTGGTATAACCTGAACTTTTACACTTACGTACTCAGGAAGTTACTCCTGGACGTGCTCAAGATATCAGATGTGATGCTGGGAATCGAACCCAGGTCAGCCGCGTGCAAGGCAAACGCCCTACCCACTGTGCTATTGCTCCAGCCCCTTTAGAACAGATGTAAAACTTTGTAAAAGAGTATATGAATAAAAAGACAAAAGGTAATTTCTAGAGAAAAAAAACTGTCTGGACTCTTGAATATGAAGAGAAAAAAAAAATTCTACTCATTTCACCTCTTTCCTGAGGGCCAGATTCAGATTATTCTGTGGACTAAACCAACACCAGTTTGAATATACTTAATATGAATGAACATTATAGCAAGTATTAACAAGGCCAAATTCTACTACCACAAAAATTTTTGAATAAATAATCACTATGAGGAAAATAGTCATAAACACTGGCTTAAGGCCTATTCCTGGTCAAATTTTTTAAGTATGCCATTCAGAATAATTCCACACAATATTATCAAGTCCTTAAAACTTATTACTACAGTGATTTTTAACTTTTTTCTGTGGCTCAAAGTTAGTAAAAATATTTTATATCATACAAATGTAAAAATGTTTACATGCATAGGTATGTGTGTATAAAATAGTTTTATATAGACATGAAGATCATGCAAACATATAAAACATAAAAATAGTTTTATATAGACATGAAGATCATGCAAACATATAAAATGTACAGTTACATATAAACTATAGAAGTGACATTATAAAATTGAAAGTCCTCACATTTATAATATCACCCATACTGCATGCAGTATAATCAGGTGCTTTATATTCTCTCCTGTATTTTAAAGTGTTCTTTAAGTGCTAATTGATTGATTTTACAACTCACTACTATATCATGAACTAAAGCACAATAGAAAAAAACAAGCACAAAGATTCCATATAAGTAAATGGAGAATGAGTTAAAAAAATATAAAAGGAGAAAAGAGAAGAAAAGAAAGAATAACATAGAGGCTGGAGTGATAGCACAGCGGGTAGGGCGTTTGCCTTGCACGCGGCCGACCCGAGTTCGATTCCCAGCATCCCATATGGTCCTCTGAGCACCGCCAGGGGTAATTCCTGAGTGCAGAGCTAGGAGTGACCCCTGTGCATTGCCTGGTGTGACCCAAAAAGCAAAAAAGCAAAAAAAAAAAAAAAAGAATAACATATACTTTGTAGAAAAGAGGTCATTGTGCTTATAGAGTGGATAAGCCAAAGAGAAAAAAAATATTATCCACTATAAAAGAGGAAAACAATCACATGCAAAAAAATGGTCAGTGTTAACCCTTAGGGTATAAAAAAACTTTCATAAATATTTTCTTGCCAGGAATATCAAAATTAGTGACATCAAAGCTCAAGCATTACTTACATTGGATGAAAAAACTATGTCCAAACTACCAGTCACATGAAAACTAGGAACACTAGTGATTTTTTTTTCTTAAATTATGGTATAATGTGGCCAGAGCTACAGCGCAGCAGGTAGGGCTCTTGCCTGCATGCAGCCAGCCTGGGTTCAAACTCTGAATTCCCATAAGATCCTTTGAGCCGAGCAGGAGAGGCCCTTGAGCACAAAGCGAGGAGTAACTCCTGAGCACTGTCAGATGTGACCCCCAAAACAAAAAAAAATTATGACATATTAATTTTTCTGTAATATAATTTTATATGATTTAATGATAACATCCATTAATTTGATAAAACTGAGAAGTCAAAACTTTCATATGATTTATAAGCTGCTATGTTTTTGACTGGTATACTGTTCATAAAATTAGTGAACAACTGCAAAGAACAAAGTTTTCAGAGTTGTAAAGTCAAGCATTGTGTTTGATATAGGTTTTACAACTATTGATAAAGAGGAAGCAACAACAACCTGATTGAAGTAAATCTTTGTCCTGGTGAATTTTATAATATTCCTTATTATTATTTTCTAGGTACTCCTTGTTGCTCTGGTCTAGAATAGTCTAGTTAAAGATTTGAATCCCTTAGGGAGATTTTGAAATCTAGGGAATGACTCCGAGAGTGATATGACATTCACTGTTCTTAAGTCCCCCCTCCCCCCCTGCATTCTACGTATTCTGGGTAGATAAGATTGAGAATCATTGCTCTATTTATCCCAACTAATTAAAAACTGACTCAGAGACTCAAAATTCAGCCAAGAGAATGAAAAATTGATTCATCTGAGACTTAGACCATATGGAATGCTGGGAATCGAACCCAGGTCGGCTGCATGCAAGGCAAATGCCCTACCAGCTGTGCTATCACTCCAGCCCCTACATTTTTTTTAATGTTTCAAAACTTTCTCCATTTAGGTTTTTCTGCTACTGATACTTCAGTAAAGTGTTTCATTCCAAGTCACTGAGAATTTTTATCTTTCTAAATCAACAGGTCAATTCTCAGGACTTTATTCTTGAGAGGCATTACTTAGCAATAGTTGGATCATTTTTTCTACAAGAAACTGTTTCTATATTTATTTCTTTTAAAAAATCTTTCTTACTGGTTATTCCTACTTGGTTTCTTGTGTTGAATTCTCTTTTCTGTCCCGATTCCAAACAATGGTGTGACATATTAGCACCTACTGATGTCCTTTTTTGTTTCTGTTTGGTTTTTGAACCACACCCAGTAATGCTTATGAATTACTCTTGGCCCTGCACTCGGGAATCTCTACAGATGGGCTCATGGGATCCCATGGGATGCCAGGTATCAAACCCAGGTTTGCCACTCATACGGCAAATGTCCTACTCACTGTGCCATTGCTCTGACCCCCTAATCTCTCTTTTCTGTGCTCTTTGCATTTTGGTTCTGATTCCATCCTAGAGCATTGAAGATCACCTATGTCTTTACCTAATGTAAACATTCAACTCACCTCACCTCCCTGGCATCTTGTTATCCAATTCCCATTGAGTTCTCATGTAGGGAGCCATTTTACCTTACTGATCTTATCCTGTCACTATTTATCACTAGCTAACCCCATGCCACACCTAGCAAAGGTTGCCACTCCTAATCTTACTGATTTTATCTTATCAGCATTTATCACTAGCTAACACCAATGCCACATCCTGCATTTCTATTGGGGGTCCCGGCATGCATACTATACTACCTCCTCCCAGCAGGGAGGTATAAATACTGTAACTGCTATAGAATAAATGCCTTTTCTCCTTCCTCCGGGCTCTGCATCTGTTCATTCGGCTGTGTCCCCTTCTCAGCCCCATGAAGAGTTCTCCCTGCTGAACAGAACAAGACCTCCACATCAACTTCCACATTCTCACTTGAATATTTTTATTGTAATATTTACTTAAACTTTTTAAAAGTTGATTTGTATTTTTAATTTTGTACATTTTGATTTAGGAAACTGTCAACAACAGAGTTATGTGGATACAATCTTCCAGTGTCAGTTTCACCGCCAGTGTGAGCAGCTCGCCACCCATGTCCCCAGGTGCGCTCCTTCTCCCTGGTCTATCTCCTGAACAGGATTGTGTTTGGTAAATTTTTATGGTGTGTGTCCTGTGCTTACAGTCATGCTGCTTCTAGTGGTTTAGACATATAGAAATGGCTTGCCTCTTCACCACTGATGTGTCCAATGTCACTAACCCTTGCCCCACGTTAAGTCTAGATGGCCATTTCATATGCCCTTTTCATTTTTGAAGCTACAGATGTTCCCCATGCCCTATATTGGGTTTTTCCATTTGCCAGAAATGTTTATGCAGTAGTCTCCATGATACAGAGACGCAGACAGGTGCGTGTTTGTCAGTGTGCAGATCATTACAACATGTCAGTCGACCAAAAGCTTACATTCAGTAGACTGGGAACACCTGTAAAGGTGATTAGAGGCTGCCCCAACAGCCTCCGACCCTCTCAGAGAGCCTGGCAAGCTACTGAGAGTATACCGCCCACACAGCAGAGCCTGGCAAGCTACCCGAGGCATACTCGATATGCCAAAAACAGTAACAACAATGGTTGTCATTCCCCTGATCCTGAAAGAGCCCCCAATACGCCAGCGGGCTACACTAGCATGTGACAGGGATGAATGGAGATGTTACTAGCACCCACTCGAGCAAATCGATGAACAACGGGATGACAGGGATACAGTGATACAGTGATAGCTAATGAATTTTCTTATTTCTATCCAGTATTACCCAATGGTCTTATGTGGTAAATTATTTAAAATTATAACATACCTTATAATCGCTTTTCCTAGTTTCAGTGCAACTAATCCATACACTTTCTGCTCACTGCTATACTGTATATTTAATCGTACAATTCTCACTCCCACTAAAATACAAATTACATGAAATAGAAAATTTTTGGCTATTCTTTGCTTGACTTTTCTTCAAAGTTCTAACATTTTATTCAGTTTTACTGCTATGTTATAGAGGAACAAATTTTAATATAAAGTGGGCATGACAACAAACTGAACAACTTAAAATAATAGAAAAATCCTCAAGAAACAGATTTTTAAGACTATTTCAGAAAAACGAGACTTTATATAGGACATAAGAAATGGAATTTAAATAGTAATCAAAATCTTTCTAAACAGAGCCAGATAATTTCACTAGTGAATTTTACCAAAAATTAAAGAGATAGTTAATACATTTCCATGTGAAACTATTCCATAATTTGAAAAGGAGGGAAAGTTTCCAAACACATTCTATGAAGCTAAGGCTATCCTAACTCTGAAAACAAATACAAACATCAGAAAATAAATAACAAATAACTGTAATGAATAAAGAGACAAAAATTCTCAACAGAATGCTATAAAATGAAATCCAACACTGCATAAGTGTCATGTCTTATGATCACATAAATTGTATTCCAGAGATCCAAGGAAGTTTTTACATGAAAATCAGTAAAAGTGATGTTTCTTTAAGTAAAAGAAAGAAAAACATCATGATCATCTCAGGATACACAGAGAAAGAATTTGACAAGACTCAACAATTTTTTGTGATGAAAGGATCAAAATGTTTATAGATGGAATATACCTCAACATAATAACATAATAAACACCACATGTAGTAAACCCATATCCTATATACTCAATGGCAATAAACTAAAACTTTTCTGCTAAGATCAGGAACAAGACAAATATGTCCACTTTTATTACTACTATCCAATATAATGTTGAAAGACTTAACAAAAATAATTAGATAAGAAAAAGGGCACCAAAGGATTCCAAATTGGAAAAATATACAAAACTAGCACTATTTGCTGATTATATTATTATATGCGCAGAAAATTCCAACAACTTCAGTAAAAACATTTTAGAAATAATATAATAAAATTCCAGGTTACAAAATTAAAGATAGAACAATTTATTGTGCATTATGTACAAAAACTGAATTAGAATTCAGAGAAAGCAGGATAATACTCCCATTTACAATCACACACAGAATTAAATACCTTGGGATATAATTATATACCTTAGGATAAATTTAGCTAAAAGTAAAATTTAGCTAAAAAGTAAAAGAATGATACACTGAGGACTGCAAGACATTATTGGAAAGATAATTTATATGGAAAGATACTCAAAGATCATTGACTGGAAGTATTTGTTAAAATTAAGATTTACCAGGGCCTCAAGGATATAGCTGTGTTAAAAGTACCTGTCTTGCAAGTTTTATGTAGATGAGACTTGAGTTCAATCCTTGGCACTGTCTCAAATACCTGACTTTAATCATAGTAGCTGTGCTTTTGAGATCCCCATTGTCCACACTGCAACCAAGTGTATAGAGGCATCCCAACTAAAACGCATGATTACTCAGCAATCCCAGTAGACATCACAACCACTTGTGCAAGCTCCATTTGGAGTGTGTGCCACCTCTGGTAATAGCAACAATAACCAGAAGAACGAAAGTTGAATAAATAAAATGTTTAAACATGTATATCATGATTAAATTTGAAACTATTATATAATACAGAATAATATATAGATGTATATAATACTTGTAAAATTCCAACAGGAATACACACATCAATAGTAGAAAAAGATATTTAATTTATTTGAAGCAGCAAAAAATCCTAAATAGCAAAAACATTCATGATAAAAATAAGAGAACTAGACATATCATAAACGATATCTCTAGTTTAAACGATAGTATAAAGCAATAAGAATTAGAAGAGCACTGAATTTGGAATAAAAACAGATACGCAGATTAGAGCATGTGCCTAGCATATAACTCTGAATTCAATCCCTGGCACTGCATGGCCCTGTGATAGTACCAGGTGTGCTCTGGAGAGCTCCATGGACACCACTGGCCAGCACTGTGGGAAGTGACCGTACTAACTCTCCACTTCTTGATATAGATAAGAGGAAAAAACTCAATGATTCATTCATTGATTATTTAATTAGTATATCATTACCTCATATATTTGACCCTGCTTTAGTGAGATTTCAACTCTCAATTAGAAATTTCTACTATATTATAGTTTTATTTTTTTTTAATTTTATTAGTGAATCACTGTGAGGTACAGTTACAGACTTAAGAAATTTCATGTTTGCATTTTGTTTAGATCCCTCCACCAGTGCCCATTCTCCTCCACCAATGTTCCCAGTATCCCTCCCACCACCTTCATCCCAACCCCCACCACCCCACCCACCCTGCCTCTGCGGCAGGGCATTCCCTTTGTTCTCTCTCCTGCTGGATGTTATAGTTTTCAATAGAGGTATTGAGTGGTCATCATGTTCAGAAAGTAAAAACTATAGACCGAACATGATAGTTTTCAATTGTAGTCAACAAGCTCAACATTATTTCCTCAGAAATTGCTCATCACTTAATGGGACAATCTTTCCCTGTCTAATACTGCACACCTTACCGGGCCCTGGATATTAGTTCCCTATTCTGTTTCTAAACTACCTATGATGTATTTGATATGCCAAAAAGAGTAACAAGTCTCACAATGGAGACATTACTGGTGCCCGCCTGAGCAAATTGATGAACAATGGGATGACAAGTGCTATAGTGCATTCTGTTTCTATGAACTGAACATACCGGGAGGAGGGGCCCTCAAGCAATTCTTAGGGAACACAGGGACTACACTAGTGGCAATACTATGCCAGAAGGACCAGGTAGCTCAGTATGCGAACCTAAGCTTGAAGAACTGCTTGGGCCCCACTGTTCCAGAGACCAACAGCACATAGGGTGCTACTCAAGGACCTTCAGTGCTAAACCTGGAAGTGTTCTGGAGACCATGAGGTTCTGGAGACCGAACTCAGGTCAGCTGCTTGCTTGTACATCTCCCTGACCCTGAATTCAACTTTTTAATTAAAATATTTATTTGTAAGATGTGTCTGTTTTGTTATTTTTCAAAATTCCAGACTTCAATTAAATTCATATGTGTTTTCATAGTCTTTATTGTTTCTACTCTGGCATTTACTATTTCTACTAAAATTAAATGTAGTTGAAACTTCTTTTTCTAGTTCCATAAGGTATAAAGTGATGTTAGATATTGAAGGTCTTTAGTTTTTCATAATGTAGGCATTTATCCCTATAAACAACTCCCAAGCAACTGCTTTTGCTGTGTCCCATATGTTTTGTTTTATTATGCTTCTGTTTTTTGTTTCAAGATGTTTTTTTAATTTGTATTTTGATTCCTCAGGTGATTTGTTAATATTGAGGGCAGTATGTTTTTAATCTATAAGTATATGTGTATTTTACAGTTTTCTTATTATTATTGACATCTAGTTTCATAACATTGAGAATGTGGTCAAGGATTATATGTCTTGATATTTGGTATGCATGTAAGTTTTTAATGTACTTAAACCATTAAGATTTATTTTGTGCTTCAACATAGAAACTATTTTGAAGTACGTTCTCTATGCACATGAAAAAAATATGTATTCACCTTCTGTTGGATAGAAACTTCCCTAAATGTCTGCCAAATCTGTATGGTTTTATATGGAGTCTAAGTCCAATATGTCCTTATTGATTTCCTGTCTGCCTGATCTATCCATTGTTGGAGTAATGCATTAAAGTTTCCTACTATTATAGTATTGTTATCTACTTCTCCCTTCAACTCTGTTAAAATTTGCCTTATATATTTAAGTGCTCCTATGTTGGGTGCATAAATATTTATTAACATTATAACTTCTTGATGAACTGATTCCTTTGTTATAACATACTGCCTTTCTTTGTCTTGTTACAGTCTTTGCTTAAAGCGTGTTTTGTATGATGTAAGTTTAGATAGGCCTATTATGTTTTGGTTTCCAATTACATGAAATGTTATTATTTCTTTAATCTCAAACTTTATGCATTCCAGAAATTTAACTGAGTCATTTATAGGCACTACATGTTTGTCTTATGATCATATTTTTTTCAGCCTCTTTTACACATTTTGATGTAGGTATTTTTTCATTTCTGTTGTGAAGAAATTACTTGGCTAGTTACATAGATAATAATTCCACATATAACTCTACATTTGTGTACATGAGTGGAGAGGAACTTAGGAAAATTTTATACTACCTTCTTAGTTTATTCAGCTTTTTCTTATTTTGCTTCAACATTATTACATGCTTAATGACAGCTCCTAGAACTGTGGGGGACACATATTGCTACTCAATATTTATTTCTTGAATAAATCTATACAAATTTTAACAGTTGAGTGAATTTTTCAATATTTTACCTTTGTATTTATAATTCATATTTAGATTAGAAATCTCTCAAAATTCTTTTGTAGATATAAAATTTTAGGAATATAAACACATGCTCAGTTTGCTTGACAACATCTTTCCTAATTCACTCAAGCCTGGTTAGTTAACTGCCCCCATATTTTTCCTACAGTACTGAATTTTCACTTTTAGTATTAGCATTTATTATAACATTTTCCAAATGTTATGAAGAGTTCATCAAGGACAAAGCATGCTTCTTTCATTTCTTCATGTTTTTGTTATAATACCATGCTGTCTGTGACTCAGAGTATTAGGCTTTGAGTAAATATTTACTGATAGAATGGTGATAATTCTATATGAAAAAATGGGGTGCATAAGAAGGCAATTTTAAAGAAGCATTTAAGTTATATTCATAGTGTTAAGATGTGAGCAAATACTGTGCATTTAATTTATTTTCACCTTAATATCATGATCCCTTTCTTGCAATACTGATATAACTGTTCTGTTAAAATAATGAAGCTCTTACTGTTAAAAGTGAAAAAATGATATACCTGATAACCTTTCAATGTTCAATGTCTATATTGAAAACCACACTGCCCAAAAGAATAGAGAGAGAGAGGGAGAGACAGAAACAGAGATAGAGAGACAGAGATAGAGACAGAGACAGAGACAGAAACGAGACAGAGACAGAAATGAGACAGAAGACAGAGAGACAGAGGAGTAAAGTGCCTGCCATAGAAGCAGAGGGTGAAGGATTGGAGGGAAATTGGGACATTGTGGTGGAAAATGTATGCTGGTGAAGGGATGGGTGTTGGAACATTATATAACTGATACCACAATTGTGAACAACTTTGTAATTGTGTATCTCACTGTGATTCAATTTTTAAAAATTAATTAAAAACAAGAATAAAGCTCAATGATGCTTATCAAGATTCCTTCTCTAAAAATTATTTGCTATACATATAGAATAATTTACTTTATTTTTCATATGAATCATCTCCTCTTTGAAAATAAAACTATATCGCCATCATTGAAGCAAGAATCAGTAATCTCTGTAGTTCATTTCTGATTTCTGTTTGCTTGGTTTTCTTTGGGGGGGGGCACCACACCTGGTTGTTCTCAGGGTTTACTCTAGACTTTTCACTCAGGGATCACTACCACTAGAGTTCAGAGGACCATATTGGATGCCAGGTATAGAATCAGGGTCAGCCCCATGTAAGGCAAGCATCTTTCCCACTGTACCATCTCTCTGGCCCCTTTAACTCATACTTTAATCATTAATTTTACACAATTAAAACTATTAGCTCATCATACTTATTCACAAAATATTATACATATTTACAAAATAGAACATATGCTTTAATACTGATGTCACTGCTAAATGCATTCTTACCTTAGAAATTATTATGCATTATTTATAATTTGCTTTTAAAGTCAAAAGAAAATTGAATTACAAAGCTTTTTCTGATAACTATTTCTCTTACATCAAAGTAGTAATCATACATTTTGAGATAGAATTTTACGATTTTAGTTGCAAGGGGGGAAGGATGAAAGTAGATACCTTAAGCAATGATTTCTTGAATCAGACAAAGCTATGCTTTCATTAAAGCATTTGATTACCAAAGTTACTCAAAAATATTTTAAATATTTCAAAACAATTAATTGCTATCATGTAATATCTTTCATTTAAATGTCACAAGCACTTTATTAGTGAAAACAAGTGCTCTGAAAACCACAGTTAGAAGATTTTTTAAACTCACCTTATGCTGTGAGACATTCAAGTATTCTTGGATTTACCAAGCACTTTCTAACCATTATGCTTTGAACACTATGCTATGTACAGGGGAGTTGAAGATTCAAATTTTTGTGTTCTTCCATAATAGATTAAATGAAAGAAAAAATGTTAAATAAACATGTTCTTACTAGTATATTAAAAGCTTACTATGTAGGAGCTTGTTTAATTTTTGTGACCACCTTGGTAAAAGAAAATATAAACTTTCAATCATAAAATTAGGCATGTATGGGGGTATTAATACTGAGAATATAAACATAAAACTGTGAAGTTTTGCAGTTGACCAACCTGGTTCAATATCTGGCACTGTTGATGATCTCCTGAGCACAAACCCAAGAGTAAGCCCTGATTACATCCAGATGCCTATGGAAATTTTTAAAATACAAGAATTCTCTCTAATATAATTTACCTTTCTCTAGTAGAAATATGCTTAAGTATCACACTATAACTATCATCCCGTTGCTCATCGATTTGCTCAAGTGGGCACTAGTATCGTCTCCATTGTGAGACTTGTTGTTACTGTTTTTGGCATATCGTTTTTGGCATATGCCAGGCTCTTCCGGGTGGGCAAGATACTCTTGGTAGCTTGCTGGGGTCTCCAAGAGGGATGGAGGAATTGAACCCAGGTCAGCCGCATGCAAGGCAGATGCCCTACCCTTGTGCTATCGCTCCAGCCCATGCTTAAGTATAATTTATTAAAATAATAACTGATAATTTAGAAAACTTTCATCTTCATCATTTTTATTGGTAATTTTTTGTTTTTGTTTTGGGGTCACACCAGCTTATGTCTGTGCTAAAGGATCACTCCTGAAGAACTTGGGGGACTATATGGGGTGGCAGGAATTGAACCTGAGTCTGCCACGTGCAAAGCAAGGACCTTGCCCAATGTACTATCGCTCTAACCTGTATTAGTAATTTTCTGTACTAAAAAGAAAGTCTATAATAATCATCCCTTGTCCTTCTCCCTTCCCCCCCACCAGAAGAGTCCAAATGAGCAGAGAAGTCTGACTTAAGGTGTTAGCAGACACCTGCACTGGCACCTGTGGGGTAATCTCCTAACCTCTGCCCCTTCATTTTTTTCCTCTATTTTCTTTTTATTTGTTATAATTAGGAAGTTATGATGGTATTGAAATTTATGGCATTGATATACAGACTTCTAATGGTAATTTTATAAGCATATTTAGAATTATTACTTCATTTGGGAAATTTTTATCACATGTATTAATAAAAATAAGGTTGCAGATATTTTAAATACCCCTTTACGTAGGCCATCTCACACTGAGCAGAAGGGACCTATTATCTTGTCACAGACATCTTCATTACTTCAATATTATTAGGAGTTTCGTGTCATCCTCGTCAAAGTCAATAATCATGTCCAATCAGCATCAAATTTAAGTTTTTCCACTACGTTCGAACATTTTATTCCTTTAAGTTGATTAGCAATTACATAGCTATTTATTTACTTGATGTGGAAAAATATTTCTATTTTATTTAGTCTTCTAAATATAAAATTTGTTAAGATTTTTTTTATTGCCAAACCATCGTAATTTTATTTATTTCTATCTTTTGGTTTCTTTTCTTTTTTTTTCTTTTCCTTTTGCTATTTTCTTAGTTTTATGTAAATTTATTTGTTAAAAATTAATGTCCCAATATAATGTCTATGATTTTTTTATCAGGTCAAAACATTCCAAAAAATACATAGTCAAAATTGATTTTTCTTAGCATTATCTCCAATATACTTTAGTAACTGCAATAAGTAGAAGAAAACTCTAGTCATAACTAATTGCAATTGAACAACTACTACTTGCTTCACAGCAAAAATCTAATTTTGCTTTGAAAATCTGGAGAAGTAATTTTGTATGGAAAGTTTCAGGAACACATCACAATGCACATAAATATTGGGGTGTATTCTTGGAAATTAAGTCAAAGAAAGCAAGTTTTGGAAGATGAGCACTTGTACAAATGTTCAAAGCACTTGTCCAAAGCCTTACAACACTAATAAAAGGTCCAATATTTTGAACCTAATATCACCATCTTTCCCTTCCAATGATCTAGCATTCCTGTTTCCCTATTCCAAACTTCTCATATATAGTAGTGACAGTGATTATTATAATTCGATGAAAATGTGCTTGCTAAATTCAAATTTCTGCATGCAAATAGCAAAGACAAGATTTTCAGTTTTTCAAGATAAAGACTATGAGACTAATAGATTTGAAAAATATAAGGTGTTTTTTCCAAGGGGAGCGTAAGCCTTAGATTTCAATAACTATTTTTGTGATTAAGATTAAATAGAAAAAGTTGTCATCTTCTATACAAAAGACTCTTATTATAAAGAGATGCCAGAGTTGGTTGAGCTCTTAGGGTATCCTGTAAAATTCTAATGTTCTTAGTTTTTCATACATCTCTAGAACCTCTTGCTTTTTATTCAATGTATATGAATAGCCATAAAAAATATAACTAGATATGAATAAGACAAAGAATCCTCCCGGGTAGCTGAGATTAAAATTCTAATATTCACATATCATAGAGTCAAGTTTGTCATTTGCTAGTTGAGATATGGCATGAGGGAATAATAGCAAATGTCATCTATAAACACACAATCTTGGTTATTAAGTTATAGACCAGAAAAGCAAGATACAAGGAGATTAAACATTTTCTCAACAATCTAGTGAATCAGTGGCAGAATCATTTGTAGCATGTTCCTTGCTGAGTTCTTATTTATTTTTCTATCCATCACACCGGGTTTCCAATTTAACAGTCCATTCTTCTTATATACGTCAGTGAATTAAATATAGAATGAACTCTGAATGTAGCTAAAAGTCACCAAAACATTATTGTGCACCAAAACTTTCTTCAGAATCAATACATTTGGCTGAATACACAGTTCCCTGGAATAGTCCAGGAGTAAAATTATGCTTTCAAGAAGCGTGAGAGCAAAGCCCTGGGAAAGATGAACAGAGTTTCTGGTTCATGAGGTTCAGTCACAGAGAATCCTCTGTAGTCAACCCCAGGGTGGAAAGGGAGCAAACACGGAGCTGGTGCCAAGATACTCAAATGTAAGAAGAGGATGGGAAGAAATGCCAAGGCCTACAGGGTGGCATTATCCCGATACCCTCGTTTAATCACCCTATGCCCAGTGATGGCCATAAACAAAACTGCCAGTGCTACCACGGGCACAAAAGAAAGACTTCAAGGGGCTTTGACTGCACATTTTTGTCTGAGGCTCTCACTGTCCATTAACTCACGGCTCTTGGTAAGTTTCACCACTACTCCTACTCAATTTTCACACCATTGGGAGTATTACTCAATATTTAATGATACACTTGACTTGGTAAAATAAAAAAAATTTAAAACCCTCTAGATTTCTTTAGCTCAACACATCTGCTCGCTATGGAAAAATGTGTGGAAAGAAAAATAAGGCATTGATTCAAATTTCCCTGGACAGTCCTTAAAGCCAGTAGAGGAATACAAAGTACCTCAAGAATAGCTTCTAATTTCTAAAGGAATAATTTCTAAGTAGCTATTTAGTGTTTACCATAGCTATACTTTTTCAGTCATATCTATAACAAACATTTATAGAATTGATATATTCAGTATGGTTTTTTCCCCATTCTGCGATTCTAGGTAAAAATTTTGCTATTACAACTTATTTTAGAATTTTATGGTGTTTTTGCATTATGCTATAATTAATCTTATGTTGAATCCTTGGTTAGAAATACAACACCTAGCCCCAAGTGCAGTTGTATTCTGGGAAAAAATAAAATTTTGTGACAATGAAACAAGTCATGACAACTCCATGGACATCTAGTTAAAAAAAAAAATCTATTTTTTTTTTTTTAATTTAACAGTATAGAAAGGCCTGACGGAGGAAATATCCTAGCATTTGTTCTGAATAAGTCACTTAGATTTTAAGAATGTTTTCTACTCTCTGCATCTGAACCAGTAACATGCCCGCATGGGGTTTGACAGAACACCAAGTGCCACTGAATGCCATTGCTACCCACCAATAGTCAGAAGGTCACCGTATCCAGGACTACTAACATGGCATGTATGACATGTTCTACTGCCAAGAGATTATGATCCCCAAAACGCAGTCAAAAGCTATTAGCTATAGGTTGAACAACTATATAGTTGCTGAATTATCAATTGAAGAAAAGAAAAAAATGACTAAAAACATCTTTTTTAATTTGGGGAAATTTTATGTAGCTTCCATTTTTATCAAAGATAACTCAATAGCACATATCAAATGTGACATTAAAACTTATTTATCTGGGGCTGGAGCAATAGCACAGCGGGAAGGGCATTTGCCTTGCACGTGGCCGACTCGGGTTCGATTCGCAGCATCCCATATGGTCCCCCGAGCACTGCTAGGAGTAATTCCTGAGTGCAGAGCCAAGAGTAACCCCTGAGCATCTCCGGGTATGACTCAAAAAGCAAAATAAATAAATAAATAAATAAAGCTTATTTATCTTTTTAAAATATCTGAGATCTTTATTTTGTAATAGCTGTAAGTGATGAAATAATTGACTGATTGTTTACTCTCATTCCTATTGTGATCAGAACTGTATCAACCTCACCAATCAATCCTTCTTCTCTATAAAAAAAAGTCATTTTTTTCTCATCTGAAAAGTGAATTTTTTCTGAAAACAAAAATGAAGTGAGAATAAAAATTTATTTGCTATTCTGCAAAGCAGTTGACTCAACAGATGATTTTCAACATAGAGCAAAGTTGAGGGAAGATACCATGATATAGGTGAAAGAGAGGGAGCGGGGAAAGACATATATAGTCTAAACACCATATTTAGTATATATTTGAAATTCTAGAGCAAAAAATAATAAAATATTATTAAACAAAAAATATTTTGTAGTATCATAATGATAAACAATGAAACTGTCACTGATTCATTGTCATCCTGTTGATCAGCAGTTTGCTCGAGCGGGCACCAGTAATGTTTCCATTGTCCTAGCCCTGAGATTTTAACAGCCTCTCTTTATTTGTTCTTCCCAGCAGTGCCACATTGGAGGCTCTTTCAGGGTAAGGGGAATGAGACCAATTATTGTTACTGGTTTTGGCATATCGAATACTCCACGAAGAGCTTGCCAGTCTCTGCCATGTGGGCAGGATGCTCTCGGTATCTTGCCAGGTTCTCTGAGAGGAATAACTAGGCTTTTATAGGTCACACGGCCACAGATGAAACTACAGAAAATATATCTATAAAATTTGTATGGTAATACATATACAATAAAATGATTATAAGAATTTTTATAATATTCAAATAGTTGGGAAATTTGAAGATTTGAGTGATAGCACAGCAGGGAAAGCATTTGCCTTGCACGCGGCCGACCCGGGTTCGAGTCCTCCATCCCTCTCAGAGAGCCTGGCAAGCTACCGAGAGTATCCCGCCCACACAGCAGAGCCTGGCAAGCTACCCGTGGCATATTCAATATGCTGAAAAAAAGTAACAAGTCTCACAATGGAGACAGTACTGGTGCCTGCTCCAGCAAATTGATGAACAATGGGAAGACAGTGCTATACAGTGCATATATTTAGCAATATGATCTTTGTAGTAACCAAAAAATATTTTAAAGTTGGGAGGGAAAAACATCCTCTTTGTTACTTGAGGATTGACCAAATATCTTTCCCTCTAATAAAATTTAAAAAAACAAGCTGATTTAAAAGTGGTAGATCTGGGCTGGAGCAATAACACAACGGGTAGGGCATTTGCCTTGCACATGGCCGACCTGGGTTCAATTCCCAGCATCCCATATGATCCCTCAAGCACCGCCAGGAGTAATTCCTGAGTATAGAGCCAGGAGTAACCCCTGCACATCACTAGATGTGACTCAAAAAGAAGCAAAAGTTTTTAATTTTAAAAAAATTTTAAAAATAAAAGTGGTAGATCTATTTTAGAATATTCTCTGCCCTCTGCTGTATATGGCATAGTTTCTAGAATTAGCTTCTTTACTGGATAAAACAGGAGAAGCAAATGAAAGCAAACACAACCATAGCCTTCTTTATATAAGCTCAGTGTATGTCTAAGAAACCCTAGTGTTTAAGGCATGTATTTACATTGGTCTTAAATATATTTGTAAAGGCAAAACTAAGTTCCTCCCTTGATTCTATAACTCATTCTCTGAGTTCTTGGAGGTTCGTATAAAGGTCAGTTGTCATAATTGTTCATTTATTTGGCAATGTATTTTAACATTTTTATTGGAATTACTGATTTATGGACATAAAATTTCCCTCTTTGATTAAAGGTTTAGATAAGTTAAGAAATGGTGCACAATTTCAGTATCAAAATTTCAAGGCTACAGCATGCTGTAGGGTAATGATAAATAATGCAGGAGTTGGAAGCTCAGATATCTAAATTCAAATCATTAGTCAATTTATAACTATGATATATTGGGCAAGTGACCCACTCGCAAAGGAAGATAATTTGATGTGGAAAAAGTTAATTTATCCAAGCACTTGAGGTTACTACCCACCTATAAAATTAGAATGGTGAACTTCCAGGATTGCTGATGAACTTCCCGAAATGCAGGAAATATACAAAAATGCTTTTAAAATGTTGTCTGCTGGTTGTACTTAATAGAAAGAATTCCAGAAATTTGGAATCTCATTGCTTTTTATTTTCCCAAGACTATGATGAGCATTAAAAATCTGATTTATGTAGATTTTTTTATTCCTATAGTTAAAAACTGCCCATTTCTTCATGTAGTCCTTTAACAATGCCATAATTAGGTTGAGAGTTTATGATTGAAAACCTATGAATCTAATACTCCACAGATTAGAAGGCAGCCTCACATGCTGGGGGAAAAGGCAACTCAGATAGAGAAGGGACCACCAAGTAAAGGGTGCTAGGAGGCCCTGCTCGGGATGGGAGATGTGGGCTGAAAGTAGACTATAGACTGAACATGATGGCCACTCAATACCTCTATTGCAAACCACAACACCCAAAAGGAGAGAGGGAGCAAAAGAGAATGCCCTGCCACAGAGGCGGGGTGAAATGGAGGGGACGGGGTGGGGGTAGGTGGGAGGGATGCTGGGACCATTGGTGTGGAAAATGGGCACTGGTGGAGGGATGGGTACTCGACTATTGTATGACTGAATGCAAGCACGAAAGTTTGTGAGTCTGTAACTGTACCTCACAGTGATTCACTAATAAAAAATTTTTTAAAAAAGAATAAGAAAACCTATGAATCTCAACAGGTGAATTCAAATGCTCCATGGAAAAGGACTCAAACAATCCAGGAAATACTTTCTTCTGTGGTTCTAGACCACTGGAAAACAAAGTTACTTAATGTACAAGTTTTCTGAAAATCCTGCAGGAAAGTTGTTTTCTAACTCAATCAGTGTCAATTTCTAGCTCAATTTGGTGCACTTAATAAACAATGGCTATCAATAACCCCATATACTTGTTAAGACAATCTGATTATGTGGACAATCTCCCCTACCAAAAGATTACTTTAAAGTGTTGTAAAAGGTACAATCTAAAAGAAATGATATAGATAGGTAAAAAGAATAGTTTTAATCCCTTCTGAGTGCAATCTTAATACAATTTATTTTAACTTTGAGGATGGGGGAGGGGGAGGAAGATAGGGAGAAACTCCAAAGAGGTAGAGGGTTTAACTTAAAGAGAAGTCTTCAAACCAGATAGCAATCGTGTTTTTATAGAATTAGAAATATACTGCATGCCACTGAGTTGTTTATGTTGTAATGATTCATTCTTAAATGTGAAGTTCACCTCAATAAATTATTTATTATTATTTATTTTACATATATAAAGAATTCAGTTGCAAAGTTTTCAAAATTTATTTCAAGGGCTATACAAAAGACTTACAAAAGGACCGATAGAGTTAAAATGTATGTTATCCAATCAAATAGCAAGTTTTCTTAATGGTCTCTAAAATTGCTATATATATATTTGTAGAAATAAAAATCAATGTTTCTCTTAAGCTCTGAAATTGCAAACGCTATATAATAAAGTCAATACTGGGGGGGAAAGTATTTTCTACTGGTACCTAATATTTTACAAGCAGATTACAAAACATCATAAAACACATATTGACAGAGATTGACTTTCGTGGCTGTAACTTCATCTCAGAATTTGTGATCTCAAACCTCTTGAGTCTCACTTCATGGTTTATGATACAGTTACATCACAATCCCTCAATAGAATTACAGCTTTGTCACTAATCTTGCCCTATCAGTTATCCTGTAATGAAGGAAGCTGGAAGGCACCGTTAGAAAGAGGCAATGGCATGAATGATTGCATTAAGTCTCATTCCACAACAATATCTGTAAGTCTGGGAGTGATAAATGGCACCCAAGTTATAAACGAGCAACAAGGTCAGTAGCACCAACCAGCCAAGAGTTCAAAGAAAAGTCACAATTCTGACGGGTTCAAAAAAAGGCCACCTACTGCTGGCGTGCTTTAGTAGAGATAAATCCTCAGAGATGCCTAAGCTCAATTATAAGAAAGAATCAGAACAGTGTCTTATTGAAGGGCTAAGATTTTTGTCCTGGATTTGAACAAAAAAGCATCAACATAAGCATCATTCTTTTTCTGAAAAAGTGATGAGTTAACATTTATGAGCAGTCAGGAATTCTGGTGGAAAATAGCTTCAAATTCTTGACACTGGAAGACTTATTATTTAACAACATAGATTTTCTTTTTTGTTGTCTCTCTTTAATCTTTTAAAGACATGTACAATGAGTGCAGAAAATACTTGGAAAGAATGGATATAATTCTTTGGAATTGCTCTAAGCTATGTCATTATCTCTCTCTTAGGTAAGAAATATAATGAAAATGTGATCTTCTCTTAAAAGTGAAATATGGAAATTCCCTATGATAGGAAAAATTAAACCATTTTTAAATGTTTTTATGGAAAGTCTCCTGGAAAATTTATCTGATTCTTAACGGAAAGGAGACCCAAAATTGTTTAGGGTCTTTCCTAAAGTCATATCGATAGTAATTGGTAGATAAGGAATGAAATCATCAATAGAATCCTGGGAACTACTACTATTTTCTTTTCACTAACTGAAAGTTTTCCTCCAATATTTAGCAACTGAGTGTTATGTAGTATCTAGATCTTTTATTGGATAGGCCATAGCTTTCAAGTTTTCCTACACAGACTCTTCATAGATTTCAATAACATTTTCCATTTATCGGGGCTGGAGCAATAGTACAGCGGGTAGGGCGTTTGCCTTGCGTGCAGCTGACCCAGGTTCAATTTCCAGCATCCCATATGATCCTCTGAGCACCGCCAAGAGTGATTCCTGAGTGCAAAGCCAAAAGTAACCTCTGTACATTGCCAGGTGTGACCCAAAAAGCAAAACAAAAAACGAAACAAAACAAAACAAAATTTTCCGTTTATCATTTATTAATAAGGACTAGTAAAAAGAGCTCCATATTGAAGATTTGACCGCCAGGGGTAATTCCGGAGTGAAGAGCCAGGAGTAACCCCTGTGCATCGCCGGGTGTGACCCCAAAACCAAAAAAAGAAAGGGGCTGGAGCAATAGCACAGCGGATAGGGCGTTTGCCTTGCACGCGGCCGACCCGGGTTCTAATCCCAGCATCCCATATGGTCCCCTGAGCACCCCAGGGGTAATTCCTGAGTGAAGAGCCAGGAGTAACCCCTGTGCATCGCTGGGTGTGACCCAAAAACCAAAAAAAAAAAAAACATTGAAGATTTGCTAGCTCATTGCCACAAAGCTGTAGAAGAAAACAAAAATAAACTATATCACTCTCTATTCCTCCTCAAATGAAGATGTCTTAGTGGCCTCTTGAAGATGAATAGGATTCTTGATAATATTGAGTTTTTCTTCATATTCTCACAGCTTCACAGTAGACACTTTCCTGCCTTGGTAGGCCATGGAAATTGCGTAATTTGCTTTGAGAAGCTATGTTGGAAGAAAAAAAAATGATGCATTGTATCTCCCATGAGTGATTACCATAAAATTATTTTCACAATACTTCCTGATTTGGAGGGTGCACACTATGCAGCGCTCAGGGCTTGCTCCTGATTCTGTTCAAGGTCGCTCTTGCCAGGATCAGAGGACTATTTTGTAGTGGCAGGCAGGGATTGAACTAGACAGCTAATCAGCTGAAGTATACCTTTGAGTATCAGAAAAAGTTGTACTCTGCTGGAGGCATAAAGTGGATGAAAACCAAAGCATGCCCCAGGTTCTAGAAAAATTATACTTTAAGGAAAATCTTTCTACAACTACCTCAAACAGTGTCTAAAATTTTCCTTGTGCTGGAATGTTCTAATTAGTAAGGCTAGAAAAGTCCAGTTGTAGGATAATTAATCACCTCTTTGGGCAGAAATGGACTAATATAAATAAGCCTCAAATGTCCCAGAACTTTCTCTGACATCTTTTCTTTAATTTTGATTCATTTCCTTCATGAATATCCAAAATATAGAATTTATCATCTCTTCAGTCCATGAAATTGCTCATGCTAATTTATCATGTAAATAATACCTTCTTTGCTTTTTGCTCTTTCGCTGTGTACTTTCAGAAAAACTATTTACCTTTCCTCACACCCACTAAATGCTTTTTTTAGTCCTTGCTAAATCTGGGTTTCTCTATCGTGAAGGGAGATTAGGAAGAGAGATATAACATAGATAAAAGCACTTTTAATTTAGAGTAATATTCTAAATGAGAAGTTTAATCATTGTCTATCAGCCAGAACTGAGAGACTTCTTTTGAATCTAATGTAGATTTTAGTGGTTTTGAACACTTTTTTTAACCATAATGAAATTTAATGCATTGCCAGGAAAAAGTCATGCCCTGTGGTAGTATGCTGCTTATATTTTGAAACACGTTAGCATGAAGCTACGGTGAGATCTAATAACAGAAATGAACTTACCTAAAGATGCATTGATTTTTATATTAGGTCATGTTGAGAATTTACAAAGAACATCTAGTTTGTGAAACAAAAATCCTCTTGAGAACAGCATTGATTGCAAGTAGGGTAATATTAGAAAAATGGAAATCCTCCTGGAATGGTATACTTTCATATACTGAATCGAGCACACTGGGTGGTTTAGAAAAGGTCATTTTCAGATAAATGATAAATCCAATAGATTTCAATAGACTTAATCACCCCTGAGTTTAACCCCCTGAAATGGATAAAGAAACAACATATGTTTCACTCATATAATTTGCTTATTAAAAACATAATTAACTTACGCTGAAATTTTTAAATTCTAAACATGTCTTCTTTATCATGTCCCTTGCAATAAAATTCCTCACAAAATAAATTCCTAGCACTATAATACTACATTCAATAAATGATTGCTTCAAAGAAAAGAAAGAGATTCTCTCAAAATACATGAAAGAGAAGAAATCAATGATTGTGGTAATAATTCATTACATCTTTTATGAAACAAGAGAGTTTCCCTAATGATGTAGGAGACTTCAGAGTAAGGGTTAATTTCATAAGCCTACATTATATACAGGTGAAATCAGTATCTAACAAACAATAGAGACATACTTATATGCATTTACTTTTATATGTACATGTTTATATATTGCTAAAAGTTTTCTTCAGGGTTTTCTATTTCTACATTGTTATCATTTAAATTTTACTTATTCACATTTTCTAGTACATTCTTTTGGGAAGCTCATATCTGAAGTTCTCGGATTATTCCTCATTCCTGGAAGTCTGTGGGGGACCATCCAGGATGCAAGGGATAAAACGAGGGTCTTCTGCACAGTAGTGGGGATATTTTGGCTTTCCTTACACACATTCTTCCCTCTATAGAATTACTGTGAGATTATGAGATTCAATCCATCTTTTCCTATTGCTTAACTTGAAATAAACTAAGTTTTCATGATCTATGTTTTCAGGGATTTTATTGGAGGGGGGTAGTTTTTTTTGTTTTGCCTTAGGGTCATACCTGGTTTTCTCAGGTCTTACTCCTGGCTCAGTGCTCAAGGGTCACTTCCTTTGGGAAACTATATGTAGTGCCAGTTATCAAATTCAGGCTATTACGTGCAAACAAGTACCTGAATCACAGTACTAACTCTCTTGCCCAACTTTTTGGGGTTTAATTTTTGAAAGAAGAGATGAAACTTGTAATCTTTTGCAACTTTGCATCTTTAGAGTACTGTTTTATGTTATATTTTTAAAGGGATTAAAATAGTTGGGAGTCCTGCATTCTGAGATTGCCCATCTTAGCATTTGATTCTCATTTTTCATAGATTAAGACCGGCAAACTACAGCCAGTACACCAAATATGGACATCTATCCTTTTTTTGTACTTCTATAAGGTTACTAATGCTGTATTTAAAAAATATTGTTTTAAAAAAGAAGAAAGAAGAGAGGGAGTCCAGAGGGAAGGCTAAAATGAAGAAGCAGCAACAGAAAGCAGTCACAGAAGGCATGTATACTGCAGTAACTGGCAATTACTAGCCATTTACTAAACAAGTTTGCTATTTTCAAAAACCTAGACCAATATTTTCCTTTGAACCTTTGGTTCACTATCCTGTTCAATTGAATTCTGCCTTCCAGAATTATCTCTTCAAAGTTAACCTAGAAGAGAATTCCACTTTTTCCATATCAAGAATTCTTAAACCCCAAGCTTAAACTTGTCACCATGTGTTAATCAGGAAATAGACCTGCAGCTGTGAATGCTGTTTTCAGATCGCCACAATCTATATATTTAGGGCAAGTATCAAAGAGACTGAAATAGTCCACAGCCATAATGTGCCCTAAATTTTGAGTTGATTTTTGTTTGTGGGGCACACCCAGTGATGCTCAGGGGATACGCTCTGTATGCAAAGCATTGAGAACTCTAACCCTGATGTTTTTTAATATAATTTTTCTTCACTTTTTTGTTATTGTGTTAATTGTTGCTGGCCCTCAGTTGGTTGCAGCATTTGCTTACTTGGTTGGCATGCTCTCACTCTTGGGAATGATGTAGGTGGATCTCTGAGGAGGTTCAAGTTTCCCTGGGTTCTTCTTTCTTTAAACTACTGAAAATAATTGCTCCAGAGTCAGAGTTTGAAACAAAAGAGTTTTATTATAGGGCAAAGGAGAAGGAAACTCCCTACTGGAAAGAATTTAGCAAAGGTCTCAATTAGGATAATGGCTCCTGAGCAGTGGCTTTTAAAAGTAAATTGAGGCTTTGTGTTTCTAATCAAGCCAGTTGGGCTTTGTAAAAGTATCAGAGGATTCCATCTGTTCCCCACAGATATCCTATTAATTTGGGGCCCTTTTGTGTTGCTAAAATAAGACTAGCATCCTGTATTTCCAATTAGGCCAGTGGGACTGCCATCTTCCAGGGAAGCTTCTGCTTCTTTAGGGTTTTCATATAACTTATTTAACCAATTGCCTAGCCACAGGCTGTTATCATCTTGCCTCCTGTGAGCTGGTCCAAGGCCTAGGGCTTAATTTATCTGTTGGGGTATAATTTGGGGAAATGGTAGACAACCTTGGTCTGAGAGAGTTCAGGAAATTGCAGAAATATTGAGAATAAAGGATAATTACAACTAAAACGCTGTCACTCTTGGAAACTGGCAAGGGGAAACTGAGGTTTTCTCTTTCAATTATATTACCAGGACTCCCAAATGACAGAGTCCAGACTGCACTCAGCACAGCGGGTGGTGCTGGGATCAAACTTACAGCCTCATGTCTATAGGGCAGGTGCTCTACCACTGACATATCATGGGAGATCCCTGCATTTTCCTTATCAAAATGATGAAAAGGTATATGAAAGATTAGGAACAGTTTTTCTGGATTCACCTTATGAGCCAAAATGTAATTTATCTTGAAGATCAAAAAAACATGTTCAGTAAAAGCTGATTATCATACTTATTGCTTCTTTCTTCCTGATCTTTAATCAAATGCTCAATTATTTTATTTATATACTGATAAAGTTTAGCAAATACTTAAATTTCAATTTGTACTATTTATATGGTATAAATTTACATGGCAGTTGAAGATCTCGGGAACCCAGCCACAGCCATGCTCAAGGCCACTCTCCACATATTTGGACGAGTCTCACACATGAAGGAACCAGCAGAGGAACCCAGGTGTGCAGGACCCAAGGCCGAGATATCCAAGGCTGCTCGGATCGGGACTGGGCCTCTTCCACCCAGATATCTGATAGCCTAGTTCTCCCTCTTAGAGAACCTGGCAACCTACTGAGAATTTACTACCCGCACTGGAGAGAGACTGGCAAGCTCCCCGTGGTGTATGCATATGCCAAATATAGTAACAATGTAGGCCTCATTCCCCTGACCCTGAAGAGCTTCTAATGCGGCACCATTGGGAAGGACAAGTAAAGAGAGGCTGTTAAAATCTCAGGGCTAGGATGAATGGAGACATTACTGGGCCCGCTCGCACAAATCGATGATCAACGGGACAGTGATACAGTGATACAGTGATACCATTTATACAAGAACCAAATTTTCCTCAGAGAAAGTATGTCAACCAGGCTAGGCTGATATTGTCTTTAATAATAAAGTCATTCTCTGAGATCTCAAGCAATTCTAATCTGTTTCATATTTGCTATTTAAGGATGAAGCGTAATATGAACTCTCTGGCCATAACAATTATCCAACATATAGGAGCTTACCTTGCATGTGGTCAAGCCAAATTCAATTCCCAGCACTTCATATGGTTCCATAAGTCCCACCAGGAGTGATCTCTGCATGTAAGGCCAGGAGCAAGTCCTGAACACCACCAGGTGTGGCCGGGAAAACAAAATGAAAAAAGAAAACATTAAATCAATCAGCTTGCTTCAATGAATGGAACTGAAGGGTAGCACCATATTAAACAAAATAAGTCAGAGGGAAAAAGACAAATACCAGGCGATCATATTCCTCTGTCTTATCAAGAAAAACAAGATAGAGGCATAGATAATACTGGACAATGACAAACCCTTGGTCTTGGATTCCAAAATTAGATTATCCAGTAGAGGAGGAGAAATGAGAGGAATAAAGAGGTCTGAAAGTGACATAGGGACAGTAGTGGAGTGTCGTTGGCAATTTGGTGTAGAGTAACTTTGTACAACTATACCATAACATTTAACACTACTGAAGTGGTGACAGAGTTTAGTATTTAAACCCAAGTTAACCAACTACCTAATAGAACAAAAGTCTCCAGTTTCAAAATGTTAGAGAATCCAGTGTCATTCTGGAGAGAAACAGGAAATAAAACAACCTTCAACCAAATAACGCAAATCAGCAGGCAAAGATTTCAGACATCTTGAAATATGTATAAAAAGTTAAGGAAAAACATGAACACCTTGGATGAAAAGAAAATCAAGGAAACAGGGATACCTTTTTTTAAAAAAAGAAGAACCAGAGAGATAATGCAGGTCAGATATGGACGTACAGATATCCATATGCTTTGTACGTGGACAAATGGGGCTGATTCTCTAACACTTCATGTCCCCACAGGCTGTGATTGATCCCTGAGCTCAGAGCCAGCAATAAGTCCTGAGCAAAACTGAGTGTAGTCCAAAATAAAACAAAACAAAAATGAAGTATCAGTGCTAAAAAAAGAATATCTTACATGGGGGCTGGAGCAATAGTACAGCGGGTAGGGCGTTTGCCTTGCATGCGGCTGCCTTGCATGCAGCCGACCTGGGTTCAATTCCCAGCATCCCATATGGTCCTCTGAGCACTGCCAGGGGTGTCTCCTGAGTGCTGAGCCAGGAGTAACCCCTGTGCATTGCCAGGTGTGACCCAAAAAGCAATCTTAGTAGGAAATAGCAGAATGAGCATATGTAGTATATTTATTTCCTAGTTTAACTGTAGCACTGTAGCACTGTCATACTGTCATCTTGTTGTTCATCGATTTGGTCTCCATTGTGAGACTTGTTGTTACTGTTTTTGGCATATCAAATACTCAAATACGCCACAGGTAGCTTGCCAGGCTCTGCCATGCAGGCAGGATACTCTCAGTAGCTTGCCAGTCTCTCTGAGAAGGATGGAGGAATTGAACCAAGGCTTTCCACATACAAGGCAGATGCCCTACACACTGTGCTATCGCTCTAGACCTCTGGTTTAACTAACAATAAAAATTTAATATTTATGGAAAATTGCCAATTACTACAAACATCTAATTTAAATTCCTGAGTCGTCATCATCATCATCATCATCATCATCATCATCATCATCCTATTGATTGTCAAATTTCTCGAGCGGTCTCAGTAACGTCTCCAATCATCCTAGCCATGAGATTTTAGCAGCCTCTATCTACTCATCCTTCCCAAGGATGCTGCATTGGAGGCTCTTTCAGGGTCAGGGGAATGAGACCCAGCATTGTTACTGGTTTTGGCATATGAATACACCATGGGGAGTTTGCGAGGCTCTCCCATGTGGGCAGGAAACTCTTGGTAGCTTGCCAGGTTCTCCCAGAGGGAGAACGAGGCTATAAGCTTCCTTCCGGGAGCTTGCTTTTAAATCTCTGGATGTTCCCGGGGAGCCGGAAGGAGGAGGTGCAGCCAGCACACCTTCTCCAGATGGAGCCCTGGCGACACTGAGCAGCAACTAACACGGCTCCGGGATTTGGGACTGGGACACATCCAAGCCTCGGGGAGGCACTGGAGTGGGGCGGCACCAGCCCAAATCTCCAAGTGGTCACGGCCGCCGGAAGTCACGCCCTCGACCCACCCTCGGCGCCATCTTGCCACAATCAACAGAGAAGTGGCAGGCATTCTGGTGAGCAACGCGGCCCGGAAAAATCTCCGGACCTGAATTGGAGCCAACAACACCGGGGAGCCGGAAGGAGGAGGTGCAGCCAGCACACCTTCTCCAGATGGAGCCCTGGCGACACTGAGCAGCAACTAACACGGCTCCGGATTTCGGGACTGGGACACATCCGACCTTTTCTAAAACCTGAAAACATACAATCTTTTAATGGAAAACTAATTATCAAATGCTTCCTTAATAGGGTTATCTTGTTTGGGGGTATAACTCCCACAACAATAGTGAGTTTTGTGTTGAAATATGCAACGTAATCAAGGTGAAGAGAAAATGAAGTGAAATTCATCAGTTATACAGTTGGGGTGGGGGGCGGGGGGTATACTGAGGATTTTGGTGGTGGAATATGGGCACTGGTGAAGGGATGGTGTTTGAATATTGTATAACTGAGACATAAACCTGAGAACTCTGTAACTTTCCACATGGTGATAAAATAAAAAAAAAAAATCTCTGGATGTTGGCCATTGATGGGATTACACGGCGCTGGGGGCAGTCCCTGGGTTTGACCACCTTGCTACTGGAAAATGGGAAATCTAGGCTGCTTGGGGTGGGGAGAGAAGCTGGAGCCCACCCTCTTCAAGGGGTTCTGGGGAAGACAGCCAGACACTCAGGCAAGAGACTCTCTAGAATTCTCTGAAATTCCTGAGTAGTTTCACAAAATTTACACTGCTTTGTGTCAACTCAGTGCTCATCTAGAACAAATTGTCACAGTTATACATTTTCTGTGAATCCAGAAAGAAATATATCTGTCCCTTACTAACAAAAACTCATTTGAAGCTGGTTTAGACCCTCAACTTTGTTCTTCAATTTGAAGCTGAAAGTATTATAATTCAAATAATTGATCCATATTAGATAAGCATAATATTTTTTTTTTTTGGTTTGGAGCCACATCCAGCAGTGCTCAGGGTTTACTTTGGACTCTGTGCTCAAGTCCTATGTGGATTGGGAAGGGAGAGAGGGCTATTTGTGGTGCCAGAGATCAAACCTGTGTCATCCTCTTCATACCTCCGTTACTCCCCCTCTACTGGTTAATCTAATTTTGCCAGACAAGTGCACTACACCTGGACTATCTCTGTGGCACAAAATATAATTCTTACAGTTGAAGTCTAGAAAAATTTAAACTATTTTAGCATCTTCAGTGTGACTTTTTAAACTATTTTAGCATTTTCAATGTAACTTTTAGCTATTCACAATATAAATAATTCTACTTAAGGTAACACCACAATAACTCGCTATGTATCTAGTCCATAAATTTTTGATGACCTGCGCTCTGAGATGGCATCACTAAAGGCAAAACATAAAAGAGACACAACCTAAGCCCTGAAAGTATTTACAAGGGCTGGAATGGTGTTTGTCTTGCAGGCAGCTGACTTGGGTTCAATTCCCAAGGCCCCATATGGTCCCCTAAGCCCGCCAGGTGTGATCTGAGTGTTGAGTCAGGAATAAATCCGGAGCACCACCTGGTGTGGCCCCAAAACCAAAAAGAAAATAGGAGAGATAATAATTTATAATCTAGGTAGTACTATAAATATGCAAAAAAAAAAAAAACCCAAGTGGAATGTGGTAGTTTAAGAACAAAAGAAACAGGGATTTGTGGGATTTGAACCAAAAGAACATTCGTTCTAGGGCCATTTTCTAGAGAGAGTTTGAGGCAGCTTTTAAAGTGAGAGGCCTAGCCTTTGAGTTTTGACACTGGACATGTTTGCGTAGGACATTCTAGTGAACAGACAAGAGTTCAGCATGAATGACAAATCAAACATGAGGTTCAATTGCATGGAGACAGTGGGTGAGGCAGTAAAATAAAGGTTACTTCATATAGTCCTGATGGGAGTGAGAACAAAGCGGATTCTTTGGTCCCTAGGAAAGGGGGGAGGGGTGGATAAGTGTAGAAAGCTGTGCAGATTAGCTCATGCACAACAAAGAGAAACACTATGAAATACTGAAGGGGAAAAAAAAAAAAACCTTCTGTTTCTCCTGGCTAGACTTTTCTCCAGGTGGCCTGGCTGGTTGCCAGGGCAGGAATTTGCTAAATGTGCAAAAGGTCACTTAGAGTTTCTCGCTGTGAGCACGGAGCACCGCATCTAGCTGTCCGTAAGAAGAGTTTCACAGGGTGCTTTGTTTTCAATGTCCTCGTGAAAATAATTCATGGAATTGGGATTTAACCTCTAAGAGTCCTTCCTGGTACTTGCTCTCTGCACGACTTCAATCCCCAGCAGCGCATCCCATCGCCAATGCCCTGGTAGGAGTCATCGCGAACACAGGACCAAGAGTCATCCCCAAGCACCGCCAGGTTCCGTCTGCCTCTTCCTCATCACCCAGCGCCCTCCCCCCAAAACAAAGTCCAGCCTGAATGGGTGTGCGAACAAGGTCATGTTAATACCTGCTTATAAATAAGGTCAAAATATAGGCTGCAAATTCAGACACTGTTTTATCCTCAAATTATTCTACCAAGGCTTATTTGAACTTTATGGAATTTCAACACAAACTCCTAGGGCAGGAGTGATGTGTCAGTGAGCTGGGGGTGTGCTTTGCATGGGAGAGAACCCAGTTTTCCCTGGCCCAGAGCACTGCCAGGAATGATCCCTGAGCAAATAGGCAAGAGTAAACCCCAGCACTGCTGGGTATGGCCCCCAAACCAAAATGAATAAATAAACAAGAATTACAAATCAGTTATCAAATTTATTTTATTTAAAATAAAATCCCTTTGGATCGAATGGCTGGTTAATTTCTTTCCAGCAATAGAATTTATGATTAACATAATTACTTTTCCACTCAGAGCAAGACCCTCTCAGAAAAAAAGTTTATTAATTTAAAAAACATGTATTAATACATTTTTTCTATCATAAGTGACATTTTCTTACAGTATTTACCATACTAAATAAAATACATGGAAATGATATACTAATGCATTGTCTCACATTAAATTATTGATAAAATAATTTATGATAATTCTGTAGTTATTGTTATTACTTTTAGAGCATTTTTATAATTCAAAAAATTCATAATTATTAAAAATAATTTATGTCATATCAGAGGAAGGTTATTTTTGGTTTTGGGGCCACACCAATCAACTTACGGGGCTCACTTCTGGTCCTTTGCCCAGGGACCATTCCTGGTGGTTCTCAAGAAACCATACAGGATGCCAGGGAATGATCTCAGATTGGCCATAAGCTAGGCAAGTGCCCTATCTGCTGTACTAACACTCTGGCATGAGTGAAACATTTGATCAATGGGTGACATTGATATATTTGTGAAAAAGTAAGAATTTGACTGGAATCTGAAGCAGAAATTTACCGCTACTTCTCGTCAAATAACTTACTAGGGGATAGCCTAGCATAATGATATAGCAAGCATAAAGTTAAAAGTGAATTCAATGACCAGGACCACTAAATACATCAAAAGCAGTCCTGGGTTCTCTGCTGTTTGAGCCTGGCAGCTCTCCTCTCAGTGATCCCCAACATAGCAAGTGACATCCAGGCACACCAGAGTAAGATAGGTGTGAGCCCCAACAACCAAGAGATGTGTGCGTACGTGGCCAAGAAGTGCAACCACTGATGACCAAGTGTGATAGCACTGCAAATGATCCCCATCAAGGACTACAACCAGAGCGTGCAGGTACCCCGCAACTACAGACTCTGACCCAGAGCAAACACCATACACAAGTGTAGAAGCCTCATCACCATCACCCAAGGCCCCCTGCATCGCACCACACAGAATGTGTGAAGGCTGAACCTGGCATGTGTGTGATCCCTAGCTTATTTTGCAATAACAACAAAGGGAAAAGAGGAAGTGAGAACAGCATCAAAATAAAGTCTTCCAGATAAGAATGACATGCTCAGATCACAGCCTCTAGAGACCTAGAAACCAAAGAGGAACCTTTGGCATATCGGAGACTGTCAGTGGCAGCTATTGATAGGATACCTAAAGGCACAGGGTACCTTCCCATACTGCAGCTTCAACCACAAGGAAGACTTATGAACTCCTATTAGACTGTGAAGAGAAGATGCTTACAGATAAAAACAGCTCAGAAGCAGTCTGTTGCATATCAGACTTTGGCTCTCCCTCATGTCGAGAAAACAGCAAAAGTAAATGGATTATATTGGGGTCAGGGGATGACGGGAGATGGCTACAATTGGGGGATATATAAACATCTTTAAATTACAATTCAGTGCGCCAGAGTTCTCTCTAATTTTTCCTCTGGATGTATACTGTAAAAAAGACTATGGTTTCCATCTTTTAGTAGACATACTGCATGCATAATTAAGGATGCTTTCACTCCCATTCTACTTATATATATATAATTAAATTGAATGCTATGTGTTATTTCACTGTTCTTATATAAGAAAATTTTACAAAGAGAACTTTATAGGTTAAAATATGCAGTGAGCGTCTGGAGAAAGGTAAGGTGGTAAGGTGATTTCCTTGCACACAGATGACCCAGGTTCTATTCTGTCACCACATATGGTTCCCTGAGTTCCAGCCAGGAGTCATCCCTGAGCACAGCATCAAGAATAATCCCTGAGCACCAGAGGGTATGGATCAAGTCTCCCACGCTACTACCAAAATGAAAAAAAAATATGCAATAAAAGATCATATTCAAGATACCATTCTAAATGTGAATGGTAGAACCCCAAAATAATGGTTTTCAAAAAAACCATTTAAGTCTTTATGATTTTTTTCATTTTTACATGGACAGTATCCCATGATTACATTAGTTATAAAGAAATTAACTTTATCTTACTTTGAAGATGAACGATGATCAACATAAAGAGACGAGTTCGGCAGGGCGACACCATTTCACTGAAATTCTTCAGTGGCACTCTCGAGAACATCATACAACAACTGGAATGGGAAGGAATGGGAGTGAAGATAGACGGTCGGCAATTACACCACCTTCACTTTGCTGATGACATCGTTCTCCTAACACCAAATATCAGCCAAGTGGCATGAATGCTGACCGACTTCGACCAAAAGTGTGGAAAGGTTGGACTGCAGCTGAATCTCACCAAAGCAATGTTCATGAGAAACGAACTAGTTCCTGATGTTCCATTTGCCCTCAATGGAACGAACAACTCCATATGCAGCAGCTATGTGTACCTGGGTCAAGAACTCAACATGACAAATGAACTGGCACCTGAACTGCACAGGAGGAAGAGAGCAGTGCGGAACGCCTTCAAAAGTGTTGAAGAAGTGTTTAAGAGGACGAAGAACCTCTGGCTCCGGGTACATCTTTTAGACTCCACAGTTCTTCCTGCACTAATGTACGCCTCAGAGACCTGGGCCCTATGAAAACAGGTATCCTAAAGAGGAATCAAAAGAACTATGCTAGGAGTATCACACTTCACTCAAGTGAAAGAAGGAATCTGGAGTTCCGACCTCTGTCAACAATCAAGAATCAGGGATGCTGTCTCCTTTGCCAAGGCATCAAAAATCAGATTGTTCAGACATGTAATATGATTCAGAGATGACTGCTGTACTAGAGCTGTTACCGACTGGATCCCACGGGACATCAAAAGATTGTGTGGCCACCCACCTACGAGATGGTCAGACTTCTTCATCAAAACTCTGAACAAACGGTTTGAGTTCCTGGAGTGAGCAGATGCCATTGGGCTACACTAGCACTCAACAGGGATGAATGGAGATGTTACTTCGTGCCCACTCAAGCAAATTGAAGATCAACGGGATGACAAGTGATACAAGTAATACTTTGAAGATGATCCAATAACTCACAGATTTTGTTTTGGGTAGAGAAAATTCACCCACCTACATTAAACCTACAAGTCAGGGTCTCTGAAATGCAAGAATTCCAGTGATTTGGGGAGAATATGTCACTGCTTGTGCTCTTATAAAGAACCTTGATTTCTCATTCTTTTTACAGAAACCCTCCTAAATCTATAGTGCAGTTATTTACATATCATTTTACTTATTTGGTTTTTTTTCGGGGGTCAGGGGAGCACACCTGGCAGATCTCATGGCTTACTCCTGGCTCTGTATTCAGGGATTACTCCTGGTGTGCTTGAGTCCACATGGGATGCTGGGGATCGAACCCAGGTTAACCCTGAGTAAGGCAAGCACCAATACATTATTTAATTTAAAGCTAATGAGATAGATTAGGTAACTAAATCTTACTCTTACTAAATATTTGAAATGAATGCTGATGCATGCAGCTGACCCGGGTTCGATTCCCAGCATCCCATATGGTCCCTCTGAGCACCGCTGGGAATAATTCCTGAGTGCATGAGCCAGGAGTAACCCCTGTGCATCACTGGTATGACCCAAAAGAAAAAAAATTATATTATCGGGAGCTGGAGCAATAGCACAGTGGGTAGGGCATTTGCCTTGCATGTGGCAGACCCAGGTTCGATTTCCAGCATCCCATATGGTCCCCTGAGCACCGTCAGGAGTAATTTCTGAGTGAAGAGCCAGGAGTAAACCCTGTGCATCACCAAGTGTGACCCAAAAACAAGAAAAGAATTTGAAATGAATGCTGATACACTGTCAAAGGTCATTGATCATGAGGCCAGAGCAATAGTATAGCAAGTGCTCCAAAAACCTGAAAATCACAGACAAAAAAAAAAGAAAGAAAGAAATGAAACCCCTTCATCCCACCATCATGCTATCCAGATAAGTTCTTTCAAAAGGATTAAAGAGAACTTGATAACAGATATTTTTACATCAAACATATGAAGAAGTGAAAATGGTTTTATACACTGAACATAAAACAAAATATATAAATTTTCTTTCTGATGGAAATTAAAAGCATCATGCTGTTATTTTAAAAGCACCTCTTAGGAAGAGTGGTAAGATTAAATTATTAGTGCTATACAAAATAAATTTGACTTTTTTCCTCCTGAAATAAGAAGGAAAATATTGCTTTTATAAAATTAGTCTGACAAGTGAGAAATCAACAAGGACCACACTGGGAACCACCCTTCTGTCTTCCCCAGAAAATACCAGTATAACAACTACCAGATAAAGCAAATACATTTAAAATACAAAACACAGTGTTCTGCTGTCTTTTTTCTAAAACAACATCCAAATGTCATTATAAGAAGTGATGAGGATCCTGTGGGAAAAAGTAAATGCAAAATCTGACATTTCACAATCTTATCATGTTTTCTTCCCCCATCCCTGTTTAAAGAGCTTGTGAAGGAAGTGTCTTTGTACATTGTTTTTAAAAATTGAGGTTCAGTTTACAATAGTATTGAAGCCATTATTTGTCGTGGCAGAGCACCATACAGTCCCTCGGCCATTGTTTCAAGATATCTCCACCATTTTCGTATGTTCCCTACCCCCTCACCAACTCACTTTCCACTTCCATTGATCTTCTTTCAGGCTTGGTTTATCTAATCCCTTTCTTTGAACTCTGTACACTCATAATTATTTTAATTTAACTCTATAATTATATTCATTCAATTCTATTTAGCTTTGTCTTTCAGGTAACTCAATTATTTGATTTTATTGATTGATTTTTGGACCCCATCCAGTTATCTTCTGGAACTACTTCCATCTCAGGATCACTCCCAAGTAATTCTCAAGATTACTTCTAGCAATGCTTAGTGGATCATTTAGTGCCAAGGATCAAACTTAGGTGTTTTGTATGCAGAGCATGTACCCAGAATATTCAGCTATCTCTCTAAACCAATATAATTTCTCTGGAAGCAAACATATCTATCTAGTGGAAAAACAGTGTTTTAAGCTACAAACCAAAAGTCTTAAAATTAGGTGTAGAGTGTTAAGTAAGAGTCTCCTTCTGATTTTTATGCTGTTATGAAAATGTAGAGGGTGGTCACATAAAAGCTATAGAAAATCTTCAAATTAGGAGAACCTTCATTTGCTTGTAGCCTTTGACTAAGGAATGCTAGTGATGTTTCTTACTACTTGGAATTCATTCAGTAAAATCAACCTGTAATAACTGAATGTGGTCAGGTCAAATTAAGCAGCAATTTTTAAATGCATGAACGAGAACTTACCCCAATAACAATGTTCTAATTAAGAGACAATTCTGACCTGGATTTGTCTTGTACTCTTTAGCAGAAAGTTCTAAACAGAACATTAAAGCTAGATCAACAAGGCCTTGTCTATAGGGAGACAAATGTTTAAATCACATCTCTAAGACAAACCTGTCTATGAGGTGACTTTATTCTGACTCTATGTCACCAAGCAAGTGGCCAATTATGATTTTAGGTGCCTATGGCTATTGGGTAAACAGAAACACCATTTATATTTTAAAAGCGAACAGCATTCCAGTCTATGCTTTTAACTCCTATGGATTTAATTTAGTCTGAATGACTGGCAGAATCTCTGACCTCCAGAATAGAAATAGTGAATCTGTAAATCTTCCAGGAGGTGATATGCCCAGTGTTAGCTGCATTTTTCTCTCACCACCATTTCACATCTAATTCCCTACACTGGCCTCTGAATATGAAAATTATGTGACTAACCCACTCTTCCTCAGAAAATCTGCGGTTATTTTTCCAGAACTTCTGTATCTTATATTAACCTATTATATAGCCTGTTACAAATGAAATACAATTAACATTCAGCTTGAAGAATAAAAGCACAATCTGTTGTCAATTATTGGCAAATTAGCATTTCAATTTAGGCCTGCTTCTTATTGCTGACTAACAGGGTTTCCAAACTGACTTTATTAAATAAAGCAGCCCGCTGACTGTCAGAAAAAACTTGGAACCCTTGAAAGTGCTAGTAACATATTAATGAGACAACAATCCCTTTGTTCCCTGATGCATTTTTATATTTCACCGGTATCTTTATTTACTGCCTTATTTTACTTCAACTACCAGCTACACTAATCATAATCATTGTCATATCAATTTATATCTGCCTTAGCAAAGATGTCAATAATTTATAGCATGACGTATAGCCTTTTACAACTCTATGGCAATCTAAAAGATTAATACTGGTTAAGGCATTTGTTTTCCCTTTGCCTGGAACCAACATATAATTCAAATCTAGGTCATTAAGTGATTTCCACAAACCATCACTGAATGGATAGAGAGGAGTTTTGATGTTTCTGAGACGTAGCTTACAGTATGGCCTTAGCTCACAGCCCATATCACAGTTATGTCGTTATTTAGCGTAGAGAGCCAGCTGGAGGAGAACCAGACTTGAAATACAATAAACTCAAGAAAGAAGGCCCTGGACAGGAAGCTGGAAGCTGTGTAGCGTTGGCTAATGCCACACTCAATCATTTGCTAGATTAAATTTTGGCCAGGTCAACTAGCTAGAGGAAAACCATGACAGAGAAACTCACTCATTATAGAGGTGCTAGTTGACCAAAAGCAGAGGAACGCTACTTAGTAATTACTACCTTTCTCCAATGCTGTTTCCTCCTCACATACACATTTAATAACAAAAAGATATCTGGCATAAAATTCTTTGGCTATAGGACAAAATGAGTGGAGTCCAAGAATTGTACCCCAGAAAAGAGCTGGCTCTGAGAATCTTCATTTTTACTTCATTGGATTTATTGATAATATCTTTCTCAAAGGACCAATTAAGATTCCATTTCAGATGCAAGAATCCTTCTAGGCTACCCAAAGATGTACACTTTTTTTTTTTCAGACCCAAAACAACTAAAGACACAGCTAAGAAGGGGAAGTTCCCTTTATTTTCTGTCTGTTTCTTAACCTTTGCACTTTACTCTTTAAAACAGAATAATGCCTGCTTAAAGTAAGTCAATAGATATAAAATATTTGAAAGTCAACATCACAAAACCTAGCTGAAATATGAAAATAAATTGATACATATGTTTATTAAATCAAATATGTCACTCTCTTTACAAGAGGACAAATGGTGTATTTCCAAATACAAAAGGATTTTGAGGCCAAAGATTTCAGTCTAGGGTACAGAGAGATAGTTCAGAGGCTTGGGTGGGCACTTGGGTTGCACATGGCAGACCCCAAAACTCCATATGTTTCACTAAGCATGCCAAGACTGATACCTGATTGCAGAGCTTGGAGTAAGCCTCACCTGTTCTGAGTATGGCCCAACCCCACCCCCCAATAAAAAAGTCTATCTAGGATTTGTAATCATACAGTATCACTGATGAATTTTAAACATTTAGGGGAGAAATGTCTTACTTGAAGTTTCAAATTTAGTAGTAACTATGTTGCACACAGCTGAATTCTCATCAAAGATTTGCTGTTTTTACAGCTCTGATTTTTTTTGTCTACTTAATATTTAATTGGCCCACTAATTTAATTTTGAACTGCCCCTTGCATAATTTCCCCTGCCTACTCCTGTTGAAGTAGGTTTAACAACCCAGGTTCAATTGCTCTGTCCCTCTTGGAGAGCCCAGCAAGCTACAAACAGTATCCCACCCACACAGCAGAGCCTGACAAGCTACCCACGACATATTTGGTATGCCAAAAACAGTAACAAGTCTCACAATGGAGATGTTACTGATGCCTGCTTGAGCAAATTGATGAACAATGGGACTACAGTGCTACAGTGCTTCATTATCTAAAGAGTTAAGTGATTAGCAAGGCAGATCTATATGCCTACTGCCTGGGTATTTCTATAAGCAACGACCTCTTTTCCATGTGGCTCTAATATTTCTTGTGATTTATGTTCACTTACCTCTCATATGTCTGGGAAAGAATTATTTCGGACTAAAAACTAAACTGTAACAATTCTTAGAATTTGACACACAACTCCAAATCACCATCCCTTTGATAACAAATTCTGTATCTAAATCACTGCCCTATTTCAGGTCTTCCCTAGAAAACTGATCTTGAGAACCATCGCCTGAATTAGTACAAGACATATTCTGCTCTGTCTCGCTCTACAGAGAATACCAGCAAGAAAATGTAATTTAGATTAATACATGGCATTTTGGTAGGCACAACCCCTTCTCCCAAGATCCTCATCCTATGGTTTTTCAACACTGGTTTACATACTGTTCACAAATACAGTTATAGTTCATAATAAGATAGCCTCAAAGTAGTGAATTTATCCTTAATTGTTTGAGTGGGTTTAATGCCATTCTATGAAGGAAAATATAGAAAAATCAATTTGGTAGAGGCATTAGAGGAAGACAAGAGATGAAGCAGAAAGGAGAAAGCAGAGATTGCGAGCAGGTAAAAGATTCTGTGCTTGTTGCTTATTCTGAGAAGCAGATGCTCACCCTCACCTGTAAGGGCTATGAAAAAGACCTTTTATTTTTTTTGATTTTAGTGAATCACCATGAGATAGTTACAAGCTTTCATGTTTGGGTTACAATCTCACAATGATCAAACCCATCCCTCCACCAGTGCACATTCCCCACCACCGATATCCCGGGTATACCTCCCCTTTCCCACCTTCCCCCTGCCTCCATGGCAGACAATATTCCCCATACTCTCTCCCTACTTTTGGGCATTATATCTTGCAACACAGACACTGAGAGGTCATCATGTTTGGTCCATTATCTACTTTCGGCATGCATCTCCCATCCCAACTGGTTCCTCCAGCCATCATTTTCTTAGCAATCCCTTCTCTATTCCATCTGTCTTCTCCCCTCTGCTCATGAAGCAGTCTTCCAGCTATGGGGCAATCCTCCTGGCTCTCATATCTACTATCCTTGGGTGTCAGCTTCATGTAATGTTCTTCTATACTCCACAAATGAGTGCAGTCTGAAAAGGATCTTCTCCAGGAGTTACCTAATGCAAATCCCAGTGGGAGCCAGGCAAAAAATAGAGAGCTTTATCTGACAAGGGCAAAGAACAGGATTGTGCTGACAATCTAAAAGACCTTAGAAACAGATTCATCCCCACAAGTTTCATACTCAGCCCCCGTCACTGACATCTTGATTTAGCTTTGTGAGATCTGCAGCACAGAAACCAATTAAGCCACTCTGAATGAATGGCCTGTAGAAATGTGAGATCATAAATTTGTTCCTCTTGGCTATTGGCTTTATGGTAATTTGTTATGGCAGCAGTATATGAAACAACTTACAGATGTACAATTTATCCAAACATACATTTTTGTCTGTGTGAAAAGAAAAATATTTTCTTTTCTCTTTTGACTTTTTGGGTCACACCCAGCAATGCTCCAAAGTTGCTCCTGGCTCTACACTCAGAAGTTATTCCTGGAGGTGCTTGGGGGACTAGACGGGATGCCAGAAATAGAATATGGGTTGGCTGGATGCAAGGCAAATACCCTATTTGCTGTGCTATGACTCTGGCTCCAAGAAAATGTTTTCTAAGCAAGAAGATGGTTAAGTTTACCAATACTCTTCCTATATACCAAATTGTCAGTTCAGATTTTGCATAATTCCTCTACATAGGCTTTTTGTAACCAAGTTTTTCTTCATTCACTAGGTGCTCACTGAGCATCCACATCTCTAAAGGTCTTAACCTATTCGAAATGTCCCTGTCTACAGATTTATTCTTGTATGGAAGAGGGACTGACACAGGGTTAAGTCTAAAAAACTAAATATAGCATAACATCATTCAATCTTCTACAGTCTGCCTCTAATTTTCCACACTCCCCCCCTGTGATCCAACAAGACATAATATCATCTGCTTTTTAAGCATTGTTTCCTTTTATGCTTTTGACACTTGGAATTTATAGTCCATACTTTGGAATGGCTTTCTGCTGTCTGGAAAATTTCTCCCCCAGATATCCAGGTGGCTATAGCTCATCTTTTTAAGCCTTTGCTACATTTTTATTCTTTAAAAGAACTCTACCTTCTCCATGTCCAAATAAATCCTATGTCTCTGAACAATTTTATTGTGAAACACCAATTTCTACTACACTATTGTAGCATTTATTATATTCATAGGGCACTGTCTTTCTTCCATTAGTAAAGCATCACTTACACAAGAAATATTTTCTGTTATGTTTACTGAGTTATCCCCAGCATCCAGAAAGTGCCTAGCTTATAAATTAAACATTCTTTAAAATTTCATTAAGAACACATTTAATAGTTATTTGTATGGTATAGTTTGGCAAAGCCTAAGTAAAGGTCTTGAAAAGAAAAGAATTATACTACCAGATCAAGACATTTGCCTAAGTCTTCATTCACAATATTCAAGCACATTTAATATTCTTGGGACTGACTTTGAAATATGAGAAACATAGCTAGAAAGCTTTATGGTGACATGAAGATCTACCTTGATTATAATGGAGGCTACTTAAAGATTAATTTCTTTGACATTCTTGTAAGAAAGAATACCCTGTGAGTTGTATTCATAAAATCCTTTCTCTACCTCATTGTTTCAATAATAGCATGCTATAATATTTAATTGAATATAATATAGCTTAAAGTCATTGCTATGGATTCTAGTCTCATCCCTGATAAACCTTTTAATTCATAACTAACAATTTTGACTTTGATTATTTTTTTTAGTTATTTTGTTCTTGCATTCATACACTAGAAACGCAAGGTCAATAATTACAAAAAGAATAGAGAAGACTATTTTCCTGTTGTCACAAAAAATTTTATTTTTTATTTTAATTTCTGACAATTATCCTAAGAAACAATGGAAGAAAAATGCAAAGAGTTATTGAGCACCAACAGAGCCATGCATGGCTGTCCACACACAAGCCAAAATTACAAACCGATATTTATAAAACTTTTAAAGTTTTAGAAGGTTCAGCTGGGACATGTGGCTGAAAAGTGCTGACACGCTCCATGACAAGGAGCTAGTGTGCAGCAAGGAGCTGGTAAAGAAATTCTAGCTCACACTGGCATTGAACGTGCTTCAACTTGCCCAGCATTTAGAAGGTTATGGTGTGCCAACTTTAGACAGGAAAGGTTTATTAAGGAAAAATTTCAGCCTCTCTTTTACCCTTCTGTATCTTGTCCAAAACAGTTTTGCCAAATCCAAAGGTTTAAAGGTTGGGCTCAATTTCTCCATTTTAAATAGGAACCACAAATAAAACTGTCAACCATTAAAAATGAATGTAGTGAGTTTCTTGCCCAAAGTGGTAGACTTAGTTTGGCTAGATATGCCAGAGCAAATACATCCATAGTGCTCTTTTAGAGACTGACAAATTTTGACTTGTTCCAACAACAGCAAGTGGAAAAAAATCAGTCCTCAAATCACCTCATTGTGGGTTTGCATGTTTTAAGTTATGCCTGCTTAAATAGCAGCAATTTCAGACATGTTTTCATCCCCCAAATCCTAAATTGGATCTAATCATATTAGTTCAAACTTATAAACACAATAAGAAAACATGGCTAGTTTCCCTTTAAAATTGGAGGTATGGCAAAGAAAGAAGACAGCTTGAGCCCCAACGTTTCAGCATGAGAAATGAAAGAAACAGAAATGCATTTATTTATTTATTTAGCTGTATTTCTGGTTTTTTTTTAGGGGGAGATACCCAGAACTCAGGGCTTTCTCCTGGATTTAAGCTAAGAGACCACTCCTGGCAAGCTCTGATGGACCTTATGGGTATAGAGGATACCCATAAAACTTGGATCCTCCAGGGAAAGAGAAGTGCTACCCCACTATACTATTGCTAGTTATAACCCTCGAAATTAATTAAAAAGAAACAAATGTTTGAATTAATTTTTAAAGCACTGCACTATCTCTCCAGCCCCAAATACTAAGTGACTGGAGAGATAGTACAATGGGTAAGGCACTTGCCTTGCACACAGCCTACTTAGGTTCCATTTTTGGAACACCATATGGTCCTTCAAGTCTCACCAGGAGTGATCCCTGTGCATTTCCAGGTGGGGTCCCTAGCCCTCCCAAACACAACTAAAAAAAGATAGATTAAAATATTTTTAACTTTAAATTTTCCTGAACATTTTTAATTTTAAAAACAATCTCAACAATTTGAAAACTCTATTAGATCTACCAAAGGGTACTCTTAGAACAATTTCAGGAACAACAAAAGCATCTAATATTTATATTTAAGAGTTGTCAATACCAACTCTTGACTTATGTGACAAGGTTTTTTAAATTCCCACACCCCTAAGCTTTCCTGGAAGACCAATTAAACTAGAATTTCTGTAATCAAGGTCCAGGATATTTTAAGGTCCATCAAGACTGTAAACTGAAATTTATAACCAAATGTAACGAAATAACAACCGTGAGAAAGACTTTTGTTTCCCAAACATACCTGAGAGTTTGTTTCCCAAACTTGCCCAATGATCCATAGACAATGGAATGTATTAGTAGCTGACACCAGGACTATGTGTCAATTGTCTAGGGAAAAGCCTGGGAAATATATTTTTAAATAGCAACAAAAGAATTATTATCAATATGTCATATTGCAGCCCTTTACTCTGAAGCTTATTCAGTGTCCTTGTGTAAGTCTACCACAGTAAAATATTTTATCTCAAAATGTTAAAATTACAGAGTTGAACATATAAAATTTTATCAGTAGTATAAATATTAGTTTGTAGTACTGAGGATAAAAGTTGGTACGTGTAACTAGATAGGAAAAAAAAAACGCATGTGTAGAGATTTATTGAAGCTCAGATACAACCAGTAATATGTGGAAAAACCTCACTGCCAACAGAACTG